>NC_040092.1:28562145-29169395 GCF_003369695.1 Bos indicus x Bos taurus | reverse complement strand
TAAAGCAAATCATTAGAATGTATTAAGAGCTTTTCTTAAGATCACACAGCTGGTAAGCCCTGTACTGGGGACCCATAAGACATGTCTTCTGACTACAAATCCCATGCTTTTTAAAGAAACTTACAGATAAACACAGTGTCATGGAATTAGAAGTGTTCATTAAATCTTTTTTAAAATCCAAATTTATAAGAAAAACAGGTTGGAAATATAAAACCATTTAGATGAAAGCTTGAGGAAAGAAAGATCTGAGATTAGCAGCAACAGTCCCAGGGTGGATGTTCACACACGGAAGGCGGTTTTCTTACTCCCCCGGACTGGACACCATGTCCTCCAAGCGGCTGCATCAGCTCTCCTAATTCTGTCATCTGCCCTTTACGCTCCTTGTTCCCTCACAGAATCCAAGTCCTGCTTCTGTGTCACCTCAGGAGTTCCTAGGTCAACCTTCCCACCCACAGGGGTGGCTCCATTATGCTCCATTATGCCCCAGTTTTGTCTTTAATGATCTTGGGATCATCACACACCCTTCTCCTCAATCCACTGATCCAAAACTCAAACGATACCAAACCTAGTCTCTGTGAGTTCTCTGCAGTTCAGTAAAAACAAATAAAAATGCAGAAAATTGTCCCCGAGAATAAAACTCCTCATGACATTTAAAAGAAAGGAATGTATAACTGCTATTACATTGCTACTTTCTAAAT
Source organism: Bos indicus x Bos taurus (assembly GCF_003369695.1). Classification (NCBI taxonomy): domain Eukaryota; kingdom Metazoa; phylum Chordata; class Mammalia; order Artiodactyla; family Bovidae; genus Bos; species Bos indicus x Bos taurus. Next base: position 29,168,697 of record NC_040092.1, on the reverse strand, counting down.
TACTGATTAGAATTTGGAAACAGAAGTTTGAAGGTAGTGGATATTTTTGGGTGTGGGGATGTAGTCTGTGTCCTAAATGTACAGGTTTCATAAATATATCAAGGAAGGTAAGCTTCCTAATATTATTTTGTTGAGAAATACCATTCCAGGATTTAACGTTCTATCATTAAAGCTCTGCAAAGAAACAATCACCTTTTATATCTGCATGAATTCTCATAAAATCTACCCTTGTCCCGAACTTAACCATTTCAGGCACAGGGATGAGCTGAGATGACCACGTGAGGGTGTATCCAGTGCAGATGAGGAATGTGTCCCTGAAGAGATGACATCTGACTTAAGGTCAGATCACAAGAAGGAGGAAAACAGGAGATGACCCAGGAGAGAAAGGGAAAGCAGATTCAGGAATCAGTTTAGCAAGTCTGATGAATAAAAACGAGGCTGGGGTTGCAGGAGATCCATGAAATAAGGAGAAAGTGGAAGAAAATGAGGTGGTAAGAGCTGATGTGACTATGACCAGAGACACCACTTGAGTCTGTGGTTACAAGTCTGATTTTATTCTGGTTGCAGTGGAGGCCACCGGAGGGCTTGTAGGGCAGGGATGACAGATCTGTTTATGGTTTAGGAAGAGAACTTGGCTCTCGTGTGGAGGATGAGCCAAGGAGGAGGCACATGAGATACAAGAGTGAGGGTGATGCTGGGCTGGGGTGGTGGCATTGGAGGAGGTGAGAAGGCTATGTGCAGGACACACATGTGGAGGCAGGGGCGGGGCACGATGGGGAGAAGGGAGAGATCACTCTGAGGTCCCTGAGGTAGACACTGCTGCTCTTTAAAGAGACTGATGGAGTTTCGCTGGGTGGGAAGTAGATTTTATCCACGTGGGGGTGGGGAATTGGAAATCAGTTGTTCTAACATGATCACATTAGCCATCTAATAGGTCAGTTAGTCATCCAAGTAGAAATACAGGACAGAATTATATGAATCTACTGAATCTACATGATCAGTAGAGAATCATGGGTCAGGCTAGAGATAAAAGTGGTAAATCATAACATTTCAGAAACATGAGAACACAGACGTGGCTCTGGGCAGGACAATTTTCCAAAGTTTAGTGGTTTTGAGACAGCCTGGGACCTGGGGATCCTTTGCTGCAATGCTTGCACCTGGACAAACTTCCCCTCCAGCAACAAAATACAAAGAAACTGTGGGAGTCAAAATAACTATGTGCATATGCAGCTGCAGCAAATTTTGGACCAAAAAATACAAAAAGACCAAAAACCCAACTGCCACTTCTGAGGAGCAAAAGCAGGGGATTGGAAGCAAAAGTAGGGTACTTCACATGCCCCCTGCACTCAACACCACCAGAGGGATGGGGAATCCACCTAAGCCACCCCTTCAGCCAGACCCCGGGACACACCCTACCCTCACCCCATAAAAGCAACTAGCTTATCCTCCACTCCAGGAGCAAGCAAGGGAAACTTGTTACTTGTTCTCATTCCCTCCTGTTGCAGCAGCTGCTGCTGCTGCTAAGTCGCTTCAGTCGTGTCCGACTCTGTGCGACCCCAGAGGTGGCAGCCCACCAGGCTCCCCCGTCCCTGGGATTCTCCAGGCAAGAACACGAGTGGGTTGCCATTTCCTTCTCCAATGCACGAAAGTGAAAAGCGAAAGTGAAGTCGCTCAGTCGTGTCCGACTCTTCGCGACCCCATGGACTGCAGCCCACCAGGCTCCTCCGTCCATGGGATTTTCCAGGCAGCAGGGGCCCCAGTAAAGCCTTGCCTAAATTTTCTATCTGGCCTCTATTCAGTTTCTACTGATTAAGGATTGCAATAACCTGGTGGGGAACGGTTTTGTGGAGACAGCAGCAACCAAGACAAGGAGAAGGCGCAGCCACAAGGGAACCTGGTGAATCCGTTGTCACAAAAGCCTGAAGAATAAGATATTCAAAACATCCTGAGATGGTTAGGAAGATAAGGAGAGAGAACTGACCCTGAGTTTAGCAAGGGGAGCCATTGGAGTGGCCTGTGAGGGACAAACACTGACCAGAGTGAGCTGAAGAGCAAGGGGAGGCCCTGAGCACAGACGACCTGTGTGCAGAGTTTTTCTGGAAAAGGAGCAGGAACACAAGGAGACAGCAGAGACAGTCTTGGAAACAAAACAAAGATGTTACCTTTAAAGAGGTAAGTAAACAGATATGGCTGTATTTTGATGGGAAGAATCATTTCATTGGAGGAACTGATCATAGACAAGGCTGATATTTTCCAAAGAAAATGTTTGAAAGGACAGCAAATCCAGAGCAGGGCTGTTGGTCCCCAGGACAGGAACCACACACAGTCAAGAGTGCCAGGGAGCCAGGTGCACTGGATCTGAGCATGAAGCTGGAGCGGGTCTTAGCAGGTTTCAGCCTTTCTTGGGCAAAACAAAGCAAGGTTTTCAACTTAGAATCAGGGCTGAAAAGGAAAGTTGTTTGGAGTAGAAAGAAGATGCTATGAAACCATCATAGCAGTTCATTTGCTTAGATCTGGAAAATCTTTTTGTTCTTCGAGGATTTCCATTATAATTTGATTTTTCAAAGCAGATAAACTGTATATACACCTGGCACATGAATTAAGGACATTCTTTTCAGGGACCATGCCCATCAACTTGTGTGGTCTCTGTAACTCTGGTCAGTGTTAGAATACCTCCCAAGCCCGTGAGAAGGAATACATTATTACCCTTTGCTTAAAGGGTAATAATGGGGGAGATAGGATATACATTGAGGATGACAGCCAGGCTACAGGTATCTCAGGAGGGTCATTCCCATAGACTAACAAGTAGTTTAAAAACAGTTAAAATGAGGATGACTCAATTATGACTTTTCTCTAATATTATCTAAGCAAGAAAATGTTATGAAGAATGAGACAAATCAATGAACAAAAATGACAACTGCATATAAAAGAGTACATTGCAGGCGCTCAGTGGGGTCATACCTGTAAGTGGTTGGGCTGACGTTGATTTTCCGGGGAACACTGCACGATTCAAATTTGTTAGCCAGGGTGACATTGTTTCCAAAAAGGCAGTAACGAGGCATTTTAACTCCAACAACTCCAGCAAAAACTGACCCAGAATGCAGCCCAATGCGCATCTGAAAGCGAAAAGTCAGTCAGTGTTCTGGAAAAACACTCCTGCTTGTCAGTGCTGTTTGTGGACCTGTTGAAATTATTATACTCTTCACTCTTCCCACACCTCCTCCTTCCTCCAAACCTCCAGCCCATGTTCCTCTACTCCTCCCTTCCAAGGAAGAACCACTAGCGGGGCATCAGTCACCCCTCTTCACTTCTCATGGATGCACTTGGGTTTATCACACAACGTGTATTTCACTCGTCTTTCCTATCTGAATCAAAGCCCCCCACGAACCTACCACAGTCGCCATGGTGACCAGACGAAGTCTCTGCAGGCTATGTGAACATGCTCTGTCCATTGGGTGAGAGAGACAGGACTTCTGGAGCCCAGAAGCTGTTTCCCAAAACACGGTCACTTCTCAGGATATGAAGTGTGGGTGTTTAGGTATTTTGCTCGCAAGAACTTTATGCCAGACACTACCTCACTATTCAAATGACCAACCCGGGGAGAAAAAGAATTGCAATATTGAAGCAGAAAATGATGGAGGAAGCAGAAAGCTGGCATTGCTGAGCCTGGATCGCAGCGACTATAAACACTTCAGTCAACATCTGGATCCATGGAAAACAAGAGTTGTGCCATATCTGGGTATAGGAGGCAGTCAGAATACACTGAGGTGAATGTTTAGGAATTCTGAAAGCAATTGATAATTTGGAGAGCAGTTAAGGCAATGTTTTGGAGAAGGCAATGGCACCCCACTCCAGTACTCCTGCCTGGAAAATCCCATGGGATAGTGGAGCCTGGAAGGCTGCAGTCCATGGGGTTGCTGAGGGTCAGACACGACTGAGCAACTTCACTTTAAGGCAATGTTTTAAACTGGGATCTTTTAGACTGAAAACTGGCTGATCTTAGAGGAGGCACAGATTTTTAAATCACTGCTACAACGAAGCAAGTGAGAGTAAGGATGTTTAAGATGACAATCAGACACCACGTTTGCTATTTTCAAAGTCTATGTTCAGTTGACCATTTAAAACAAGTTCCATCAGATTCCTGTATTGTACACAGAGGCTAAGGACTTAGTCACCTAGATGTAATTTAGAATACAGGAGACCCCACACTTCCCAAGTTTTATGGCTAATTTCAGACCTCTTCTAGAAACTTCTGAGAATCATTTGTTAAACCATGAATTCTGCAACATTTTTAAACAAAAGCACTACATCATGAATCAAGGGATTTGTATTAGAAACCAAAATTCTGCTAATAGCTGGCAGTCTGACTTTTTTAATCGAAGTATACTTGACTTACGATATTATTTTCAGACATACAATTGTTCAATATTTTACAGATCATGCCCTACACAAAGTTATTATAGAATATTAGCTCTTTTTCTTGCACTGTACATTACATCCTATAACTTACTTATTTCATACCTAGTGGTCTGTATCTCTGACCCCCACTCCCTGCCCTCTCCCTCTACCTGCTTCTCACTGGTGACCACTGGCTTGTTCTCTGCGTCTGATTGTCTGACTTTCTCTAAATCTCCATATTTCCCTTGTACTCTTTCCTCACCTAAAAAATTCAGGATTGGATTACTTTTAAAGCCTCTTCTTCATCAGTTTTACTTTAAGCACAAAAACATAAGATTTCTATTGCATCCAGCTTTTTCTTCCTTAGGAGAATAGGGTTCTATACATAAACAATTAACAAAGAACAATTTAAACAAACCAAGAAAAGGTGACAAAAGGCTATCTTCTGCTTATAAATACCAGGCATACTTTCATAAGTTTTTATTTTCTTTGGGCATTCTTCTCATTAAACCAGTTTCTCCCTCGTACCTAGTTATTCTAGCTTTTAACAGGACAAGTTCATCATAGTGTTTTAATGTTTCTATTGCATAATTAATATAGAAATGCATCCTCCTTGTAAACATCCAAACAACACAGACAAGGTCAAGGTCCTTTGCTTTCTCCCCTCCCTCCCTCCCCCGGCCCTGAACTGCACTCTTGACTCCAAAGCTATATCAGAGATCTTTGTAAATTTACAAGCACAAAAATGGTCCAAAGTTTGAGGTGCCCATCATGCCCCAAGTGGAAATCTGTTGGGGAATCTCCCAATCAGGGCCACTTTAGACATAGCCCTTCCACACACTGGCTGCTGGGCTGGGAGGGAGGCTCCCAGAGCATGCACTCTGCACTTCCTGACTCCCGCTGAGCTTCTCAGCCTGGTCAAAGTTTCCATCCTAAGACAGAATTCACCTGCGGTCTTCCAAGCCTCAGTGGGTGGGTGTTGGTAAGGAAATTGGTAGAATAACCAGTAGACAGTTAGTACACATGACACATTGGAGAAAGACATAGAGTTTGAAAACAAAAATATTTCCTATTCTTTCACTGTGATTCCATTTCATGGGGAAGGAGGGTAAGAATGCGTAAAAGCCTGGGTTTTGCACCCAGAAACACACAGCTTCAAATCCAGTAGAGTCTTGATTGCCCTTGTCCATCACTGAATTGTGGATTCCTCTACAATGTGGCTCAATTATATTATACATTAAATATACTACATATATACTAAGTAAAATGATGTTTAAGTCACAACTGCTCCCGTGACACACATTAGTGTTTTTTTCTCACTACTAAAAATAGTCTGCACTTTTGGTAATTCATGAGTAACCCCTAAGGCCATAAGAAATTTCCTAGGTCAGTACAAATAAAAAGGCATGTTTAAACCTGAATTTATAGGTCAGTAAAACTTGCCTGGAGAATCCCAGGGACGTAGGAGCCTGATGGGCTACTGTCTATGGGGTCGCTCAGAGTCTGACATGACTGAAGTGACTTAGCAGCAGCAGCAAAGCTAAATTATCACCTGGGTAACCATCTTTGAAATTAGCTATAAATAATTCTTGCAATTGCAAAACTATAAAAGTACATTTCTACAAATGTCAAAAATCATGGCACTAACCCCCTTCCCCAAACACACACATCTTAATTATAGAATCCATTTAAGTGGAGATCACTGGGTTTATTATTATCCGTATATTTTATGTATTCACTTTGATGCTATGAGATTCCTCATCAAAAACCAAAACAAAATATAATTATCTTCTAAAAAATTATAGAAATTAACCATCTGGAAAAGTCAGACACTGTGATGCTTTTAAAACACAGTGGAGAATTGTTTCACACTCTTCCTATTGTGACCTGGCATCTATGTCTTCTCCCTTCTGGGCAGGCTTAAGGTTGCTTTGACCAATACAATGGACGTGTCACCATGTATCTCCTAAGGCCAAGGTGTAAAAGGCCATGCAGCAGATACCAACTTTGTTCAGTGGACACCCACCCCCAGGTAAGAAGTGTGACTATCCCAAGGCTGCCCAGCTGGAGCAGGACATGTAAGCACTGGGCTGACAGTCCCAACTGGGTCCACCCTCTGCCATGCCCAGCCACAACCAGGCAGGTGAGATAGGCGGCATCTTGAAATGGTCCTCTGGTTCAAGTGATGTAATCCCAGCTACTCTGCATGCCCTCAACCACTGAGAATTCCCAGTGGAGGTACCAGATACTGTGAGAAATGACAAGGTACTCGTGCCTCATCCAAATTCCACCGCCCAGAATCAATGCATCACAAAAGCTCTGTGTGTCAGAATGGCTGCTATCCAAAAGTCTACAAATAATAAATGCTGGAGAGGGTGTGGAGAAAAGGGAACCCTCTTACACTGTTGGTGGGAATGCAAACTAGTACAGCCACTATGGAGAACAGTGTGGAGATTCCTTAAAAAACTGGAAATAGAACTGCCTTATGATCCAGCAATCCCACTGCTGGGCATACACACTGAGGAAACCAGAATTGAAAGAGACATGTGTACCCCAATGTTCATCGCAGCACTGTTTATAAGAGCCAGGACATGGAAGCAACCTAGATGTCCATCAGCAGATGAATGGATAAGAAAGCTGTGGTACATATACACAATGGAGTATTACTCAGCCATTAAAAAGAATACATTTGAATCAGTTCTAATGAGGTGGATGAAACTGGAGCCTATTATACAGAGTGAAGTAAGCCAGAAGGAAAAACACCAATACAGTATACTAACACATATATATGGAATTTAGAAAGATGGTAACAATAACCCGGTGTACGAGACAGCAAAAGAGACACTGATGTGTAGAACAGTCTTATGGACTCTGTGGGAGAGGGAGAGGGTGGGAAGATTTGGGAGAATGGCATTGAAACATGTAAAATATCATGTAAGAAATGAGTTGCCAGTCCAGGTTCGATGCACGATACTGGATGCTTGGGGCTAGTGCACTGGGACGACCCAGAGGGATGGTATGGGGAGGGAGGAGGGAGGAGGGTTCAGGATGGGGAACACATGTATACCTGTGGTGGATTCATTTTGATATTTGGCAAAACTAATACAATTATGTAAAGTTTAAAAATAAAATAAAATTAGAAAAAAAATAAAACAAAATAAAAATGCTTAAAAAAAAAAAGCTCTGTGGTTTTACACCACTAACTTTAGGGAAGCATGTCACACATCAGCATATAACTGGGACGACCATTCTCTTAAGAAATAGTTGTGAAGGCTTACACATACAGCTTCTATTGATAGTAACATTGGAGAGAAAAAGAAAGTGAAAGTTAATGGCTCAGTCATGTCTGACTCTTTGTGACCCCATGGACTGTAGCCTGCCAGGCTCCTCTGTCCATAGCATTCTCCAGGCACGATGCTGGAGTGGGTAGCTGTTCCCTTCTCCAGAGGATCTTCCCAACCGAGGGACTGAACCTGGGTCTCCTGAATTGCAGGCAGGTTCTTTACGGTATAAGCCAGAGCTCTGGCTAAACTTCTTTTTCCTCCTTCTCTCTGTATTTTATATCATGCCAGATAGGATTCCATATTATTTCAAAGGCTCATTTCTGAAGGTCATCAATTGAGGACTGTTCTATAAAAGTTAAGTGGCAGACTCACTTCAAGTAGGACAAATAAAGATAACTGTTCATGTGTTATCTATTAAATCTATGCCAGGCACGTTAATTTTATCGTCTGCAATAAGACATTCTTATTCTGGGATCTGGCTTATTTAGAAATTTTGGAATTTTATGTGTCCTGGAAAATATTACTAGATTACCCAGTCCACATTCATTCTAGTTAAATTCCTCCCCTGCAGGGCTCAAAAAACCCAAAACTACATTTTTCAAACTCCCTCGAAGTTTCTAGATGTACTGAGGTTTTGGTGAATCAGACGCCCTTGCATAAGCTCTGGGAATCTGGATTTCTGCCTATAGCTTCCCTTGTGAGCACAGCAGAAGACTGCGTGCTCCGTCTCCCAGGCTTAGCAGGGAGCCCGGTTTCTAGTCATTCAATTTGTGAGTCATGATGCAGGATTTCCACGTTGCTGATGCAATTACAGTGGGTGCAACTCTGCTGTGCAGCCAGTAGTGGAGACAGCTACTTTCTGAGCACAATGGTTTGCTGCCTGGCTGTGGCTGTGTGGTTCTAGAACCAGCTTCCATATCACAGAGGAAGCCATGGTTCTGAAGCATGGCTTTAGGATCCACTCTCTGAGAGCTCAAGTCATGGATGGCTTCCTTGGTCCTAGTGATCTGTAAGCCACTTACAGATTTTCTGATGCTTCAATGAGCTGGAGATCTACTCTATGCAACTAAACCCTGATGGATGCACCATTCTACTGATAACTAACTGTAGGGAAAAGGCTAATTAGCCAAGCAGGTACTGGTCAGGCTCTCTCACCCCATGGCCTCTCACTCTGGCCCCACGTGTTGTAAATACATGGTTATGTAACAGCTGAGCTAACTTATAGCACTGTGCATGCATGTCACAATGTACCCACTTGGGCACGGGCCACTTCTGTTCTGTAAACATATAGAAGATCCACCTGAAAAGCCCTTGAGGCTGCGTTATGGCCACGGTTATGGCTGTGTCCGCTGGGTCAACCATGAGAAAATACAGCTTGTCTGCTGCTATGGCTGCTGTGCCAGTCAGGAAAGAATAAACATGTCTGCAGTTCCTACAGCTCCTTGACTTTTCTTCCAGCTTCCCCGCTGGCACCTTGCCTACCCACGGTTCAGAGAACAGTGAGATACAGCAAGACTAACTACCCAGCATTTACTCTCGTGACATCTCCTGAACAACACGTGAGCAGGCTCACCTTGATGGGTTCTCCGTGGGGAGACACGACTTCATGAGAGAGTTCCATCATCTTGAGGGCCATCAGCGCGATCTGAACAGCGTGGGTGTCACTCTCTTTATGTAAGCCCCCAGCCACACAGTACGCATCGCCAATCGTCTCCACCTATGCACAAGAGATTCTCCACATTACAAAAAAAAAAAACAACAAAAACCCAGGAAGCATCACAGTGTACATCATACAGCAGAAATTACATCATGAAGCAGAAATCTCAGCTTCATGGGCCAATGGAACATCAGAGTCAATCACAGACTCTTGGAAAAGGTTTTTCTTTCCAGGAAACTCACAAGGTTTCTAAGCTGAAAGGCAGCACCCTGCTGTGAATACAGTGTCAGGAGGGGTGTCTGCTCCCAAACTTGCCACTGATTCCCCCATATCCCTGCACCTCTTTCTTCCCACACCATGTAAAATGGACTTTGTAGAAGCAAATGACTTACTTTGAATCTATTATAATATGTTTGAGATATTGGGTGATAATATCCTCTCAGCATAAAATACAGTGCTTTGAACAAAGTCACTACTGAATCAAGGTCCTATGAATATAGTTAAGGTTAAAACTGACATTGCAACTTTTCAAAGAACTTTTGGTGCCGTCATAGCAATGATAAACTGTCTACATGAATATTAATCATAAAGTACAGAGACTAAGATGTCAAAGGGGAGGCAGAGACAATGGTGATTGGAAAGCTATCGGAAATCAATCTCTTCTGTGAATTTCATGTATTGATCAGTTATTATCATTGTCATTATTGCTGTTGTTACGAGTGATTTTCAGTTGTCATGCTGAATATAGAAAACTAACAGTTCATTTAAATTCACAAATTAGCTACCAAATTGTAATAGGTGCATTTTTCTCCTCCAAATTCTTATTGTAACCTAGATCATATCACTGTTCTGATCCAAAGCTGGCAATCTGGAGGGGTGAAGGTGAGAGAGAAGAGAAAGGGGGACAGCATCAGCAATTTCTTATTTCACTCAGAATAAATGCCAGAGCCCTTAAGCTGCCCCCAAAGTTCCTGTCCTGCCTTTCTACTGCCCCTGATCCTGATCCTTCTCCTTATTCTCTTTCTTGCTCACTTTGTCCCAAGCTGCTGGCCTCCTGTTTTCCCTCAAACATTGCAAATGTTTGTTATTCCTTTGTCTAGATCAGTATTCCTGCAGGTGACCACTAGGCACGTCCTTGGTTTCCTCAGGCTCTGCTAAAACTCACCTTGCAAGGAAGGTGATTCCGGCCACTTCCGTGAAATCCCTGGCTCCCCTGCACCTGCTCTATTTCCTTCCAGAGAGAGCACACCAACTGGCGTGCTGTGAATTCACGCCTTTGTTGTCTGTTTTCCTGGTGGAAAGCGAGCTCTCTGAGTCTGCTGTCTCATCAACTCCTCCACCACTGGGGCCCAGGATATTCACCAGTGAGCGAGCCTGGCATCTGACAGTATCACCTTGGCCACACACACGGAGATGCACTCAGCCTAGGCGCTAACCTGTCACAGGGCTCAAAGAGCTACTCAGTAGGGGGAGAGGCCCCCTCAGCCCTGCTGGAGCCCCTGCGCTGGCAAGCGTGGCATGACGTCCCCAGCGTCACAGGGAATCTATCCTGTCCTCTATCTGTGTGTCCCTCCCTGGCTCCCTCCCTGCTCTGGGGCTCTTATCACAGGGACTGGACTCCGCCCCCCACCACGCTGGCAAACTCTGGAGGACCAGTAAGGATATTCTAAACCACTAGATAAATAATCAAACAAGCAGGAAAATGACCAAAAGAATGAAAGAAAGAAAATGAAACTGAACGGAGTCCTGGTCCAATTCGGGGCTGGGATAAACAAGCCAGCCAGGCACAGGTGAGCCGGTGATGGGAACACACTCTGTATCCTAAGTGTATTCTGAGGGGAGGCCCCCTCCCCATTTATTCACAGCATCTCCAGTGTTTCCACACAGCGTTGACGTGAACAGCAGGTGAAGCGAGGACACAGACTCACCGGCTGGGACATCAGCTGGGTCCCCAGGGGACTCTGCGCCCCATCCTCACCATGAGGAGTAAGGCTCTGAACGCTAGAGAGGAGTGACAACAGTTTTAAACATTTCAGCAGGGAGCACCGTGCAGCAGTGGGCGGCTTCTGTGAGCAGCTGGACAGTTTGCAGAGGAGAGCGAGACCTCCTCACAGTTCTGAGAGGAGACCTTCTCAAGACATCAGCTGTCTACAAATAAATACAGTGAATTCCACAAGAGGCCATCCAGCTTAACCTAACTGAAGCCAATTATTTTATCTGTAATTATACATGGACCACTTTTTTCCCAAGGGAAACACAGCTCTGTCTGGAATTTCCTGTTAGAAATGTTTTAAAGAGAAAGTTTCACCGTGAGCATCTAGACTGGAACCAAGCAGGGCTTACATTGTCCCATAAATAATTTTTGTTTCCTCTTTAATCATTTATTTTTTTCATGTTAGGTTAAGCTCTGAAATGTCAATTTTTTATGTGGCATATTAAAACATGATTCAAGCCACATAAATGAGAAGCACGCTTTATTCTTCAAGCCAATGCTGAGAAATATGTAAGAAACATTAAATCAGTAAGAAAATGTTTTACTTCTAAAGAAACAGTCAGAATCTCTTCATTGGTTCTCTTATTAATAATGCGTGCTAAGTCATTTCAGTCGAGTCCAACTCTGTGCGACCCCATGGACTATAGCCTGCCAGGTTCCTCTGTCTATGGGATTCTCCAGGCAAGAATACTAGAGTGTGTTGCCATTTCCTCCTCCAGAGGATCTTCCCAATCCAGGGATCAAACCCACATCTCTTATGTCTCCTGCATTGGCAAGTAGGTTCTTTACCACTAGTGCCATCTGGGAAGCCCCTTATTAACAATAGTTACATTAAAAATAGTTTATTATGTTTCCGGGACAATCTCTTTACATCCCCAGAGCCTAGAATGATGCCTGGTACCCTGCAGGCACTCAGTCAACCCTGCTGGCTGATGAATAACAGATATTTTTTTTACCGTAATCTTTATCAGAGCTCCGTTCATGAAGATTACAGGACATAAAGCATGTTATTCGTGCATATTAACTCTGTGAATGGATATTATATCCTCTGTTTCAGAAATGGGAAAGGTTGTTTAACTTTCTCTGCTTACAAAGCAAACAAGGCAGAAAACGAGATTTGAAGACAGGCCGTCTCCTGCCCTTGGTCACCAGACAAGCAGGTGATTTGAGTTTCTGTTCCCTGGCTGTTAAAAGCATCCTGTTACTCTATACTGAATGAATGTGTTGGAAGACAATTGATGTAATCCTCCTGCTTCTTTACTTTTGCAGATGGAAAGGCTACATCCTCCCTCTTTGAAATATCTCAGGCTTAACAGTCCGTCTTGGTATTTCCCTGGTGGTCCAGTGGCTATAACTCCAAGCTCCCAATCCAGGGGGCCCAGGTTCAATCCCTGATCAGGGAACTAAATCCCACATTCTGCAAATAAGACCCAGAGCAGCCAAAAAAAAAAAAATCAATACTTAAAAAAAACCAGAAAACAAAACCAAACCAATTCATCTCAGTTTTCACAGTCCAAGTGTCAGGCTCACTGACTTTAAAACGTCACCTTTCTGAGGGTCTGGCAGCCCACTCTCTTGCTGTCACCCTGCATTCTGTGAAAAGACACAGTGGCTGTCCTTTCTGGAATAATCATCTCTGAGCAGATTCAGAGCCAGAAGACACCCATACAACGAAGGCAGGATGTCTGCTCCCAGGACAGGCTCCTGGCCCAATGCCCAACTCTCCCCGTCCAGGGCCTGGCCCCCTACCTTGTAGACATCCAGCTCTCCACACTGCCGGTCAAAGCGGGTGTAGAGTGCGTTGAGCATGGTGATGACCTGCAGCGGGGAGCACTGGGAACAGATGGCCGTGAACCCCACGATGTCCGAGAAGAGCATGGTGACATTGCCGAAGCGCTTGGCCTGCACAGCGTGGCCCTGCCACAGCTGCCGCGCCACCTCACTGGGGAAGATGGAACACAGCAGGTCCACCGTCTTCCGCTTCTCCTCCTCCAGGGCCTGGTGGGCCTGCTCCAGCGTGGCCTTCAGCTTGCCCAGCCTCTTCTTCAGGCCATCCTGGGCCCTGGCCTGCTCCCCAATCAGCACCACATCCCGCAGCGCGTTGTGGATGGGGATGTCGGAGAGGTACAGCCCTCGGCCTGTGAAGTCTTCCAGTCTGTCCACGCAGGGTGAGCCCAGGAACAGGATGGAGCTGGACTCCACCATGTAGATCATCTGGCCTTTGAGGTCCATCACCTGTGTAAAAGGAGGACCAAGCTTTGTGGCTTATTCACGTTCCCAACAGACAAAAAGTGAGGAAACAGGAACAGTGATAATCCCTTCTTTTTTTTTTTGAATAAGTCACACACCTTGCAGGATCTTAGTCCCCCCACCCCACCTTTGTTTTTAAACTTGAGCTTTTTCTACTTGTTGACAAAAACAATAGGCTCTCTTACGGTTTCAATTTACTATGAGCTCTAAAATGCATGCATACATCTGGAGAATATACTGGAGAATTGTTGCTGTTCAGTTGCTAAGTCATGTCCAACTCTTTGTGACCCCATGAACTGCAGCACACCAGGCTTCCTTGTCCTCTACTGTCTCCTAGAGTTTGCTCAAACTCATGTCTACTGAGTTGGTGATGCCTTCCAACCATCTCATCCTCTGTTGCCCCCTTTTCCTCCTGCCCTCAATCTTTCCCAGTATCACAGATTACACAGAAAATATGATTTTTCAATCAACAATACCCCAAATTCTTGCTTCAAGGCTTTCTCACTGCGTGCTACACTGATGCTTCTGCTCCAACATTCTCTCAGCAGCAGCCATCAGCAGAAGGGTGCACAGGACCCCTGGGGGAGGGGGCTTCACGTTTTCATTCTGGGTCACAAGCTCACATGTGTGAAGGAGACAGATGTGTACATACGTGTTAACGAAACAGAGCCACAAAAGCAGCCTGGACGTCCTTCAACAGTGAATGGTTAACCAAAGTTCAGGACGACCACACAATGGGATACGACATGGCCTATCCCATCGTGAAAGAGAGCGGTGTCTAATGACATGGAAGAATACACACAGATATCATTTACTGATTAAAAAAGAACTGTAAAAAGTGGCTTTTTTGTTTTAAACAAAAATGTACATAATGTTTTTGATTTTGCAATGGACATCTTAAAAGTAGTACCTATTTTTAAACATTTAGTTGTACTGTGTTTATGACAAAAAGTAATAAAGCTGTTTCCATCTGGGAGGACAGATGGTTTGTCTTCTGGGTTAACTTGTCCAGAAGAGAGGTGCGTTGTGAGCCTTTCTATGAGCTCAGTTATACTACTGACTGTGGTTTCCAAACTTCTTTTCTAAATCACGCATGGTTCTCTACTATGAGATGAGAGCAGAACACTTTCTCCCACATTTTCTAACAGTTAATCAAACAAGTTATTGATTTTTTCCATGTCTATTAAATATTGACTTAAGAATCCATTTAGTTGCCTCCTCTAAGAAACAAGTCATTTTTGTTTCTTTGTTGTAGAACTCCTCTTATTATCCAAATTAAGTCAGCTATTTTGTGATGATCGAAGCCATATTTTTACAGAAGTATTTTTGTAATTCAGCTATAAAATACTCCATAAATATTTTCCAGGTGATGCTAGTGGTAAAAAACCAACCTGCCAATACAGGAGATGTAAGAGACATGGGTTCCATCCCTGGGCCGGGAAGATCCCGTTGGAGGAGGGCACGGCAACCCACTCCAATACTCTCGCTTGGAGAATCCCATGGAGAGAGGAATCTGGCAGGCTACAGTCTATAGGGTTGCAAAGAGTCGGACACCACTGAAATGACTTAGCACAGCACAGCACACAAAGATTTTAAAAGGTAGACTGCGTTCAAAAAATATTTGTGAAGTAATGCCTTAAGTAAGCAAGCAAATGAATGCACAAAGAATCTTGTTTTAAGCCTTCAAAGTATTTTAGAATTATTTTAAACAGAAATATTTTATTAAAAATTCTGGCGACTTCCCTGGCAGTCCAGTGGTTAAGACTCTGCAAATTTGACCCCTGGTCAGGGAACTAAGATCCCACATTCCCTTCACCCAAAAAGCCAAAAAACAAAAAGTAGAAGCAACACTGTAACAAATTCAATAAAGACTTTAAAAATGGTCCACATTAAAAAATGTTTAAAATATTGTGAAGTGATATGGTATATTTTTACATTTTTCACACCCAGTCTTTAAAAGTGAAATCATTGAATCCATATCACAACAGGACAACTTTTCTTCTTACCCTGGAAGATTTCTTCATGGAGTTGTCCCACCTCCTCACTCGCACCAGGAACTGCATGTTCAGCATGGTCATAATGCCGCTGAACGTCTGGCTGATTTTGGGGGTCAGGATCTCAAAGTACTCATCAAAATGAGGCTTCCCTTGCACGTCTCTCCTGCTCATCAGCCGCCTGATGCCGTGGCCGAGCTGCAGGATGCTCATATCTCTGTCAAGCATGAAGTGGAAAGGGAAGGTCTTGCAGAAGAGCGAGGCGGGGATGACCAGCGAGGACACGGGTTTCCCAGGGGGCGGGTGCGGCCGGGCGCTCCTGATGTGGACGGAGTAGAGCTCGCAGGGCTGGTCCACGAACTCACGGCAGTCCTGGTGGAAGCGAGAAGGCGTCGAAGAAACCTCCACTTCCGTCTCATACAGTATGCGAGCAGCTGCCTTAATGATGCCGGGGAGAATCAGGGAAGTGATCCTCTTGGGGAAGAAATAGTAAACATATAAGACATCGGGATCTTTATCCAGGCATAGGATGGATGCGTCCTCAAACCTGCCCTTCTTTTCTGCTTCTTGACAGTGGCTGCTCTGTTTCAGGAGGGTGCTGAAGCTATTTAAAAAATCTTTCAGGGTTCCTCCAACCACACCTAGGATGTATTCATCTTCTTCATAACATATTTTAAAAAGCTCCTCACCAAGAGATTCTTTGATGATCTCCACTGGAACTCCTGAAAGCATAGAACACATTTTTCTGCCATATCATATGCATCATCTTGGCAGAGCTGTATTTTTACTACTATTTTTAATACCACCTTATCTGACAATTTAGCTTGCTTTATATCTGCTATAAGAGTTTCAACCAAAATTAATCATTTTTGTTAAAATTATCTGCATAAATTCATTTCTAAAATTCAAGTAACTCCAAATATACACCCGAATTGGTTAATTATGAAATAATGATCAATTGAGTATATGACTTTTTATCACCCTGAAACTTAACTATAAAAGAGCAATTGGAATCACAGGGTTAAGTCTCTTTCAAAAGAAGTTTTCCCACCTTGTTAACATCAGAAACAGTGGCACATGTTGTGAAGGGGTACTAGCTAGCCCCCTTGGAATATAAGCATCAGATATAGAATTAATTTATATCACTGGTGGTGAAATTCAATTTTGTCATTTTTCTTGAGATGATATAAAGTAATATATTATAATAGTAGTAAATATTATTATTATTATTTTTGAGCAAAATAGCATTCTTGTTGTTTAATGTTACCTGAATGAAAATGTGTTGGGAATATATCATTTACTTTCCACAACTTTTCCTTCACTAGTCTCCTTTATTCTTTAAACTCTTTGTACCACACTCTTCTCATCTATAACGTAGGGGAAACATGGATGCCCTGTTCACAGCACTGCTGTGGTGTTTGTGGGCCATGTTAGAATTGTGCCTGACCCAGAGAGAGGGTTCAGTGCAAGTCAGTCATCATCAGCAGCAGCAGAAGCAAATTCTTCAAATCTACTTCAAAAAAAACCTCACCAGTTGGTCCACATACTCGAACTTTGAAAAGGACAGTATGACAAAGTCACTCATCTGCTTGATTCTGCCAAACTAAGTATTAATATGTAAGCACTGCTCACATATTTCTCATAATTGCTTCCAACCTTTAAAAACTTACTTATATTACTATGCTGAGTAGAACTTTTCATGCATAAATGAAGGACACTTAGTTACCAAGTTCAAGACCAAAGCATATGAATGTCTATAAATCAGCCTGCCAGGCAGCTTTATCTACTTCTCAGCAAATAAACATTGTAAGAAGAGGAAACGTTTGAGGTCAAACAAAGGTATAAGTACGAAAAAGAGTAATTCTTTACATTAACACAAAACATGATATTTAACATTTCACATTGGATGTTACCAACAAATAAACATGAATATTTTAAAGAAAATATTAGTTCTCCAGGTAAATATTTTCTAGGAATAGAAAATTTTACTTTACAGGTGAAATAGTTCTATAAGCAAATTATTTTCTAATTTCATATATTTAATTCTATTACCTGCTGCAATTGCTTGGTCCACAACTATTTTTTCAAAGTCTTCTCTTTCCAAAGATTTCCTGAAATTATTTCAATATCTTAAATTATAAACTGACAAATGAATGCTAAAATTTCAGATTATAACATACAGAAATGCTGACAGAAAATAATTTAAATTACCTTCTTTGTAGAGGCAAATCTTGACTGTCGAGTTTAAAGGATAGGAGCAGTGACATGTACAAACCAAATCAACGTTGGAAAACCCCCAAATATACATGACCTAGACTATTTCATCACTTTTCATAAAGCATATCTACCCTTGAGACTAACTTCATATAAGCTAATAGTACAAAGGTTTGTGCTGGCAGAAAACCCAATGGTACAAATGGCCAAGGATGATAATAAATCAGGATGGGCTTTTCTGATAAAACAACCAAGAAGAAAAATCTACCTACTGATGGATTTCACTTCTAAGTAAGTCCTTATTTATTTTTTAAAGCAAATACACAGTACATGCTACTTTTAGGTTTTAGGTTCTATATATTTAACTATCAGGCATCATCACATTAAATGATCTAATTGATCTAATATAAAATTAGTAACTAAATAAATTTATTCCTTATTAAATTACTGAACTGCTTTAAGGAACACATGTTTATAATATACTTATATATTAATAATAATCAATATAATTTAATATATATGATTAATGATATATAATAGCATACATTTTGACTGATAGGATTTTGTAATTTCAACTGGACAACTTGTTGATTCATGTTTGCTTAATTGTTTTTTTGATGAGTTCTGATAGTGATAACTGATTAAAATCAAATTCACAAAACTACTAAAGCATATTAAAAGATACCCAAGTTATTTTGTGGTTCAGTTTGCTATTAGACAAGCCAAGATCACATATAGGCATAAGTTGAAAATACTATATCAAACAGATTTCAATAAAGCATGATACATGTAGAGAAACTTCAAAAGAAAAAATTCTTGACAAGGAAAATCATCCCACTGGCTACTTGATCACATAAAGGTATACTGCTTATAACATGGGACAATAGACTGTTCAAAATTGGGAAACAAGTATGTCAAGGCTGTATGTTGTCACCCTGCTTATTTAACTTATGTGTAGAGTACAACATGTGAAATGCTGGGCTGGATGAATCACAAGCTGGAATCAAGACTGCTGGGAGAAATATCAACAACCTCCAATATGCAAATGATACCACTCTATGGCAGAAAGTAAAGAGGAACTAAAGAGCCTCTTGATTAGGGTGAAAGAGGAGAGTGAAAAATCTGGCTTAAAACTCAACATTCAAAAAACTAAGATCATAGCATCACTTCATGGCAAATAGATGGGGGAAAAGTGAAAACAATGGCAAATTTTATTTTCTTGGGCTCCAAAATCACTGCAGACAGTGATTGCAGCCATGAAATTAAAGGATGCTTGCTCCTTGAAAGAAAAGTTATGACAAACCTAGACAACATGCTAAAAAGCAGAGACATCACTCTGCGGACAAAGATCCATCTGGTCAAAGCTATGGTTTTTCCAGTAGTCATGTTTGGATATGAGAGTTTCACCATAAAGAAGGCTGAGCACCAAAGAATTGATGCATTCAAATTGTGATGCTGGAGAAGATTCTTGAGAGTCCCTTGGACTACAAGGAGATCAAACCAGTCAATCCTAAAGGAAATCAACCTTGGACATTCATTGGAAGGACTGATGCTGAAGCTCCAATACTCTTTGCCACCTGATGCAAAGAGCCAACTCATTGGAATAAGACCCTGATGCCAGGAAAGACTGAGGGCAGGAGGAGAAGGTGGGCAACAAAGGATGAGATGGTTGCATGGCATCACCGACTCAATGGACATGAGTTTGAGCAAAGTCTGGGAGATAGGGAGAGAGAAGTGCTTCAGTCTGAAGCACTGGAGTGCTTCGGTCCATGGGGTCACAGAGAGTTGGACATGACTTAGCAACTGAACAACAACAGTCAGAAATATATTCTTATCTAAATAACTTGGGGATCAGGCTATGATATTACATCTAGTTTGAATTAGATACCCCCAACCCCTTGTTATATACTATATTAGTCAGTCTCCAGATTTGTTCCTTCTTCTCATTTAAGCAACTTCTTTTTTTTTTTTTTGAAGAATTAGCCTAAAGCTGCTCAGAGGACTCTTCTGCCAATTCCCAGCAAAGCTTAGCTAAGTCAAACATCACACTGCTGCTGCTGCTAAGTCACTTCAGTCGTGTCTGACTCTGTGCGACCCCATAGACGGCAACCCACCAGGCTCCTCCGTCCCTGGGATTCTCCAGGCAAGAATTCTGGAGTGGGTTGCCATTTCCTCCTCCAATGCATGAAAGTGAAAAGTGAAAGGGAAGTCGCTCAGTCATGTCCAACTCTTAGCGACCCCATGGACATCATACAGTGCCATTCAAAATAAGTTCCTTAACTTTACCTTCAAAAAATTTAAAAATAAGGTGTATGTCTGCATGTACACCAGCAAATGTAAGTATGTTATACACACAGGCACACATACACCAGCCATGAATTCACACATGATGTGATCAAAAGGTCCTAGGAAAAGATAAAAGCAAAAGCTCAAAACCAACCCAAAAGGGTATCATAATGACTGAATAAAACTCATTCACTTAAAAATGGTGGTGGGTGTGCTGTATGACTCAGGGAACTCAAATCAGGGCTCTGTAACAACTTAAAGGGGTGGGAGAGGGAGGAAGATGGGAGGGAGGTTCAAGACGGAGGGGACGTATATATACCTATGGCTGATACATAGTGATGTTTGGCAGAAACCAACACAATTCTGTAAAGCAGTTATCCTTCAATTTAAAGATAAATAAATTTAAAATTTTAAAAATGGTGGTGGGTGGGAAAGTGAAGTTCCCCTCAGCAGTCAGCACAGTGCCCTCAGTAGAAATGGCAGCCAACCTGTCAGAAAGATGGGGAAAAAGGCCCCACATAGCCAAGAACTAAAGAAACAAAGCAGAGAGAAGCCATTTGGCATTATCAGCAGGCAGTCTCATAAGAGAAAAAGTCCCTCTTCTTATTTCAACAGTGGTATAATCATTAGGACACTTTAACAGTATGATAATGCTTTAAGAAGTCAAAGAAGAGGTAAAAAGATTTTTCAAAATTTCAAATAAAATCATTTTTTTAAGTTTTGAGGTGTTTTGTTTTTTTTTTTAAAGAGCTCCATCTCTGGGAACACATCCTAATTGAATATCAGCATCGAGCTTAGGCACATTTCAGGACACCAAGCCCTGGGAATAAATTCTGAGTCAACTGGCTGCCAAGGCCTCAGGCAGACAGACAGAGTAGCACAGCTCCAGGACTTGCTGGCTATCTTATCAGCCGGACTGAGAATTAAGGTCAGAGGCTTCTGGAATGCTGTCCATATCACTCTGCAAACACAGCTTCTGTCAGACACATAGATTCACACTCTCTTTGGATCTGTCTCTGACCCCTTCTTGGCTTGCCTGCTGCCTGAAGCCTGGGACCAGTTAGTCAGCGAGTGAAATTAAGCCCAGAAAACGCACAGAGCAGATGATCCCCTCCTGAGCAGCAGATGGATAAATGTATAAAATATTCCTGATAAAGGTACTGGTTTGCAAAAGTTGCAAATTCAATTCTGAAATTTGAATGCAAGTGTTTATTGTAGTATTTACACAGCAAATAATCCTTCAATTTCTGGGAAACCAAAACAAAGCCAAATCAAGTTTTCCACCAACAGTAAATGTGCCAAGATGTATTTGTAAAATGAACTCTAAAAATCAGGGTTTGCTTGTTTGTTTTTAATTCACCTTATATATGAAACTGCTACAGAAAGCTTTCTTAAAGAAAGTTTCAAAGACAAAGTAGAAGAAAAAGTACAAATGGAATAGGTATTTGAATATCAGTATAATCAGTATAACCAAGCTAGTTAGGAAAATACCAAAACACCTCCCTAAGGACTGATCCAGCTGCTGCCCCACTCCTGAGTTGCCCACCTCTTACTCCCACATCCTTCCCTGCTGATGTGGGAGCTAAAAATTTAACCTGTGCAATATTGTAAAATAATCAGCCTCCAATTAAAATAAATTAATTATTTTTAAAAAATTGTGGCTTAGGCTGGGGCAAAGGGACAGGCAGGCTGCACTGGGACCTAGCCCCAGATTCTTAGCACTGTTCTTCAAGCAGGAGTCTGCTCTGATCTATGCCTTAACTTTGTTAAATATTTTAGAAATTACACCCTAGCAGAAAAGAATAGGCCTTTTGGGAGTTTACTAAGTGGAGAAGCACAGGGTAACATGGTTAAAATCACGGGCTCTGAAAAACCCAGGCTTGAAACTCCATTCTGCCATTTCCTAAACAGCTATAAAATTCTAGACATTTTATAGAAACCTGAGCTTAGTGACATATGAACTGTGAAAAATGAACACACTTCCTTTCAGATTAGTGGCAGCTCAAACGCTTAGCCCAGTTCCTACATACCAAAGTGATTCATATATGCGAGACACCACTAAGTGCTGGTTATTAGAAGCTGTGACAGTGATTGTAACAGGAGATTCATGCAACTGAAATGATTCAATTTACCTGTTTTCCTTTATTTTGTGTTTTGCCAATGTTCTCTGAAGGGCAAGGTTCAGACGCTCAAACTGAAAATTGAAAAGAAAAGTTTTAAACACTCCCTTAAATAATCATTTTCTTGAAGACACGTATTTCACAAAAATTTCTTCTGAGAGCTTGTCAGGAAGAAGCAGAAGCATTGCTACTTTAAAGACAAGTGTAGTTGAACTACCCCTGTGGAAAAGAGGACTGATTTTCAACAGCTCTCACATTTGGGAAGAAGCCAACCACTCAGACTGACTTGAATCTGGATGTGAGCTGTGTCCCTGGTGGGTGGCTCCAACAGCCACCGAGCTGGAATCACACAAGAGACTCAGTTTGGTGAAGTCAGGCACACCTTCCTCCAGGCCAGGAAATCCCTTGGACGTGCAGCCAGGACTTCAGTCTCAACGGGGCTCAAGCCAGGAGACCCTCTTTCCTTCCACAGACCCATAGCAGCCCCCTTCCCTATGCTGAGATCCTCCACCCTCCCACAATCTCACATTCTGCTCATGTATCATTCCTGTCTCTTCCTTCTCTAGAAACTCCAAGCATCTGTCTCTTCCCTTTCTTTTATCCCTTAAATCCAATCTGTCACCGAGTTCAGTTGATTACTGACTGAAACAAATCTTGGATTTCCCCAAACTTGTACTCATTTCTTTTCCTTGAACAAACAATCTTCACAAAATACTTAACAGTGTTCTTCTCTTTTACTGATTTCTGAGTATCTCATGAATCTTCCTAGATTGCAAAATACTTGTATGTAAGCCTGCATAGTTTTAAATACTGGTTGATAATTAATATCTCTTAGCAGCTTGCTCTCCCTAACCAGTTAATAAGTGGAAAGTAAATCATTGGTAACTTCTTTACATTCCATAAAAAAAAAAAAAGTTCTATGTATCTGCATGTGTATACAGCCACCTTCTGTAGTTTATCCAGAGGACAGTGGAGAATTCTCTGGCTCTGTGCCAAGTTGTGAAATTCCTTTTTCCTTAAGAACTATTTATATCCCTCTTGTAAGACAGTAAAGTCAAGCAAAATCGACCAAGATTCTGTTTTAATGAAATTATGAAAAGAACTTTTGGTTTCTAAAGAGCATATATTAGTAGAACTTAAATGTGAAATTTCTTGAAAGACAATATAAGTGCTGAAAAGAAATAAAATAGAACTTAAATTTACCCATATAACAATTTTTCTGATGGTTTAGATAAGGAGCGAGAGACAGAAGGGCTGGAGGGTGCTGGGCCAGCAGGCAGATTCTGAGCAAGGGCCCAGCACCCTGTGGCAAAGGGTGATTGCCTGGCAGGCAGAGAGCAGGTCTGGGAAAGGAAGGAAGAAGGAAACATTAGACTTGAGACCCTAAAGGAAGCAGAAGCAGACAGCCTAGGCTGCTTAAGACGGCTTTAATATTTCAAGGGCATTTTTTTTGCTGTTTTTTTCTTATTCTTATGTATTGCTTTTTATTTCTGTAGGTTATATTCTTTTAAGTGGAATCCTTAAAATCTATGGATTTCCAGTAGCTCTTTCCAGATCAATTTCATAAGAGTTTGTAGCCATTGTCACTCCATCAGTTATATATAAGACTGCCAGTGTCAGCTTCACCCCATCAAGGGTCTTTGACTTCATAGAGAGTGACTCTGGAATCACGAACACCAGCAAGTCTTTGTGGATGAAAGCCCATGAAACTCTGGGTTGCTGGGAGTTTTGCCCTTCTCTAAAACCTAATCAGACAGAAAGTGTGTGCGTGCGTGCATGCTCAGTCACATCTGACTCTTTGCGACCTGACAGACTGTAGCCTGGCAGATTCCTCTGTCCATGAGATTTCCCAAGAAAGAATACTGGAGTGGGTTGCCGTTTCCTCCTCCAGGGGATCTTCCCCACCCAGGGACAGAAGCTGCGTCTCCCACAACTCTCATGTTGGCAGGCAGATTTCTTTACAACTGAGCCATCTGGAAGAGGGGTCATCAGTGACATGATGGTCACTGCCTGCACAGAAGATCTTGGTTGTCCTTCAAGCATTTGCAACCTGACATTTTTTTTTTCTTATTTTCTGTCTTCTCCACTAGAATAGAGACTCCAAAAGGACAGGGAAGATCTGTTCAGCTCACCACCGCATGTTGGGCACCTAGAAAGTACCTGGTCACAGGAGATGCTACCTACATACTGATGGAATGAAGGAAGAAAGGAATGAATGCACATCATCTCCCCTGTCAGCCATTCCAAGTCCTGAAGGCTTAGTCTGTAACATGTGTATCAGTGAAGCAATATAACTCAGTACAGAGATGTTACCATTGCAGCTTGCTCAAAAACACAATTTATATTATTTCAAGTTAAAATAACTTTAATTACATTTACTTATACATGATTTATTGCTCTGACCAGGAACTTGGGATGGGCAACAAAGAAAGAAAATCCATCCATTTCTGCCCCTGAAGACTTTCTCCTTCCTCACCTCAAGTACTAGTGGAAATATCACCATCCTCTCTCCTCTTGACCTTTTGGTTAAACACTAGGACACGTTTTTACCATTCTCAGTCTGTATTCTTCCTGGTCTTTCATTTCCTTCCCACTGCCACCAGAAACTTCTTTTTCTTGTCCTTTCCTCCTAATATATATGCTGTCATTGTAAGAAAGGACAAATGGTCCCTCTCTCATTGCTGGACTTCCTAGAACAGGTGTCTTCCTGACTTTCTATGCTGAATCAGAACTTAGGACCCACTGTATAGCTTAGGGCCCTCTACTCAATATTCTGTAATAGCCTATAAGAGGAAAGAACCTGAAAAAAGAATGAATATAAGTATATGTATAATTGACTCACTTTTCTGTACACCTGAAACTAGCACAACATTGTAAGTCAACTCTACTCCAATAAAACTTTTTTTTAAAAAAGAATTTGCTTTTTTTAAGTAAAAAGTTCTGAAGTCCTAGCCAAGCTGTAGCCGCATACGTTAGTGATATTACAGCTTAACAGGCTTTGGTGTCTGCTTTCATCATACACCATTGCTCCTCTGGAAACTGTTATAAATTCAAGATAAGACAAAACAAAACCCACAAGTTTTTCAGACAAAACATTTATTGGTAAAGGCTGCTGGTGCCTAGAGCTTCCTACCTTGGTGCTAAGGCTTCTCGAACACATCCTGAGCCTACACCCTGAGATGATGTAGATCACAAGAATGTCAGGAGCAGGACTCAACTTCCCTGAGATCTCACGCCTTAGGATACAGAATCAACGACTGTAGGATGGCCCTGGAGGATACCAGTATATTAACACTTCAGGTACAACTGCCATTTCATCCAGTATTGCTGGGAACACTCTGAATGGAATTTCATAGGTCTGGTTTATGGATTAGTGGCTACTTCAGATGATTTTTAACTTTTCTGCATTTTTTCTTTTTGCCTAGAGACTACACTAAGAAAGCTTATTTTTATGTAAGAGCGAAGAAAAGCCATTGAAAGGTTTTGAGTATGGCAGGACCTGGGATGGAATGTTTTCTATAGTTCTTCATGTTCTTCTAGACCAAGGAAATTTTAGCTCATAAGCATAACGGAATACTACTTCTTTTTTTCTTCTTGCAACCCAATATTCCACAACACCTTCAGAGACTTCAGGAGTTCCTTCAAGCCCCCTTCATCTCACAAGGTGTGTGATTTGGGATAATATCCTTCACAGAAGCGTGTGCTGCTGTGTGCTGTGCTGTCGCTTCAGCCCCGTGTCTGACTCTTTGCGACCCTAGGAACTGTAGCCCATCAGGCTCCTCTGTCCATGGGATATTCCAGGCAAGAACACTGGAGTGGGTTAGCCATGTTCTCCTCCAGGGGATCTTCCCAACCCAGGGACCGAACCCGCATCTCTTATGTCTCCTGCACTGGCAGGTGGGTTCTGTATAACTAGTGCCACCTGAGAAGCCCTCATATAAGCATATGTGACTCGATTTAGTTCAGGGAATGGGTTCTGATTTGCTACAACTGTGGCTAAGATCATGATGCAGTTATTTTAAAAACACTCTGCTTGAGGAGCTTACAGGATTATCGGGGAGAATTTCCATGAAAAATCAGCTAATAATCAAATAGAAGAGCAACAGATTATGAATGAGGTGCAGAGACCTTTCCATCTCCCCTAGTTATCTTAAAGCAAGTGATCTAACTTTTATGTGTCTTAATTTCCTCAAACAAATGAAAAGTTTGCACTAGATGAGCTATAAGACCTTTGTAACCTACGATTCCATGACTCTGGAATGCCATCTCCCACTCTAAATCTTCTAAGGATAATGAACTATAATACTTGTCCCCCTAAAACATAACTAGAGTTTACATCTAATTATCGAAAACAAGAACGAGGATGCCATCAAATGCTATCTGGAGTCTCTTCTTTGGGGCTACGGATAGGACTGAAACTGAACAGTAAGCTAAGCATTAAATCTGTCCACTTAAAAAAGATCAGTTTTTTAAAAAGCCCTATTTAATCAAAGACACCTAGATGTTTGAATAGCTGATGAAGTAATCTAGTTTGGTTGCTATTCAGCATGAATATATCCAGCCCTGCAATGTTCACTAAAATGTGAATGAAAATGGCCTCCGTTGTGGGAAAGAGTCCTGGTTCTTCAGGTCAAGGGCAGACCTCTTGCTTCCTGGAAGTCCTCAGCCTGGCTTTCTCTACTACATGACAGCACACTCAAAGCTATGAGCCCGCAAACAAACGACACACATTATCCTAAATAAAGGAAAATAAGAATGCATATATTTGATATTCTGAATGTTTTTAAAAGAGATTCCAATATGTGCATGACTTCCATTGTAGGAATTCAGAATTTATCAAACAAAATAATAAAGCCAACAGGGTAATGACAGGACCTGGGGAAAGCATGGCCACTCTCCAGCTTCCCAACCTCACCATCTGCTCATCCCTGTTCTCTGCCCTTGGAAATGAGGGTGCCAACCGCTTCCCAGACTGACACCAACCAACTGCCTGGGAAGAGCTGCATCCCTCATCCTAGTCAATGCTGGCTGCTGGTGACTGGAGCGGGGAGACTGTAATTAAATATTTCCATCTCAAAGGCCACTAGCCAGTCTACTACTGTGCTTATCTTATATTTGAAATAAGTTCCCTCAACTTCCTGCCAATTCTAATTTATCCATTCTTCAAACTTCAAGTCTCTTCTTTGCCCGTTGAGCCCATATTGCCGACAGCAGTAATTGCTATATCTTTCAAAAGCTGTGTGACTTTAGTCAAGTCACTTAGCCTCTCAGGTCCTTCTTGGGAAGTAAACAAGGTTACCTCTGAAGTTCCTTCCAGTCCTAAAGTCAGCAGCCTGTGGTCCTTCAGTGTTTCTCACAAGGCAAAGGGTTGGTGTGGAGTCAATTAAAAACCATCAATAAATTATGAGAGCCAGAATCTGATTTTTTCAATGCCCAATCTCCTAGGCTAAGTGAATCTGCATAAAACTGTGAACACTGATAGAAGGAGGAAGACACACCATGAAGACTTTCAGTGGCTCTTCTCTTTAGGCCCATGGAGTGAGGAGCTCTCCACATGCCCTGTCTATTCCAAACATATTTTACCTAATTAGGTCTATGGCCTGTCCCCAGCATTCCCTGTTTTCTCTTTTTCCCCCAGTTTTATTGAGAAATAATTGACATACATTACTGTTTAAGTTTACGCATACAGCATGACACCTTGATTTACCTATCGTGTGAAATGATGGCCCCAATAGGCTTAGCTAACATGCATCTTCTCATACAGATGCAGAACAAAGAAAAGAAAGGAAAACAAAAAACTTTCTCTTTGTGATGAGAACCCAGATAACCTTCCTACACACCACACAGGATGGCAGGGTCACCATGAGTTACACCCATGGTACTCATTTATCTTATCTTCCAGCATCTCTGGACCACCTTCCTCTAATCCCCTTCCCCACCCTCTGCCTCTGGGGACCACATGTATCATCTCTTTTTCTATGAGTTATTGTTGTTTTTCAATATTCCACATATGAGACCATACAGTGTCTTTCCTGAATCCCTTTAATGGTGGTGCTCCAGATCTCAAAACAGCATTAGGCTGTGCCGCCCACAGACCTACACCAAGACATGTCCAAAGTGGTGACAGAGGTGTCATGAACAGGCCTGTGACCCTGTCCAACCCAGCAGGACAAGGGTGGGTCTTCCCACCTCAGCAAGTTGGCGGGAACAGATGATGCTCTTAGGAATTAGATGAGGGAAACCCAGCAGAGAATAAGTTATTCTCCAAGGAATTTAGCTCTTAAAAAATAGCTAATGAATCCATAAAAAAAATAGCTTGCCATCCGTAAGTAACTAATGGGTCCTGGTGGGTGGTGAAAGCTGTGGATTATTTCACCTAATGCTTGTGCAAACTCTAGGGACCCGGGATTGTGAGCATGTCTATTTTCAGATAAGGATGCTGAGGCCAAGAGGATGAAACAGCTGCTCAAAGTCATAAAGCTTGTCAGAGTGCAGGATGCTTTGGAAAAGAATGCAAGACTGTAAACATTTTAAGATTAAACACAATT
The DNA here is from genome assembly GCF_003369695.1 of Bos indicus x Bos taurus. Classification (NCBI taxonomy): domain Eukaryota; kingdom Metazoa; phylum Chordata; class Mammalia; order Artiodactyla; family Bovidae; genus Bos; species Bos indicus x Bos taurus. Next base: position 29,139,953 of record NC_040092.1, on the reverse strand, counting down.
TAAGAAAATGATTGCTTTTTAAAAATGTTTTTAAATGTTTTCAGAAAATTGTCAAATTGTCTACATCTACTATAGCCTTGAAAGTGAGAAAGCGAGTGTTCACATTTTCCTTAGGAAAACACCCTATTACCATTTTCAAAATGTCAGTAAGATCTTGAAAGGGCAGGCACTCACCTCTGGGAAAATCAGTTTGCAAATACTCTCTGCCAAAGTGTGAAGATAGACCCGGCTGCGGCTGGTCTTCCTCCGGGGAAGCCTTCCGGGAGGGTTCTTGTCGGGGACACCTGGACAGACGCCTGGCTGCCCTGGGGTCGATGCTGGCCCACTCCCTGTGGCTTCCCCCAAGGGCTCTCTGGGGACCTGCCCCGGGGCCAGCAGGGAGAAAGGGCAGTCCCCCGTGATCTGCAGGTCCTTCAGCTTCGCGCAGAACATGGTGATTGCTCCTGGGCTTGGTTCTTCTTACCAGGATGGACACACAGAAGCCACTAGCGGACCAGAGATGCTGATGACCAGGGAGTCCAGGGGCTGCAGAAGGTCAGAGGAGAAAGAGGAGTGACTCTGTATTCCTATGGAAAGAGAAAAATACAGGTATGAAAAAGTGAAGACCAAACAGTCCTATGTCATTTGCAAGTTAAAAAAAAAAAATCTGGTGCAAATGTCCATTATAAAATGGATGGAACATTTGGTAAAGATCTTATTTCCTATGTGTGCATTCCAGTATACTAGAAAAATACTTGCTTTTAGTATTTTAATATTTTTCAAATAGAATATAATTTTCTCCAAAATGTCTTTAGCACAAACTACTGATTCCCATTTTTGTAGCCCATTTGGTCTCATTTGATTCCACAAGGGTGAAATATTGTGGTTTTATGACAGAAGCGGGAGAAGGCAATGGCACCCCACTCCAGTGCTGTTGCCCGGAAAATCCCATGGATGGAGGAGCCTGGTGGGCTTCAGTCCATGGGGTCGCTAAGAGTCAGACACAACTGAGTGACTTCACTTTCACTTTCCACTTTCATGCATTGGAGAAGGAAATGGCAACCCACTCCAGTGTTCTTGCCTGGAGAATCCCATGGACAAAGAAGCCTGCTAGGCTGCAGTCCATGGGGTTGCACAGAGTCGGACACGACTGAAGCGACTTGGCAGCATGACAGAAGCTGGGTCTCAAACTATGTCATATCACTGCTCATACTACTAAATTCTCATTAGTCTGTATTTTCTAAAAAATCAGAATAGCATGCATAATGTCTCCTAAACATACCCAAAGAAAAAAATGTATATAATGATGCCCAAGTATATGTTGTTAGATCTGAAATATTGTCTTTTACATGAAAAAAATTAATTGAAATGATTACTGACAAAGAGACTTATCTCTATAAATAGTAAAATATTTTTAAAATATCACCAAAATGAAAAACAAATAATATTTTTTCAAAAGACTCCTGATTCCTAAGAATAGGCCATTGGATTTACAGGAGACCTTGAATCCAAATCCAGATGACACTGGAGTAATCCAAGAAGGCCTCTCTTTCTAGGAGTCCCCAAAGTCATGAGCATGACCCTTCTGGCCAATTTTCCCCTGTACTTTTGTTTTTGTTGATGTTGTAATGGAGTCTCCACACAATTCACAACCCATGTCTCATTAATTTTTCAGTGGAACCATCTGGTTGTAAATTCAGCTTGTCAACAATACAGTGATGTTGATTAACTGAGCCCACCAGCTATTTCGATACTTGGAAAATCAAAAAACTCAAAAAAGAGGGAAAAAGAATACATGGTCTGGTACAGTGCTAAGAACCCTGTCTTTACATTTAAGCTTCACAGTAACCACTTGAAATAGGTATTCTTATCACCAGTGGGTCAGAGGCTCAACGTTTGTGTCATCTTTGATTTGAAATGCTAGAAAGTGCAAGAGCTATGATTCAAACATAGGTCCATCTGATTCCACAGCCAACGGGTTTCCATTAACTCAAACTCATATATTAACAAGTTACACTTGTTTCTAAACAATCAGGCTTAGTTTATACACTGGAATTAATTTATCTTGAAGATATGGTTTATAAGTTTACATTAGAAAGCAAATAAGAACGTAATTATCCTGCTTGCTGGCTGGTGGTACTTGAATCATGAAAAGGATTATACTTCAGTCTTCGGAATTGGAGTTCAATTATTTTGTGTCTTTTCTATGCACCTCAGTGCTCTTAGTATGTTCCTAATGTATATAACATCAGCTTATAATTTTTCACAGATAAATTACTGACAGGCTTAGAACAATGTACAATTCATTTCCCAAACTGGGACAAACAAGGAAGCTGAATTCACATCTGACAGCCCCTGGGGTGTTGCTGGGTTATCAGGTTTGGGGAAGATGACGGATGCTGACAGGCCAGAAGAAACTGCTGGAACTCTCTGCTTCTTTTTATTTTTTAATTTTTATTTTATATTGGAGTGTAATTGATTTACAATGTTGTGTTAGTTTCAGGTGTACAGCAAAATAGTTCAGTTTTACATATACATGTATCTATTCTTTTTCAGATTCTTTTCCCTTAGTGTGTATCTTTTTTTTTTATTTTTTTAATTGAAGCATAGATGCTTTACAGAATTTTGTTGTTTTTTGTCAAATCTCAACATGATTATCAGCCATAGGTATACATTTAATCCAAACTCCTAGTTTATCCCTCCCCCTTTACCATTTGGTAACCATAAGTTTGCTTTCTATGTCTGTGAGTCTGTTTCTGTTTTGTAAATAAGTTCATTTGTATCATTTTCAAAGATTTCACCTACGTGACTCTGTTTCTTAAAGTCAAACCCCAAATCTGTGTTCACACATAATTTATGAATCTTCAGGAAGGTACAAAGGGAGATCCTTTCAGCATTAAGGAGCAGAAACCATATTCTGCCAGCAGAGAAGAGGGCATGGTCTATCTCAGAGGCTGCTGGGTGCCTAGAGGTGATCTGGTGATGGAGGACCGGTTACTGGATTCAGAAAGACCTGCAGATCTACAGCTCTCCACCAAGATCTGTTTAAGATTCAGTTCTACAAGTAGGTGTTTCTTAGTCTTTAATGTTTCTCAACAACACTATTGAGTAGTCATGCTAAGTCACTTCAGTCCTGTCCGAGTCTTTGTGACCCTATGGACTGTAGCCCGCCAGGCTTCTTTGTCTTTGGGATTCTCCAGCCAAGAATACTGGAGTCGATTGCCATTTCCTACTTGAGGGGATCTTCCCATCCAGGGATCAAACCCACGTCTCATATTACTACTTATCAACTCCTGTCCTCCAGCATGGTGTAGATCAGGGGTCCAACCTCCCCATAAAGGCAGAGTGGGTCACTTCAGCTTGTGGTCAATGCCTCAACTCTGCCACTGCAGCAGATACACAGAGGAGAGAGCATGGACATGGTCCCATGAAAACAGGCTGCACAGACCATAGTACTGACTCGTGTTTGCAAAAAGCTAAGCAACTTAGATGAAGCGTTTTAATACAAATATAATTTTAACCATGGGGTTAGAGTTACTTCCTCATCACCTCTTCCCAGTCCCAAAATAGAGAACCTCTCTGGATTCAGTTTTGCACAACTTGAAAGTAATTAAGAAGAGTCTAGTAGATAGTTCTAAATAAATATTTATTAATAAAAATCAAAATACCATTATTTTATGTGAATTTTTAGGAAGAAAAATTTTATTAATTGAATGTCATAGTTTCAGTTATATAAAAATATAATACAATAACTAGAAAAGAGGGCACTTAAAAAAAGGCCATAAAAATAGATTATATGTTGGAGCTGATGCGGGTCTGGAATTTCTTCCTAAAATCAGTTATTCTGGTACATATTATAATTTTAGTATTGGACAGAGGATTCCGACATAATGTAGTTTATGAAAATTCTTCCTTTATGCTTAATCTTCTATTTAAATTGGATTTCAACCCTTGTTCTCAAACCCAGTATTTTATCCTCTTCTCTTCAATCTCATTAGAGCAGGACACAACTGACCAGTCAGACTTCCTGGAAATTCTTTTTTCTCCAATATGACACAGTGCTCTAATTTCCAGCCAATGTGCCTAACATTTTTTTTTTTTAATTAAAGTAAAAACAGCAACAGGAAACAAATTGTGCTTACTTCAAGATCAGTTAAGTGTTTAGTCTCATTAAATCACATATGTATCAACAAACTAATTAGCGTCCCTCGTCTGTGCAGCTGATGAAATTACACTATGAACAGATGCAGCCAATGCCAATACCTTGGAGACTCGTGTTTGTCAGTCATTTGCCAGGTTGCCAGGAAGACAGACTATGCTCTTCAAGGGAACCAGTGATGATTCTTTTGTAAAACATCAGCAGCAACTTCAGAAATGGTTGGGTCAGTTCCTGAATGCAGTACAGAGCTGGGTGTAGATGTGGTAGTGACATGGGAGGGAAAAAAACAAGTGAATTGAAGTGATAAATTTGGTGACAAGGCCTTGGCAGGCAGTGGGAGAGATATTCTCAGAAATTCAAAGAGGTATTTGCCATCCCCCAGGCTGATGATTAAACAGCCTCCAAATTGACTGAATGCTTTCTCCCTTTACTGGTAAGTTATTAATTCCTCTAGAGTGACAATAAAGACCTATTGACCTCATATCAATAACCAGGATGCAAAAACAGTATATATATGTATATGTATAACTGTTCACTGGCTGTACACCTGAAACTAACACAGCATTATAAATCAACTATACTCCGATATAATTTTTTTTAAATAACCAGGATGCATTGCTGTGTAGGTAATGAGATACTCCATCATTAACCTCTAAGGAAAGAATTAAGCACAAACCCTTGTTTTCCACATGTGAAAAACCTGGGGGGTGGGGAGTGCGGGGGGGGGAAGCACCTCACACGTACTCTCTCACACAGAAAGCTTGTTTTACAATAGCAGGTCACATGCCAGGCTTAGCACCCAGCCATACCGAAATCTGTGATTCAAGAAATATGTGTTTTAAGATTAAATTCCAAAGTCCAGATATAGAACAGTAGCTGAAAGAGAGACCTTCAAAACAAACCCCCTCAGTAAGGATAAAGTGTGCATGCCCCACCCAAATTGTAACAACCATCTTCATAAACAAATGTCAAGAAGGCAGCTTAACATTCAGAACATCGAACGTTTTCATTCCTCCAAAGCTGAAAAATTGTTCAATAATATTTCAAAAATCAGGCCTTCAAAATGTGTTTCTTTTCACTTGGCAGGAAGCAATATTTACAGAACAGTCCCCTGTGACAGACCAGGGAAGCTGGACAAAGTAGTAGAAAAACTGTGCCTCCCTGACTGGAGGGAAAGGGCAGGGGAGAGCCGGCTTCCTTCATGCCGCCCCTGCTCCCAGCTCCAATGCCAGCTCTGCTGCTTTTTCCAGTCACAGCCCCGTGCGGCACTCAGCCCGTTTACACAAGATTTATTCTTCCACCGACCAGGCTCTGGCTTTGCTTTCACCGTGTCACCCAAACCTCCTTGCTAAATTCAGCCATGAGCTCCTGAAAGTTAAACCTCCAAACACACCTGACCTTCCCCTGGCATTTTGCTTTTCGTAAGCTCCATTCCCACAGATTGTCTGATGCACTGGCTTGCGTCTTGCTTCCTGCTTCATCCCTTCATTTGTTCACGTTCCAGTCTACTCAACAAGCATTTATGAGTGGCCTACTATATGTGGGACATTCTTCCAGGTGCAAGGGCAGAGCCATGGGCAAAAGGCATCATAGTCAGGGGCAGCTTACAATCTAGCAGGAAGACTAGACTATTTTTAATTTTTTACTCCTAATTTATCCCCCTCCCATCCTTTTTCCCCTGTGGCAGCGATAAGTCTGTTCTCTATGTCTGTGAGTCTGTTTCTGCTTTGCAAATAAGTTCATTTGTATCATATTGTAGGTTCCACATATAAGTGATATCATATGGTAGTTGTCTTTCTCTGACTTACTTCACTTAGTATCATCATATCTAGGTCCATCCACGTTGCTGCAAATGAAATTATCTCATTCCTTTTTACGGCCAAGTAATATGCCATTGTATAAAAGCACCATGTTTCCTTTATCCATTCTTTGGTTGATGGACATTTAGGTTGTTTCCATGTCTTGGCTATTGTAAATAGTGCTGCTGTGAACACTGGGATGCATGATCTTTTTGAATTATGGTTTTCCCCAGATATATGCCCAGAAGTGGGGTTGCTAGATCATATGGTACTTCTATTTTTAGTTTTTAAAGGAAGCATCTCTACATTGTTCATAGTGGCTGTCCATGGTGGTGTCCCAGTTGAAATTCCTAGCAACAGTGTAAGAGGACTCCTTTAGGAAAATACTTCTGACACGCAGCTCCAAGTGTGACGTGTGCTATCAAAGGGGGTGCACACCGCACTCCGGGAGTGACACCAGGGATCCCAATCCAGTCCCAGGAGGAAGAGACAACCAAGCTGAATGGTGACTGTGAGCCGAGAGAAGCGAGCCCCAGAGAAAACAGCGAGCATGCTTGGAGGCGAGGACAGACCAGGGCACATCCCAGGAAATGAACGGGCCCAGCCCAGCCGAAGCGTGCGGCCAGGGAGAACCTGGGGAAGGTGATGCAGATGAGCCAGTGGCGGTCAGGACATACAGATGGAGGGGGCGTGTAAACCATGCTACCTAAGCCACCAGTCTGTTCTAAAAGCTAGGTGACTAAGAAGTGAAAATATCATTGTATTTTCAAGAGATTATCTGAAATGCAGGATGAGGGACAGGTCAGAGTTGGACAGGCGGCTGATCTAGGTTGGATCAGAGTGGCCCCAGTGCGGATAAAAAGCAGATCAATCCTGAAGCATCTCCGAGAGAGAACCCACAGGCTTCATCTCCTGGTGGGACGTGGGGCTGAAGGCAAGGGAGCCCATAGGCTCCCAACTCACCTTATCAATAAGCCATAGCCCAGGGGAGACCAGGATCCAGAAAAGCTCCCTTTAAAGTTGTCCACAGCTCACTTCCCAAGACCAGGTTATTCAGTCATAACCAAGCCCAGATGTGGGGTTTGCAATATTACATGACCATTCATGGGGACTGGGCTGCTCCAATTCTCCTCTGAAGCCTTCTTTAGGGAAGCAGCTCCTCCTTATTCCAAAGCCCAGACATGGGCAAGCCAACAGCAGTTCAGATTCCAGGCCGGCTACTGACCTCCACAGTGCAAGGCAGTTCCAGCTCTCTGCACAAGCGGAAGATGCTTAGTTTAAATTTTTGTTACTAAGAGCCCATGCTGGTCACCCCCCGCAGAACAAGGAAGTTACCTCTAAAGGTCATGGCAACGTCAGTCCTGGGGACCCAAAACACAAGAACTCTCCTTTTCCTGAAAATAACTGCTTTGCTAAAGCTATAGCACCGGACACAAATGCTTAGCACACTACATTAATTCTTTCTTAAAAATAAGGTGGGTGTGATCCATACCTTTCTTAGATTCAGCAGTGACAACTTTGAAATAAGAGCAATGTTGATACTCTAGAGCTGGGAGATTTTAACTTTAAGAATTATCACTTTTTGATTCTCAATTTTTATAGCAAACTGTTACAGGATGCTTTATGGCTAATTAAAGAGCAAAACTTTGGGGACTATAAATTCTAAATATCCGCTTTTAAACCTCTCTACCAGGATTATCACTGAAATCTGAGTGCATACAGTTAGTATCTCTTCAAATTAAATATCATACCCTCTTAATGGCAGATCACAAGGAAATCAGATAAATGTTTCAATATTTTGTTCCAGAAATATGTGGAATATTTTCCAGCTCTTCCTAGAATCCACATCATACTTATACTGCTCAAATAGTTCCTTACGATGACTTCATCTTTTTATGAATATATTTATGGAAAATATGGTGATTCTTCTGCAGAGTTACAAGAGATAAGTGATTCCTTTATACCCTATATAAAGCCATTTTGTTTTCATCTACTTGCAGATAAATACTGTGTATTTCTGTGATGTGGTTTGGCTCATATTCACTAATGGGGGATAATGTCAGTGTAAAATAGGGGTCAACTAGACCCCCATTCACACCTGCAAATCCCCGCAGCTCAGCTTGAATATACACCCTGTCTTGATACAGTTTCCTTGTTTAGTTCCCTTTCTCAATAACTCATCAGGCTCTTCACTTTCCTATAATTCCTTCCCATCAAGCTACCTCTTCCCCTTAAACCAGTCCTATAATTACTGTAGTGAGGTATTCATCAGAATTCAGCTTGTCTTTTTAACTAAGCTTGTATGTTTGTTAGGACTGTTATAGCTTTAGCTAGTGCCGTAAGTGTTGATTGGTTTCACTTCAACACATTTTCTTCCCATAAGTCCATTTATTTTTAGTGCATAATTTTGCAGCATACAGAGATTTTTAGGAATACTTGTATCATGTTGTATGAGAAATGCCTGTATTTCAACAGTGTTTGATTGAAATTTACAAGTAAGGTGAAATCCTACTTAATTACTTAGGGAAAAAAACAATAAAGTCACATTCGCTAAGACTATAGATTTCATTACTATTCAGGTAGTAAACACTGATGAAACTTTCAAAACGGACCAGGTGCGTGGACCCAAGTCAGATTCCAGGACCAAAGGCTGAGTTAGGTTCTGACACCAAAGGCTGTGTGTTTACTTCTTGACTCTACCCTTTATCAACTCTGATTTTAGTCAAATTCCTAAGCTGCTGCTGCTGCTGCTGAATCTCTTCAGTCATGTCTGACTCTGTGAGGCCCCATAGACGACAGCCCACCAGGATGCTCCGTCTCTGGGATTCTCCAGGCAAGAACACTGGAGTGGGTTGCCATTTCCTTCTCCAATGCATGAAAGTGAAAGTGAAGTTGCTCAGTCATGTCTGACCCTCAGTGACCCCATGGACCGCAGCCTTCCAGGCTCCTCCATCCATGGGATTTTCCAAGCAAGACTACTGGAGTGGGGTGCCATTGCCTTCTCCGAAATTCCTAGGCTAATCCACCCCAACTCTCTCCATATGGAAATAGGTATTCTAATAACTATTTCCTACATGTGCTGTGAAGTCAAGCATCCCAATTACTTCTCAGCAATAGGGTGATACTGAATCATTTTCTTAACTTCACTGAGCTTCTATTACCTTGCCCAAAAAATGATGAGGAAACAGGGGTATATGAATGATTAGGGAAAAGTTATGCAAAAGCATTCCACAGGATAGTCAGGCTCACAGAAGTAACTAAATAAATGATTGACAAATGTATTCTATCTTCTCAGAAAGACAGGTAATATGTTAAACCTATGCCACTTTTAATCATCACTTTTCAAAGCCAAGTAACCTCATTTATAACAGATGCTTGCTGCTGCTGCTGCTGCTGCTGCTAAGTCGCTTCAGTCGTGTCCGACTCTTAGCGACCCCATGGACCGCAGCCTACCAGGCTCCTCCAACCATGGGATTTTCCAGGCAAGAGTAGTGGAGTGGGGTGCCATTGCCTTCTCCATAGCAGGTGCTTAGTGTACCACAAATACAGAAAACATTCTCCACTTGAAGAACATTACAGCATACCAAGAAAGTCGTATCTATGTCAATAGTTAGGGTTCTGTTTATTGAATTACAAAATAATGGAGTATACAGCATAACCCAGAACATTAAGATTCTATTTTGGTTTCATCTTATGTAATTCTATTAACTAATAAGTTGCATGCCAAATTTCTTTAATAAAATATTAGAATAAACATTGAAGAACTATGCTAGATTTTAAATCTCTTTTTCCACTCATTAAACCAAACGTTATATCAGTCAAGCAAATCTTATGTCATTGCAGTGCATACTGCTTTCAATAAATCCAAATTATTTCCAATGTGGAACATTTTAAAATTAAAACCAAGCTAAAACAGGAATCCCATGGTATCTGATTTTCTTTTCCTAGAATGCTAGATTGACAAATGGTTCGTGTTTATTATACAAAGAATCTTATCTCCAGCTTTTGCTTTTATAAGTTACCTGTTCTTCTCAAAATTGATTCAGTGGTAACCCTTTTTTCTATTTACCTCTCAAAGTTGGTTTATTTTGTAGAAAGGTTTAGGTGATGAGGAGGGAGAGGTGAGACACTTAGGCAAATGTTTAAGATACTTGTGAAATCAAGATAAGTCACCCAACATCCGACTAAAATAGGTTTGTGAGAAGAGTAAAGTCAATTCTGGTATTGACTGTCACATCTGTGGAGCATCTGATTTAATATTTTGAATGAGGAGGCATCCAAGTGACTTCTCCTTGATGGGAAAGAAGGGTGACCTCATGAGCATGGACTCACTCTACAGTGGAAGAAAGTCAAATTATCTGAGGTCTAACCTATCAGATTTGGAAGGAAGATTCTGGAAGAAGATACAATAGTGAGTCTTGATTCTTCTAGTCCAGCCCTTGGAACTTTTACCAAGATCCTTGAGAAAAAAGGACCACAAACTAATAGAGTCATAAAAACCTAAGACTTGTAAGCTCTGCTGGAGATGGAACCTTCTTCAGCCTAACCAAGAGCAAATTAATCAAGACATATAGGCCTGGCCACATGGAAACCAGCAAAGAGCAAAACAAGGAGACCAGGAAGAAATGCATCATGACGGAGGCGTGGGTGGTGGAAGAGATGCTGGTCCTGGAATAGTGGGAGGGTCAGAGGAAGGTAAATCAGCCCCGAGGAAGACCCAGAAACTCAGGGGGCTGGCAGACCATGACCTGTGGGTCAAATCCAGCCTGCTGCCTGTTTTTGCCCAGCCCTTGTCCTGAGAATGGTCTTCATATGATAAAGTGAAGGAAAACCAAAAGAAAATTTCATGATAAATGAGCACAACATGAAATTCAAATTTCCATGTCCATAAATACAGTCTCACTGGAACACGGCCATGTTGTGCCATAATAAGAAATATATATCTGGTCTCTGCCCACTCTTGCTCTTTTCAGTTTCCTGGCACACAGCTCCCGAAACCCTTGGAATCTCCAGAGTGATGGTCTTTTTTTAATGCTAATGAGGTAGCTGGTGGCCAGGGTCTCTGGGTCGCCTAGGACACAGCAAGCAACCTGGGGTTAGAGGGTTATAACTTTGCATCCCACCCAGATCTCTGGTGGGTAGGGGAAGGAGAGGCTGAAGTTTGAGTTAATCACTAATAGCCAATGATTTTTCTTTTTTTGCGCTTTTATTTTTTTGATTAATTTTTATTGGGGTGTAGTTGCTTTACAATGTTGTGTTAGTTTCTGCTGTACAGCAAAGTGAATCAGCCATATGTGTACATACATCCCCCCTTTTTGGATTTGCTTCCCATTTAGGTCACCACAGAGCACTGAGTAGAGTTCCCCCGCTATACAGTAGGTTCCCATTTGTTATCTATTCTATACATAGTAGTGTGTATATGTCAATCTCAATCTCCCAATTCATCCCACCCACCCCTACCCCCTTGGTATCCACACGTGTCTCTCTTTCTGCTTTGCAAAAAGGTTCATTTGCACCATTGTTCTAGATCCCATGTGTAAGTGATATTACATCATATTTGTTTTACTCTGACTTATTTCACTCTGTGTGAGTCTCTAAGTCCATCCACATCTCCGCAAATGATGACCAATGATTTAACCATCATGCCTACATAATGAAGCCTCCATAGAAAAACCCAACTGTGGTGGCAAGCTCCTGGGCTGGGGAACATGTGGAGGTGCTAGGAAGGTGGGGCGTCCAGAGCCCATGAAGTTCCAGGTCCTTCCCCACACCTTCCCTGTGTGTCTCTTCCATCTGACTATTCTTGAATTGTATTCTTTTATAATAAATGCGTATACAGTAAGCAAGCTATTTTCCTGAATTCTGTAAGCTCATCTGGCTATTATGGAACACAGAGAGGGGAGATGTGCGGACCTTTCATTCACGGTTAGTTGGTCAGAAGCACCAGAGGCATGAATGTGAGATTAGGATCTGAAGCCGGGGCAGTCTTGTGGGACTGTGCCCTCAACCTAAGGGATCCCGACACTAACTCTAGGGATATGGTCTCAGAACTGAATTAAACTGTAGGACACCCAGCTGGTGTCGCAATTTCTGGGGAGAGGAAACACACACATTTGGTGTTGGAAGTGAAGTACCGATAATACAGGGAAAACAGGGGTTTTCATGTTTACAAGTTCATTCATTTATACGTGGCCTAAAGCTGCAGCTTTGGAACAGTGGCAGAACCAAGTAATTGCGAGAGACCCCCAAGGCCACCAAAGCCTATACTATTTACTGTCTGATCCTTTATAGAATCAGTTTGCTGATCTTATAAAACATCATATACATTATGTCCTTGAATCATCACTACCAGCCTATGAGGGGTGTGTATTTATATCTTTTACATAAAAAGAATCTAAAACATAGATTATTTGTCCTTGATCATTGCTAGTGAGTGGCAGAAACAGGAAGTGAACCCAGGCCCATCTGATTATAAACCCAACGTGCTAGGGTGCCTTTGATAAATGGGGGACCTTTTCTATATCACAGGGATTATTCCTCAAACTCCTCCACCAGTACATACAGTCTCCACCAGTATATACCTGCCCTTAGGCCTGTGGACTGAAGGAATGAAGCCAGGACATCCCAGAAATGCAGGTGTGAGATGCCCTCTCAGGACCCCGTGAACTCTCATGAGACCCCCCTGTGCAAAATTTTACTTTTATCTCTATGGTTTGGGGAAGCAAGTATGGTCAGAAGACAACTAGAAAGTCTGTGAGTGTCTCTAACACACTCAAGGGGTCTTTATAGTAAAGCAGAGGAATAAATTATGGGAAAGTATATTTTTCTGAGAAATTTTCCTTTAAAATCCCAAGGAAAAGACTAACAAAGGTGAAAAAATAGAGGTGCATTGGAATAACGCTGACACAGAAGAGAGATTTTGAGTAAGACTCCCTCCCCTCCCCTACCATTCAACCAGGGCTCCGTCCTGGCAACACCGGAGGAGAGTCTCTCTGGTAGGTCCACGGGGCACAGGCCACTGACCGTTTAGAGGCCACTGGGCAGGAAGGGGACTTCTCAAGTGTTCTGTTCAGCTCTTTCTTATTCTTGAGACAGAAAATAGTCTTTTGTCATTGACACTGACACACAATGCTTGAAGCTTATGCTGGAACCAGGTCAGCCAAAGAAATGCAGCAAATTCCAACTGAAATTCAATTCTTTCTGAATTTTTACATTATGATTGAAGGTGTTAGACAGCTCAGCTGTGTCTGACTCTTTGAGACCCCATGGACTATAGTCCACCAGGCTCATCCGTCCATGGGATTCTCCAGGCAAGAATACTGGAGTGGCTTGCCATGCCCTCCTCCAGGAGATCTTCCTGACCCAGGGATCGAACCCGGGTCTCCTGCATTGCAGGCAGATTCTTTACCGTCTCAGCCACATTGGTTCAAAAGAAATCATTACCAGAAATGACACTTGGCTTCTGAGCATGGGTTTGCAGGTATATATCTGGATACCGCAAAGGACATGTTGAGAGAGTGAGTCCTTTCCCATTAAATCTAAAACCACAACAACATTGTTTTAAGGCCTTCTCATCTCTAACTGCCTGGAAACAGGGAAAGTTCCAAGAAACCTTCCTGTTCACAGTGAACCCAAACAATGCTTCGCCTTCGTTTCAGTATTGTTTACACAAAGACACAGCATTTACATAACACGAGCTCAGAGCCTGAAGAGACATTAGAGATTATTTACTGCAATCCTTCCCACTCACAGATGGCAGAACAGAAATCCAGATTCTTGTGACTTGGCCCAAATCCAAAGCTGCTGAGGGTCAGAGGTTACTCTGAAAGGGAGGCCATTTGACCTGGAGTCCAGAGTTCACTCCCATGCACTCTGATCGCCTCCTCAACTGAGAGGCTGGGAAGCCCCCACTTTCTGTGGGCCCCCCACCGAAGCTGCAATGGCTTCAAGAACTTCACACTTGGTACTCTGAGCTCAAGTTTCACACCTGAAAGTTACTGTACATGCTACACTTCATCTTCATACCACACCAATATGAACGCACACTATAAAACTGTTTTGGCATCTACAGCTTCTAAAACATTTCCCCAGGCTCTTTTTCATGATTTTCTCATCACCTTTTGCACTTTCTCAAGAAGCTATCTTTAGTCTTTCTTTAATTCTCCAAACATATTTTCTAAATAGCCTGACTTATTCATTACCCTGTCTCTGCCCCTTAATTGAAAATTAAGTATGTTTCCAGCCTTAATCTAACAAGCCAGTGCAGGTCACAATTTATCCAGCTGTAGGCTTCTAGTAAGTTATTTTATGCTGAAATTAAAAGACAAGACTATCAGCTTGGAGTCATCTGGTATAAACACGGAAAGGATATAGAGGTATTAAGTCCTTATTATATGGGTCACTCCATCTTTTCCCTTTATTTTCCCTAGGTCCTTCTGTACATGCAACACAAACACAAATATGTAACAACTAGAGAAGAAATTATTTTGAAAATATTTTTCTATATATTTTCCTGTTCTATTTTATTGTTTTGTATGAGCTGTCCTATTCATTTTTATTATATTTATCAATTATCTTCCTTTTCCATTTTATTATTTAATGTTTACCTTTTGGGGAAGAGAAAAAAATCTCATCGCACATAGAAATGCATGAAGTTCACTAAGGTCATTTGAAAATGACGAGAGATTGGACGTGAAGTCATGAGCAGAAGGGCATGCTGTGAAAGAAGGACAGTGTGGGTGAACGGAGGGGATACAGGAAGTTGTGGGGAGTGCAGGAAAGGATGGTGCCAGAGATAGTCCAAAATTAAAGTTGGCATCAGTGGCAACTGACTAGGTCCGAGGAGCAGGATGACTCAAGTTCTGCCTGGGAGGATGATGTGCCATGAATAGAAACTGGCAGCAGAAGCCAGGTTGAGAGAAGGATGGTCCACTGTGTTTTGTACACATGGATCGTGAACTGTTAAGAGGGACATATGGATAGAGATACATCTAAAAATTCAAGTCTTTAATTAAATAGCATAAAACAGATTAGAGATATGAATCTGTGGTTCTCCACATACAGGAAGTCATTCAAATCGGGACTTTTACTCAAACTGTTCAATGTTAAAGGGCAACAAAAGAAATAGAAAAGAGCCAAATGGAAGATTCTGGGGAATATTCATACTTAAGGATGTTATGGTTCAGATGGAGAAGCAGAAATAAGAAAAGTGTGCTGAGAAGGAAAAAGAAGAGGGCACTATTCAAAAAGAGGTGTTTGTTGGGAATCTGAAGACAGTCACGGTATTGTGTTCAGACAGGCTGCCATAACACAGCACCATATTGGGTAACCGGGTGGCCTGAGCAATATTAATGCATTTTCTTAGGTTCTACAGGTGGGAGACCAATGTCATGGCGTGAGCATGGATGAGTTTTGGTGAAGGCTGTCTTTTTGGTTTGCAGATGCCTACCTTCTCACAGTGCCTTCACAAGAAGGGGAGAGAAAGAGAGACAGAGAGAATGATAATTCTCGGGTGTCTCTTGTTAAAAGGGCACCAACCCCATCACAAGTTACTGTAACAGGGAAGAACACATCTGACTCCATATTGGAACTGTTTCTTTTTCTCTACCCTTTGTGTTCTATTGCTTTTGCTACAAATGAATTACTAAAGGGATGGAAGTGTACAATAGCTGGAATATCTATTCCAATAGCTGGAAGTGTACAAAATGGACTGTCTCTGGGAACAATGCTTCCCATGCCTGAATACCTTTGTTCAGCTCACAAGAAACATTCTGAGGAGGCCCACCTGTGAATGGCTGCAAGAAAGAAAAGTTAACCCATCTTCTCCAGGGTCTGGCTTGAACCACAAAATATTTGCAATAATTTATTAAGAGCCTCTTGATGAAGGTGAAAGAGGAGAGTAAAAAAGCTAGCTTAAAACTCAACATTCAAAAAACTAAGATCATGGCATCTGGTCGCATCACTTCATGGCAAATAGATGGAGAAACAATGGAAACAGTGACAGACTTTATTTTCTTGGGCTCCAAAATCACTGTGGATGGTGACTGCAGCCATGAAATTAAAAGACACTTGTTTCTTGGAAGAAAAGCTATGACAAATTCAGACAGTGTATTAAAAAGCAGAGACATTACTTTGCCAACAAAGGTCCATATATTCAGATCTATGGTTTTTCTAGTAATCATGTATGGATGTGAGAGTTAGACCACAAAGAAGGCTGAGCACCAAAGAATTGATGCTTTCAAACTGTGGTGTTGGAGAAGACTCTTGAGAGTCCTTTGGATAGCAAGGAGATCAAACCAAACACTCCTAAAGGAAACCAACCCTGAATATTCATTGGAAGCACTGATGCTGAAGCTGAAGCTCCAATACTTTGGCCACAGACTTATTCTATTCTATTCTGTTCTATTAGAATAGACCTTGGATGCTTGGAAAGATTGAAGGCAGGAAAAGAAGGGGACGACAGAGGATGAGATGGTTGGATGGCATCACGAACTCAATGGACACGTTGGAGCAAACTCCAGGAGATGGTGAAGGATACGGAAACCTGGCATGCTGCAATCCATGAGGTCACAAAGAGTAGGACATGACTGAGCAACTGAACAACAACAACAAAAAATCACCTTTTATACTTTACTGCCTCACCTCCCCTTCTTTGCTTTATAAAAGAAACTAGAATCCAAACCCAGGGAAGATGGTTCTTTGGAACACGAATCCACCATCTTCTTGATCTGGTTGCTTTCTGAATAAAGCCAATATTCCTTGTCCCAACAACTCATCGCTGGATTTATTGACCTGTCATGCGGCAAGCTGTATGAGCTTGTACTTGGTAACACTCCCACCCTATGATCTCACCTAAACCTAATACTAACCAATAAACATCTCTTTATGTCAATAATATTAGTCATGAGACAAAAACCCATTAGAATGTCTAAAATTTAAAAGCAACAATGTCAAGACTTTATGATGATAAGAAATAACTGGAATTTTTCATAAACTGCTGGTGGGAATGAAAAAATGAACAATCACTTTGGAAAGCAGTTTGGTTGTTTCTGGAAATGCTGACACAACCTGTCATACCACCCAGCTATTCCATTTCTAGGTAATTACTCATGAGGAAGGTAAATATATATACAAACAAAGGCTTGAACACAGATATTCATGAAGCAGCTTTACTCATAATAGTCAAAAACTGGAAACAATTGAGATGTCTTCAATCACGGGAATGAATGAAAAAGATGCTGAATAGCCATATAGTGAAAATGACTACTATCCAGCAGACACATGTAACAAAGATAAATCTCAAAACCATTATGTGAGTGAATGGGACTGCACACATGAGTCCACACTGAAATATTACTTTGTATAAAATCTAAGTACTGCAAGCAAACCTATACCTACAGACAACTATTTTCTGCAAATAGAGGACAGGGTGCTGATTGGAAAAGGACACAGGATAAATGACAGAAGTGATTTTTATCTGGATTGTGGTGGTGGTTTCATGCGTGTGTACAGCTATCAAATCTTATCTAATTATTGTCTGTTTTTTGTATTTGAGGTTGTTTGTATTAATATATGTTGTACCTTAGCCAAGTTTAAGGGAAAAAAACTCAGTGGAGGACTACAAGAAATCTAAATGAACTAAATTCCAAAGTAAATAGACAAGAAGCCCCAGGAGAGGTGAGACCTGTGCTATTTTCATTCCAGAAGAAGTGGTGGAAGATGCAAAATCTCCCACAGGTCAGAGTCTTTTTATCAGACTTTTAGCAGCTGCAGGAGAGACCAGAACACCAAGAACCCCTCAGCTAAGATGCATATGTGGTATATGACACACACAACCGATACATGACATCAGGAGAGGAAGAAAAAAGTGACCCACAATCAAGAGAAAACAGTCAACAGAAAGAGACCAAGAATTGGCCCAGATGCTGTCATCAAACAGAACTTTAAAACAACCCAGAGGGATGGTATGGGGAGGGAGGAGGGAGGAGGGTTCAGGATGGGGAACACATGTATACCTGTGGTGGATTCATTTTGATATATGGCAAAACCAATACAATATTGTAAAGTTAAAAAATAAAATAAAATTTTTAAATAAATAAATAAAACAACCATGAGAAATATACATTAGAATCCAGTGGTATAGTTGAATAGCAGCCATAAGAGGGGGTTTCCATTAAGAAACAGAATGCAAAGAAAAAGAAACAATTGGAAATGCTAAAAATCACAGCAACAGAAATAAAGAATTCCATTTAACATCAGAGGAAAGGATCAGTGAACATGAAGTCAAATTAATAGAAATAACTCCAACAAAGCCACAAAGAGAACAAAGAGTGATCAAATAGATCTGAAATCTGTAGGACAACACCTAAAGGCCTAACATATATGCATTTAAGAGTCCAGAAAATAAAAGAGAGGAAATGGAAGTAGAAAAATATTTGAACAAATAATGGCTGGAAACATTCTCTATTTGATGATAGTATCAAACACAGATCCAAGAAGTTCATTAAAACTCATACATGATAAACACAAAGAAAACTACAGCTAGGCATAATGTTATCAGACTTCTGAAATTCAAAGATAAAAAGGAAACTTTTAAAAACATATCCAGAGGTTAAAGAAAAAGAAACAGAGAGGAAGTGATATGATCTGTACTTACTTTTCACCAAAGCAATAAAGACTAGCAGATAGTGCAACAAAGATGTATGGGCTGAAAGAAGAAAAAAACTCTCTTTACCTTAAGTTGTAAATCCAACAAAATATTCTTTAAGAATTAATATGAAAACAATTTCCTAAATATCATAGTCATAACTTTAGACTGGTGGAAAATTTAATGATACTTTTATTTTAGTTAAACTATATTTCTATCATTTGTACTAAATGTATTAATTTTTCTTGTCTTATGTGTTTTATTTGGAAGTTCATAGACCATCAAAACCTAACTCTAAAGCTCATTATGCTACAGAGTCTAATCTGACTATTTTAAAAACACTATTGATTATATGCAAACCATCAGAAACACCTATATGTAAGTGGTTAAGGTGGTAAACATAGTTTTTAGAAGATGCTTGGCTAAAAAGACTGGTTCCACCACTAATTTGATGTATGATATTTAGGCAAATTACTTTTCTGCTCTTGACTTTGCTTCCGCATCTTAAATTAAATGATGAGGGTAGAACAATTCCCAGGGGGTTCAAGAAGGGTAATTTGGTTTTCCCAGTGCTTGGAATATAGTATGTACTTAATGAACGTTGACTATTATTGCCTGAAATTAGGTTTATATCTTTCTAGCCCCTTGATGTTTCTTTGTTCAAGGCTTGGTTACCAAAGCAGTAGTTGTCAGTGTGTGCAAAGTTCTGCACACCCTGGGGGATGTCTCAAGAGTCACTCACAGGACGTGCAAGGTCAGAGCTGCCTTCATGCCAGCGCTCAGACACCCTGTGTCCTTCCCATTCTCATTCTCTCCCAAGGGCACTGTGCAGCTTCCTGGAAGTCACATGACAGCTGCAATGTCATCATTCTACAACTAATGAAATGCTGCCTGTGTAGACTTTTCTAGGGTAGGAGCTTTAGGGTATGAATGTTATAAATGTATGTATTTGGGGGAGGTAAACTCGGTTTGTTCTCAGAACTTCTACTGTGCTCCTTCTCCCTATTGTTGGTTGTACTTGCTCTGATCTCTGTTAACTTCATTATTGTCCAATAAATCATTATTCTGAAATTCCCAAGTTGTTCTTACACCTACCTGTAAACACAAGAAGTAACCACTCTTTGTGGGTTTTGTTTTGCAGTGACATTAAATTATAGTAACTTTTCTTAATTTGAAATTTTCAGCTTAACAGTTATTATTTTAAAATTTAATAATATTTACTCTAATTTAAAGAATAATTTATTTATAGTTTTCTTCTATTTAAGGACAGATTTTTGGCTTGAAAAGAGGGAACTGGAAAACTTCCTCAACCCACAGCTGTCCCGTGTACATCTACCATGGCAGTTGGACAGCTTCCCAATACTTCAAGTTTTCTTGATGAGATCATGGTGATGTTAATTAATGTGATTATTCTCCTATTCTATAATAAAGTGTAGTTTGTCAACATCTGGAAGATCTGCAAAACAAGGAGACCAGAATTCTCCAGTGACCATGATGTTCCAAACTCATGCAGGAACAAAGGTTTCATTCACAGAAAGATGAATTTTAATGGCTTCAGATCCTATATGGCAAGCAACCTTTATGAAATGATCACTCCTCAAATTTCAAAATTTTTATACCAAAAGAATATCTATAGCTGTATTAAGACACATGAAACCACTCCTCTCTTTTCAATTGTGCTTCAGGGTAAAGCTGGATTTTTTCATACACTTCAACTGGAACAACTTGAATGTGTTAAATATTGAAAATATATTCCTTTTTATTTCAAACAATTATATACTGATTGTGAGTTATTTTACCAAATGCATAGTTACTGCTCACAGATGAAAAACTGTAAGTCTCACTAACTGTGTGGCTATACCACCGCTTTACTCTCATCTTAACACTCACTCTCCATCAACCAAGGATGCATGCTTCTCTCCAATCCTGGACAAGACTATAACTTTCCTCTTAAAGCTCATATTCTGTCCTGGAATTCATCATAAGTGCTTTCTTTGTGTTCAGTCATTCAGTTGTGTCCAACTCTTTGCTGCCCTATGGACTGTAGCCCACCAGGCTCCTCTGTCGATAGGATTTTCCAGGCAAGAATACTGGAGTGGGTTGCCTTTTCCTACTTTAGGGGATCTTCCAGACCCAGGGAACAAACCTGCGTCTCTTGCATCTCCTGCTTTGGCAGGCAGATTCTTTACTACTGAGCCCCCTGGGGAGCCCATGTTTTCTTTAAGACCTTTCTTTATAATTATTCTACCTACGTAAAATCTTTAATCTTTCTGTCTCTCTGAACTCCTGGATTTACCCATCCATCCAACCATTCATTTATTCATACATCCTGCAAGTTATTTATTAAGCACCTATTACTGCATTTTAAAGGACGAGGTTTCAGGAATTAAAAACAAAATCAAACGAAAACAAGCCAACACTAGACGATAAAGGAGAGTCTCGTGTAGGAGTCAGTGTATGGACAGAATAAAAACACACAAATTTAGTGAAGTGTGCTCTATTATGAGGTGTTCTGTGTCATGGGGACACAGAAAAGCCTGTTTTAACCCTGACACAGTACTTTGGTAAGTGCTTCCTCAAATAAATGACTTAAGATGAGCCTTGTTGAGTAAGTAAGAACAACAAAGCATAGGAAACAAGAAAAAGGATTCCAAGGAGCAGAAAAATTTGTGCAGAGGAAAAAGGCAAAACAAGAGAGTCTGGTGACAAACTGTAACCAAGACAATATAGCTGTAACACAGTATTCAAGTAGGAGCATGACTGAAACATGGGACCAGAGTTAGACATAAAGTATGCTGTCAGATTATCCACTTGATGCTGTGAGCACCACGGGGTTTCTACACCACTTAAAAGGCTGTGTGACACCGAGCATGCAGCAAAAATTCTTGGTACTCACGCAATGACCAATGCTTTTTTATCAAGGACAGTTACTGCAAAAAAAAAAAAAAAAAAGCCAAATGCCATTTACTGTGTGTAAAACAGATTGACACACCCCAGCTCCCAACATCCACCATGCACTGAAACAGAGCCAATATTAAGACAAGAAGAACTAAACAGATTTTACTTGGTTTGATTTAGATAGATAATCAAGGCAGGTGAGCAAAAATGTTCTAGCCACCTCCGGTTAAGACATTCCTTCGTCAGCAAAGAAGAAAACTAATAGGGAAGAAAGATATAGAACAGTTACCCCGTGTCCACTCCAAAGGAATGGATCAATCCAAAAGAGTTGACTGTGGGGCAAGACCAATGGAAGAGAAACTTTTGTAGAGAGTAACCTTATGACACCTGTGACACCCGGTCTTCTTGTTCCTGGACAAGCCGTCAAGTGAGGTGTAGGGATAATCCAGCCTAAGTAAGATAAACTAGGACAGAGGTGGTGAGAGATAGTGACTTCAGCTAGGATGACCTGCTACCCTCAGACTCTATCCAAAACTATCACATCTTGCTCCACTGGGAAAATTCTTTAGCATAAGATGACACAGTAAGAGCTTAAGAACATTATTATAAACAGTCCCCACAAAAAAGACCCAGAAATAGAGGCTGTGGAATATGAAACTGTTATTTGCTGCGGAGATGAACAAAGAAGAATGTTAATTATCATTAGTGACTGCAAATATTTTAAGACATTGAAAAAAATGAATTTTTAACCCAGAATTTTCATGGGGAGGACTGCCTTTTGCTGATCACACTTGGAAACATACAGTGCTAATCCAGCATAAAAATCTGTTGCTTCAAATCTTGACACATCAAGTCTCAATAATGTTAGTATGTTTATCCAAGTGTCTTCCACATTATATTTGTAATCCTCTAAATTCTTCATCCATGGTGAAGAATTAACCTATGTTAAGCTTTATATTCACAAATACACAACTTAAAAGTTCATATTATACTAATGAAACAGTGAAATTGTGTCCCATATTTACTTAACTTAATCATATGAGCCACATATCATTTAACTAGTTATAATTGAGCATATCTGAAGTTGCAAAATGGTTGAAAATTGAAAACAAGGAGCTGACAATTCCAGTGCATACATATAAAATTAGACTAGTAATGCAACATATCTAATAAAAATACACAGCATTGGAACTCTGCTGGTGGTCCAGGGGTTAAGAATCCGCCTTGCAGTCCCCGCCTTGCAGGGGACACAGGTTTGATCCCTTGTTGGGAAATGAGGAGCCCCTATGCTGTGAAGCAACTAAGCCCATGCGCCACAGTTAGAGAGTCTGTGTGCTGCAACAAAAGATCCGATGCAGCCAAGTAAGTAAACAAATCTTTTTAAAAGACAGAGTATTAAAGTTCTAAGCTTTGTCAACCTCATGGATGGAAACACCTGATGCAAGGTGAGGAGCCACACAATTTCCTTGTTACGTCTAGAGGTGCACCCCAAACTCTGAAGTGTTCAAACTGATGTATGAAAGTCTAATTAAAAGTGGTGCCTAAGCCACACAGCCCTTCCCCAAAACTCAAAAAAACAAAATGGTTTCACATAACCTAATGAAGAAAGGTTCAGTGGCCATCCCGATCTTGTAACCTAACCCCATTTTACTGTAAATCTTTTTACCAATATTCTCCAACACTCACTGCTCCCAGCTACCCATTTCACATCATACAATTTCAATCAAATGCTCATGATTTCTGGAGCACTTCTATTACATGTCTGTGAACAGAATGGGAACTAACCTGAGATGGTACCTCCTCTCATTGCAGACAATTCAGGAAGCGATTACAGCAGAGGATAAGACAGAGAAACACAAATACCATATGATATTGTTTATACATGAAATCTAAAACTGGTACAAATGAACTTGTTTACAAAACAAAAACAGACCCACACACATAGAAAACAAACTTATGGCTACCAAAGGGCAAAGGGAGGGAGAGAGAAATCAGGAGTTTGGGATGAACATATACACACTATTATATATAAAATAGATAAACAAGGACCTACTGTATAGTATAGGGAACTATACTCAATATTTTGTAATAATGTATAAGGGTGAAGAATCTGAAAAGAATAGATATATATGTATGTATATGTGTAACCAATTCAAATTGCTATATACCTGAAACTAACACAACATGTAAATCAACTATAGTCCAATAAATAAATTACAGCAGACAATAATAATAGGATGAGGGATGAACAGGGAGGTGCAAAGAAACATAACAAGCTCTTGCAGATGTGGAAGAGTAACTAAGGTTCTGGGAAGCAGAGCCCAGATTGAGATGTGAAGGCTGAGGAGGTACCAGCTCCCCTGAAACCCAGAGAGGAGCAGGGAATCTAGAAAGGGATGGGATGTCATCCCGTTTCCTGCAAAGGGGCACTACAGAGCTGCGGGGTGTGAAGAACTGCCCATGCAGTTCTCCGTCCATAAATGGTTTCACACATTCACATTCACAGCCTCACACACCCTCTCTCACTCACACACTCTCACCCTAACATTCTCTCACACCCTCACAGACTTTCACCCTCATATATCCTCACATACACACATACCTTCACACACTCTCGCCCACACATACCCTCACACACTCACACACACTTGCACACCTCTCACACCTACACACCCAGCTGCCTCCTGCACGGCCCCTTCCTTTTGTCTGCCTCTGACACTCTCCACCCTCCCATATATTTATACCCCACAGGTCCTGCAACATCCAGCAACCTCATCCTGCTGTAAAACCTCCCCTAAGCACCAGACCTTCCCCAGAAAGCCTTCTTCAGCACCTCCCTCCTGTGGGATTACAGCTTCTGAGGTTCTTGAGAACTTATACAACTGCAGCACAAATATCAGTCTCTCAGTTGAGTGCTGCTGTGTAATTCTGAGACTGTTCTGGTGCTGGTATCTTTCACACACGGACTTTAACTTCAGGCAGGCAGGACTGTCATAATCTTTGCATCTTCCTCAGAGACATACATAATCCATAATACACTTCATCATGAGGTACGAAAGAGGGACTAACCTCTGAAAAGTGTGTCCTAAAACATAAAGTAAGCTGAAGCTTTCGAAAAATCATGTGTTTTGAAAAATCACAAATTCAAAAAATGTTCTTTCAATTCTCATTCTTATTGCCAGATACAGAAGTGCTAACCGTGTTCTTTAGCTGTAGGAAGAGCACACTGATTGCTGGCGGCAAAGATATTCAAACGATGCTACCTGACTGACAGGCAGAATTACCGGATGCTGGTATGGTTTCATCTCAGCTCTTCAAGAAAATATCATCATCCTGGCAAAAGCAAGGCAAAAATCAAAGTAACAAATTTAAGGTCCAAGCAAGAGTATGAAGTTAAATATTCCAAAAGAGTTTAAATCCATTAATTTGGAAAAATCTCACCACAAAGTACTGAAAGCGTGTGTGGATGTGATAAGGGAACAGTTAAAATCATCTTTTAAAACATTATGATGAAGGAAGGGTTGATAGAGAGCAAGGAATCTTGCTATGGTCTCAATTCTCAAAATACAGAAGTTAGATTCCACCAACTTTATAGCCAAGAGCACTTGACACTGATTCCAGGCTAGATTCTCAACATTATGGTCTGTACACACCCAAAATGTGAAGCATTGTTACCTACCAGCTAGGGAGACACAAGGAACCCATCATTACAGAGGAGCCTAGGGGTTATTTCCTTCTGTTTTTACAGGTTTACTTGACAGCTAGTCTGCAGAAAGTGGAAATGCACACCAACAAGGAATCTGATCAAGTCTGTCACAGAATATACCCACTCGGGCCACACAAAAGAATGTAAACTCTGATGAATGAGTTATTTGACCATAACACAACATGAACAGCCTTCTAAAGATGGCTGATTAATTCAGGGACTCGTGAGGGGAGGCATCTGGGGCTAAATGTTCTGCCCGTTCTCCATTCTGTACAGGTATTGGAAGAAGGTATTAATTGTATCCTGATTAAATCTGCTCATGCCTCTAAATGAAGAAGAATAGCTAGCCTGTCTCATTGAATTAAAATCCGAAAATATCCTGACCCTCTGGAACAATAGGCTAACTAAAGGTAAAGATTGTATTTAGTTGCAGTAACTATTTTTTAAAGTCCCACATTTAGTGGCCAAATGTGCAAACTGAGGAAAAGAAGTATACGTGCAGAGGAGAATGCAAAAAGTTGCCTAATTAAACAGTGTAGTATGGATGCAAAAAATACAGTGGAAGAGACACCAGATTTGATTTTAGGATGATTTACCATATGGTATTTAGAAGAGATTAATTATGTTAGTCCTCTCGTCTTGCTTCAGCTCTCAGGACCAAATTTTCAGAAAAACAAGAATGCACCCAAAGGAGAAATTCCCTGATGATAATAAGATATTCAAACTATGCCAATTAAGGGTGAGTTGAAGAAAATGAACATTACCATAGAGATCTCATGTCCGACTCTTTGTGACCCCATGGACTATACAATCCATGGAATGCTCCAGGCCAGAATACTGTTCCCTTCTCCAGGGGATCTTCCCAACCCAGGGATCAAACCCAGGCCTCCCACATTTCAGGTGGATTCTTTTGCCATCTGAGCCATCAGGGAAGCCCAAAAATACTGGAGTGGGTAGCCTATCCCTTCTCCAGCAGATCTTCCTGGCCCATGAATAGAACCAGGGTCTTCTGCATTGCAGGTGGATTTTCTACCAACTGAGTTACCAGGGAAGCCATACATGTCTCAAATATTATATATAAAAGCTTTCTGTATAAGTACTCTAAAAGGTAAAAATTTGGATATGAATATTATAAAGGCAAATAGTATAGCTCAATATAAGAAAAGAATTATTATGCTCAGAACAGGTCAAATAAAGGAATGCCTTCCACATTCAAGATAAATCTTGGTAAGGAGCTTGCTAAATCAATCTTAATATTCACCTTGAATTTGGAAATAAGGTCACCTGCTAAGAATGAAAAAACTAAAGATAATTTGGACTGGAAAACTCTGCCACATGTCTCATGGAGAAATTGATAGGAATTATCCAAGAAAGAATAAAATAACTGCCTAGAGCTATTAACCACCCCTGAAGCTGAAGTTGGTGGGAATCAAGAGCTAAGAGGTCTAGCAGCAAGAAAGCAGAGGAATGGAGCACAGCTGACATTTCTTGCCAAAATCATTGCACTGAGTAAAGACAGAAAAACCTGAGAAAATTGGAAATGGCTAAGGAGTAGTCACCGGAGAGGAGGGTGTAAGTGGTTTTGAGTAAAAGGGCTTATCAGAAGGACAAGGGGTTGAGGTCAGAAAAAGAATATGAAATGCTCAGCATCTTCAGCTGGGCAGAAAGGCCCAGGGAGGTGAACTGCAGTCCTGTGGATCCAATGCTTAGAAGTTTAATTAAGTTATAGGCGATTACAGTTGGTCAAAGTGTAGAAAACAAATCCTCTGTTAGTGTAGATTCCCAAGGAAAGTGGAATGTTCAGGAAGTCAATAAGCACAGGTCATGGGGAGAGGGTAAATGGTGTAAACTTAGAAAGACAAAAGGTAGTTGGGCAGTGGTGAATGAGCAGTTACAAGCAGCTCTGAACCAGCTGCAAGCCCCATGGGAAAAAAGCACAGCAGTGTTCTTTCCTGCAGGCTCCTCACAAGACAGATGCTAATCCAGAGACAGTATTCCCAAACCAAATACCCACAGCACCAACGCATCAAAAAACTTGAATCGATAACTATGAAGAAGAAAAAAATAATTATGAAGATAACACAATTAAGCTTATTAGGCACCCACCATGTGCCAGGCATCTTGAATCCAAGGATGAACAGCCTGAGAGTGATTTGAGTTTGGTAGTGATACAGATATATAAACAGGTATTTTTTTAAATTGGAGTATAGTTTATTTGCAAAGCTGTCTCAGTTTCACGTGTACAGCACAGTGATCAGTTATACACAGACACACACACACACACATATGTAGGTATATTCTTTTTCAGACTCTTTTCCCATTATAATTTATTACAAAACATTGAGTATAATTCCCTGTGCTATACAGTAGGTCTCCATTGTTAACCTGCTTTATATATATATATATATAAAGTAGTAGTAGTTTTGTATTTGTTTATATAAAGTAGTTTTTATATCAAGTAGTAGTTTTGTATTTTAATCCTAAACTCCTAATTTATCCTTTCCCTTCTCTGCTTTGGTAACCATAGGTTTGTTTTCTGTGTCTGTGGGCCTATTTCTGGTTTGTAAATCAGTTCCTCTGTATCAGCTTTTTAGATTCCACACATAAGTGATATCATATGATGTCTTTCTCTGTCTGGTTACCTGTCTGAATGGGTATTTTTGATGTAAGGCAACACAGCGAAAGGCAAATAGAATTATGTCAGACCTGGAAAAACTTCAGAATGAAGAAGCTTTCCTTGGTCTGCCCAGACCCCTTTCCCAGAGTGCTCGCTCCCAAAGCCATTGTCTTCTTTGGGCTTCTTACTAATTCCTACTGTGGTGAGGAGGAGGAGGTGGTGAGTGAATTAACTTGAGTTGCCTTTGATTTTCTGCAAGGGAGGGTTTATTTTAATAATAATAATAACAAAAGATTATTAACAGAAAGAATTCCAGGAAAGCAACTACAAGCAGTTGATAATCACAATTTTGTGGGGGGGTGCCAGGTGAGGGGGTGTGCCCACGGGGGTACATGGCCCAGAGTCCCTCCAGTTTTATAAACTACTGCTGCTGGTGGTGACTGGCCTAAAACCCCTCACTCCTAGCAAATACTTCCGTTCATACTCTATAAGCCTCAAGGCTATGGGAAGTGCAAGCCTATTGGCCTACACTCAGGGGACAGAGAAACAAACTAGGTCAGACACTTCCAAACCATTTGAGAAAAACAGAAGAAGCATATGTAAGTCAGGAAAGCCAAAAAATTACTCTAGTGTCAAATGAGTCAACTAGTCTATGAGTGGCTAAATTTATTCATCTAAAGACCTAAAAATGGCAAAAAACTCTTCTTGTATCAAGAGGGAGAGACCTAACCAAAACTACTGCCCAGCCACCTAACAAATGCTTACTGAAAACATCTAGAAGGCTAGAGATGAAAAACCAGTGAAATCACTGATATTTTAGAAAGAAAAATATGTTTCCACAAATACGCAAAAAAGTAATAAATAGGAACATTTAACAAAAGTTGCTTGGGTAAATATTTATAATTAAGTGTTATAAAAATCAATGACATAAAAGTTTTATTTCCTAGCAAATAAAAGGAAGCTAAGCAACTTCCTGGCAAATCTGACATTCATAACGGAAATAACAATTTGAATTCACTTACTTCTTTACTTATTAATCCAATATTGGATTAAATCCAATTTTAATTAATCCAATTCATTCCAATTAATTAATCCAATTTTAATCCGATATTTTTAATCCAATCTTGATTGATTTAAAGTTTTTCAAAATAATGTCTTAACATAAGATCACTTAATAAACCATAGTTATAAGAGATATGAGGACCAAGCCTTGTGAAGCTGCATCTCCTTCTATGTTCTCAAGAATGACAAAAAAGTACCTTGAACATGTTATTTTATACCCAAGTACCTTGTAGCAGACCTTTAAGGTGCTTCTTATATTCATACATTATAAAACACTGTACCATGCATAACTTTCCATTATATTTGTGTTGGGTTTCAATGAGAGAAAAATAAAATTCCTTTTTTCTCTGTCATGCACTGAAAAAAAGATCTTACAGCACAAGAAGCAGCAGAAGGTAGCCATCTATTAATTACAAATTTCTATTAAATAAACTTAAGCTACTTCAGTTTCCTAACAGATACATTTTAAAATATACAAGTGTGTCTGTTTTATGTGAGATGCTTAATTACTGTAACAATATTTAATTATTCTAGAATTTTCCTACACAGGTTTTATGCAAAAAGCCTGCTGTTTTAACATGAAAAGAATAGCTTATTTAACTCTGTGGTTTTTATTTTTCTATTGGGTCGAAAATCACTTTAAATTACCTGAGAACCCTGGGTTATCTCCCTCAAAATGCAGCGACTCAAATGTTTTATGTAAAATTTCTAGACCCCGGGAAGCAATCCACAAACCAAGCTGTGTAATAACTGAACAGAGTGCAGACTACACCCGCAACCTCCCCAAATGCCTAATAAAGTTTGCATGGCTTTTTGACAAGTTAAGATTTGCTTTGAAATTTTAGACATTCATATTTTTGTTATATTGTTGCCATTATTGACTTTTACCACTCTTCATAATATAGTACCGGAAATGACAACTCCTGAAGAAACAAAACAAAAACAGCCGTTTTAGGAAAAGCAACAGATTAGTATTACACTATGAACCAAGATAAAAATCTATATCCATCACTTGAAGACTCCAACGCTTACCCATGTGTCATCAGAGGATCAAAGATGTTCCTCCTAAGAGCAGTTCTAGTGAAGAGGTAAACATTTAATAAAATCACCATCACACAACAGACTCTGATAAGTTATAAATGAAGCTCTAATTTAGAACTATGTTTTATGACCTGTTCTTCTTAAAATTCCGAAGGGGTTCAATATGTTGGAAACCAAGATGCACTGCCACAAGTAAGCGACACGTTCAACCTTCTGGTTTACTTCGGAAGATACACACTGTTCACCAAGTGTAAAAGGAAAGCACAACCCTGTGAAGTGAGGGAGCAAAAGAAGACGCAGGGAATCCATAGCCTGAAACCACGTGACCACAGTGCAAAGCAGCCTCCGCACAAGTGCCCCCGCGAGGCTGCTCAGCCCATCCAAGACGGGCTCCGGGCACGGAGACGCAGACCCCTGCTCACTGCTCCCCAAATCACAGTGGGAATCACACACCCCAAGCAGCAATTAACACACGCGCCAGCGGGCACCCCAACACAGACACGCGCGCTCACAAACACACGCGAACACACACCCCGACAAACATGCACAGACACACACACGCGCACGCACATTCACTCCTCGGTGGAGCCCCGGCAGCCCCCGTGGAAGTTTGAGGGCGGCCCCGCTAAGCTATACCGGATCGCAGCCTCCCGCCCCGTAGAAGCGCGAACCGCGCACCCGCGCAGCGCGGCCTCACTCTGCGGGCTCCGATCCCCCGGCGCCCGGGCCGTGGGAGAGCAGCTCCCGGCTCCCGGCGTTCTCACGCCAGAGCCCCTGGAGCGCAGCCGCCAGTTCGGCGCGGCCCGGCGCCCACCCACAGCTGGCCTTCCGCCCTCGGCCGCCGCGGGTCCCCCGGGCCCTGAGCTGCCCCGGGCGCCGTCTTCTTTGCGCCCTCGCTCCTCCTTGGCGTGGGAACCCGGCCGGCCCCAGGGCTAGACAGCTGGGAGCTCAGGAAGTCTTCCCAAAGGGGTGGGGGATAGGCCTGGGCCGGGGGCCGCGGAGAGGGCCGCTCCCCTGGCAGCCCTGACCCGCGCGGGCACACGGCGACCACTTACTCGGCTGCGTCCCAGACCTCGGGGCTGCGTTCTGGGATCGCCGGTAGCTCCCGGGCGCACCTAGCAGATCCTCGCTGCCAACGCAGGAGAGTGGGCGGCGGGGGTTGGGGGTGAGGGGGCGGTGGGCGGGAGAGGAGACCCGGCGGCGGCACCTGCGGCTCCCTGCACCGGTTTCCCCACAGCCAGCGCTTACTCGGCTCCTGCTCAACAGGCGGGGCAGGCGCAAAGCGCTGCAGACCCGGTTCCCGCGCTGCGCCCACGCTCAGCCAGCTCCAGCCTGGGTCTCTCCCAGCGTCTCCATCTCTTTCTCTCTCTCTCTCCCCCCGCCCCAAGGATCCCTTACAGCCTCTCCCTGCTGCCTTTGACTTCTTTTTGGAACCCCTCCCCTTCCCTGCAACGAAAGACTGAAAAAGAAAGTAGAGGCTGAAACGCACCATGGTGAGGTCACTCGAGGCCTCTGTCCGCTCGCGGCGCGCCCTCCTCGCAGGAGTCAGTCGGTCGCCTTGAGGGGTGGGGTGGGAGGGTTCCCCAAGGCGACTCCCTGCTTTTTGCCCGGAGTCTAGCAGCCAGACTGGAGAAAAACTGCAGTGAAACCAGATCGTGGAAAATCAGCTCGGTACTGAGTCCCACCCACCACGACGACCCGACTAGGGCCGGGGAACTGAGTCCTCCAGCCGCCCAATAGCTTTCCCAGCAGTTCCTGTGTAGTGACAGACACTAGGGGATGGGGACAAACGAGGAGAAAGGAAAAAGAGGGAGGGAACTCAAGGAAAATTTGGCCCACTTAAAAATATATATATTTTATGCTGTGCACTGGGCCGGAAAAACTGTAGTTCTCCGTAGTTAGAAACTCCAGCATTTCTGCTGGAAATTGATGTCTGCGTGGATGGTTTTCGTGCCCTGGTTCTCAGGTTAAAGCCAATCTACTCCTTTGCAAATGCAGTTCTACTGTTGCAGAGTATTTACATCTTTCCAGTAAGGTCCTGATTCTGCTTGGTTTGGTACATTTAGTTCTGTTTGGTGGGTGTGCAGGGTGTGTGTGTGTGTGTGTGTGTGTATTCCAACACAGAAAAATAGGTTCTTACATAAATGTTTTTAGTCACCTTTCTGACTAAAAGAAAAACTCATTATGCTGTTTCATTTTGAATTCATTAATTAATCATGATTATTATGCGGTCTTTCTTCAAACCCAGGAACTCTGAGATAGATTGTTTATGGTTATCTCCAGTTCTTATATTAATATTTCTCCCCAAACTTACCCACCTAGTCCGTTCATTTTAGACTCATCTCCCAACCCTGACAACTACGCTGTTCTCATGGCAAACATCAGTCAAACTAAGAAGACATTTAAATTAGAAAAAATGCATTTAACTAAAATTTGTCTTAGTCTTGGGGAAAAGTCCAGACCTGTAAGTTTGTGTTTTTTGGTTCTGCTGTCTCTGGAACCTTCTATTTCTCTACTTGCAACACTTGATAATCTCTTGGGTCAAAATTTTGGTCTTTTGTCCAAGAGTACTTAGAATTTAAGACCTAGGAGGAAACATAAGAAGAAATACCCAGTAACACATAGTTGAAAGGGGAGCTCATGCTATTTTAGGAAATATAAAGTTAATGATTTGAAAACTCAGAGGAAGAAGAGAGATCTTCTGACAGGAGAAATACTTTGCAACAGAACACTATTAGAGATAGGCCCTACAGGGTAGGTCATATTTAAGAAAAGATAAAATAAAGAAAGTTTTGTCTTTTGTGTTTTTCAGGCAGAGGCAAACTTGTGAGTGAAGGCCTGGAGGTGGGAAGATAGGACCCTGATGTTCAAAAAGAGAACAATGAACACACTGGCCAGAACGGCCATCATTTAAGAAGTCTATAAATAATAAATGCTGGAGAGGGTGTAGAGAAAAGGGAATCCTCCTACACTGTTGGTGGGAATATAAATTGGTAGAGCCATTTTGAAGAACAAACTCCATATGGAGTTTCCCTAAAAAACTAAAAATAGAACTACTATATGATCCAGCTATTCCACTCCTGGGCATATATCCAAACAAAACTATAATTCAAAAAGATACGTGCACCCCAGTGTTCATTGCAGCACTGTTTACAATAATAGCCAAGACAGGGAAACAACCTAGATGTTGTAGATGAGTGGATAAGGAAGGTGTGGTACATATATACAATAGGATATTACTCAGCCATAAAAAAGAATGAAATAATGCCATTTGCAGCAACATGGATGCAACTAGAGATTATCATACTAAGTGAAGTAAGTCAAACAGAGAAAGATAAATACCACATGATACCACGTATATGTGGAATCTAAAATATGACACAAATGAACTTATCTGTGAAACACAAACAGACTCAAGGACATAGAGAACAGACTTGTGATTGCCAAAGGTGGGGGAGAGGGAAAGGATGGACTGGGAGTTGGGGATTAGCAAGCATATACCAACTATTACATGTCAAATGGATAAACAACAAGGTCCAACTCTTTAGCACAGGGAACTATATTCAGTATCCTGTGATAAACCGTCATGGAAAAGAATATGAAAAAACATAATATTATATATATGTGGAAAAAGTCAAAGTGTTAGTTCCTCAGTTGTGTCCAACATTTTGTGACTCTATGGACTGTAGCCAGCTAGGATCCTCTGTCCGTGGAATTCTCTAGGCAACACCAGAGTGGGTTGCCATTCCCTTCTCCAGGGGGGTCTTCTCCAGGTCTCCTACATTGCAGGCAGATTCTTTACCATCTGAGCCACTATGTACATATAAAACTGAATCACTTTGCTGTATAGCGGAAATTAACACAACATTGTAAAGCAACTTCAATTAAAAATTTTTTTTAAATGAAAAGGAAGTGGTGCCATTTCCAGAGTACATTAAAAAAAAAAAAAAAAAGAAAAAGAAAAAGAGAGAAAGTATAGGCAAATGAGGTAGAAGAATAAGTTGAGTCCAGATGGTCTCATTTGTCCACCTCTAGTTGTCATACATTGTAGGGTTGTATAAAACCTGTTTTTTGTTGTTGTTGTTTGTTTTCTTCTACTGGCATTACTCTTCTCAACATGCCTTCATCTTGGATTCAGTTCAGTTCAGTTGCTCAGTCGTATCGGACTCTTTGCGATCCCATGGACTGCAGCACGCCAGGCTTCCCTGTCCATCACCAACTCCCGAGCTTGCTCAAACTCCATCGAGTCGGTGATGCCATCCAACCATCTCATCCTCTGTCATATCCTTCTCCTCCTGCCTTCAATCTTTCCCAGCATCAGGGTCTTTTCCAATGAGTCAGTTCTTTGCATCAGGTGGCCAAAGATTGGAGTTTTAGCTTTAGTATCATTCCTTCCAAAGAAATCCCAGGGCTGATCTCCTTCAGAATGGACTGGTTGGATCTCCTTGCAGTCCAAGGGACTCTCAAGAGTCTTCTCCAACACCACAGTTCAAAAGCATCAATTCTTCAGCACTCAGCTTTCTTTATAGTCCAACTCTCACATCCATACATGAATACTGGAAAAATCATAGCTTTAACTAGACAGACCTTTATTTGCAAAGTAATGCCTCTGCATCTTGGATTATGACTTGCTTAACTCATTCACTTGTGCCTTTACCATCCTCAGACACAAACTCTTTAGGAAGGATTACATTTACCTCAGTCCTTTCTACCAGGACCTGCTCAGTTTCACCAAAGTTAGCTCTCAGCTAGAGAGTGTCCTGTGCAGGCAGTTCTTCAGACATTCTAGATTCAGTTCCAGGCCACCAAAATAAAGCAAATATCACAATAAGGCGAGTCACATGAATTTTTTTCCTAGTGCATATAAAATATGATGCTGTTAAAGTGCTGCACTCAATATGCCAGCAAATTTGAAAAACTCAGCAGTGGCCACAGGACTGGAAAATATCAGTGTTCATTCCAATCCCAAAGAAAATTAATGCCAAAGAATGTTCAAATTACTGTACAGTTGCACTCATTGCACATGCTAGCAAGATTATGCTCAAAATCCTTCAAGCTAGGCTTCAGCAGTACATGAACCAAGAACTTCTAAATAAATATACAAACTGGATTTAGAAAAGGCAGAGGAACCAGAGATCAAATTACCAATATCTGCTGCATCATAGAAAAAGCAAAATAATTTTTTTTAATCTACTTCTGCTTCATTGACTATGCGAAAGCCTTTGACTATGTAGATCACAATAAACTGGAATATTCTTAAAGAGATGGGACTACCAGACCACCTTCCCTAAATAGCTCAGTTGGTAAAGAATCTGCCTGCAATGCAGGAGACTCTGGCTCGATTCCTAGGTTGGGAAGATCAGCTGGAGAAGGGATAGGCTACCCACTCCAGTATTCTGGCGGGGAGAATAGGATCACAGAGTCAGACACGACTGAGTGACTTTCACTTTCACTTTACCTGCCTCCTGATAAATCTGTATGGGGATTAAGAAGCAACAGTTAGAACCAGACACGGAACAACTGGCTGGTTCCAAATTGGGGAAGGAGTATGTCAAGGCTGTATATTGTCACCCTGCTTATTTAACTTATATGCAGAGTACATCATGTGAAATACTGGGTTGGATGAAGCACAAGCTGGAATCAAGTTTGCCCAGAGAAATATCAGCAACCTCAGATATGCAGATGATACCATTTTAACAGCAGAAAGTGAAGAGGAACTAAAGAGCCTCTTGATGAAATTGAAAGAGGAGAGTGAAAAAGCTGGCCTAAAACTCAACATTCAAAAAACGAAAATCATGAATCCAGTTCCATCACTTTATGGCAAATAGATAGGGAAACAATGGAAACGATGGCAGACTTTAGTTTCTTGGTCTCCAAAATCACTGCAAATTGTGACCACAACCATGAAAATTAAAAGACACTTGCTTCTTGGAAGAAAAGCTATGACAAATTTAGACAGTGTATTAAAAAGCAGAGACATCCCTTTGCCAACAAAGTTTCTTATAGTCAAAGCTATGGTTTTTCCAGTAGTCACGTAGGGATGTGAGAGTTGGACCATAAAGAAGGTTGAGCACTGAAGAATTGATGCTTTTGAATTGTGGTGCTGGAGAAGACTCTTGAGAGTCCCTTGGGCTGCAAGGAGATCAAACCAGCCAATCCTAAAGGAAGTGAATCCTGAATGTTCATAGGAAGGACTGAGGCTGAAGCTGAAGCTCCAATACTTTGGCCACCTGATGCAAAGAGCCGACTTACCGGAAAAGATCCTGATGCTGGACAAGACTGAGGGCAAGAGGAGAAGGGGGCATCAAAGGATGAGATGGTTGGATGGTATCACTGACTCAGTGGACATGAGTTTGAGCAAACTCAGGGAGATAGCGAAGAACAGGGAAGCCTGGCATGCTGCAGTTCACAGGGTTACAGAGAGTTGGACACGACTGAGTGACTGAACAACAGTGCATATAAAAGCTAGGTGTACACTACACAGTAGTCTATGAAGTGTGCAATAGCAATATGTCTAAACACAATGTATCTGCCTTGACTAAAAAAAATGCTTTGTTGCTAAAAAATGCCAACCATCTGTCAGTCTTCTGCAAGTCTTAGTAGTAAAATCAGAGATCACTGAAGGACTTCCCTGGCAGCCCAGCAGTTAAGACTTCTTCCATTGCAGGGGGTAGGGGTTCCATCCTTAGCCAGGGAGCTCTGGGGCCACAATGCCACATGCTTTAGGGCCAAAAAATCAAAGTATAAATCAGAAGCAATATTGTAACAAATTCAATTAAGATTTTCAAAATGGTTCACAGAAAAAATATCTTTTAAAAAATCACATATCAAATAAAATAATCAGGAAAATCTTTGAAATTACCAAAATGTGACACAGACATGAAACGAGTAAAAACTGTTGGGGAAATGGCTCCGATGGACTTGCTTGATGCAGAGTTGTCACGAAACTTCAAGCTGTAGAAAAAAATGCAATAAAGGGAAGTGTAATAAAAGGAAGTCTGCTTGTGGTCCCTATTCTCTTTGTGGCCCTAGTCTCTGTGGGGTGTGTGAAAAAGCAAAAGGTACAGGAACCACTGAAGGCTGATGAAAGACATTCTCTAATCTGAATGACTGATGTGCCCTGAAAACTTACCAAGAATTCCTTGATGTTAGGGAAGACATCTTTCCAGCCTAAGTGCCCAGAAATGAACATGATTTGCAGTAGGGATTTAGTAAAATTATCCTTAAGTGGATAAATTAACACCTGAATATTTCATCATCTTTGAGATCAGTTCTTTCTTATAGATGATGTGTAGTTTAAAACCTACTTGTTTTCACTTTATTGAGCACAGGAAAGTCATCATGACAACTTCATCAAAATATTAACAAGGACAAGTATTCGATTTAAAACAACTTGCGGGTAACTTTGTCTCTCAGGCAGAAAAGATCAAAATTTTCTTCTCAAGATGCCTTGTTTCCCCTGTTAGCACAATTGGCAATAGCACACAAGCATTCAACTGTGTATTCTTTTCACACTTGCAAATGACAATGACAGTCAGAGATGCCGTCTAACTCCTTGCTACTCAGAGTGTGGTCTGTGAATCAGCAGCCACACCATGACCTGTGATCTTGTCAGAAATACAGGCTTCAGGGACTTCCCTGGTGATCCAGAGGCTGAGTCCACTCTGTCAATGAAGGGGCCTAGGTTCAATACCTGGCCAGGGAACTAGATCCCATATGCCACAACTAAGAGTGCAACCAAATAAATAAATGACTAAATAAATATTCAAAAATAGATAAAATAAAACTTGACTAAAAGAAACAAAAAAAAAGAAATATAGTTCTCAGGTCTCACCCCAAACCTGAATCAGAACTTTTATTGAACAAATCCTAGTTAACTCATATGCATATTACAGTTTTGGAAGCACTGATCTGCAGTCAGCTCATTAAGTGTGC
Organism: Bos indicus x Bos taurus; assembly: GCF_003369695.1. NCBI lineage: Eukaryota > Metazoa > Chordata > Mammalia > Artiodactyla > Bovidae > Bos > Bos indicus x Bos taurus. The sequence goes on along the minus strand of NC_040092.1, from coordinate 29,102,111 downwards.
TTGACCTGGAAATGGGTTTTATGAATCTGTTTAAACCTGGGGATTTTTATAACCACTGTTTTTCCTTTTTATCTGGGACATTATTACCATTCAGTTCAAATTAACAGTATTGCGACTGAAGAATTCATCTCTTTGGCTTCTTGGTCTAGTTCATAAACCAGAACCACAAGTTCACAAGCCAAGAGGGATTTAGAGAAAAGCAGGTGGGGGTAGGAGGGAGAAATATGAGGTACTAGTGCACATGTACTTTTTAAAAATATTTCAGGAGCAGAACTTCTCTTTATTTTTTAGCAAGCAAAGCACTGGCTGTACCGTTTATCAAGGTAAATTGTCAAACTTCATTATATTTTTTCCTCTCTATTATTCTTTTTTCCTCCTTAAGGTCCTTTACCCTCAATGTGTTTGAAATGCACCTGGTTAGATACCAGGTAACTTGTGATGGTTGGGACCATGTTAGCATCCACGTCACTTTTGCAATGTGAGGTTTTAATTAAAGAAAGTGGAACAGCATGAGGTCAGATTCCCTAAATTTCTGGCCCTGTTATAGACATTCATGAAGCAACATGGGTTTGGGGATACCAAAAGTTAAAAAATGAAAGTGTTAGTCTCTCAGGCGGAGAAGGCAATGGCACCCCACTCCAGTACTCTTGCCTGGAAAATCCCATGGACAGAGGAGACTGGTAGGCTGCAGTCCATAGGGTAGCTGAGGGTCGGGCATGACTGAGCGACTTCACTTTCACTTTTCACTTTCATGCACTGGAGAAGGAAATGGCAACCCACTCCAGTGTTCTTGCCTGGAGAATCCCAGGGATGGGGGAGCCTGGTGGGCTGCTGTCTATGGGGTCGCGCAGAGACAAACACAACTGAAGTGACAGCAGCAGCAGCAGCAGTCTCTCAGTTGCCTCTGACTCTTTGTGACCCCATGGTCTGTAGAATTCTGTCCATGGAATTCTCCAGTCTAGGATACTGAAGTGGGTTGCCATCTCCTACTCCAGGGGATCTTCGAGGGTGACAGAAATATAGTTCATTCTACTTTCTCAAAACAATGGTGTTTGTTAACATTAGAGTGGTCTGGTCAGCAGAATAATACACCCCATACCTGTCACTCTGGTCTTGGCCCCAAAATGCCACCTCCTGATCCCTGAACCCTGTGAATAGATTATGGCATGTGGCAAGGGGGAGTTTTGTTGCTGTTGTTCAGTTGCTAAGTCATGTCCAGCTCTTGTGAACCCATAGACTGCAGCCTGCCAGGCTCCCCTGTCCTTCACTAGCTCCCCAGTTTGCTCAGATTCATGTCCATTATGGAGGAGATGCTATCTAACCATCTCATCCTCTGCCGCCCCCTTCCCCCCAAGGTTGCACATAGAATTAGGATTGTAACCAACTGACCTTGAGATGGGAAATCATCCCAGATGACCTGTGTGAGCCTAGTATAATCACAAGGGTCCTTACAAATGAAAGATAGAGGCAAATGTGTCAGTGTCCTCATCAGAAAGAGTCAGAGGGAAGCAGTGTGAGAAACTCTTGACCAGAATGACTGGCTTTGTAGATGGAGAGGAGTGAGTAGCCAAGAGATGTGTCCAGCCTCTGAACAAGGATGAGGCTGGAAAACCCTTTCTCCCCAAGAGCATCCAGAGAAGCAGCAGCCACATACGCACTTTGATTCTAGCCCAGTGAGACCCATTTCAGACTTCTGACTTCCAGAAATATTAGGTAATGCATGCCCATTCTTTTAAATAACTAGATTTGTGGCTTTTCATTATAGTAGCAATGGGAAACTAATACGATTTTGGTCCCAGCAGGATTGGGATCCTGCTGTAACAAATCCCCAAAATGTAAAGTAGCTTTGGAGTGGGGCAAGACTGGAAGAATTTTGTGGAGCATGATTTTTTTAAAAGCCTAGGTTGCTTGGAATGTCTTGAGAAGTGGAATATTTCCTGGAATGTCAGTAAACAAAGGATGTCACAGTCCTCAGTGATTGCAGCCACCATAGCTGGTGAGCCCAGAGGAAAGCACAGGACGCAGGCCCCAGACAGCTGAGGTGCCCCAGACGGTTCACTGAATGATTTCAGTGAACCCAGGCTCTTGCATCTTCCCGTACATAGAAAAGCACTAAACCCCCTAACTTAGGATATCTGGTTTTCTTTAATTAGGAATAATCTTTTGATGTTCAGACTATCTGCGCTTTGTTGCCAAACCTCTATATAACCTGGTTCCTCCCCTTGCCTCCTCAGGGAAGTTCTCTCAGGGTTTCTTGAGATGCTGCCTCCCAGGCTCAAGTCCTGAAAATTTCTGTTGAATACAGTATAATTCTGTCTTAGGCTGTGAATATTTTTAAGCTTACAGTACTGTTAGTAAACATATGACTGTTAACTCTGCTAGTGAGGAGTCAGAAGCAGGGCAGAGAAAGCCTCCATAATCTGAGAGAATTCCTAGCACATCATGAATAATCTGCTGGCAAAAGTACTGCCAGGGAAGGCACAGATGGAAATGAACCCATTATCAGAAAATGGAGGAAAGGAAATCCTTATACAGTGGCAGACGTCAGCAGCATTGGCGGCTGCAGGTTATGTGGCACCAATGAATTTGGATATTCACCAAAGGCAATTTCTAAGCAATGTGTTGAAGGAACAGGCTGGTTTCTCTTGCTGCTTATTGGAAAATGTGAAAGGAAAGAGACAACTTAAAGGAAGAACCATTAAGCAGAAAGGAACCAGGACTTGGTGATTTGGGAAATCCTAAGCTTATCTGGATACCATGCCATCCTCTTCTAGGTAAACAGTGATGTCCTCGTGCTTTGGCAATCCTGAGAGGTTTTGTTAATTCTCATATTTGAAAAATCTGCTAAATGTATTAACACAACAGATCCCTGTATTTTAATTTTATGTCCCAGAGTATTAATTATATTGACTCTTTTAGCTCTGATATCATTACATAACACTGCTATTCATAAATTGTTTGTGCTCCAAAAGGAGGCCAAAATGTTCTTTTATGAATCTCAACATATTTAATGCTGCTTTTAAAATGCTTCCCTCACAGGAATAACTTACCACTGCACTGACTTCAGGAAACTGAGAGGAAAACATAAGATAGAAACAGTGACAGAAAAAGGTCCTAAGATAAATGGGCTAATGGATACTGCAAAATAAACTTTGGCAAACTAGTTCAAAGGTATTTATTGAGTGTAACTATGTTGGATTGCAAAGAGTCAGACATGACTAAGCAACTAAGCACAGCACATGTTATGTAAAGATATTTGTAAAAAATAAGTAAAAGATATTTCATATGAGCAAAACTTGACAGGTTTAAAAAGAATAGTTCAGTCACACGAAGATATGTTGTCCATAAAGAAAAAAGGAGTCCACAGCTAAGGTAAAGCTTTTATTCTAACTTAGTTAAAAAATACACTTAGGGAAATTCAAGTGGTTAGGACTCTACCCTTTCACGGCCAAGAGACTGGGTTTGATCCCTGGTTGGAGAACTAAGATCCCACATGCTGCATGATGTGGCCACATAAATTTAAAAAAAAAAAAAAATTTTTAACACTTAGTTTTCCATATTGCTCTTTCTTTCCCAGCTTAGTCCCTCACACCACACCCTGCTCTTACAAGTCTTCAAGGTTTTCCAAAATTGATCATGTGAAGACAGACTATTTTCTGAGTCCTTGACCTTAGTCATTTTTAAATAGAAAAAATGAAACTAGCTGCCAACAAAAAGGTTACTTGAGTTACTTATAGTAACCCCAAATAGGAAACAACTCAAATGCCCAGTAACAAATGGGTGGATGAGCAACTTACAGTACATCCATAAAATAAAACACAGCTCAGTAGCAGAAAAGAAACTACTAATCTAGACAGCAACACAGATGAATCACAGAAACAATGCTGAGGAAAAAAGAAGAAAAACAGGCAAAAAAGAGTACATGTGTCATGTTTCCATTTATATGAAATTCTAGGAAAGGTAAAACCAATCTATAGAGACAGAGGGCAGACCCTGGTTGCCTAGACCCAGGGTTGGGAATTGCCAATAAAGGGGCAGAAGGTACTTTCTGGCTGATGGAAATGTTCCACATCATGATTGTGGTGGAGATGATGAGGGTGTATGTATTTATCAAAATTCATCGAATTTTGCACTAAAAATGGGTGTTTTATTGTATGTACAGGTGGTGCTAGTAGTAAAGAAACTACCTGCCAAGGCAGGAGATGTAAGAGATGTGGGTTCAGTCGCTGAGTCTGGAAGATTCCCCTGGAGGAGCACACAGCAACCCACTCCAGCATTCTTGCCTGGAGAATCCCATGGACAGAGGAGCATGGGTGGCTACAGTCCATAGGGTCACAAAGAATTGCACGTGACTGAAGTGACTTAGCACGAACACACACTTATTTCAATAAAGCTGGCTTTAAAATGAGAGCTGAAAACAACATCAACAACTTTCAAAGTTATTTAAAGAAGGATGATTGAATTGTTTTCTGGGGTTGTAAATGTTAATCGTCAGGAAAGAATCATAGTAGATTGCACTGTAGGATGTAATTATATATTAGACACTGTTCCAAGCACTCTATGTGTTAGGTCATTCTTTTCCTCCAGGAATCCTTTGAGGTGAGTACTGTTATTATATCTGCTTTACATACGAGAAAATTGAAGTATAGGGAAATTAACCAATTTCCCCCAAATCCACAAGTAGCAAGTGGTGAAAGCAGGGCTCAGACTCAGGTGGCTTAGTTCTAAAACCAGAGTGTGAATCCCTCTGGCCATCTTGCAAAGAGCTTGCTAATTGTGCAAGACAAAGAAGCCCAGCTCAGGCTGATGAAATCTGATTCTCTGGGTACTTGCAGGTCCCAGGAACCTACATTTTAACAAGCACCTATAGATCATTCTGCTGTTGAGGGTCACAATCAGAAACACGGAATATTTCATGGTAGTAAAGATGTCTTAGTGAAGAAGTCCCTGGGTGGGTACACATTCCCAACACTGTTATGCAATAGGATTTTCAACATTGACACTTCAAACTGTTTATTATACTCCCTTAATTTCCTTGTTTGAAGCTAGTTTAAGCTGCATGTGAGCAGTGGAGACATCTTTAACAAGCTTTATGTCCTAATGGAACAGTTAACCAAATTGATGTAATAATGAGTTTCCAGTTATTTATACACTTATAGAATGAAAGAGAGGAGAAACTGATTCAGACATAAAGGGAAGAAAGAAAAGAAGGATGGGAAGGAGGAGGAAGGAGAGAAAGGAAGATTCCTGAAACAAGTAGACAAAGCATTAGAAGTATATTAATAAAACTGCTTACAAAAGAAAATATTAAGGCAATCACACTCAGGTAATCTTATCCCAGTTATTCAAATGTTACCAAAACTTGACTTGTCCCAGCTTCCTTTCATGGCAAGGCATATTAGAAAATAAGCCTTTGACAAAAAGCTGAAAATTCCTTAGCATCTGCCATGTCTGGTCAGTGGTCTTTGAAAAAAAAAAACCCAGAACTCTTACAGGTGAAGCATCTTCCTTACGAGGCTGAGCATCTCCCAATTTCAGGGGGTCCTGCAAAGCTAAATTGAAATAGAGTTTTAAAAAATCACAGCCTTAAAAGAATGACATTTTTAGAGGAATGCATTTAATCCAAATGAGAAGAGGTTTTTATGTAAATATGAATACAGGAGAATCTTTGAACCCTTCAGTTTTTTAAAATTTATTTATTTTTAATTGAAGAATAATTGCTTTAGAATATTGTATTGGTTTCTGCCAAACATCAACATGAATCAGCCATAGATATACATATGTCCCCTCCCTCTTACATCTCCCTCCTGCTTCCCTCTCCATCCCACCCCTCTAGGTTGTCACAGAGCCCTGGTTTGAGATCCCTGGATCATACAGCAAATTCCCATTGGCTGTCTATTTCACATATGGTAATGTATATGTTTCCATGCTACTCTCTCCATTCATCACACCCTCTCCTCCCCACCTCACCTCACATCCGTAAGTCTGTTCTCTAAGTCTGTATCTCCATTTGAGCCCTTAAGTTTTAAGGGGAACGTTCCAAACCAATATGACATACTTACCTACAGGAAAGAGAGCCATCTATGTAGAAAAACACATTTTCAACGTTGCTTTTTTTGGTAAAAGGAATGAAAAGAATATTCTAGTCAGTAACATTCCCTGTCTCCTTTCAAATATTGTAACAGATAAAACTTTCTCTGCTTTCAAAGTATGGAGATTCCTTTAAAAACTAGGACTAAAACTACCATACGACCCAGCAATCCCACTCCTAGGCATATACCCTGAGGAAAACAAAATTGAAAAAAACACATGTACTCTACCATTTATTACAACCCACTCCAGTGTTCTTGCCTGGAGAATCCCAGGGACGGGGGAGCCTGGTGGGCTGCTGTCTATGGGGTTGCACAGAGTTGGACATGACTGAAGCGACTTAGCAGCAGCAGCAGCAGCAGCAACAGCAGCAGCAGCAGCAGGACATGGAAGCAACCTAGAAGTCCATCAACAGATGAGTGGATAAAGAAGCTGTGGTACACATACACAGGGGAGTATTACTCAGCCATAAAAAGGACCACATTTGAGTCAGTTCTAATGAGGTGAATGAACCTAGAGCCTATTATACAGAGTGAAGTAAGTCAGAAAGAGAAAAATAGCATACACTAACACATACATATGGCATCTAGAAAGATGGTGTGATGAACCTATTTGCAGAGCAGCAATGGAGAAACAGACATAGAGAACAGACTTATGGATACAGGTTAGGGGAAGAAAGGAGAAGGGAGGGCAAATGGAGAGAATAACATGAAAACATATACACTACCATATGTAAAATAGATAGCCAGTGGGAATTTACGGTATGACTCAGGGAACTCTAACCGGGACTCTCTGACAACCTAGAGGGGTGGGATGGGGAGGAAGGTGGGAGAGAGGTTAAAGAAGGAGTGGACATATGTATACCTATGGCTGATTCAAGTTGATGTTTGGCAGAAACCAACACAACACTGTAAAGCAATTATCCTTTAATTAAAAATAAATTTAATTTAAAAATTTAAAAAACTTTTTCTGCTTCCTATATTTTATTTTATAATTTAAAACCACAAAATATGGCATGACAAAAATAATATGCCTCTCCCTGAGCAGTCTCATGGGAGTATACCTTGATCATTATTCCAACACAGGATCCTCACCCTGAGGATGTATTGAATCCGTGAGCTGATGAGTTTATGCCAGAAGTATCTAAGGAATGGATAGCACTGTTGCTTCTGGTTTTCACTTTACTTGCAAAGACAAGACGTTTCCTTTGAGTCTCGCTCATAAATGTTTGCTTCTTCTTCTGGGAAACACGAAAGACATAGATCTGAAAGCTACAAAAGGCATCCAAGGAGAAATAAGATGCTCTTAAGGGATCATCTCGCTGGATGGGGCCCAAAGGCATATCTTGAGCCCTGGTTCAAAACAAGAAAATGATCTGAATTTCAGAGTAAAGAGAACTCTGTTTTGACATAAAGAAAAGGCGGATTATGCAGAGGCAGACTTGTTGAAATCTCACTTTATGAAAATGACAGTTATGGCTGCTGCTCCTATATTTATAAAATACAGTGTTTAAACAGTTGACAATATTACCTACAAGAAGTAGTGTCTTACCAGATTCTTCTTCCTTTTCAGAGGATCTATTTTGGTCTGATTATAGAAATAATGCAAGCAATTAAAAGGGCCTCCCCTTTCCAACACGGGGGCAGACATGCAGAGAAGCCCTCCCTGGTAGAGAACCGCTGATGACTCTGGGTAAAATTAAAAATGGGATTTTAGGGTTTAAGCAGGCTGGATGTTTAGAAAGGGTAACAAACTGAAGCAAGGAACAGAGAGGGGAAAAAAGGGCCTCACTGGTAGCAAGCACAGTAGTAGCAGGAGTTCCTGGGAGTTCATCACCTGACGCTGTGGGCGAGGGCCTCGGAGCTCGGACATGGGGACAAGAGAGAATAAGCGCAGATAGGAAGTGATACCACAATAGAGGTCTTGCACGGTGGGGGTGCATTTTCTCCTCAGTGTTGGCTTAGAACCTAGAGAAGACAGTCTCTCCTGAGTTTTCCTGATCTGAAGCCTGCATGTCCATGGTTTCAGCTCAGAAATTCATACATATTCAGTGGCTTGAAACTCCGCAGGTGGAACCTTGAATTTAAAAGTGATCCTGTGTTGGGAAGACTGCAGGAGCCTGGCAGAAGCAAATACAAATTCTCTCTGGAATAAAAAGTGTTCCCTCAGAATCACCCATTCATTAAAATATTTTGGTAGAAAAACAATCACACAGCAGGCACTCTTCTAGAAACTGGACACTTAACAATCTGTAAAACAAAGACCTTTGTTGTCATGGTGTTTCCACTATGAAGGACAATTAAAAATATGAACAAAAAATGTAGGTCATCAGATGGTGGTGTGTGGTGTGAGAAAAACAAAGCAGAGAAAGACGATGGACACAGAGTGGAGAGGTGGGAGGGAAGAGAAGTCACTGTCTGACCAATGCCATCGTTTTAATATCTCAGGTATAAAATATATGTTTTATTATGAACACTATGTCAGATTGTTTCTTTTCAGGAAAACGGAAATCACCTGATGCATTTTAGACAGAGCTGTATGAAGACCTTGGCGAGGAGTGTGGGGATCAGAGGAAGGTGTTGGTGATGCCAGCTGCCTGCACGTGGGGGACATAAGTCCCTCTGTGTCTGCTGCTGCCCAGGGGACCAGAGACGCTCCTTCTCTCTGCTGGCTAAACCTCCAGTGAACTCAGAATCCAATCTCAAGGCTGTTGGAAAGGATTCTGAGATGCGTAGTTTCCAAGTTCCCTGCTTGTGGTGCTAAAGAGACGGTAGCAAAGGGCAGGACTGATGACAAAACATCTGGCCTAACAACATAGCTTGAAAACATTATTGCAAACACCACACCAGTATGCTTTTGGCCTTTTCCCACATACAATCTATTTTATAGGATATTGACTTTGCTCATCTAAGTTGTAAATAAATCCACCAGTTCTGAGTTTGGCCATAGAGAGATGGTATTAGAAAAAGAGCAGGTTGCAGAAGAACACTGTGGGAAGGTGAGTGAGAGGAAAGGTAGCTCTGGGGAGTCCCCTTTTGGGCTGATTGGTAGACTGAGAAAGCTCAAGACGTTGAGAGTGATAGACACATTAGTTCATCAACTACATGAGTTCAATCAATTACATTTCATATTTATTAATTAAGTTCACACATTTAAACATATAGTCTACCATTTCATGAGACAACAATTGCCATTTAAAGGTAATGCTTCAATCAATTAGTTAATTATTTCACTTGATTCAATAATATTTTAGTTGCCTAGTAACCTAACCGCTGTGAATTTTAAGAGGTGTTATCTAATTATAGTCCCTCCTGGAGTTCACAGTCTATGGGCTGAAAGGACATTGAAAAATAATTGCAAAATAGATATACAGAATATAATAGAAATACCTGGACGGTGTGTAGGAACCCACAGAGGGTCATGAGTCATTTCAGAGAGTTGATGAGCTTAATTTGGGATTTCCAGGTTGTCTAGTAATTTTCTGTGGAAGTTAAATTACAATTCCAATTTTATGGACTAGGAAATTGCAGCTCAGAGAGGTTGGGTAACCGAGTAGATTCGTGCGGCACCCAGCACAGTGCCTGACACAGAACAGGGCTCCCAGATGTTTGCTGAGCAGATGGATGGGTGAGAGGTGGCTTGGTGTCGAGAGAAATGAAGATGAAGATATCACTGCATTCCCTGGTGTTTTCTAAGGTATATGTTCTCAAATTTCAGAAAATAAAGAGCTTAGTGCTTGATTCAGATTCCTTTTTTGACTTATGGTGTACTTTAAAAGAAAAAGAAGTAAATTTCTTATTGTAACAACAACCTACCAAACAATACTGACAGTGAACACACACACACACTCACACACACAGACACACACACACACACACAGAAACTGCTTAAGGGTCACACATAATTGTTAGATAATTATAACAAAGGGAATCAAGAAGGCAAGAAAAAAAGCTTATAAGAAAGTTCACAACTATATTCATACTCTTTAATAATGGTTTTATATTATCTTTACTAATTCAACAAACGCTATAAAGCATACCCAAGTACTTTGCATCTGCTCTTGTTGTGCGTTTGTAATCTAAATTAAGATCAAAAGATATAAGAATCTTCTGAGACTGATGACTTTTGCATAACAATAATTTTAGCCTAGAAGCCATGTCCAGGCACTTTTAATAAGTTAGTTATCAAGTCAAGTTAATTATTTTCATCATAGTGGAGCAGCAGGAACCTTGTTATATTTACTTATGTGCTTTCTCTCCTTCTTTCTCTCTTTCTTTCTGCACATTATGATTGTAATCTTTGGGGAGTTAAAATGAGTAAATTAAAGTAACTAGAAATGTGGTATACTAGAACATTGTTGCTAGATGGGAAAACAGAATCATAATGGTAAAGTTGCTATGTCTCAATTTTCCTTTCTTCATGCAAGGTGAGACTGGTGCATAGATTGGGATAATTTTAAGGATGTTAGGAATTGTCAGCTAAGATATGGAAATAATTTACAATGAAAAATAATTTAACATATTTGATATAAACTTAAGTATGGGAAAGTAGTAAAATAAGGCAGGCATCATTAGTAGATGAAAAATCTCAGCTGCATTAAGTTACTCAAAAACTGAGACTTGGTGACTGATCTTAGGCTGACAGAATGATTTATTGTCTAAACTGCATCATTTATGAGAATGGAGAGTGTGCTAATAATAATGATGTTGGGAGAGCAAGCATGGAACAAGAATTCCTCCTGGCAAATTGTCTCTGACTGTTTCCTTCTCCATCAGGACCGCTCCTCCTGCACCCTCCACCCTCCTGCACACACACACGTGTTCTCAGTAAAAAGAACTTTACTGAACACTGAGCCTCCGCTCACCTCACCCATTGGCTCTTCAGCACTGTCGGTTGCTGCACATCTTTTCTCAATATGTTTTCCCTCAAGTTTTATCATGAGGGGCCTCTATTCCTCTTTACAAGATCAGAGTCATGATGTACGGTAGGAACAGTATATAGTCTCTGGAGAATGGACTTTTGTGTGTTTGGAGCCATAATTGTGGGTCAGTGAAAGGAGAGAGAGACATTGAGAGGATACTAGACTTTTCCCTAATATTAAGGAAGGGAAGTTATCAATACCAGTCATTTCTATAGATACCAGGGAAGCGATAACAAAGAACGTGAGCAACTAACACGGCCATGTGGTTGAGTAAGTGGAACAGCAGACGCAGTCCTGGTGAATCACATGCAGCAGATTACCTGTTACCATATGATCCGAGTTTCTAGTTTACATATTTTACTTGATTGTAATTTTTCCTTTTGTCGCATCAGTAGTATTTGTTGTTGTTTGGTCTCTAAGTTGTATCCAACTCTTTTGTGGCCCCATGGACTGTAGCCTGACAGGCTTCTCTGTCCATAGGATTTCCCAAGCAAGAGTACTGGAATACTGGAGTGGGTTACCATTTCCTCCTCCAGGGGATCTTCCTGACTCTGGGATCGAGCCCATGTCTCATGTATTGGCAGGCGGGATTCTTTACCTCTGAGCCACCAGGGACGCTTCAGTAGAAAGACTGCTCTAATTTGGAATGCTGCAGGCTATTACCTTTCTCAGAAGCTCATTAGCTTCCAGTAAATAATGTGTGCTTGAAGTGACTTTTCAAAAAACTCTTAATTTTCCTTGTGAGCCCTTATTTACACCTATTTTATGGTTATCAGCTTGACATGCAGCAGTCACACATGCAGCAGTTATAATCTGTTTGCAGATTATAAGCTTTCTAATATCTTCTGTCTAAGCTTCCCTTCCATATGGCGTGCGAGTGAGCCTAGCTCATCTCTTTCACTCTTGCAGTTATAACCTGAGATCATATTAACATCGTAGAGAGGATAAAATTCAGAAAAGAATCTTCTTTTTCACTTCTTCCATATGTGCTAGAAATATGCTTCCATAAACTTAAGGATGGGGTCATCTATTAAGTAGAAATTAAAATTCTAAATTCAAATACTTAATTTTGTATAACTTAACCCTGATTAAAGTTAGGTTGAGAAAAGAGGGTCAAACCCCAGAAACAGACACTTTCAGCACTTGTGCTAGTTCTCTGAGCACAAGTAAAGAAAGCACTGGGTAAAGATCGCCTTTTGTGTAGGCTAGAAAATATTTCTATATCTGTGTGCACAAAACAAGTTTAATTTATACTTATTCCATATTTTATGTCAATAACCTATTTTATTTTAATCCTGTTTCCTAAAAGAGGCAAAGAACATTCCTATAATGTGAATTTTTTTTCAGTATTTTCAAGGGCTTTGAGCTACACCACTTAAGTCCTTTATGCTATCTTCACTCTCTCATTTTTTTTTTTTCTGCCATTCTGATTGAATGAGCTCCATTGCCCTGTCTTCCAGTTCACTGGCCCTTCCTTCTGTTTTATCTGGTTTGCTGTTGAGCCCTCTACTGTGTTTTCCAGTTCAGATATTGTATTCTCCAGCTCTGGGACTTCAAGTTGGTATTTTCCTTTATTTTCTACCTCTTTGTTGAAGTTCTCACTTTGTTCACCCATTGTTCTCCTGAACTTGATGAGAATCTTTGTAACATTTATATTGTACTCCTTTATTTTTCATTTGAGACATAATTGACATGTAGCAGTGTATTCATTTCAGGTGTACAACATAATGCTTTTGTTTTTTTTTTCAAACTTTAAATTTTTTATTTTGTATTGGGGTATATTCAATTAACAATGTTATGGTAGTTTCAGATGAACAGTGAAGAAACTCAGTCATACATTTTCATGTATCCATTTTCCCACAAGTCCCCCTCCCATCCAAGCTGGCACATAACATTGAGTAGAGTTCCATGTGCTATACAATAGGTCCTTCTTGATTTTCCATTTTGAATATACCAGTGTGTACATGACTTCCCCAAACTCCCTACCTATCCATTCCCCTCAGGCAACCATAAGTTCGCTTTCTAAGTCTGTGAGTCTCTTTCTGTTTTGTAAGTAAGATCATTTGTATCATTTCTTTTTAGATTCCACGTATAAGAGACGTCATACAATATGTCTCCTTCTCTAGCTGACTTATTTCACTCAGTACGACACTCTCTAGGTCCATCCGTGTGGCTGCAAATTGTATTATTTCATTCTTTTTAATGACTGAGTAATATTCTATTGTATATATGTACAACATCTTTATCCAGTCCTCTGTCCATGGATACTTAGGTTACTTCCATGTTTTGGCTGCTGTAAACAGTGCTGCAATGAATACTGCGATGCATGTAAGCTTTCAGATCATGTTTTTCTCTGGATATATGCCCAGGAGTGAAATTGCAGGGTCATATGGTGGCTCTATTCTTAGTTCTTTAAGGAACCTCCATATTGTTCTCCATAGTGGCTGTATCAATTTATACAACATAATATTTGTATAATAACAAGTAAAAGATGTCCACATTTTTCTTGTGATGAGAACTTTTAAATCTTACTCTCCTGGCACCTTTCAAATACAAAAGGCAGAATTACTAACTATAGTAACTCTGCAACGCATTGTGACATTTATTTTGCAAATACTAGACGTTTGTACCCTTTCAACAATTTATCAGGTAAATCACTTACCTCCACTTCAGTAGTGTCTTTTTCTGAGGTTTTATCTGTTCTTTCATTTGAAATATATTCCTCTGTTTCTTCATTTTCCTTCACTCTCTGTGTTGAATGTAATTTTTTTTTAAAAGTTTACTTCTTCACTTATAGTTATAAACCATGTTTGTCATAAGAAGTAAATATACTCACCTGTTTATTCTCTTAATACTCTTTTATAGAGTGAAACTTTATTTTTAAATACTTTTATTTTTAAAAACAGTCTTATATTTATAGAAAAATTCAAATTAGAACACAGAGTTTCTATATACCCCACATTCAGTTTCTCCTATGATTTTACATCTTACATTAATATCATACATTTGATATAATTAATAAGCCAATTATGGAATCAGTGACAGGCTTTATTTTCTTAGGCTCTAAAATCACTGTGGACAGTGATTGCAGCCATGAAATTTAAAAAGATGCTCCTTGGAAGAAAAACTATGACAAACCTAGACAGCATATTGAAAAGCAGAGACATCACTTTGCCGACAAAGATTCATCCAGTCAAAGCTATGGTTTTTCCAGTAGTCATGTATGGATGTGAGAGTTGGACCATAAAAAAGGCTGAACGCTGAAAAATTGACGCTTTCAAACTGTGGTGCTAGAAAAGATTCTTGAGAGTCCTTTGGACAGCAAAGAGATCAAAGAAGTCAAAAACCCCAAAGGAAGTCAAGCCTGAATATTCATTGGAAGGACTGATGTTGAAGCTCCAATACTTTGGCCACCTGATGCAAAGAGCCAATTCACCGGAAAAGACCCTGATGCTGGGAAAGATTGAAGGCAGGAGGATAAAAGGATGACAGAAGATGAGATGGTTGGATGGCATCACCAACTCAATGAACATGAGTTTGAGCAAACTTTGGGAGATAGTGAAGGACAGGGAAGGCTGGCATGTCCACAGGGTCGCAAAGAGTGGGACATGACTGAACAACAACAATGCTAAGTGAATATTGATAAATTATTATGTAATCCATAGTGTATTCATATTCCCTTAGTTTTTATAAGATATCTTATTTTTTCCCCCAAATCCTATCATTCAGCCTCTTCCTTTCCATGCTACACACTTTAGTCTGTAGTTTTCCTTTTTTGTAATGTCTACTTGGTTTTAATATTAGGTTAATATTGGCTTCATAGGATGAATTAGGAGATGTTCCTTCTGCTCCTATTTTCTGAGAAAGTTATATAGAATATTATCATTTATTCCTTAAATGTTTGGTACAAATCACCAGTGAAACCATCAGGGTCTGGTGATTTATTTTCTGGAAAGTTATTCATTTTTTAATTTGATTTCTTTGATACCTATATGTCTATTCAGCTCATCTATTTTTCCTTGTGTGAATTTTGGTAATTCATGTCTTTCAAGGAATTTCATCTAAGTTATCAAATTTATGGGCATAGAGCTGTCCATAACATTCTTTTATCACTCTTTAATGTCCATGAAAGCAATAATGACAGCCCTTCTCTCATTTCTGAAATGTGTAATGTCTGTCTTCTCTATTTTTTATTTATTAGACTGACTGAGAGATTTATCAATTATATTTTCAAATGACCAGCTTTTGATCTGATTTTCTCTACTTTCCCTCCTTTCAAGGTCATCGCAATATACATTACTTTTTGATGTTCATTTTCTTATTCTTGTCAAAATCCACCCTAGATGCTTGATAGTGTTCCTTGTGCTGAAGTCAGCTTGCTCTTAGATTAACTCAGCTGCTACAGTTTTCTTTTGATTGGTGTTACCATGGTATTTCTTTCCTCATTGCTTTGTTTTTAGCATCAGTTTTTCATATTTAAAGTGGGTTTCTCATAGATGATGTATAATTGAGTCTTTTTTAACCCACTATACAATCTGTGTGTCTTATTATATCTATACAATTTATACTTAAGGTGTTTATTGATATAGTCGGATTAATACCCACCAAATTTGTAACTATTTTCCATTCATTGCATGCATTCATTG
The DNA here is from genome assembly GCF_003369695.1 of Bos indicus x Bos taurus. Taxonomy (NCBI): domain Eukaryota; kingdom Metazoa; phylum Chordata; class Mammalia; order Artiodactyla; family Bovidae; genus Bos; species Bos indicus x Bos taurus. The sequence goes on along the minus strand of NC_040092.1, from coordinate 29,086,454 downwards.
TTTCTTTCCTTCTCCTGTTTTCTGTCTTCTCTGGCTTAATGAACATTTTTACATGACTTCATTTTATCTCTTATCTTAGTGTATCAGTTATACTTGTCTTTATAAAACTGAGTGCTGTCCTAAAGGGTTTTTGTTTGTTTGTTTCACTACTTTTTAACTAATCTGTTATCCTTCAAATAATACTACATTGATTCATATGTGGTGTAGGTAACCTATAACAAAATATTTCCAGTTCTCCTTCCCATCCCTATGACATTATGTCATTCATGACACTTACATTAAACATAATTTATAAACACTCAATATATCCTACTATTGTTCCTTTACAAAGCAGTGGTATTTTAAATAAATTAAAATAAGAAAAAGAAAAATACCTTAATTCTTTCTCTAGCACTTCCTTTATTTAAGTAGATCTAAGTTTCTGACCTTAGAATTTTCTTTCTTTCTGAAAAATTTCTTTTCACATTTTTTACTGGGCAGGTCTGTTTGCAGTGGGTATCTTCAGTTTTTGTTTGTCCTTTTTCCTTCACTTACAAAAGTTAATTTTGCTGGATTCTAGCTTAGAGGATTTTTTTTTTTCTTTTAACATGTTATCTTACTCCTGTTTCTTCTTGCAGTTTCTCATGAGAAGTGCAATGTGATTCTTACCCTTATTCTTTTTCAGACAGCATTCCCTCCCTTCCTCCAATGTCTTTAAAGAGTTTTTTCTTTTTCTTTGTATTTTTGCGGCTTGAGTAGTATGTATCTGCTGCTGCTGCTGCTGCTAAGTCACTTCAGTCGTGTCCGATTCTGTGCAACCCCATAGACGGCAGCCCACCAGGCTCCCCCGTCTCTGGGATTCTCCAGGCAAGAACACTGGAGTGGGTTGCCATGTCCTTCTCCAATGCATGAAAGTGAAAAGTCGAAGTGAAGCCGCTCAGTCGTGTCTGACTCTTAGCGACCCCATGGACTGCAGCCTACCAGGCTCCTCCGTCCATGGGATTTTCCAGGCAAGAGTACTGGAGTGGGGTGCCATTGCCCTAAGTGGAGCTTTTTTGGAATTTCTTCTGCTTGATGTTCTCCAAACTTTCTGTATCAGTGCTTTAGTGTCTGTCATTAATTTTAGGAAGTTCTCCACCATTATTACGTATATATTTCTTCTGCTTTGCTCCCTTTTTTTCTCCTTATGGTATTTCAATTATACATATATTTTACATTCTTAAATTTCCCCATAGTTCTTAAGTGTTCTATTCTATTTTGTTGTTGTTGTTCTTTCTTTGTCTTTGCATTTTGGCTTTAAAGATCCCCCTGATGTATCTTCATATTTCCTGATTCTTTCCTTGACTGAGTCATATTCTACTGAAAAAAAAAAAAAATCAGTCAAAAGCATTCATTTCTGTTGTACTTTTTTTGACTTCTACAATTTCTTTTTTAAAAAATCTTTATTGGAGCATGGTTGATTTGCAATGGTGTGCTATATACAGTATACTAGTATGTGCTAGTATACTTTTAGGTGTATAGCAAAGTGAATCAATTATAGGTATACATATATCAACTCTTTTTCTAATTCTTTTCCCATATAGGTCATTACAGAGCATTGAGTTGAGTTCCCTGCACTATACGGCAGGTCCTTATTAGTTACCTATTTTATATATAGTAGCGTGTATATGTCAGGGGTTCCCAGGTGGCTCATTGGTAAGGAATTCACCTGCCTATGTGGGAAACACAGGAGACATGGTTTAGATCCCTGGGTCAGGAAGATCCCTAGGAGGAGGAGATGGCAACCCATTCCAGTATTCTTGCTTGAAAAATCCCGTGGACAAAGGAGCCTGGAGGGCTACAGCCCATGGGGTCGCCAGAGCCAGACATGACAGAGCATGCATACATGTGTATACGTCAACCCCAGTCTCCCAATTTATCCCTCCCCCTGCTTACCACTGCTTACCCTTGGTAACCACAGATGTTTTCTACATCCTTGACTCTATTTCTGTTTTGTAGATAAGTTAATTTGTATCCCCTTTTGACTGTGTCTTAGAGTTCCCATCTCTCTGCTTACATTACCCATCTGTTCTTACACATTGTCCTCTCTTCATTAGAGACCTAAACTTACTCATTTTACTTACTTTAAATTCCTTGCCTGATGATTCCAACATCTGTGTCATATCTGAATCTGCTTCTGATGCTTCATTTTTTTTCTTCAGATCATGTCTTTTCATGCCTTTGGCATGCCTTGTAATTTTCTGGAGAAAGATGGACATTTTGTATTGACTAGTAGAAATGGAAGGAAATAGGCCTTTAATCTGAGAAGTTTTGTTATGAGAAGCACTGGGATTTTCTTGATGTTTACTTGAGCTGTAGGTGCAAGAGGCTTCAAATTCCTTCAGTGTTCTTGTTTTTATCTCTTGATTCTGGGCTTCAGTGAGCGTCTGCATTTTGCAGCAAATTTCAGCTATACAAGAGCCCTGTTGGTTTCGTGGTAACATGGAGAGCAGGAGTGCTCTATGATCTCAGGTCCAGGAAGATCCCACATGCTGTGGAACAACCAAGCCCATGTGCTATGACTACTGAGGCTGCGCAACACAACTACTGAAGCCTGTGCGTCCTATAGCCCATGCCCTGCAGCAAGAGAAGCCACTGCAATGAGAAGCCCATGCCCTGCAGCTAGAGAGTAGTTTCTGCTTGCCACAACTAGAGAAAGCTCATGTGCAGCAACAAAGACCCAGCACAGCCAAAATTAATTAATTAGTTACTTTAAAAAGAAAATAGACATATTTTTTAAAAATGCATTTCTCCATAATATACTGCTGCTGCTAAGTCGCTTCAGTCGTGTCCGACTCTGTGCGACCCCATAGATGGCAGCCCACCAGGCTCCCCCGTCCCTGGGATTCTCCAGGCAAGAACACTGGAGTGGGTTGCCATTTCCTTCTCCAATGCATGAAAGTGAAAAGCGAAAGGGAAGTCGCTCAGTCATGTCCAACTCTTCCAGACCCCATGGACTGCAGCCTACCAGGCTCCCCCGTCCCTGGGATTTTCCAGGCAAGAGTACTGGAGTGGGGTGCCATTGCCTTCTCCGATAATATACTACTGCTGTCTTATTTGAAAAAATAAACATGTCAAAAGTTGCATAATTTCAGTTACTTGTAGCATCCTCTGTACTCTCAGAAATTCTGGTTTAGACAAGTTACATGGGAAGACTCAGGCAGCTACAGTTTGACTTGGACAAGTGTTTGAACTCAAGGCTGCCATTTCACCTGTAGAGACTATTATCATTAGAAGATTCAAATATTTGATAAACATAAAATCATGTTCTTACATTACCAGCAAATGGTATTTCTTATCAATAATTAAATTATGCTTCTCTGTCTTGTGTACAAACTGCAAATATTCCCATCAAGCTGATGAGAATGTGGTTTGACCTCTGTTTCTCTAGATGAAGCAAATCTATTTCTGTGATGAGGAATTTTCTTGGATTTATATTACATTCCTTTTATTCCTAGGTGGGAATAGATGTTAACAATAATAATTTTCTTAGAAGTTGTGGAAAAGGAAACATCTGACTTCCTCTGTTTATAACAGAAATTTCCTATGCCCCACATTAAAAGGGCCAGCAGTTCAGAGCACTTTTCTTTCTCAGAAGAAACTTTTTATAACTGTCAAGTTAGATATATCAAAAGAATAGCAAAGATGAAAAGTGGACACTAAGGGTTTTTCCCTTAAGTCTTACTCTTAAAAAAGCTAAGATTATTTTTCTTTGGATGCTTGAGATTATAGAAGAGAAGGTGCAATGGAAAATGAATAAAACATCTGGTTGAGAATTTCATGCTGAGGTTCAGATACCGGGGATATCACAGAAGTAAACACAAGAGGGTAGGGGAGTGTTCTCAAAGACGACCTTTTCAGATGGATTTAATAATACTTTTTATTTATTAAATAGAGTCTAGCTACATATTAACAAAATACCGTGGTGAGCAAAACAGTTTAAGATTTTGCCCACAGCCCTATAGTTAGAAACAAGCCAAGTGCTATAAAAGGAAAGTACAAAGAAATATGAGAACCTGATCTTTGCAGGTGCAGATGAGAGATGGAGATGTGGTCAGAGGGAGTGAAGCTCGAGTTGAGATATGGAGGGTGCATGGGAACTGGATGGAGTGTCAGGGAAGGAAGGGGGTTTCCTACAGAAGGAACAATATATGCGAGATCCCTGAGGACAGGAAACAGCAAGTCTGAAGGACTGAAAGCAGATGAGTGTAGCTGATGTGGAGACTGAAAGGAGTAAAGAAAAGATTAGAATGAAGTAAAGAATAGATTAAAAAGACCAAGTAGAGAAATGGTGGCCTTGGCAATGCACAAGAACAAATTCCTCTGTCTCTGACCTGTGGTCCAGGGAGAGACCAGAGGCCACATTCTGTTGTCTGTGTATCCGTTCGGGACCCCTGCTACACTGGACTCTCCTGTACATCCATTCTCCCCAAGAGGCATCTCCAGCTCTGGGATGCAGGTAAAGTTGGCTCTGTTGTGAGCAAGCTCCAGCCTCAGCGCCTTGCAGACCCTTCCATGGAGATTTTTTCTTACCCTTGAGATTAGAGAAGCCAAGAGTGGTGTTGGCACTGTCCTGGATCCTACCCCCTCCCCTTGCCTGCTTTCACTTCCTCTCACGTGTGAGGTCTTCTCTTCCCATGTGCAAACGCTGAATACAATTTGAGTTTTGTCTGTTTTGTTCATATGAATTTTTAGGACTTAGATACTTTATTGTAGTATTTTGTGTACACCTGTCTACTCCTTAGGCTTCCCTGGTGGCTCAGAAGGTAAAAGAATCTGCCTGCAATGCAGGAGACCCAGGTTCAATCCCCAGGTTGGGGAGATTCCCTGGAGAAGGGAATGGCTACCCACTTCAGTATTCTTGCCTGGACAATCCCATGGACAGAAGAGCCTGGGGGGCTACAGTTCATGGGATCAGAAAGAGTAGGACACAACTGAGTGGCTTAGCATGCACGTACTCCTTGACTACAAGTTCTTTGAGGTCTGAGCTCCCTTGACTGGTATGCAATTGAGGGTCCAATTCATTCTTCAGAGTAAAGATGGTTTTCTTTGTCTGCCCCACACAGAGAATGATGTGCCCCAAGCCACTCATTGTCATGAGTCTAGTAGGAAGGAGGTTCAGACCAGAGAGGGTGCCAGCTCACAGGGCCTTAAGATGCTCACTCTGATGTCATTCCTCACCTTCTACTCAAGAAACACTGCAATGCTATAGGGAGAAAGTTGACTCTAGGATCTACTATCATTTATTTTTCAAGCAAATCACACATTCTTGATTGCTCTGCTGAAAACTAAAATTTTGAAAACACTTTAAAACTGATCTTGACTTGCAAACTATTATGTATAGAATGTATAAACAACAAGGAACTATTGTATACCACAGGGAACTCTATTCAATACCCTGTAATAAACCATAATGGAAAAGAATGTGAGAAAGAAGGTATACATATATGTATAACTGAATCACCTTGCTATACAGTAGAAATCAGCACAGCATTGTAAATCAACTATACATCAATAAAATAATTTATTTTCAAGATTTTTTAAAAACTTGATCCTGACAAATCATGGCTTAGAAGTTCTCTGAATAAAACTGAGTAAATCTTAACAAACTGAGAGACAATCTTGACATAAAGTCAAGAGTCATATCATGGTTATACTGTCTCATTTTCTGTCATCAAAACTACTGATCAAAGCACTGATATCAAGCCTTTTTTTACAGGTGCTCAGAACCGCTAAATGTTGTCAAGTTGCAAGACCCCCAGACTCTCAGTCACATGTGCCCTTCAAATGTACATTTTACCTCAAAGTCACAGAGTCTCTGTGACCTCGTGGGAGTACTATGTGACATGTCAATACCAAGTTACTGATCACTGCTTTGCCAATATTGGATTCCCGATGGTTCTAAGTTCATTCAGTAGATTCGTTTTCTATTATTTTTGATAACAATATTCTTTTTTGAAATTTTATTTATTTATTTCTGGCTGTACTACACAGGCTTTTCTCTAGTTGTGGTGAGCAGGGGTTACTCCCTAGTTTCAGTGCAGGCTTCCCCTTGCAGGGCCTTCTCTTGGGTTCTAGGGCACATGGACTCAGTAGTTGCAGCTTCTGGGCTCTAGAGCACAGGCTCAGTAGTTTTGGTGCATAGGCTTATCTGATCTGTGGCATGAGGGATCTTTCCAGATCAGGGACTGAACCTGTGTCTCCTGCAGTGGCAGACAGATTCTTTACCACTGAGCCACCAGGGAAGCCCCTGATGAAAATATTCTTGAGAGGAACTCAAATTGTCAACTGTGGTCTACTCATCTATATCTGTGAATATATTAAAACTTTTACATTTTAAATAGCTCTTTGTTTAAATGGACTGACATTTCACTAGTTCTAATATTATCTAATAAAATCTTAACAACATGTCATATAATTAACTTAGAAAACCTCAAATCATTGATTTCTGGTTCAAAGAGCAGGAACATTCATTCCCGCCCCCATCAATATGCTTCAGTCATGGAAATTAGACCCCTTAGGCTCTCTGGTAATTATCAAGGCCACACAATAACAGCATAAGTCATTTTAATTCTCATTTGAGACATGTGGTTATTCAGGAGAGACTGACAATGCTGTGATGTAACCCATGAATTATGAGCCTTTCTGAAGCAATAGAGTACTTTCTATGGTACTATAAGATTATCCAATGTAAGTAGTATGACTAGTGATTTGTGCAGTCTAAGTATATTTTAATAAGTATACAGTCACAATTACACCCCAGCAAAAATACACAATAAAAATATATAATAAAAACCAGCAAATACACAATAAAAATCAACAAATAGCCATTTATGTTAGGTTTTTTTAATTTAAAGAACCTTTTATAATTAGCCATCAAAGACTTATTAAGTTGATTCAAAGTGAGTTTTAAGTGTGGGCTGTCTACAAAGAGACATACTATGTGCTGATACCAGACACACTTCTGAAGCCACTATTTTTGGATATGTTTTTACCCAAACTGTATTTTTAAGATCTCTTTGTTGTGCTATAGACAATGATATACTATGGCATTTCCCTTAGCACTTGGAAATTGATTTCATGCCGTCAGGTAAGAACTGTGCACTACAGTCAAGTTGCCAAAGGCTCCCCACCAGGGGTACAGGGTAAAACTCACCAACTAGTTTGTTACAAGTCTCATAACTGTACCAAACCAGACATTTACTATTAGATGAATGACTAAGATGAATCTGTTGAAGATTTGACTTGAAAAGAGGACAGATAGAAAATGTGGTCCAACAGATGGAATGTATAAAACAGGAACAGCTGCTTACCGTCAACTTGTTTTCTTGAGCAAATCTCCTTTCCTAGTCATTAAAACACTTTTTTTAAGGCCACGCACAAAGTTTGAAGTAGCTATTTTGTCAACACACATCTGCATGATATCAAGAGCTACATGGTGCAATTTTACAATGCGGTTAGGGGACTTTCATTTGGAAGAGTCCAGTGGAATGTGAAAAAGGAAAATGCCTCTCAATAAGAGGCATAGGATGTGCTCTGGAAGAATAATGATAACTTTCCACGTTAGTGCACAATAAATGTCCATTTTATTACTGCTTTACAAACAGTAATGAAGAGATTAGCTGAGATTTGAGAAAATAGACTGTAGTCATGGAAGTGATAAAACAAAGGTTTGCATAAGACTTAAAATCAACTTTTTCCTTCCTAAATTCACAATTTATTTGAAATGAGTGTAGGAATGATTGCTAAATAGTCATTAGTGATTAACAGTTAGCAAATACTTCATTATTTGGGATGGTAGCAAAGAGTGACAGAGACAGTAGTAGTAGGAGAGTCATAATTTATTATTCCATAAGTAGTGTTAATACCTGTAAAAAAAAATAGGTAGTTGCCTATAGCTTAAGTGCTTATAGCATAGGTTAAGTTCTATGGAAGATTTTTTATATTCAAAGATAAAATTTACATACAAGATACATCTACTGTAGATAAAGTAGGATGAAATACATTTGACTATTGGTATTTATCACCTGTGAAGACTGCTGGCCTCAGGGTGGCAAACAGGTAAGTAACTGGACGTGGCTTCCCAGAGCATTGTGTTGAGAAAAATTCTAAGGACTGACTGAGAACATATAAAATGATAGTGATGTTTGGGGTGAGTGTGGTGATTAATGGTCTACATACCTAACATTTATTACCCCTCCAGCTTGTATATTATAGCTTACAAATTAACTCAAGGACCAAACAAATTCTATTGTGTATAAGCACCAAGCATGTTTTTAACATTTAAAGCTTAAAGAAACTTAATTAAATGTGTAGTGAAGTTCTTTTCCTCTCTAAACTGTGATAGTTCTTGTGGTATATGATGAATTTTATCATATTTTCACATTTGGAACACTTTTTGGTTGTGAAAATAAAAAAACTATAGTAAGCTGAAGCACAAGTTCCCACTCTTGACAGTCTTTAAAATAACACTTGACCTACAACCAAAAGTCCAAAATTTCCCATAACCTGCTTGGATAGATTTAAATGGGAGTTTACAAGAACAAAACACAAGCAATGACAATGAAGGTTACTCTAATCTAAATAAATAAAAAGCGTTGGAAAGAGGATCATAATTACTGTTTGAAAATGTCAGTTATAGAAAACACATTCACTGGACCGTTGGCAGTGGAAACACTCTAATTCACATCTCTAGAGAAATCTTCTAGAATTAATCTTCGTTTAAGTATGTGGATATTCAAAGGTTTTGGTTAATACTGAGAGCTCCATAAAAAAAGATCACTAAAAATTTGGTGACATAATTGGAAAACTTAAATGTTTTGCTACCATTTAAATGTATCTTCCTGAAGGGGAAAATACAAATATTAGGGTTGGGGTCAAGGGTACAGGCTAAATCATGTGTAAATAATGACAGACACCTCAAAAATGAGCAATGTGAAACAATAGCAATCTCAGTCCAACAAGATTTCTTAAAAGTGCTATTTTCCATAAATTTCTATTTGAAAGGAGCCTTATCTGATAGTTGGTTTTCAAGAGAAGAATGAGTCATGTCAAAAATGTTGTCAGTTTTGCTTTTATGAGATTTGGCAAAGGACTTTCTATTTCCTTCATATTTTATGAGATCTCAAAATAGATCTTGGAATTTCCCCTCCTCGGGTGAATGGTATAACGCCAACTTGTGTTTAAAAGGCACTTCAAGTTTCAAGGAACTTTCACCTGTACTATATAGCTTTTCCAGCCCTGACAAGCTCCTTCAGGAGGGAGCTGAGGTGTTAACACCCTTGTTTCAGGATGAGAAAGTTCAGACACTGCTGATTAAGGTATTTCCCAAGTCCGTCCTCAAGAACATCAACCCTGAATGCACATTGGAAGGACTGATGCTGAAGCTGAAGCTCCAATACTTTGGCCACCTGATGCAAAGAGCCGACTCATTGGAAAATATCCTGATGTTGGAAAAGATTGAGGTCAAGAGGACAAGGGGGCTACAGAGGATGAGATAGTTGGATGGCATCACTAACTCAATCGACATGAGTTTGAGCAAACTCTGGGACTTAGTGAAGGACAGGGAAGCCTGATGTGCTGCAGTTCATGGGGTCTCAAAGAGTCAGACACAACTTATCAACTGAACAACACAGACACATGGTTGCTATGAGCAAAGCTGAAAATTGGAACCCAAGTTGCCTCATTTGTGGTTTAATTGTCCTTCTGATCATGCTATGTTGAGAACAGTGGGAAAACCTGTCCCAAACTTTTCTTTGGGAATGAGAGCACTTCCTCTAAGACAGAGAAATAGAAGTCTGAAAAGTGTGTGTTTAATAAAGGGCTAGAAAATCTCAGCTGGAAAGGTGTTTTTGTTATGCTGCCTTCTTCCATCCTTTCCCCTCTTCTTTCACACAGCATCTGGGTGACGCCAGCCATTCAGCTCGGTTCATGCCTATATCCTGATGAACTCTGTACACCTCTAGCTCAGATTTCCCCTCTTCCATAACCTTAGACCTAAATATGTCCTGACTCACTGATACCTTTGCTGGAATGGCTTCCAAGAGCCAGAATCAAAAGTCCCCAAATGCGATTTACCATCTTGTTCCCTAGCCTGACCCTGCTCTGTGTTTCTATGTTGGGCTTGAGACCCCTCTTCTGGGAATTGAACAAAACTTGGCTGTCTCCTTGCATGTTCTGGTGTTAATCCCTCATATACAAGAGTTCTCCAACCACTGCTGATTCCATTTTCCAAACACCCCTTAAATTCTATTATCTTTTTCCTACTGCCTTTATTCAGGTTTTGTAAATTTTCACCTGGCTTAATGTCCACACTTCCATCAATCTGACTTCTCTCCAATCCAGTTTCCATAGTCCAAGCAGCCAGCAAAGGCTCCCAGAGCATTTGTGATGAAATCCTCTCTCTAAGGCAGCCTATGGAGCTTGTCTGTCCCAGCTCTTGCCTTGTCACTTTCCATTTCACCATCTAAGATCAAGGAGCATGACAACCATTGAACTCTGAGACTGCACCACTTCAATGACCGGTCTGTCCCTTTGTTTACAACATTGATGGATGGTCTCAGTCTTCTGCTACAAGGCCAGTTCATAGTGCAGCTTCCTGCCGTGCCCTTTGGGAATTATACACCCTGACCTTGTGGACTTGGCCACATGATTTGCTTTGCCCAGTGAAATGTAAGCAGAAGTGGCACATCTCACTTGGGGATAATAGCTCTGTGCTTCAACAGGATGTCTGCCTTCTGCCATAAGACAAGTGATGGCCCAGATGAAGGACCTGTCAACTCATGTCTTAGAGAAAGAAGGTAGAGAGCAGAGCAGAGCTGATACCAAATGGGATACTTGCCCTTCCCAAATCAGTAGAAATTGACTAGAGGCCAGACAAGAAATTTAGGCAAGGATTTATTGGGGGCCCTGCTGCATTTGGGAGAGCAAGAACAAGTAAAAGGTCCCCTTGCTCATTCCCCAAGAGGGGGCAAACTGGTCCTTACATTGGGTGAGGGGAGGGGTGTGTCCAGGGTTCAGGTGGGAGGGATGGCTTAGAGCAGACAGCTTGTATAGTATCCTGCTTTTGCTCCCAATCTCCTCCTTTTGCTCCAGGCTCTTCAGAAGCAGCTGTTGGATTTTTTTGGTCTTTTTTGTATCTTGCTGTCCATAATTTGCCCCAACTGCCCATGACAGTTATTTTTAGTCCCTTATAGTTTCTTTGTATTTTGTTGCTTGAGGAGCTGTTTGTCCAGGTGCAAGCACTGCAGCAAAGGGTCCCAGGTCCCAGCCTGTCTCAGAGTTGCAGCCAACCCATGAGGGAGACATAAACCACTGAGACCTGCAGATCTCTTTTGTTCTGTCAGCATGATTTAGCCTGCTTTCACTGATGCATGTTTCTGCAGGAGTCTTCTTCTCGCTTCAGCTAACTCATTGTCTCATCTGAAGTGTCATTCTCTTCAAAACTGATTTCTCACTCCTCGACTAGTGCACCTTTTGTGTTTCTATAGCACTTCCCGTAATAGTAACATTCACTGCATTGCGATGATTTGGTCATTGTCTGTATCCCCTCCTGGATGGGAGGCTCTGTGAGCCCAGGGCCCCTTTCTTTTTTTTAACCACTTTATTTCTATTTCTTAGGACCTAGAGCATAAATTTTATACAATAGCTGCTGCTGCTGCTAAGTCGCTTCAGTCATGTCCGACTCTGTGCGACCCCATAAACGGTAGCCCACCAGGCTCCCCTGTCCCTGGGATTCTCCAGGCACGAACACTGGAGTGGGTTGCCATTTCCTTCTCCAATAGCTAGGTTGTATGAATGAATGAGAAATAAATAAATGGAGGAAAGTAGTCAAGAGTAAACTTGATCTGTGGATCTATTTCTGTTTTGTACATAAGTTCATTTGTATCATTATGATTGCCAAAGGGTAAAAGGGAGAGGGAAAAATTGGGACCTTGGCATTAACATATACAAACTACTAAATATAAAACAGAGAAGCAACAAAGACCTACTGTGTAACACAGGGAACTCTACTCAATAGTATGTAATAACCAACAAGGGAAAAGAATCTGGAAAAAATAGATACATATGTATGTATAGCCGAGTCACTTTGCTGTATACCTAAAACTAACACTACAGTGTAAACCAACTATAGTTCAATTTAAAATTAAAAAAAAAAAAAACCAACAGAAAAGAGTAAACCTGTTCTCACATGCAAATCTTTTTTTAATTTAAATTTATTTATTTTAATTGGAGGCTAATTACTTTACAATATTGTATTGGTTCTGCCACACATCAATATGAATCTGTGGAAGGTTTTCAGCTTCAGAGTTGCCTGAGCACAGTGGTACTTGGGGATTTTTGCTGCAGTGACAGATGGAAAGCTAAGAGGAAAACCTATCTCCTTTGACCTCCAACCTATACTAGCCTCACTTTCTGTCCTCACACATTTACAAAGAACAGAGCTGGGAGGAGCGTTTTATTGGTAGATTACAGCCTCAACTACATCTTTGTCCCGTGAATTCCCTGAATGTGTTCGTTGTCATTGTGGTCATACCCAGTGACCACTCCACAGCCTGAAAGGGCAAGTTCATCCTCCTCCACCAACGTGAGGTGGGAGTGGGGGTGTCACCAAGTTTCAGGCAAACCTGCAGGAGCTTCACAGAGGCTTAGCAAGTCACAGTCTTTCTTAACTTGTCTGATGTGTATGCTTTCTTCTTTAGTCTGTGTGGTTTTTAGCAAAGATGCTAAGCAGGATAATTTAAGTCTGGCATTGTGGTAATTTTAGTTTTACATTAAAATCATGGCACAGTTTGAGGTCCAGGTTTGTTTAATATGTTGCTGACTCTTTAGAAGCAACATATAGACATAATAGATTCTCAATAAATATTTATTTTCAATCTATACCCTCTTCTAACTGTTACTTATATTTTTCCTGCATTATCAAATGTCTTGAAAACATGAACAGAATAATTTACATATACTCACATTCATTATATAATATCTCATTCGTATTTTAGCCCATTGCTTTTTTATCTTTAACCTTTCATCCTCCTTTCAAGCTAGCATTCACACACAGACACAAAGGGACAGGGAAATACATGCACACACACACACATATACACACACACACAGACAGAGCCAGGTCAAAGTTTTAGCCAGAGGACATGATCAGCCTTTGACAAAATTCTCATGAGAGAAAATTTCTAGAATTTTTCTCTGCTTCATATATTGGGCTGACCAAGAAGTTCATTTGGGTTTCCCCACAACATCTTACAGAAAAACCGGAATGAATTTTTTGACCAACCCAATATGTTTTTCTCCTGTCTGCCTAAGTCCTTTGTTTTTTAAATTACAGTATAGTTGATTTACTATGTTGTGTCCATTTCTGCTGTACAGTACAGTGATTCAGCTATATAAATAAACTTCTTAATATTCTTTTCCATTATGATCTATCATAGGATATGAGTATAGTTCCTTATGCTATGCACTAGGACCTTGTTGTTTATCCACTGTCTGTGCGATATGAAATAGTTTACCACTGCCAGCCCCGAACTCCCACTCCACTCCTCACTGACCCCTCCCCCTTGGCAACCACAAGTCTGTTCTCTGTGTCTGCAAGTCTGTTTCTGCTTCACAGATAAGTTCACTTGTGTCATATTTCAGACTCCACATATAAGTGATATCATATGGCATTTACCTTTCTCTGTCTGACTTACTTCACTTAGTATGATAATCTCCAGTTGCGTCCATGTTGCTGCAAGTGGCCTTATTTTCTTCTTTTTCATGGCTGAGTAATATCCCATTGTACACATGCAGCACATCTTCATTCATTTATCTGCCAATGGGCACTTAGGTTGTTTCCATGTCTTGGATGGATGCCCCAGCCCTTTAGATGGTTTAGATTTGTTTGGTGGTCTGGTTGGCTTTGACTCAGACTTCCTAAGATGCTGTCCTGGGTTACCCTTCTCCCTCCACCACACCTAGTAGCCATGGACAAGAGATGCCCTATCTTATCCTTGACCAAGCCTCTCAGGTTCTACAGCCGACCCTGGCTTAGCATGGCAGGTCCTGATTTCTTAGGATGGGGACACTGGGGAATTGCATGCTCTCTGGCACCCCCCTAGTAACCTGAGCACCTCTCGAGGCCTGCTGAGGTCTCTACTTGACTCCAGGGCTCTCTCTTAATCTAGCTTGAGGATTGCAACCTAGAAAACAGGGATTTCTGAAGAAAAGTCATACAGTGTCAGGACTGGAAAGATCTCATGCCACACAGACTAATACTCCCATCTCAAGTTACTGAAAACCAACAGTGTTTAATGGTTTACTGGAGCTAACTAGTACAAGGAGAACCAGTTCTCCCAATTTTTATTGAGTGGTCTTTTATTTACGTAGCTTATCTTTCCTTTTCTTTCCTTGCTTTCCTCCTTCCTTCCTTTCCTTCTCCCTTCCTTCCTTCCTTCTTTCTCTCCCTCTCTACTTCCTTCCTCCTCTCTTTTCTTCCCTCTTTCCTTACTTCCCTCCCTCTTTCTTTCCCTTTTTTCTATTAACAGTGACTATTTCTCAAATAGTTTCTTAACCTCATTGGACTTACTATTGTTGACATTTTAAGTGAAATTTAGCAGGGGACCTGTTGCAAAGCCCAGGCTTTCTGCACGCGAGGTCACTAATGGATAGTAAATTAAATAAACTGATATCTCAGTTGGACAAGTTGGAAGAGAACATAGGAACCAGGAGTGTACTGAGAATTAAAAATAACTAACAGTTTTCAGCCTGGTAAAAGGCTAGCTGTACAGATGTCCTTGGGATAATGAGGCATTAAGGTTTCTTTGGAAAGAGGAGAGGGAAGAATATACATTTAAGCTTAAACATATTGAATTTGGGATGACAGTAATTCATCCAAGTGGAAATATCTGTCAGGCAGTGGAGATTTTTTAAAAAGAGATGAGAAGAAGAAGAACCATTAAGGTTGATAAAAGATGTAGGCTGGGAGAATTTTGCTTTTATGTGAAGAGACGAGACTGACATCTTCCTGGAGAAGCTTGGAGGCTGAGCTATGCAAGGTGTCCGCCGTGTAGGCACAAGAGCTCCAGCCACAAGGACATGTTCTCGTCAGCTTCCCACGAGGCCCCCACTGGCTGGAAACTATTTTTCTTAGGAAAAGACTAATTAATAATCTGAGTTTTAACTTGTTAGTTCTTTATTTACTTTTCTGTGGTACTTAATATTTTGGTGTGTTTCTGCAACTTCTAAGGTGGATTACGAGTAACATATAGAACGATTTATCTGTTTTTTATCTTATCTTCTTATTTCTTTTTGTCCTTTGATCCCCTTCACCTTTTTCTCCTACCCCACCCCAGCCTCTGGCCACCACCAATCTGTTCCCTGTATCTAGGACCTTGGGTTTGGTGTTGATTTTGTTTTGTTTGTTTTTAAATTCCACATGTAAGACAGATCTTATGATACTGGTGCTTGTCTCTCTCTGTCTGCTGACTTATTTCACTTAACATAAGGCCCTCAATGTTGTCACCAATAGCAAGATTTCATTTTTATATCTGAATAATACTCCATTGTATGTATATATGTGTATGTATAAATTTAGCACACCTTCTTTATCCATTTCTCCATTGATGGACACTTAGGTTGCTTCCATGTCTTAGACTTTGGAGATAGTGCTTCAGTGAACGTGGGGATGCATGTATCTTTTTGAGTTAGTATTTTCCTTTTCTTCAGATAAACACCCAGAATTGGAATTGCTGAATCACATGGCAGTTCCATTTGCAATTGTTTGAGGAACCTTCATACTGTTTTCCACAGTGGCTCCCCCAATTTACATTTCCACCAACAGTGTACGAGAGTTACATTTTCTCCACATCCTAGCCAACACTTTTTATTTTTGTCTTTTTGATAATAACCATTCCAACACGTGTGAAGTGATATTTCACTGTAGTTTTGATTTGCGTTTTCCGGATGATTAATGATGTAGAGCATCTTTTCATGTACCTGCTAGCCATCTCTCTGTTGGCCTTTGGAAAAAGGTCTATTCAGATCTCCTGCCCATTTTAAGATCAAATTGTTTGTTGCTATTGAGTTGTATGGGTTCTTTATGTCTTTTGGCTATTAGGCCCTAATCAGATATATGGTTTGCAAACATTTTCTGCCGTGAAGTCGGTTGCCTTTTCATTCTGTTGCTTCCTCTGCAACCCCACTTGTTTATTTTTGCTCTTGTTTCTTTTGATTTTGATGTCAGATTCAAAAAATTATTGTAAGGCTTATGTCAAGGAGCTTTCCTCCTATGTTTTCTTCTTGGAGTTTCATGATTTGGGGGCTTATAATCAGGTCTTTAATCCATTTTGAGTTAATTCTTGTGTATTGTATAAGATAGTGGCTTGAGTTTCATTTTTTCACATGTGGTTGTCCAGTTTTTTCCAAACAAATTTATTGAAGAAACTGTCCTTTCTCCATTGTATATTCTTCTTTATCATAAATTAATTGACCACTTATGAGTGGGTTTATTTCCAAGGTCTCTTTCTGTTCTATTGATCTATGTGTCTTTTTTTAATGCCGATAACATACTATGTTAATTACTAAATATTTGTTAATTACTAAATTTGTTACTTTAGTAATTTGTTAAGTAATTAGTAATTTGTTAAGTAATTTAGTAATTTGTTTAGTAAACTTGTTAACTAATTTGTTAATTACTAAATATTTGGATATTTGGTTTCATCCTAGTTTTATAATTATTTGTTCTATTTCTATGAAAAATGCTCTTGGAATTTTGATAACAATCATATTGAGTCTGTAGATTGCTTTTGTTAGTATGGACATTTTAACAATATTAATTCTTTCAACCCATGAACAGAAAATTTCTTTCCATTTATTTGTGTGTTCTTCAATTTCCTTCATTAATGTCTTATAGTTTTCAATATAAATGTCTTTCACTTCCTGCTTAAATTTATTCCTAGGTATTTTGCTTTGCTTTTGTGGATGTAATTGTAAAGAGGAATGTTTTCCTTTTTTTCTTTTTGTTGTTCAGTTTCTCAGTTGTTCCCAACTCTTTACGACCCCATGAACTGTAACACACCAGGCTTCCCTCTACTTCACCAACTCCCAGAGCTTGCTCAAATTCATACCCATTGAGTCAGTGATGCCATCCAACCATCTTGTCCTCTGTCATCCCCTTCTTCTCCTGCCTTCAATTTTTCCAAGCTTCAGGGTCTTTTCCAGTGAGTCAGCTCTTTGCATCAATACTTTGGTGGCCAAAGTATTGGAGCTTCACCTTCAGCATCAGTCCTTCCAATGAATATTCAGGGTTGATTTCTTTTAGGATTGACTGATTTGATCTCCTTGCTGTCCAAGGGACTCTCAAGAGTCTTCTCCAACACCACAGTTCAAAGGCATCAATTCTTCAGTGCTCAGCCTTATTTATGGTCCAACTCTCACATCCATACATGACTATTGGAAAAACCACAGCTTAACAGTGGCTCATCATATATGAAGGTTGGACTGTATGCCACATGCCTGCAAGCCCAGCCTTGAGACCAAAGAAAGAGTCTGGAGTCAGTGACAGAGACATCAATGATTTAATGGATGGGGAATCTTTCATGTCTGAAGCAAGGCCCTGGAGCAACACCTCGCAGTGTGCTGCAGACATTGGGCAGGACAGAAAATGGCCGCAGTCTTTGCTACTGGGGGAGAAGCAAGTACCCAGTTACAGGGGAAATTGACATCAGGTTGGCTGAGGGGTTTCCAGGGAAACAGCAGAGCGAAATGCCCCTCACAGTCCCTCATGCTAAGGACCAACAGCGGGGGATGTTTCTCACTGATCCACTATCATACTGGATCAATAACTAGCTGGGGACCAGGGGCTGGGGGAAAGCACATAGACAGTTACTGATTGGGGCTCCATGATTTAAAGGGAAGGTCAGTCATATGAGTGGGTGGATGTTGTGCATGGACTGGTCTGGCAGGAGATGCACAGAAATCAAGAGAGCAGTCCTCTTGGGTGGGCTGGCCATCCAATGACTTTACGATGTGGAGGTACTGCTCTCTACACCTGCTTTATTGGGAGTTTTTCTCATCAATGTATGCTCAATTTTGTTCAATGCTTTTTCTGCATCTCTTGTAATGATCATGATTTTTTTCTCTGTTTTGTTAACTTGGTGCATCACATGACTGCTTTGCAGATCCATCCACCACTGCATCTCTGGGATGAATTCCACTTGATCATGGCACACCACCTCTCTATCCTACTAGATACAGATGGCCAGCACCAGTTTCTGTTGCCACAAAGCCCCTTGTCTGACACACAGGGTGACTTCATATTATTTCTGGGAGCCTAGCACTGGGGGTGGCAAGGATGGAGGAAAGGTATGTTTAAAGATGAAGAGTCTTTGATGATCTGGTAGGGGTCAGATTCAATGGTCTGTGGAAGGTTAGTTGTTTCATTGTAGAGGTCAAGGAATGAGTAGCTAGTGAATTAAAGAGGGAAACTAATACAATATTTTAAAGTTTAAAAATAAAATAAAATTTAAAAAAAATAAAAATAAAATTATCTTCAAACCAAAAAAAAAAAAAAAGGAAGAAATCACTGGGGAAATGACAGCCCTTGGTGGCTTCACAAATTCCTCAGTAGCAGAGTCTGTCTCCTGTGTGTATTGTCAAGGTTAGCTCTTGTCAATGTATGGACTCCGAGATCCAAATGTGAGGATCCTATTTTAAGAACTAAGGTGTGAGCTAATCACTCTATTACCTGAGCATGGGGTGAGTTATTTCATACTCTGTGGAAAAGTCATTTATCACAGCCAGAGTCAGAATAAAGCATTTATAAGAAATTTGAAAAAAAAAATACAGACAAGTTTAAGAAATTTTCAAGCATTATGGTCTTCACATGTGGTTATGGAGAGGGTGTGCATATGTGAGTGGTGGGGTTCAAACATCACTGTGAGAAAACCAGACACAGCAGAGCTGGGTTAGATCAACAAACACGTAACAAAGTGTTGGTGGAGTGGGTGACTGGGGTGGAAAAGGGAAGCATTACAGCCACTGAAACAAATAGAATAAGTTACAAACATTAAGTTATAATGTAATGGGTTTTTACTACTACCTTCCTATCATCTTCCTCATTTGTACCAACACCACAACTGAGATATTAATAAATTATATTTCATCAGGAAAAAAAATTTTCCACCATTAACTTACTGTTGAAATTACCCAAACATCAATGAGAGCAGGATAATTATTGTTTAGGAGGGTAATTTTTATCAGTTCTTTTTAAATGGTGAAACACATTTGACATCTAAAAACTCCCTACCTTGCGTGAGGAAAATATTCCCACCTAGTGTATGAAAAGTATTATTTAATGTACTGATTAGATCTCTTGACATATTTTAGCAGAGCTCATTTATATTTCCATCAGAAATCATATTTTGGTCACATATAGCATTGGAGGCAATATGGTTAAATATAGAATAGCTTTAATTTTTTTCCATTGCTGTTACCATAGATAAATGAGCCATATCATGTGGGAGATGGTAAGCAAATTTCACAGTTCTAAACAAATTTATAAAACATTGCTTTTGGCATTTCCATAAAAAGACTTGTTTGCTTTTATGTTTCAAATATATTTTGAATTAATTTGAAGCAATGAAACTCTAAAGTCCAAGGAATATGAAAAAGAAAGCGATCAAATTGTAGAATCTAAAATAAGGCAAACCCTAAAAGGGGACATTAATTTTTTCAGTTAATTTCTTAACAAATAGGTCAACATACATGGACATGTACACAGAGTGGACTCCATGGCTTTATGGAGCCCCTAGTCTGTTTGATGGGCTCACCATTCTATCCCTGCTGCTGCTACTGCTAAGTCACTTCAGTCGTGTCCGACTCTGTGCTACCCCATAGACGGCAGGGCACCAAGCTCCCCCGTCCCTGGGATTCTCCAGGCAAGAACACTGGAGTGGGTTGCCATTTCCTTCTCCAATGGATGAAAGTGAAAAGTGAAAGTGAAGTCACTCAGTCGTGTCCGACTCTTAGCGACCCCATGGACTGCAGCCTACCAGGCTCCTCCGCCATGGGATTTTCCAGGCAAGAGTACTGGAGTGGGGTGCCATTGCCTTCTCCGATTCTATCCCTAGTACATGTCAACTACTCAACAAATACTGATGAGCAAGGTAATAAATGAATGGATGATGGCATCTTAGAAAATAGCTTCATTATATGACTTATATGTAACTAGTTTCTATAGTTTCAACTAACTACAATAAAATTCCAGGGATGGAATCAGTAGTAATCTCTTTATCTCTACAAAATTGTGAACTTTGTTTACTAAACCAATTAACATTAAAAAGTCTCTGCATCTAGCATGGAATGCTCACCTTTTAGTAGGATGCTTTTGGCATTATATTAGTATATATATAAATACTCTCATGGAATACAGTCACAGAAAACTAACCAATCTGATCACATGGACCACAGCCTTGTCTGACTCAGTGAAACTGCAAGCCATGCTGTGTAGGGCCACCTGAGACAATGGGTCGTGGTGGAGAGGTCTGACAAAACGTGGTCCACTGGAGAAGGGAATGGCAGCCACTTCAGGATTCTTGCCTTGAGAACCCCATGAACAGTATGAAAAGGCAAAAAGATAGGACACTGAAAGATGAACTCCCCAGGTCGATAGGTCCTCAATATGCTACTGGAGATCAGTGGAGAATAAAGGGATGGAGCCAAAGCAAAAACAACACCCAGTTGTGGATGTGACTGGTGACGGAAGTAAAGCCTGATGCTGAAAAGAGCAATATTGCATACGAACCATGAATCAAGACAAATTGGAAGTGGTCAAACGGGAGGTATCAAGAGTGAATATCGACATTTTAAGAATCAGCAAACTAAAATGGACTGGAATGAGTGAATTTAACTCAGATGACCATTATATCTACTACTGTGGGCAAGAAGCCCTTAGAAGAAATGGAGTAGCCATCATAGTCAACAAAAGAGTCTGAAATGCAGTACTTGGAGACAATCTCAAAAACAACAGAATGATCTCTGTACATTTCCAAGGCAAACCATTCAATATCACAGTAATCCAACTCTATGCCCCGACCAGTAATGTTGAAGAAGCTGAAGATGAATGGTTTTATGAAGACCTACAAGACCCTCTAGAACTAATACCCAAAATAGATGTATTTTTCACTGAAAAGAAGAAAGCCTTCTTCAGTGATCAATTCAAAGAAATAGAGGAAAACAATAGAATGAGAAAGACTAGAGATATCTTCAAAAAAATTAGAGATACTAAGGGAATACTTCATGCAAAGATGGACACAATAAAGGACAGAAATGGTATGGACCTAACAGAAGCAAAAGCTATTAAGAAGAGGTGGCAAGAATACACAGAACTATACAAAAAAGATCTTCATGACCCAGATAACCATGATGGTGTGATCACCTATAGCCAGACATCCTGGAATGTGAAGTCAAGTGGGCCTTAGGAAGCATCACTATGAACAAAGCTAATGGAGGTTATGGAATTCCAGTTGAGCTATTTCAAATCCTAAAAGAAGATGCAGTTAAAATGTTTCACGCAATATGCCAGAAGATTTGGAAAACTCAGCAGTGGCCACAGGACTGGAAAAGGTCAGTTTACATTACAATCCCAAAGAAAGGCAATGCCATAGAATGCTCAAACTACTGCGCAATTGCACTCCTCTCACACGCTAGCAAAGTAATGCTCAAAATTCTTCAAGCCAGGCTTCAATAGTATGTGAACTATGAACTTCAGATGTTCAAGCTGGATTTAGAAAAGCCAGAGGAATCAGAGATCAAATTGCCAATATCTGTTGGATCATTGAAAAAGCAAAAGAATACAAGAAAAACATCTACTTTTCTATTGACTATGCCAAAGCTTTTGACTGTGTGGATCACAACAAACTGTGGAATATTCTGAAAGAGATGGGAATACCAGACCACCTGACCTGCCTCCTGAGAAATCTGTATGCTGGTCAAGAAGCAACTGTTAGAAGTGGACATGGAACAACAGACTGGTTCCAAATAGGGAAAGGAGTATGTCAAGGCTATATATTGTCACCCTGCTTGTTTAATTTATATGTGGAGTACATCATGAGAATCGCTGGGCTGAATGAAGCACAAGCTGGAATCAAGATTGCCAGGAGAAATATCAATAACCTCAGATATGCAGATGACACCACCCTTATGGCAGAAAGCAAAGAAGAACTAAAGAGCCTCTTGATGAAAGTGAAAGAAGAGAGTGAAAAAGTTGGCTTAAAGTTCAACATTCAGAAAACTAAGATCATGTCATCTGGTCCTATCACTTCATGGGAAATACATGGGGAAACAATGGAAATAGTGAGAGATTTTATTTTGGGGGGCTCCAAAACCACTGCAGATGGTGACTGCAGCCATGAAATGAAAAGACGCTTGCTCCTTGGAAGAAAAGCTGTGACCAACCTAGACAGCATATTAAAAAGCAGAGACATTACTTTGCCAACAAAGGTCCATCTAGTCAAAACTATGGTTTTTCCAGTAGTCATGTATGGATGTGAGAGTTGGACTATAAAGAAAGCGCCGAAGAATTGATGCTTTTGAACTGTGGTGTTGGAGAAGACTCTTGAGAGTCCCTTGGACTGCATGGAGATCCAACCAGTCCATCCTAAAGGAAATCATTCCTGAATATTCATTGGAAGGACTGATGCTGAAGCTGAAACTCCAATACTTTGGCCACGGATGTGAAGAACTGACTCCTTGGAAAAGACCCTGATGCTGGGAAAGATAGAAGGCAGGGGGAGAAGGGGACGACAGGATGAGATGGTTGGATGGCATCACCAACATAATGGATATGAGTTTGAGTAGGCTCCAGGAGTTGGTGATGGACAGGGAAACCTGGCATGCTGTAGTCCATGGGGTTGCAAAAATAAAGAAACAACTGAGTGACTGAACTGAACTGATACTATCATGGGCTTCCCTAGTAGCTCAGCTGCTAAAGAATCTGCCTGATATGCAGGAGATCCTAGTTCAATTCCTGGGTCGGGAAGAACCCCTGAAGAACGGATAGACTACCCATTCCAGTATTCTTGGGCTTCCCTGGTGGCTCAGGTGGTAAAGAACCCTCCTGTAATGTGGGAGAACTGGGTTTCATCCCTGGGTTGGGAAGATCCCCTGGAGGAGGGCATGACAGCCCACTCCAGTACTCTTGCCTGGAGAATCCCCATGGACAGAGGAGCCTGGTGGGCTACTGTCCACGGGGTCACAAAGAGTCAGACACTACTGAACAGCTAAGCACAGCACAGCAGTGAATACGATCACACACATAATTGTAAATATATTTGAAACTAAAAAAATTACTTAAGGGTCTTGTATGTGATTTTGAAGAATTTTGAGATTGAACACAGTTTTTTTTTAATTAATTTATTTATTTTAATTGGAGGCTAATTACTTTACAATATTGTAATGGTTTTTGCCATACATTGACATGAATCAGGCATGGGTATACATGTGTCCCCCCTATCCTGAACCCCTCTCTCACTTCCCTCCCCATCCATCCCTCTGGGTTGTCCCAGTGCACCAGCTTTGAGTGGTCTGTTTCATGCATGGACACATTTTTTTTTTACATCCTTCAAGAGCTTTTATTTTCTGAGAACTGAATATTTTTAAAAGTGTGCTATTATTTGACCAAATTAAGTCAAGGAAATAAAATGGGGAGAAAAAGGAAAAATTGCCATTTTGTATTATTCTAAGCTAGTGATTAGCTATGATTTAATACTCTTTCAGAAATACAGAGGATTTCCGTATTGGTCTAATTATTAAGAACCTGCCTGTCAATGCAGGGAACATGGGTTCAATCACTGGTCTGGGAAGACTCCCCATGCCTTGGGGCAACTGAGGCTGTGTACCACATCTACAGAGCCCACATGCCTAAAGTCTGTGCTCTGCAATAAAAGAAGCCACTGCAACGAGAAGCCCTCATACCACAACTAGAGAGTAGGCCCCGCTCACCGCAACTAGAGAAAGCACTCGCACAGCAGTGAAAACCTAGCACAGACAAAAATACATAAATAAGTAGGCATTTTCAAAATATGGTTTCAGTTCAGTTCAGTCGCTCAGTTGTGTCCAACTCTTTGCGACCCCATGAACCGCAGCATGCCAGGCCTCCCTGTCCATCACCAACTCCCAGAGTCCACCCAAACCCATGACCATTGAGTCAGTGATGCCATCCAACCATCTCATCCTCTGTCATTCCCTTCTCCTCCTGTCCTCAATCTTTCCCAGCATCAGGGTCTTTTCCAGTGAGTCAGCTCTTTGCATGAGGTGGCCAAAGTATTGGAGTTTCAGCTTCAACATCAGTCCTTCCAATGAATACCCAGGACTGATCTCCTTTAGGATGGACTGGTTGGATCTCTTTGCAGTCCAAGGGACTCTCAAGAGTCTTCTCCAACACCACAGTTCAAAAGCATCAATTCTTCTGCACTCAGCTTCTTTATAGTCCAACTCTCACATCCATACATGACCACAGGAAAAACCATAGCCTTGACTAGACGGAGCTTTGTTGGCAAAGTAACGTCTCTGCTTTTTAATATGCTATCTAGATTGGTCATAACTTTCCTTCCAAGGAGTAAATGTCTTTTAATTTTATGGCTGCAATCATCATCTGCAGTGATTTTTGGAGCCCAGAAAAATAAAGTCAGCCACTGTTTCCACTGTTTCCCTATCTATTTGCCATGAAGTGATAGGACCGGATGCCATGATCTTCGTTTTCTGAATGTTGAGCTTTAAGCCAACTTTTTCACTCTCCTCTTTCACTTTCATCAAGAGGCTTTTTAGTTCCTCTTCACTTTCTGCCATAAGGGTGGTGTCATCTGCATATCTGAGGTTATGGATATTTCTCCTGGCAATCTTGATTCCAGCCTGTGCTTCCTCCAGCCCAGCGTTTCTTTATCATGATGAAATTTCCACAAAACCACATGCCCAGAAATGAGTGATATTATCTCTAGTCCAGAAGGAAAATATCAGAATGCCAGAAAGATTAATTGATCTCATATCATATTTGCAGAGCAAATTAATGAATTGGGGGTAAATACCTAGGACTCCTACTAAATGAATGTTCTTTATATACACCTTATTTTCTCCTTTTATGCTGTGTAGCCTCCTAGTACCTTCCAGCAATGGGAGTGAAGACTCTCCTATGTTTGATATGAGCACAACTGTAGCAGCATTATTAAGTGACTACTGTATACAGGTCATGATATTACATATAGAAAGACATTTAAATATTTCCCCTGGTTTCCTCCAACAGCAATAGAGAGTGGATACTTTTGTTACTAGTAACAGGATTGTCTATTTTTCAGACACACTGTGACTCTTCAGCATATGGGAGTCACATAAAAATAAAATGATCCCAAATAATCACTTGTGAGTGTGTTATTTTATAATTATTGGAAGCTATAGGATTGAGCAATAAAATATTTTAATTCCAAATCAGAGGAGTCCTTTAACAGATTTCATGGGTTACACTTTTCCTACATCATAACATCTTCAATATCTTTCCAATTCTCTCCTCTTTAGACATTTATTCCTCCTACAGTATGTAGGATGAGGCAAGGCTTATCCAACATATCTTCTATGGCCTGGTTTTCATTTTTATGTACTATATTAAACAAAAAATACCACTTACATTCATTGCCTTCAAGAATATTCATGACTGAAATAAGGGCCAGGTTTTGCTCTTATGGTCCTATCTAAATGGGAAAAATTAATTTTCTATAGGAAAGAAGAGGAACAACGGTTGTAGAAAATATCTAATGCCCTAGAGGAGATCCTAACTTCAATTAACAATAAAAAGCAAGGAAAGAAGGATAAGTCTTTAAGTACTGGTCCCCATGTCTACTCAACCTTGAGTAACAATGTTAGATGGATGCTTTGGGTACACAGACCAAAGGGAATGAGTCCGTGCTTCTGTAGATTAGCATTGGTGTTCTTGTTATTGTTGTTGTTTAATCCCTAAGTCATATCAGACTCTTGCGCCCCCATGGACTGTAGCCCACCAGGCTCCTCTGTCCATGGGATTTCCCAGGCAAGACAACATAGACTTCTCTAAGTAGCTGAATATTGAGCTCTTATGTGATTCATTTTTAGATCCTTTGAACTTAGCCTTCATGGGTAGTGTCAGACCACTAAATACAGTGTTCCCTCAGTATCCACAGGGAACTGACTCCAGGACCCCCTTCAAATACCCAAATCCATGGATGCTCAAGTCCCTCCTACAAAATGGTGTTGTATTTGCATGAGACCTTTGCATATGCCCTATATAATTTAAATCATCTATAGATTATACCAAATGCAATGCAAATCTATTAATTAATAGTTGCAAAGGCATGCAGGCTCAGTCATGACTGACTCTTTGCGACCCCATGGACTATAGCCTGCCAAGCTCCTCTGTCCATGGGATTTTCCTGGCAAAAATATTGGAATAATTTGCCATTTCC
Organism: Bos indicus x Bos taurus; assembly: GCF_003369695.1. NCBI lineage: Eukaryota > Metazoa > Chordata > Mammalia > Artiodactyla > Bovidae > Bos > Bos indicus x Bos taurus. The sequence continues at coordinate 29,059,965 of NC_040092.1, read as the reverse complement.
TCCTCCATGGGATCCTCCTGAACCAGGGGTCAAACCTGCATCTCCTGCATCTCCTGCATTTCAGGTGGATTCTTTACCACTGAGCTACTGGGGAAGCCCCAATATTTGCCAGGTGCAAGGCAAATTCAAGTTTTTCTTTTTTGAAACTTTCTGAAATTTTTTTTCAAACACTTCTGAATTACTATTGGTTGACTCTGTGGACAAGGAACCTGTGGATAAGAAGAGCCAAATGTGTATCCTGAGAGTTCCAAAGTCCTTAATATTTTCCAACTTTTGCACCAATATATCCAATCCTAGTTTCAGACAACTGACAACAATGAAGATCATCATTGACCAAGATGCATTTTTTTAGGACACCTATGTTCTCTGGTTTGTGAAAAATTTGGTGTGTGTGTGTGTGTGTGTGTGTGTGTGTGTATGGCAAGGAACAGAGAGGGAAATTCTTTGCTGAAATAAATGTGGGCAGCTCTGGATAAGCAAAGTCAGACATCTGTTTAACACTAAACGTTCAAACCATGAATACATTAATAGCATTTCTACATCATGCGCAATCACTAAGGCTGTTGCCCCAACCTTCTGCCCCCACCACTGTGGACATCATTTAAATGCTTTGCAGGACTGTAGCGCCCCTTTGACCCCCTGGAAAATACAGGAACAGACCAGCAAGCTCCTGGCCCAGTGTTGTGGGCAGCAGGTTTGCAGTCCTTGGACCCCACTTTTGCCTCATGAACAGAGACTTTTGACATATTTCATGGTTCCTGCTTTTCTGTCAAATAAGCAAAGCTGAAATACTCTGTCCTGATAGTCACGTTCAGCCCCTCACATAGGGTTAAATCATCTTGCTCTCCAGCCCCTAGCTATTTAATTTCCACCAAAAGCATGACAGATAGTTTTTGTCTCCTGACTTAGAATATAATTATTTTTCAAATCCATGTATTTTCTCTCTGATGATTACAAAAAACCAACAAGACATTTTTTTTTCTTTTTCTTTTTTTTATTTATTTTTAATTTTATTTTATTTTTAAACTTTACATAATTGTATTAGTTTTGCCAAATATCAAAATGAATCCACCACAGGTATACATGTGTTCCCCATCCTGAACCCTCCTCCCTCCTCCCTCCCCATACCATCCCTCAGGGTCATCCCAGTGCTCTAGCCCCAAGCATCCAGTATCGTGCATCGAACCTGGACTTAAGATTTACAAAATATATGCTTTCCCTTCCTGAGTAACCAATAAGTAACAGAATGCTGGAAAATGGGTCGCAGATAAACTTTGATATGATCATTTTTCCAGGGTAAATTTGAGATGTTCAAATGTCTTGTTGGCAAACGAGATGCCCTGGAAATTTACCCTGGAAAAATGATCATATCAAAGTTTATCTGCGACCCATTTTCCAGCATTCTGTTACTTATTGGTTACTCAGGAAGGGAAAGCATATATTTTCTAAATCATTTGATATCATCCCCCTCAGGTTTTTTTGTTGTTCTTAAGATCTCTCCATGTCTGGAAATTTTTGCTCAAAAGCAATGAAAGAGGAAAATTTTGCTCAAAAGCAAAAAAAAAAAAAAAAAGGAAATTCAGTAATAAGAATACAAGTCAATCATAGGTTGAAATTCCTAATTACTTTCTCACCTAAAAAGGAAACAATCTAATGTTGGCCTTTCATCAGGTTAACAGGCAAAATGGTTGAATTAACCACGGTAAGAGTATTGTTAACATTACAATTTGTTTGGAATTAGGCTGTGGGAAAGAGGAGTTTCTACAGAAAGCTAAGCCAAGTTAAACAGAGAAGGAAAAAAACACTGTTATTCCCTTTACTCCAAGTCTGGGTTAAAGAGCTGATTATGTGGGAAGATGCCAAAGGGTCAGATATTCAAAACTCATGGAATCTGGCTTCTTGACAAATACCTAAATATAACTTATGGCTTCAAGTACTTTTTTTCTATTTTGTTCATTTGGAAATTCTGATATAGATTATTATCAAAACACAAAAAGTAGTTTATTCTTTCTTACAAATGGTTTAGATATTTACAAAGTAAATACAAAGTTAATATTATGATACTTTTGCATACAATTATATGGTTTTATAGACATATTTTGCAGATGAAATGTAAACTATCTATTTTGCAAAGAACTCCCAAGGCATTTTATACATGCACAATATCATGGTCTCATCAAGTCTTTAGAGACCATTCTTAATGGAATAGACCATATAAAATTATGTAGTATGTTCTCTAGTTGAAATATGAAATTAATTTTATATTCACATGTATTAGGAAATTGACTCAAAATGGAAGCACTTAATATATAAATTATTGAAACCCAACTGTGGGAATTATCGCTCCATCCTACATCTAGTGTCAGTTTGATGATAAGCATGTATATTTTTATTCATGGAGGCTTACACTATAAAATAACTCTTCTGTAGTCAAACATTTGCCGTGTTGCCTTATTTTAGCACAACTGTGGTCCAACATATACACTGTTCTATGTTGCAACATCAATAAATGTATGAATATTGTAGGACTGTTGTAGTAGATCGCTCAGATGTACTGATTATTTTATTGAAAAAAGTCTTGATTCTTTTCCAAGAGTCATAATGCTGTTATTTTTAGTTAAACGTTGTGTTCTTTGGGTTGCAATTTTTAGACTTGAAAGAAATCTCCTAAACTCTCTTGAAACACAGAACAATTTTTTCTTTTCCTTTTCCTCTTTCCAACCCAATGCCTTACAGCCGCCCTGATTTAAATCTGTTTTGAATTAATTGTTCCTTTGACCAAGAGCAAATAAAATTTCCCCATAGTCCATTCAGCCTCCTTGAGGAAGTTCAGGATGTTTCTGGAAAGGACTGGATATGTTTGTTTCCTTGCTAAGCAAGGCTTGCTGCTGTTTGTCCCCAGGAGCAAGCAAACAGAAACGTCAGTGTGCATGGAGTTGTGATCCGACCCTAAGTCAACAATTTAATAAGTGAACAGGCCACACACTTTCTTACTAAAAATCTTCCTTCAATATAGTTTACTTTGGCTTCACGTGTTGTTGCTCTGGAAAAGTGCAAAAAGATCTGGTCTTTTAGCCTCATTGAAATAACACTACTTCAGGCTTAACTCATTGACTCATATAAAGATGTTTTTAGGTAAAATTAGTAACTTCAGTTAAGAGAAATGGAAGAAAAAATTTAGTCAGACGGAGAGTAGAAAATTAATAAGTGGTGAATTCTATGGTTAACTGTCTGTAATTACTTTTTATCTTATCAAGTAGAAAATTAGAGAAGGTGGGCCTGTTTCCATTCTAAAGGAGAATGCTCCTTCTGACAGGTATGAAACTCACAAGGGAATCTGACAGGCAATTTCTTTTTTGTGTGATGATTTTGTACAATTCGTTTATATACACTTCATCATAGGACTTAAAAGATAAATGACTTATTATTTTGCTAATTTTGCAAAGATAGAAAAAATAATAATCTTCAGTTGGTATAGGAATTTAACCCTCAGGAGGCAAAGTGTACTTTGAATGACAAAGAAAATTAAATTAGTTTATATGGTTTGCAATCTTTCTTTGTTCTCATGAAAAATATAGTTTCTTTAGAAGAAAACTGCACACTACTCTGCCACCTGAGTAATATCTATTCTTCATTAAAATCTTTGCCAAGAAGAAGACTTAAAAAACACTGCTGCTGCTGCTGCTGCTGCTAAGTCACTTCAGTTGTGTCCGACTCTGTGCGACCCCATAGATGGCAGCCCAACAGGCTCCTCCGTCCCTGGGATTCTCCAGGCAAGAACACTGGAGTGGGTTGCCATTTCCTTCTCCAATGCATGAAAGTGAAAAGTGAAAGTGAAGTCGCTCAGTCGTGTCCAACTCTTAGCGACCGCATGGACTGCAGCCCACTAGGCTCCTCCGTCCGTGGGATTCTCCAGGCAAGAGTACTGGAGTGGGGTGCCACTGCCTTCTCCTTAAAAGTAACTTTAATAAAAAAAAAACTTTATAACAGCACAAAGTAGTTGTTATATTGAGGCAGGGGACAATGCTAAAACAGAAAATTCTTTAAATGGAAAATTTTAGACCAGCATGAAGCTTCTAGTTTGTCCTTCTTAAATACACAAAAGCAGATAAAAGAAATTATTTGCTTAATAGCTTTGCCGATCCTCTTCCAATGTCAGTGCAAGATGGAACTACCATACAGCTGCCCCTTAGAGACACGAGGGATCAGGTGCTCTGACCTCTCACAATGGAAAAAGTACAGGCTGCCACCTCTGCCTCAAAAAAATGCCCTCACACCAGGGCAGGAAGCTAAAGCAGTTTGGTTGAAATCAAGATTTGAACCCTTTTGAAATCACATTCTGTGATCTCTAATCAAACACAAACTTCCCCCTACATTCTGTTAATCTAAATTTTTGTACAGTGAAAATATAAGCACTGTATCTATGAAAAAATTCACATATAAGTGCACTCCTGCAGTTCAAGCCCATGTTGTTCAAGGGTGAGTTGTAGTTTAATCTTCTGGTGAATCATTGTTGCAGATATCTAACTTATTAAGCCAAGGTGGGGGAAACAATGTGTGATTTAACGTTAACAAGCTACATCACCTCTTCTTCTGACAGATGGGGCTGCAGAACTTGACTCTTGCTGGAAGCCTCAGGTTCATCAGAAACAGTCGTGGCCCATGTCTTTGAGGTTTGCTTCTAAGGTTAAGGTTCCATAGCAAGTGGAGAAACCTTCAATTGCCTTAGTGGAGTAAGAAGGACTAAGCAAATCTCTAGTACAGTAAGTACCTACATACAAACTTTCGAGTTGTGAACTTCCAAAAATGCAAATATGCCCCTGTATGCCAGCTGTTGTACTGTACTACTGAACTTTTCAAGGTACTGCACTGTAAGATTAAAAATGTTTTCTTTATTGAGTGTATGCTTTTTTATGTATTGTTTGTGTGAAAAGTATTATAAACCAATTTCAGTGCAGTGCTATAGAGTCGATCGTGTTAGTTGGGTGCCTGGGCTAACTTTGTTGGACTTAGAAACAAATTGGACTTTCTCTCGGAATAGAACTCATTCATTTGTAGGGAACTTACTGTGAAGCCCACATCCCTTCACATCCTCTGACATAGCTTTAGATTTTAGTAACCACACTGAAACATTAGATCACTCCAAATATATCTTTTGAGCATTTCTGTGCCTGCCAGGAAGAACCATAGTTCTATGGAAGGGCATATGCTCCTCTGCAGTGGTTGAAGTCAGAAATGATGAAAAAGAAAAGGAAAGTTCATGGTGAGGAAGGAGGTTAAGCTGGAGCAGGAGTAGAGAACAAGGAAATGAGCTCGGGAGATGTGAGGGAGGAAAGAGAAGAACACACTGAAGAAAGGGACCTGTTGGTGAAAGAAGAGGAAGGAAAACAAAAGCAGAAAATGCAGAGAAAGGAGGAAAGGCAGAAAGAAGTTTAAAGTGGCAGTGATGAGATGGGAGTGTTATCTGTGTGTGGATGGAAGGTGTGCCCTTTCCCACGGGGGCTGAGCCTTTCCTATGATTGACAAAGGGGACATTTTCCACCCTTTTCTGGGGGTCTGTGCCCAGGAAGCTCCTGAGGACCCTTCTGTCCTGGGTCCTGGGGTCTGGGCACCTTCCTCACAGGGATGTTTTAAACCAAAGTATACAACTGAAAGATTGTGCTTCATCAACAGGAACCTTGCTGGGCTGAGAAGGAACCTCTCCTGCAGCCAAAGAGGGAGTAAGCAGAGGTCCCAGACCTCAGACCTGCCCTCTCACACCAGACCTTCTCTTCTGAGAAAAAGAGGAACCACCTATTGCAAATGGGCAGCAAAGGTATCTCATTTTTGCTGTGCTTTGGAGTAATATCCATAATAATATTAAAAGGATTTAACAGTAAAGAACTAAAGACAGTTATGAATATCCAGTCTCTACTTCTATGCTGTACGCATTGTAGTGTCCATGAAAGGTTTTACCAAATTTAGGAAAACACTCACATTATATCCAAAACTCATCATCGGCAAGTTGCCTTTATTCTTGTATGAAGAACTTGACCTTGATCAGTCTTAGAGAAAAAAATAAACAGAATATTTTCAAGCTCTGGCATGAGAACATAGCAGTTGTCATGTATCTGTGATCCAGAATTTCGGGGCTGGCAAAAAAATGACATTCTCTTTTATCTGATTTACTGATAAGCATTAACAAAATTTTCTCACACTAATTAGGTCTTATCAGGACAAGAATTTTAAAAATGACATTAAGTTATAGTCATCACATGGGGCCTTTTTTAAATTAATAAATCTTAAGTAAGTAATATGTTGAAAAATTAAACATGTGCATTTTTAAAGAATCTGAAATAGAATATATAACTGAGTCGTGTTATTGAACACCTGAAACTAACACAACATTGCAAATCAACTACACTTCAATAAAAAATTAAATTAAAAAAAGAAAAAACTAACAACTCATGTATACAGCAGCTGTTGAACTTAGTCTGTGCCCCTGTTCAAACTTCAGTGAGACAAAGCTGTTCACTTCCCTAAGCACAGCTGTCTGGATTGCATGGACAACTCATATCATTCTGAGTTGAGTTTTGTTTGTGTCTCCTAAGTTATTTGATATTTACTGAGACTTAGAAATATTCCAAAAATCATTTCCCTGTAAATCATCTTCCTGACAAGTGTTGATCTGCCTGCCTATCCTTTCTGCATATGATCTCCTGTGAGCATCAGCACTCTTTCCTGGCTGGACTTGCAGAGACAGAAAAGTGAGACAAAGTGCCCTTTTCTTTCCAATTAATGAAGCGAGCCTTCTCAGTCTTTCCCATTAATTTTGAGAACAGACCCCATAAATAAACACCTCACATTTCCTTCCCGGTAGTCATTTAAGCCTGGGTACAAAATGCAGCTTCTGATAAGCTTTTCATAAGACTATGAAATCTTTCATGGATCACAGAGTCATAGTTACCTTGAATAATATGGATTCTCTTTATCTTAGAAATGAAGAAAATGAGAACTAACTTAATTCTATGAACCCCTCCATGATTTTGGATTCGGTCCTCAAATTGGATATGATGCTACTGAACATTCAAATAGATTGTTTACCAAAAATATATGCCTGTACATTCTTTTGATAGTTAATAAGATTTCACATCTGACATTTGTGTGAAAATTAAAAGCCTAAGATGACATTTAATAAGTGAATTGCTTATTTTTATAATATGAAGAAGCAGTTGTTGCTGTTTAATCACTAAGTCTTGTCTGACTCTCTTGCAACCCCATGGACTGTAGCCCACCAGGTTCCTCTGTCCATGGGATTCTCCAGGCAAGAATACTGGAGTAGGTTGCCATTCCCTTCTCCAGGGGATCTTCCCAACCCAGGGGTCAAACCCATCACTCCTGCATTGGCAGATGGATTCTTTATCACTGAGCCACCAGGAAAAGCCCATGATGAAGCAGAGCTATGTTCAAAATCATGTCTGGCCAGAAGTGTCGCCCTTGACAATAGACCCATTGTATTAAGTTCATTATTTCACTGTGGCCTGTGCTGGACAAAAAGAAAGGGTGAGAGGAGCAGAACATGGCTTAAGGATTCTAATGTTGGTGATGAGATGCTAGCTTTATGTTCTTTCCTGTCAGAAGCACTACTCGGGAAAAAATGTTATCATCTCAGCAGCAATGTTCCAGGTCCACAGTGTTTAAGAATGAGAGAGATTGCATCAGAAGGAGAGACTGGGTCCTAATCGGACACAAAATCTTGCTTTTTCTGACACTTGGGGCTAAGACATGAAAATGTGTTTCTGCAGACAGGAGACACCTCTACTTTCACATCTGTCTGCATGGAGATTTTGGAGAAGGTGAAATCATACCCACCAAAATCACTGTGTCCAGTTTGGCTTTCAGGGTTAGATGGATGTGTCCTCCCAAGAGGCAACCTCGGGGTGGGGCTCCTTTGATGGATATGTCACAGAATGCAGGACAGTTCATGAGTAAGTGAGTATACTTGAAACCCTTTCTTTACTCATCTCTTCTATGAGCCTCTGCCAAAACCATAATTATATACTCTGTCTTATTTACATAAAATAACAGTGTATCTAGCCATGCCTCAAAACCTGAAATGTATTTAGAGATACACCCAGTTTTCTGTGGTTTTTGTTCTAAGAGCACAAAGACTTGAGGGTCAGAGATGTGGATTCCTAGGGCTGGATTCCTGGGTGGATGGTGATTGGCTTCGTTGAAGAGCTGGTGTTTGTAAGGGTTTGCTTAGCCAAAGGAACTGGAAAACATGAAGTTCCCCAAGACCAATCACCTCAAAAGCATGAAGTTCTGTTTTTTCTGCTTTTTTCCTTTCAAAGGGTTTCAGAGTAACCAAATAGTACCAGTTGCAGGAGTTTTCATTGTTTTAAGTATTTCAACTAATAATTGTGAAAGAAATGAGATAATAAAAAATCACAAATTTCAGGCTTTTAGTGAAATATATGATGCAGTAAACAACAAATATCTGCCAAGCTAAGGCCCAGAGGAGAAGTCCTCATGATGAGAAAGCAGGTGTGACCTCATAGGTCCTGAGTGTGGATCTGCCTTTTGCTGTGCAGCCCTCATCATTTTCCCATTCTCTCCCAAATTCTCCTCACGGCACATCCTTGTCTGTCCTGCTCTCCTTCCTTCCTTCCTTCCTCTGTCCTTCCTCATCTTCTAATAACTGCTTACTGAGACCATGTTGGAACCAGCACTGAGAAACATGAAATTCCAAGTCCTGTCCTTTGTTTCATTCTTGAGAGCCAGTGTTGAATAGAGAAGCACAAGACCAGGTTGGCACACCAAGTCCATCACTTTCAAGCTGAGGGATTTCAAACCAGTGAGTGAAGCCCTCTGAGCTTGAGCTTTCCATTTCTCAGATTTATTGTGTCGGTAAGTGAGAGAGAACTGTAGAGCACCTAGAATAAACAGCAGCACATTGTAAGCACTCGAGGGACCCACCATCACTATGCATCAAGGCAGGTGTGATTGACTGTCTTCTCCAGGATCTGTGAATCCCAGCCAAAGGTAGCAGTTACTTCTTTAAATCTGGAGGAGAGTTCAAGAGGGAGACCTTCGAAAATGGTCCTAGTATTCCAACACTGTGATACACTGCTAAGTTGATTTTTCAAAAGACTTACATCCAAAATTCACCCTAGTGCTGATCTCAGGTGGCCTCAGTTCAGTTCAGTCATTCAGTCATGTCCACCTTTTTGCAACCCTGTGGACTGTAGCACACCAGGCTTCCCTGTCCATCACCAACTCCTAGAGCTTACTCAAACTCATGTCTATCACGTTGGTGATGCCATCTAACCATCTCATTCTTTGTTGTCCCCTTCTCCTCTTGCCTTCAATCTTTCCCAGCATCAGGATCTTTTCCAAGGAGTCAGTTCTTCATATCAGGTGGCCAAAGTATTGGAATTTCAGCTTCAGCACCAGTCCTTCCAATGAATATTCAGGACTCATTTCCTTTAGGATGGACTGGCTGGATCTCCTTGCAGTCCAAGGGACTCTAAAGTGTCTTCTCTAACACCAGAGTTCAAAACCATCAATTCCTTGGCACTCAGCCTTCTTTATAGTCCAACTCTCACATTCATACACAACTACTGGAAAAACCATAGCTTTGACTAGATGGATCTTTGTTGGTAAAGTAATGTCTCTGCTTTTTAATATGCTGTCTAGGTTGGTCATAGCTTTTCTTCCAAGGATCAAGCATCTTTTAATTTCATGGCTGCAGTCACCATCTGCAGTGATTTTGGAGCCCCCAAAATTAAAGTCTCTCACTGTTTCCTTGTTTCCCTACCTATTTGCTGTGAAGTGCTGTACTCAATATGCCAGCAAATTTGGGAAACTGAACAGTGGCCACATGACTGGAAAAGGTCAGGTTTCATTCCAATCCCAAAGAAAGGCAATGCCAAAGAATGCTCAAATGACCACACTATTGCACTGATCTCACACGCTAGTAAAGTAATGCTCAAAATTCTCCAAGCCAGGCTTCAGCAATACGTGAACCATGAACTTCTTGATGTTCAAGCTGGTTTTAGAAAAGGCAGAGGAACCAGAGATCAAATTGCCAACATCTGCTGGATCATGGAAAAAGCAAGAGAGTTCCAGAAAAACATCTATTTCTGCTTTATTGACTATGCCAAGCCTTTGACTGTGTGGATCACAATAAACTGTGGAAAATTCTGAAAGAGATGGGAATACCAGACCACCTGATCTGCCTCTTGAGAAACCTATATGCAGGTCAGGAAGCAACAGTTAGAAGTGGACATGGAACAACAGACTGGTTCCAAATAGGAAAAGGAGTACATCAAGGTTGTATATTGTCACCCTGCTTATTTAACTTATATGCAGAGTACATCATGAGAAATGCTGGGCTGGAAGAAACACAAGCTGGAATCAAGATTGCTGGGAGAAATATCAATAACCTCAGATAAACAGATGACACCACCCTTATGGCAGAAAGTGAAGAGGAACTAAAAAGCCGCTTGAAGAAAGTGAAAGTGGAGAGTGAAAAAGTTGGCTGAAAGCTCAACATTCAGAAAATGAAGATCATGGCATCTGGTCCCATTACTTCATGGGAAATAGATGGGGAAACAGTGGAAACAGTGTCAGACTTTATTTTTGGGGGCTCCAAAATCACTGCAGATGGTGACTGCAGCCATGAAATTAAAAGACGCTTACTCCTTGGAAGTAAAGTTATGACCAAACTAGATAGCATATTCAAAAGCAGAGACATTACTTTGCCAACAAAGGTCCATCTAGTCAAGGCTACGGTTTTTCCTGTGGTCATGTGTGGATGTGAGAGTTGGACTGTGAAGAAGGCTGAGCGCCGAAGAATTGGTGCTGTTGAACTGTGGTGTTGGAGAAGACTCTTGAGAGTCCCTTGGACTGCAAGGAGATCCAACCAGTCCATTCTGAAGGAGATCAGCCCTGGGATTTCTTTGGAAGGAATGATGCTAAAGTTGAAACTCCAGTACTTTGGCCACCTCATGCGAAGAGTTGACTCATTGGAAAAGACTGTGATGCTGGGAGGGATTGGGAGCAGGAGGAGAAGGGGACAACAGAGGATAAGATGGCTGGATGGCATCACTGACTCGATGGACGTGAGTCTGAGTGAACTCCGAGAGTTGGTGTTGGACAAGGAGGCCTGGCGTGCTGTGATTCATGGGGTCTCCAAGAGTCGGACATGACTGAATGACTGAACTGAACTGGACTGATAGGACCAGATGCCATGATCTTAGTGGCCTCAGCCTTCAGCAATTTGAAGCAGGGTTCAGTTCCCAGCCAGAGATTGAGGCCGGGTCATGGCCGTGAGAGCACTGAATTCTAGCCACTAGACCAGTGGTCAGTCAGTGATAAGACCCTGTTTCTTTGGCTTTGCAGAAAAAGAACTTCCACAAAGATGGAAAGTGGTGAAAGAAGTAAATTATTTAATAGGAGTAAAAACACTACAGTATATGTGGATAGACACATGCTGTAGGATATGTGTGGATAGGTGGGCTCAGAGAGAGTCGCTGAGTCGTGTGCTCATTGACAATTTGAAATACTTTCATGGGGCATTTCTTCTGGGTTTCCTTTGACCAGTCATTTTGATTTGCCTGGTGCAGAGTCCCTATTTGATGTGTCTCAGGATCCTCCCACGTGTGTCCATGCATCTCTCAGCCAAGATTGATTCCACGAAAGCGGCCTATAGGTAGTATCTCTTAGCATCACTCCTCTTTTGACCTCCAAGGAGTCTTTCTGCACATGTGTAGTCAGGAAGGTCTCTGACTCTGAGAATAAGAAACATGTGGTCTCTCTTGTCTTCTATCTAGGCGGGGCCCAGCCTCCTCTTTCAGTTTTTTTTTTTTTGCTTTTTAATTTTATTTTATTTTTAAACTTTACATAATTGTATTAGTTTTGCCAAATATCAAAATGAATCTGCCACAGGTATACATGTGTTCCCCATCCTGAACCCTCCTCCCTCCTCCCTCCCCATACCATCCCTCTGGGTCGTCCCAGTGCACTAGCCCCAAGCATCCAGTATCGTGCATCGAACCTGGACTGGCATCTCGTTTCATACATGATATTTTACATGTTTCAATGCCATTCTCCCAAATCTTCCCACCCTCTCCCTCTCCCATAGACTCCATAAGACTGTTCTATACATCAGTGTCTCTTTTGCTGTCTCGTACACAGGGTTATTGTTACCATCTTTCTAAATTCCATATATATGCATTAGTATACTGTATTGGTGTTTTTCTTTCTGGCTTACTTCACTCTGTATAATAGGCTCCAGTTTCATCCACCTCATTAGAACTGATTCAAATGTTTTCTTTTTAATGGCTGAGTAATACTCCATTGTGTATATGTACCACAGCTGTCTTATCCATTCATCTGCTGATGGACATCTAGGTTGCTTCCATGTCCTGGCTATTATAAACAGTGCTGCGATGAACATTGGGGTACACGTGTCTCTTTCCCTTCTGGTTTCCTCAGTGTGTATGCCCAGCAGTGGGATTGCTGGGTCATAAGGCAGTTCTATTTCCAGTTTTTTAAGGAATCTCCACACTGTTCTCCATAGTGGCTGTACTACTTTGCATTCCCACCAACAGTGTAAGAGGGTTCCCTTTTCTCCACACCCTCTCCAGCATTTATTGTTTGTAGACTTTTGGATAGCAGCCATTCTGACTGGTGTGAAATTGTACCTCATAGTGGTTTTGGTTTGTATTTCTCTGATAATGAGTGATGTTGAGCATCTTTTCATGTATTTGTTAGCCATCTGCATATCTTCTTTGGAGAAATGTCTATTTAGTTCTTTGGCCCATTTTTTGATTGGGTCATTTATTTTTCTGGAGTTGAGCTGTAGGAGTTGCTTGTATATTTTTGAGATTAGTTGTTTGTCAGTTGCTTCATTTGCTATTATTTTCTCCCATTCTGAAGGCTGTCTTTTCACCTTGCTAATAGATTCCTTTGATGTGCAGAAGCTTTTAAGGTTAATTAGGTCCCATTTGTTAATTTTTGCTTTTATTTCCAATATTCTGGGAGGTGGGTCATAGAGGACCCTGCTGTGATGTATGTCGGAGAGTGTTTTGCCTATGTTCTCCTCTAGGAGTTTTATAGTTTCTGGTCTTACGTTGAGATCTTTAATCCATTTTGAGTTTATTTTTGTGTATGGTGTTAGAAAGTGTTCTAGTTTCATTCTTTTACAAGTGGTTGACCAGATTTCCCAGCACCACTTGTTAAAGAGATTGTCTTTAATCCATTGTATATTCTTGCCTCCTTTGTCAAAGATAAGGTGTCCATATGTGCGTGGATTTATCTCTGGGCTTTCTATTTTGTTCCATTGATCTATATTTCTGTCTTTGTGCCAGTACCATACTGTCTTGATGACTATAGCTTTTCAGTAGAGCCTGAAGTCAGGTAGGTTGATTCCTCCAGTTCCATTCTTCTTTCTCAAGATCGCTTTGGCTATTCGAGGTTTTTTGTATTTCCATACAAATTGTGAAATTATTTGTTCTAGCTCTGTGAAGAATACCGTTGGTAGCTTGATAGGGATTGCATTGAATCTATAAATTGCTTTGGGTAGTATACTCATTTTCACTATATTGATTCTTCCAATCCATGAACATGGTATATTTCTCCATCTATTAGTGTCCTCTTTGGTTTCTTTCACCAGTGTTTTATAGTTTTCTATATATAGGTCTTTGGTTTCTTTAGGTAGATATATTCCTAAGTATTTTATTCTTTCCGTTGCAATGGTGAATGGAATTGTTTCCTTAATTTCTCTTTCTGTTTTCTCATTATTAGTGTATAGGAATGCAAGGGATTTCTGTGTGTTGATTTTATATTCTGCAACTTTACTATAGTCATTGAGTAGTTCTAGTAATTTTCTAGTGGAGTCTTTAGGGTTTTCTATGTAGAGGATCATGTCATCTGCAAATAGTGAGAGTTTCACTTCTTCTTTTCCAGTTTGGATTCCTTTTATTTCTTTTTCTTCTCTGATTGCTGTGGCCAAAACTTCCAAAACTATGTTGAATAGTAATGGTGAAAGTGGGCACCCTTGTCTTGTTCCTGACTTTAGAGGAAATGCTTTCAATTTTTCACCATTGAGGATAATGTTTGCTGTGGGTTTGTCATATATAGCTTTTATTATGTCGAGGTATGTTCCTTCTATTCCTGCTTTCTGGAGAGTTTTTATCATAAATGGGTGCTGAATTTTGTCAAAGGCTTTCTCTGCATCTATTGAGATAATCATATGGGTTTTATTTTTCAATTTGTTAATGTGGTGTATTACATTGATTGATTTGCGGATATTGAAGAATCCTTGCATCCCTGGGATAAAGCCCACTTGGTCATGGTATATGATCTTTTTAATGTGTTGTTGGATTCTGATTGCTAGAATTTTGTTAAGGATTTCTGCATCTATGTTCATCAGTGATATTGGCCTGTAGTTTTCTTTTTTTGTGGGATCTTTGTCAGGTTTTGGTATTAGGGTGATGGTGGCCTCGTAGAATGAGTTTGGAAGTTTACCTTCCTCTGCAATTTTCTGGAAGAGTTTGAGCAGGATAGGTGTTAGCTCTTCTCTAAATTTTTGGTAGAATTCAGCTGTGAAGCCGTCTGGACCGGGGCTTTTGTTTGCTGGAAGATTTTTGATTACAGTTTCAATTTCCATGTTTGTGATGGGTCTGTTAAGATTTTCTATTTCTTCCTGGTCGAGTTTTGGAAAGTTGTACTTTTCTAAGAATTTGTCCATTTCTTCCACATTGTCCATTTTATTGGCATATAATTGTTGATAGTAGTCTCTTACGATCCTTTGTATTTCTGTGTTGTCTGTTGTGATCTCTCCATTTTCGTTTCTAATTTTATTGATTTGATTTTTCTCCCTTTGTTTCTTGATGAGTCTGGCTAATGGTTTGTCAATTTTATTTATCCTTTCAAAGAACCAGCTTTTGGTTTTGTTGATTTTTGCTATGGTCTCTTTTGTTTCTTTTGCATTTATTTCTGCTCTAATTTTTAAGATTTCTTTCCTTCTACTAACCCTGGGGTTCTTCATTTCTTCCTTTTCTAGTTGCTTTAGGTGTAGAGTTAGGTTATTTATTTGACTTTTTTCTTGTTTCTTGAGGTGTGCCTGTTTTGCTATGAACTTTCCCCTTAGGACTGCTTTTACCGTGTCCCACAGGTTTTGGGTTGTTGTGTTTTCATTTTCATTCATTTC
This sequence comes from Bos indicus x Bos taurus, assembly GCF_003369695.1. Classification (NCBI taxonomy): domain Eukaryota; kingdom Metazoa; phylum Chordata; class Mammalia; order Artiodactyla; family Bovidae; genus Bos; species Bos indicus x Bos taurus. Next base: position 29,044,766 of record NC_040092.1, on the reverse strand, counting down.
TATGCAAGTTTTGATTTCTTTCTTGATTTCTTCTGTGATTTGTTGGTTATTCAGCAGCGTGTTGTTCAGCCTCCATATGTTGGAATTTTTAATAGTTTTTCTCCTGTAGTTGAGATCTAATCTTACTGCATTGTGGTCAGAAAAGATGCTTGGAATGATTTCTATTTTTTTGAATTTACCAAGGCTAGCTTTATGGCCCAGGATGTGGTCTATCCTGGAGAAGGTTCCATGTGTGCTTGAGAAAAAGGTGAAATTCATTGTTTTGGAATGAAATGTCCTATAGATATCAATTAGGTCTAACTGGTCTCTTTCAGTTCTTGTGCCATCCTTGTCTTGGAGTGTTGGTCCACAGGGGATAAATCTCCAATTGCTTTACCCTGCACCAGGGCCCATCTACCTCCTGCCTCAGTGCCTTTTACCCAAAGATGATTCATGTAAAGAAAGTAAGAGTTATATTCAAGTCAGTCTTTTTTTTTTTTTTAACTGAATGCTTTTGGTCAAAGGCTACTGCCTAAAACTTTCCAAGGGAAATGAATTACAGACTTAAAACTAATGTTGCAACAAAAATAGAAATGAAGTTTTTCCTCTCCTGAGAACAAGGAAAGGAAAGGGGAGCAGTGAAAAGACTAAAGAAGAAACATAAATGGACCTGGAGAAGTTAATCACTCCTAGCTTTGCTTTTGGAGAAGGCAATGGCAACCCACTCCAGTACTCCTGCCTGGACAATCCCATGGACAGAGGAGCCTGGTAGGCTGCAGTCCATGGGGTTGCTAAGAGTCGAACACGACTGAGCATCTTCACTTTCACTTTTCACTTTCATGCATTGGAGAAAGAAATGGCAACCCACTCCAGTGTTCTTGCCTGGAGAATCCCAGGGACGGGGGAGCCTGCTGGGCTGCAATCTATGGGGTCGCATAGAGTCGGACACGACTGAAGAGACTTAGCAGCAGCAGCAGATTTGCTTTAACTGTTACTACTCTGCAGAGTTTGTAACAAGATTAGTATTTCACAAAGCTAACCTAACACTCCCTGACACTATGCAAAGCTAACCTACCACTCCCTGACACTACACTATCCTGTACCTGCTGCTTACTTTCCCCACACTCCCTTTGCAGACCACTCTTTGTAGCTTTTTGTATTTCAGAAAAAATGTTGCAGAGTGATAAACATAGAGACAAAGGACCCAATTACTGGACTACTTGACGCCAGCTCTGACCGTTTGGAAGTAATGCAGGAAGAAGAATTCAAGATTCTCACTACTTTGTTCCTTATCACATACCCCAGACTGCAAGCCCCACCTATATAATTCCCTCAGATTCCTCAAAGTGGGGCACAGTTCTTGAGATGCTAGCCTGAGGTGTTCTCTCACCCATCTTTCTATTTGCTCCAAAACCTTGTCTCCATATTTTTATTTAGCATCAGTGGAGAGGGAGCCAGGATTTTGGCAGTAACACTAAGAAGCTACAAAGTTCAAAATATAATGGAATTCTACCATGCCACTGAATATGAATGTCTGCTAGGTAACAATATTGGTTTCATATAGAGTAGTGAATATAATATTATTCTTAATTTCATTTTTAAAACATGGCAGACCATATCAACTTTTGCTACTAGAGATGTCAAATCCAGCTCCAGTTTATGGTTTCATAATTCATAATATGACAGAATGAGTTACTTCTTAATTAAGGAAATTAATGAGTCTACATCTTGAGAGTTAAATGGTACTGACCGTATTTCACAATGTATCTGAGGGACAGTATTAGATACTAGTAGCAGTGGCTTGATAAGAAAACAGTGTTTCTTAATGTCCTAAGTGTGATCTGGTAAAGGAGTAAGTGTGAGGCAGACTGTTCCATGTTCTAACCCCTCCCTCTCACAGAACAGTTACCTGCACTACCATGTCTTCTGACTTTGCTTAACTTCAGTAACTTTATCCATAAATGGAAATAATATTGAGAAATGGAATATTTCCTGCCATATCAGTGAACAAAGAATGTCACAATCCTTAGCAGTTGCAGCCACCACAGATAGTGAGCTGGTGAGCCCTGAGGGGACTCAGGAAGGAAAGAACACCTGCCATCCAGCAGCCATCAGACTGCAGCCACTCCCCATAGTAAGCTCTGTGGAACTCAGGTTGTGAAAACACAAGATCCTGGCCCCAGAGAGCTGAGGTGCACATCAAAGGAATGACTTCAGTGAGTCCAGACTCTTGCATCTTCCCGTACATAGAAAACACTAAATTCCTTGACTTGAGATGTCTGATTTTCTTGAGTGCTCACAGTGGCTCAGAGGGTAAAGCCTCTGCCTGCAATGCAGGAGACCTGGGTTCAATCCCTGGGTCGGGAACATCCCCTGGAGAAGGAAATGGCAACCCACTCCAGTACTCTTGCCTGGCAAATCCTATGGACAGAGAAGCCTGGTAGGCTACAGACCATGGGGTTGCAGAGTCGGACATGACTGAGTGACTTCACTTTCACTTTGTTCCAAATACCTGCCCTTTGTTGCAAAAACTCCTGTGTAACCTGGCTCCCTCCCCTCACCTCCTGGGAACAGTTCTCTTAGGATTACTTGACATGTTGCCTCCTAGGCTTAAAATCCTCAGTATGTCCACTGAATAAAATATACCTCTCAACTTTTAGGTTGTGCATTTATTTCTCAGTTGACATTAGATTACCAATTTGTTTTAAAAGGATACAACCCAGGGACAACCAACAGAAAATGTGCACAGGGTGAGGTTTGGGCAAAGGGCTTGGGGCTTCCAGACCCTCTCCAGACACAAGCTCTCCCAGAATCTTCACATGTTCCCTGACCAGGAAGCTCTTGCTACTTCATCCTTCTGTGTTTGTACAGAGGCTTTGTCAGATAGATATGACTGATTACATCTTCCATTGGTGACCTCCACCTCTAAGCCCTCTCCCCTCCCTGGAGGTCAGGGCATGGGACTGAACATTCCAGGCTTCTAAACACAAAGTTGATTCTCTTGGCAACCAGCCACCACACTTAGGTTACCTAAGGTCAGTCCAAAATCCACCTCATTAACAAATAAAGGGCACCTTTGTTGTTTTTATCACTTAGGAAATTCCAAAGGTTTTGTGCCAAAATACCAAATATATATTTGTTATTATAAGTCACAATATCACAAGTAGATACCCCTAAAGTAATTGGAGAGAATGCCCCATTTACTAATACGTATACTAAGTACCAATATAACAATGTAACGAGTACTGATGTAGCATATGTATAAAATAGCTGCTGAGGTCATTTGATGCTATTATACTGAAAGAATTAATGAAAGTAAACGTAATGAAAATAACTATTTAAGGATAAGAATGAAGTTTCATGGAGATGAAGCTTTGACAATTTAAGGCTCCCAAAACCGAGAGCAGGATGGATGTTCTATAATTCATGAAAATAGGACTCTTATCATCTGCCTGCCAGACTGAAAGAAATGACATATAATGAATTTGTCTTCCTTGTTCTTTTGCAGTGTTTCAAAGCCTTATCTCAAAGACAATATATGCAGCTGCTTTTAGTCAACCTACTGATTAAAGGAAGGAAAGCCAAAGTTACAAATGTTTAAAGCGTGTGTCCCCAAATTTGGAAACTCATTTTGCGTTACACAGATCAGACTCTGCCCTGCTCTGCCCCAATGCTGTTATCAACACTGCTGCTTCCTTGCTGGAAGAAAAGTCGGCTATGCTCTTCTTTTCTCATATTATGAAGTGTGATGCACTTTAAAAGATAAATAGAAGAAAATTTTGACAAAAATAGTACCAATCACTTATCACCAATTAGTTATTAGTATATCACATATCTACTTGTTAAAAGGACTGGAATGGAAACATCTTATGTAAGGATGAAAATATATGAATAGCTAAGGGTATCAAAGTGTCAAAAAAAATAGTCCTCAAACAGGAAAAGTAGTGAATTCCAATTTGTAATTACTGGATGTGCCTGAATTGTTAGTAACCAGGCAAATGGCAACAAACTGGTCCAGGTTCCTGGCTGCCATTGCACGATATTCCCAGGCCACCACTTGGGAGTCTAGAAGACAAGTCTCTCCTAAGAGACAACTTTTTTATGAGTTCCTATTGTACATATTCACTACTGTGAGGTGTTTATCTCACAGCAGGTATTTCTGAACATTTATGGGTAAATCCTTTCTACTTTTGCCTCTTACTGTCCTCACCCCTCTGTAAAGTTGATTATGGCACTCTCTTCAAGGGCTTCCTTATTTGATAGAGAAACTGGCTTTTCCCTGAAGAGTTTTGATTACTTTCCAGTCAACAGGAAAGTAATGAGTTATTTCATAAAAAATGGCAAGAATAATTGAGATTCCAAAACTAAATGCATGATTCACATCATTTATTGTGTAAAATAAATTTACACAAGCTAACTTAGAGTTGATAATAACTGCTCTGCTTATCGTCAAGTCAAGTGTGACTGCTACAGGACACCCTGAGACCACCTGAACAGCAATTATTGTAAATGGGATTTCTATTAAAAATTATCTGTTCAACAAGAAGCTCTAGTTCTTATAATCTACACAATTACATCATAATGTATGTGCTTTACTACTGTGGCAAAAAGACATGTAACATTGTACTATAAAGATATAGTCATCAAGATAGTATGGTACCAGCAAAAAAACAGAAATATAGACCAATAGAACAAGATAGAAAGCTCAGAGGTACCCATGCACCTATTGGCACCTTATTTTTGACAAAAGAGGCAAGAATATACAATGGAGAAAAGACAGCCTCTTTTATAAGTGGTGCTGGGAAAATTGGACAGCTACATATAAAAGAATGAAATTAGAACACTTCCTAACACCATAAACAAAAATAAACTAGTGATGGATTAAAGATCTAAATGTAAGACCAGAATCTATCAAACTCTTAGAGGAAAACATAGGCAGAATACTCTTGGGCATAAATCACAGTGAGATCCTTTATGACCCACCTTCTAGAGTAATGGAAATAAAAACAAAAATAAACAAATGAGATCTAATTAAACTTAAAAGCTTTTGCACAGCAAAGGAAACCATAAACAAGGTGAAAAGACAACCCTCAGAATGGGAGAAAATAATTGCAAGCAAAGCAACTGACAAAGGATTAATCTCTAATATACACAACCAGTTCATTCAGCTCAATACCAGAATATTAAACCACCCAATCAAAAAGTGGGCAGATGACCTAAACAGACATATCTCCAAAAAAGAAATACAGATGGCTAATAAACACATGAAAGATGCTCAGCATCACTCATTATTAGAGAAATGTGAATCAAAACTACAATGACGGTATCATCTCACACCAGTCAGAATGGCCACCATCAAAAAATCTACAAACAGTAAATGCTTGGGAGGGAATGGATAAAGGGAACCCTTTTGCACTCTTGGTGGGAATGCAAATTGATACAGCCACTGTGGAGAGAAGTATGGAAATTCCTTAAAATACTAGGAATAAAACTACCACAAGACCCAACAATCCCACTACTGGGAATATACAGTGAGGAAACCAAAATTGAAAAAAGCACATAAACCCCAATGTTCATTGCAGCACTTTACAGTTGCTAGGATGTGGAAGCAAGCTAGATGTTCATCAGCAGATGAATGGTTAAAGAATTTGTGGTACATATATACAATGGAATATTACTCAGCCATAAAAGGAAACACGTTGGACCCAGTTCTAATAAGGTGGATAAACCTACAGCCTATTATACAGAGCGAAGTAAGTCAGAAAGAGAAAAGCAAATATTATATGATAACACATATATGTGGAATCTACAAAGATAGTACTGATGAACCCATCTGCAGGGCAGCAATGGAGATGCAGAGTCAGAGATCAGACTTGTGGACACAGCAGGGGAAGAGAGGGTGGGATAAATAGAGAGAGTAGCACTGAAACATATACATAACCATGTGTAAAATTAGATAGCCAGTGGAAATTTGCTGTATGATACAGGAAGCTCAAATCCAGTGTTCTGTAACAACCTAGAGCAGTGGGATGTGGTGGGAGGTGGGAGGGATATTCAAGAGGGAGGGGACATATGCATACCTATGGCTGATTCATGTTGATGAATGGCAGAAACCAACACAATATTGTAAAACAATTATCTTCCAATTAAAAACAAATAAATAAAACTTTTTTAACACACATAACATAAAATGCATTCTTGCAACAGTATTGTAATGTGTGTTCTTAATGCTACTCTTAGGATCCAGCAAGATTGTGAAATGCTTTTTTCTGGATCAGCAGAGATGAATGCATTCAACACAGCCCTAGGACATTATTTGCTGAAGCGGTGATTGCAGCCATGAAATTAAAAGACACTTACTCCTTGGAAAGAAAGTTATGACCAACCTAGATAGCATATTCAAAAGCAGAGACATTACTTTGCCAACAAAGGTCCATCTAGTCAAGGCTATGGTTTTTCCTGTGGTCATGTATGGATGTGAGAGTTGGACTATGAAGAAGGCTGAGCGCCGAAGAATTGATGCTTTTGAACTGTGGTGTTGGAGAAGACTCTTGAGAGTCCCTTGGACTGCAAGGAGATCCAACCAGTTCATTCTGAAGGAGATCAGCCCTGGGATTTCTTTGAAAGGACTGATGTTGAAGCTGAAACTCCAGTACTTTGGGCACCTCATGAGAAGAGTTGACTCATTGGAAAAGACTCTGATGCTGGGAGGGATTGGGGGCAGGAGGAGAAGGGGACGACAGAGGATGAGATGGCTGGATGGCATCACTGACTCGATGGACATGAGTCTGAGTGAACTCCGGGAGTTGGTGATGGACAGGGAGGCCTGGCGTGCTGCAATTCATGGGGTCGCAAAGAGTCAGACACGACTGAGTGACTGAACTGAACTGAACTGAACTGAATACTCTTAGAAAAAGTATATGCACATTGTTTCCCTCCTCCCCCAAACTTGCCACGTCTTTAGAATTACATGGGAAAGAATTTGCCAAACGTAGACTCTTCTGTGGAGACTTTGATTCAGTCTGGAGTAGACAGAGGGATCTGGATTTTTAACAAGGACCCCAGCTGATTGCTTATGTCAGACTAATTGAAAAACACAGGAACAAACAAACAAAAAATGTATATTTCTGTTTATTAAGATAGCTCATCCTCCATCTATCAGTTCAGTTCAGTCACTCAGTTGTGTCTGACTCTTTGCTACCTCATGGACTGCAGCATGCCAGAACTCTCTGTCCATCACCAACTCCCAGAGTTTACTTAAACTCATGTCCATTGAGTTGGTGAACCATCCAATCATCTCATCCTCTGTTGTCCCCTTCTTCTCTAGCTTTCAATCTTTCCCAGAATCAGGGTCTTTTCAAATGAGTCGGCTCTTGCATCAGGTGGCCCAAATATTGGAGTTTCAGCTTCAACATCAGTCCTTCCGATGAACATTCAGGAATCATTTCCTTTAGGATGGACTGGTTGAGTCTTCTTGCAGGCAAGCGAATATCAAGAGTCTTCTCCAACACCATAGTTCAAAAGCATTAATTCTTTGGTGCTCAGCTTTCTTAATAGTCCAACTCTCACATCCATACATGACTACTGGAAAAACTATAACCTTAACTAGACTGACTGTTGTTAACAAAGTAGTCTCTGCTTTTTAATATGGTGTCTAGGTTGGTCATAACTTTTCTTCCAAGGAGTACGTATCTTTTCATTTCATGGCTGCAGTCACCATCTGCAATGATTTTGGAGACCAAAAAAATAAAGTCAGCCACAGTTTCCACGGTTTCCCCATCTATTTCCCATGAAGTGATGGGACAAGATGCCATGATCTTAGTTTTCTGAATGTTGAGCTTTAAGCCAACTTTTTCACTCTCCTCTTTCACTTTCATCAAGAGGCTCTTTAGTTCTTCTTCACTTTCTGCCATAAGGGTGGTGTCATCTGTTTATCTGAGGTTATTGATATTTCTCCCTGCAATCTTGATTCCAGCTTGTGCTCCATCCAGCCCAGCATTTCTCATGATGTACTCTGCATAGAAGTTAAATAAGCAGGGTGACAATATATAGCCTTGACATACTCCTTTTCCTGTTTGGAACCAGTCTGTTTCTCCATGTCCAGTTCTAACTGTTGCTTCCTGACCCACATACAGATTTCTCAGGAGGCAGGTCAGGTGGTCTGCTATTCCCATCTCTTTCAGAATTTTCCACAGATGATTGTGATCCACACAGTCAAAGGCTTTGGCATAGTCCATAAAGCAGAAATAGATGTTTTTCTGAAAACACTCTTGCTTTTTCGATGATCCAATGGATGTTGGCAATTTGATCTCTGGTTGCTGTGCCTTTTCTAAAACCAGCTTGAACATCTGGAAGTTCATGGTTCACATATTGCTGAAGCCTGGCTTGGAGAATTTCGAGTATTACTTTGCTAGCGTGTGAGTGCAATTGTGTGGTAGTTTGAGGATTCTTTGGCATTGCCTTTCTTAGAGATTGGAATGAAAACTGACCTTTTGCAGGTCTGTGGCCACTGCTGAGTTTTCCAAATTTCCTGGCACACTGAGTGCAGCACTTTCACAGCATCCTCTTTTAGGATTTGAAATAACTTAGCTGGAATTCCATCAATTCCCCTAGCTTTGTTCATAGTGATGCCTCCTAAGGCCCACTTGACTTCATGTTCCAGGATGTCTGGCTCTAGGTGAGTGATCACACCATCGTGATTATCCGGGTCATGAAGATTTTTTTGTACAGTTCTTCTGTGTATTCCTGCCACCTCTTCTTCATATCTTCTGCTTCTGTTAGGTCCATACCATTTCTGTCTTTTATTGAGCCCATCTTCGCATGAAATCTTCCCGTGGTATCTCATTTTCTTGACGAGATCTCTAATCTTTCTCATTCTATTGTTTTCCTCTATTTCTTTGCACTGATCACTGAGGAAAGCTTTGTTATCTCTCCTTGCTATTCTTTGGAACTCTGCATTCAAATGGATACATCTTTCCTTTTCTCCTTTGCTTTTCACTTCTCTTCTTTTCACAGCTATTTGTAAGGCCTCCTCAGACAGTCATTTTGCTTTTTTGCCTTTCTTTTTCTTTGAGATGGTCTTGATCCCTGTCTCCTGTACAATGTCAAGAACCTCCATCCATAGTTCATCAGGCACTCTGTCTATCAGATCTAGTCCCTTAAATCTATTTCTCACTTCCACTGTATAATCATAAGGGGTTTGACCTAGGTCATACCTGAATGGTTTAGTGGTTATCCCCACTCTCTTCAATTTAAGTCTGAATTTGGCAATAAGGAGTTCATGATCTGAGCCACAGTCAGCTCCTGGTCTTGTTTTTGCTGACTGTATAGAGCTTCTCCATCTTTGGCTGCAAAGAATATAATCAATCTGATTTGAGTATTGACCATCTGGTGATGTCCATGTGTAGAGTCTTCCTTTGTGTTTTTGGAAGAGGGTGTTTGCTATGACCAGTATGTTCTCTTGGCAGAACTCTGTTAGCCTTTGCCCTGCTTCATTCTGTACTCCTAAGTCAAATTTGCCTGTTACTCCGGGTATTTCTTAACTTCTTACTTTTGCATTCCAGTCCCCTATAATGAAAAGGATATTTGCGGTGGGTGGAGGGGGTGTTAGTTCTAAAACATCTTGTAGGTCTTCATAGAACCACTCAACTTCAGCTTATTCAGCATTACTGGTCGGGGCATAAACTTGGATTACTGTGATATTGAAAGGTTTGCCTTGGAAACAAACAGAGATCATTCTGTCATTTTTGAGTCTGCGTCCAAGTACTGCATTTTGGACTCTTTTGTTGACTATTATCACTACTCTATTTCTTCTAAGGGATTCTTGCCCACAGTAGTAGATATAATGGGTCATCTGAGTTAAATTCACCCATTCCAGTCCATTTTAGTTCACTGATTCCTAGAATGTCGACATTCACTCTTTGCCATCTCCTGTTTGACCACTTCTGATTAGTCTTGATTCATGGACCTAACATTCCAGGTTCCTATGCAATATTGCTCTTTACAGCATTGGACCTTGCTTCTATCACCAGTCACATCCACAACTGGGTGTGTTTTTGCTTTGGCTCCATCCCTTCCTTCTTTCTGGAGTTATTTCTCCAGAAGCATATTGGGCACCTACCAACCTAGGGAGTTCATCTTTCAGTGTCCTATCTTTTTGCCTTGTCATACTGTTCATGAGGTTCTCAAGGCAAGAATACTGAAGTGGTTTGCCATTCCCTTCTCTAGTGGACCACATTTTGTCAGAACTCTCCACCGTGACCCGTCCTTCTTGGATAGCCCCACGTGGCATGGCTCATAGTTTCACTGAGTTAGAGAAGGCTGTGGTCCATGTGATTAGATTGGTTACTTTTCTGTTACTGTGGTTTTCAGTCTGTCCTCCATCTATGCTGGGAAGCAAATCATTAATATTACCTTCTTTCACATATTATTGAGTAGTGGGAGCTTTCTTCACTCTTGAAAGTCAGGACATTTGTGGGTTCTGACAGGCTGTGCTGTCACCTTGATTCTGCCTCAGTCCTCATAAAAATTCACACCCGCAGTGAGAGCCAGGAGCCAGAGGGATGTCATTGTGAGTGACATCTCTTCAGGTCCTGGCAGCCCTGACATATTTACCAGTCCCTTGTGAAAAATACAAAAGGACAATTCTAGAAACAAAGCTTTAGAAAAATTGTCCACCCCAAAGGGGTTCCAGAAATGACTAACCAAAGGTAAATAATTAACCTATGGTAGGTTCAACCTGAATGTTTGTTTTGTTTGTAATACAGACTAAAATTTCAGATATTGAGCATAAGTCTGTCTTTTTATCTTTATAAATAAAAATAACTTTTCTATTTATTAAACTTTCAACTTGCTCCTTTTAGTAATATTTGCCAGTGATAAATATCTGGGTTTTAAACAAAAGAGATGTTTATGCTAGCATAACATTAATATTAAACAACAAAAAGGGAGAATCGAAGCTATTAGAAGCCTATGAACAGTTAAAACAAAAAACTGCAAGTTTGCAAAATATGTACAATTCAATTACATTTTTTATAATAAAAGTAAATGTACAAAGTCCTATATGATATAGAAAAATAAAGAGTAGAAGAAAATATACCAAAATGTAGGTGATAGGTTTCTGATTCTGAAATTATGGGTAATTTTAGTCTTTTATCCTTTTTATTTTGTATTTTAAATCTTTTAAACATGATAGTGTTATATTTATAATAATTTTTAAAATTTTGTTTCAAAAAATCACTTGCTTTTCCTGAAACATTACTAAGGATAGTATTTTTGCAAGCTTACTTTTTAATCCCTTCTTTTTTAAAATATAAATTTATTTACTTTAATTGGAGGCTAATTACTTTACAATATTGTATTGGTTTTGCTATACATTGACATGAATCTGCCACAGGTGTACATGTGTTTCCCATCCTGAACCCGCCTCCCACCTCACTCCCCATACCATTCCTCTGGGTCATCCCAGTGCACCTTGTAAATTTTTTCTGATATTTGTACATCAATGTTACCAGTAAATTTACACACCAAAAACCCAAAAATCAGCTGCAGAAAGTTCAGGGTGAAAGGCATGTTTGATTAGATGACATTAATAATATGCTGTCAATTCTGTATTCATATATCTTCCAACTCATTTGGAAATTTTTAGCTCCAGATGAATACGACTCAATCTTTGATGTGAAAAGAAGATGGGAGCAGTATTTGGAAGAAATAATTTAACAAAGGCATTAAGGAGAAAGGTTATGCATCAAATCACCTCCCATATAAGTGATTTTCTAAAATCCAAAGCTATTTACTTTCAAAGTAAAAGTGCTATTTTTCAACTTAGTTGTCCAGTGAAAATGTGTGGCCTAACACAAGGCACTGGGTTCTATGGCAGGAATTCCCACCAGAGGAGTGAGGTGACCATAGATAATATGGGGTTCCTCAAAAGTTGCATGTGAATTTAATTATGCTCCCTTTAAACACCTCATAGAGGTCATGTAAAGTGAAATATAGAGAGATTACTTTGAAATGTTAAAGACACACTCTGAGAACCATACATGGTCAGGTGAAATTGAAGTAAGATTGTCCAGATTTACTCTTCCACCATAAACAATTAAAACTTAGAAGAGAATATATGAAATACTGGTTCTTAGAGGCTGAGGTCAGGCAGCATAGGGACTGATCTCTGGAGGAAGGAACCAAATGCAGTCACCCTGTGATTGCTCCAGAAAGAGATATGAGAGGGACCTGTGGTCTCCTGGAGCTGAGACAGGTAGGCACCTGGGGACCAAGGAAGTCTGTGTTTCCTTAGAGGATCCTGCAGAAGAGAGAATTACAGAAGCCAGAGGAGGCAGAGTACTCATCAGGTCATGCACATGAGGGCATCACTGAATGCAGGGAAATAACCATTTCTGACTCTCAGGCTCCCAACCAGCTAAGAAGAGCTTATGTTCTCAGCAGCCAGAGTGAACAGGCTTCTTCACTCACAGAGTGTGTTACTTAGGAGAGCACAGCTTCAATACTAAGATAAATTAGCCTTAGACTATAGGCTATGCCAGGGCCACCTAGGAGAACTGAAAGTTTAAAATTGGTTTTGATTGTTTAAGTTCAAAATTGTTTTTAAAAAAATTGAACAAAAAATTTTAAATTGTTTTTGTTCTGCACTGCAGAACACATTTTCAAAATATCAGTGTTGTTGTTGTTCAGTCACTCAGTCATGTCTGACTCTTTGTGAACCCAAAGAGTCTTGGGGCTCCAAGACTAATGTCTGATTTTTAATATGTTGTCAGGTTTGTCATAGCTTTTCTTCCAAGCTATGAACTGCAGCATGCCAGGCTTCCCTATCCTTCACCATCTCAGGGAGTTTGCTCAAACTAATATCCACTGAGTCGGTGATGCCATCCAACCATCTCATCCTCTGTCATCCCCTTCTCCTGTCTTCAATCTTTCCCAGCATCAGGGTCTTTTCTAATGCATCAGCTCTTCACATCAGGTATTCAAAGTATTAGACCTTCAGCATCAGTCCTTCCAATGAATATTCAGGATTGATTTCCTTTAGGATTGACTGGTTTAATCTCCTTGCAGTCCAAGGGACTCTCAAGAGTCTTCTCCAATAACATAGTTCAAAAGCATCCATTCTTTGACGCTCAGCCTTCTTTATGGTCCAACTCTCACCTGGACAGAGTGCCTGATGAACTATAAATGGAGGTTCGTGACATTGTACAGGAGACAGGGATCAAGCCCATCCCCCTGGAAAAGAAATGTAAAAAGCAAAATGGCTCTCTGAGGAGGCCTTACAAACAGCTGTGAAAAGAAGAGAAGCGAAAAGCAAAAGAGAAAAGGAAAGATATAAGCATTTGAATGCAGAGTTCCAAAGAATAGCAGGAAGAGATAAGAAAGCCTTCCTCAGCAATCAATGCAAAGAAATAGAGGAAAACAAGAGAATGGGAAAGACTAGAGATCTCTTCAAGAAAATTAGAGATACCAAGGGAACATTTCATGCAAAGATGGGCTCGATAAATGGACAGAAAGGACAGACCTAACAGAAACAGAAGATATGAAGAAGAGGTGGCAGGAATACACAGAAGAACTGTACAAAAAAGATCTTCATGACCCAGATAATCACGATGGTGTGATCACTCACCTAGAGCCAGACATCCTGGAACATGAAGTCAAGTGGGCCTTAGGAAGCATCACTATGAACAAAGCTAGTGGAGGTGAGGGAATTCCAGTTGAGCTATTTCAAATCCTGGAAGATGACACTGTGAAAGTGCTGCACTCAATATGCAAGCAAATTTGGAAAACTCAGCAGTGGCCACAGGACTGGAAAAGGTCAGTCTTCATTCCAATCCCAAAGAAGGGCAATGCCAAAGAATGCTCAAACTACCACACAATTGCACTCATCTCACATGCTAGTAAAGTAATGCTCAAAATTCTCCAAGCCAGGCTTCAGCAATATGTGAACCATGAACTTCCAGATGTTCAAGCTGGCTTTAGAAAAGGCAGAGGAACCAGAGATCAAATTGCCAACATCCCCTGGATCATTGAAAAAGCAAGAGAGTTTCAAAAAAACATCTATTTCTGTTTTATTGACTATGCCAAAGCCTTTGACTGTGTGGACCACAATCAACTGTGGAAAATTCTGAAAGAGATGGGAATAGCAGACCACCTGACCTGCCTCTTGAGAAACCTATATGCAGGTCAGGAAGCAACAGTTAGAACTGGACATGGAACAACAGACTCGTTCCAACTAGGAAAAGGAGTACGTCAAGGCTGTATATTGTCACCCTGTTTATTTAACATATATGCAGTGTACATCATGAGAAACGCTGGGCTGGAAGAAGCACAAGCTGGAATCAAGATTGCTGGGAGAAATCTCAATAACCTCAGATATGCAGATGACACCACCCTTATGGCAGAAAGTGAAGAGGAACTAAATATCCTCTTGATGAAAGTGAAAGAGGAGGGTGAAAAAATTGGCTTCAAGCTCAACATTCAGAAAATGAAGATCATGGCATCTGGTCCCATTACTTCATGGAAATAGATGTGGAAACAGTGGAAACAGTGTCAGACTTTATTTTTTTGGGCTCCAAAATCACTGCAGATGGTGACTGCAGCCATGAAATTAAAAGACGCTTACTCCATGGAAGGAAAGTTATGACCAACCTAGATAGCATATTCAAAAGCAGAGACATTACTTTGCCAACAAAGGTCCGTCTAGTCAAGGCTATGGTTTTTCCAGTAGTCATGTATGGATGTGAGAGTTGGACTGTGAAGAAGGCTGAGCGCCGAAGAATTGATGCTTTTGAACTGTGGTGTTGGAGAAGACTCTTGAGAGTCCCTTGGAGTGCAAGGAGATCCAACCAGTCCATTCTGAAGGAGATCAGTCCTGGGATTTCTTTGGAAGGAATGATGCTAAAGCTGAAACTCCAGTACTTTGGCCAACTCATGCAAAGAGTTGACTCATTGGAAAAGACCCTGATGCTGGGAGGGATTGGGAGCAGGAGGAGAAGGGGATGCCAGAGGATGAGATGGCTGGATGGCATCATTGACTCGATGGACATGAGTCTGAGTGAACTCCGGGAGTTGGTGATGGACAAGGAGGCCTGGCGTTCTGCAATTCATGGGGTCACAAAGAGTCGGACACGACTGAGCGACTGAACTGAACTGAACTGATGCTCAATATCTTACAATAATCTATAATGGAAAAGACATAAAAAGGATATATACAGTATTCATATATATAAATATATGTGACTCTTACATATATATATATAAATCACTTTGCTGTATACCTGAAACTAATACATTATAAATCAACAATATTTCAACAAAATTTTCAAAAAAGAACTAAATGTAAGAGTTTACAATTATAACATTTCTAGAATAATACATGGGTAAAAACTTTGGGTCTTGTGTTTATAATGATTTCTTTAAAAACACACAAAAAACACAAATATTCTCAAAGTCAAAAAAGTCAAAAAAATAGTAAATACCAATTAAAATCACATTGATTAGACCACTGTATGTAAAACACAATATCTAAAAGTAGAAAGGCTTACTATACCAAGGACTAGTGAGGATGTGGAATAATTGGGACTGTCATAAATTGCTGGTGGTAACTCAAAATGGTATGATTATGTTTGTATATAATTTAGGCACTTTGTAAAAAGTAAAATATCACTCAACTCTTAGAAATGAGCACATGTTCTCACAAAGACTTTTATGTCTTTGTTTGGAATAGCCCCCAAAAAGAACCAACTCACATGTCTCTCAAGTAGTGAATAGAAAACAAACTAGCTTACCCACAGAATGGAATCCCACTGTGCATACAAAGATATGAGCTATCATTACATATTTTGTGATCGACATAAAAGTATCAACATATAAACTGGTTTATACTCACAAGGGGTAGGTGAAATATTTATATAAGTGAAGAATTGAAAATAAATTTTTAAAAATGACTTGCTTTAAATAATATAGTTATTATAAAGCATACTTGAGATTTGAACCCAATACCAACAAGACTGTATCCACATTATCTTATTCATTTTACTGTCTCTTAATTCTGCCCACACTTCTATTGCTCCTGTTAAAGCAAAGACATTTTTGCCATGCAATCAGACAGACCAAGTCTTTTTATTATGTGAGTTTCTTAATGACAAAAGAGGTCATTAGAGTGACTGGTTTTTCCACTTTGGTAAGCTCGAACAATTTGTAAACTCTGAGAATTATTTTCAAAATATATGCGTAGATTGAGAGACAGACATAGATGCAGACAGATATGCAAGGGACTGAAGTAAATGAAACAAGCTTGAAAAAAGTGAGGAAAAATTAATGATGGATAGATGTCATTTGACATTTGTTCAAACTCATAGAATGTACAGCAGCAAAAGCAACCCTAATGTAAACTGTGGACTTTGGATAATAGTGATGTGTCTGTGTAGACGCATCAGTTATAACAAATGTACTGTCTGGTGGGATGTTGATAATGTGGGGGGCTGTGCACATGTTGGGGAGGGGTAGATGGGAAATCTCTGTACTTCACACAATTTTGCTGTGAATCTAAAGTGTCTATAAAAATTAAAGTCTTAAGAAATGCACACATACACATCAGTACAAATAGCTCTTCAACAGAACAGTTTAGTGGTCTTAGCAGAAAAGCTGAATTTTCATAGTTATGTTTATAGTTCTTATAATTTGGAACCCTCTGAGAAATTACAGAATTAAATTTTATTAAATAAACTCTTTGTATCATAATCATTATTTTAATTCATAAAACCCATGCTCTTTAATAAGGGATTTGGGAGAGCTCATAAAAATGGATACATACTTAAAGAGATAACTAAAATACAGACATGATGACTAGGAAAAATACGATGTTGAAATCTATGCTAAAATATGAGAGGCATTCGTCTGGCTTATTGCCCGCACAGCCCAGACTCAGGAGAGGGGCAGCAGACCCCACAAAGCTGGGTCCTTCAGGCCAGCTCTCTGAGACAGGTCTCAGAGGAGACCTGTTACCGGGGGCACAACTAGTCTTGGAATAAATCCCATGCCAAGGATGAAAATGGAAGTTGTATAAGGAGGAAAAAAGTAGATGATGGTCTTGAAATATCATTCCTTCATGATGCCAAAAAGGACAGGAACCAAAAATTAGGAAGCAGGAGGTGAATCCAGAATAAGGGGGGAAATTAATCTGAACACAATTCTGTACCAGGAGTCGCTTTGGGATGAATCTCACAGGTGCCAGGTTCTTGCAGATGCAAACCTCAGCAGACGGGATTATCAGTAGGCTCCTCCAGAGTAGGTGAAGATTTGTCAGTGTTAACCAAAACCACCCTGGACACACAAATCATTTAACTCAGTCTTAAATCGAGGGGAGAATGGAAACACATGGTATGATTTAATTTTTGTTGCTAATCTCCTTTTCAAACTACAAAAAACAGATTTACCAGGCTCTAAATAGCATTTATGAGGAGGAACCTTGTGTAAGGGACATGAATAACAAACGATGTTTTCTTTAAAAGGAGATGCCAATTTTTATATCTATGACGCATAAACCCTTTTCAGTTCAGTTCAGTCACTCAGTCATGTCTGACTCTTTGTGACCCCATGAACCGCAGCACACCAGGCCTCCCTGTCCATCACTAACTCCCGGAGTTTACCCAAACTCATGTCCATTGTGTCGGTGATGCCATCCAACCATCTCATCCTCTGTTGTCCCCTTCTCCTCCTGCCCTCAATCTTTCCCACCAGCAGGGTCTTTTCAAATGAGTCAGCTGTTTGCATTAGGTGGGCAAAGTATTGGAGTTTCAGCTTCAACATCAGTCCTTCCAATGAACACCCAGGACTGATCTCCTTTAGTATGGCCTGGTTGGATCTCCTTGCAGTCCAAGGGAATATCAAGAGTCTTCTCCAACAGCACAGTTCAAAAGCATCAATTCTTTGGTGCTCAGCCTTCTCTATAGTCCAACTCTCACATCCATACATGACTACTGGAAAAACCATAACCTTGACTAGACGGACCTTTGTTGACAAAGTAATGTCTCTGCTTTTTAATTTGCTATCTAGGTTGGTCAGAACTTTTCTTCCAAGGAGTAAGCATCTTTTAATTTCATGGTTGCAGTCATCATCTGCAGTGATTTGGGAGCCAAAAAAATAAATAAATAAAGTCAGCCACTGTTTCCACTGATTCCCCGTCTATTTCCCATGAAGTGATGGGACTAGATGCCATGATCTTGTACTCTGAATGTTGAGCTTTAAACCAATTTTTTCACTCTCCTCTTTCATTTTCATCAAGAGGCTCCTTAGTTCTTCTTCACTTTCTGCCATAAAGGTGGTGTCATCTGCATATCTGAGGTTATTGATATTTCTCCCAGCAATTTTGATTCCAGTCTGTGCTTCTTCCAGCCCAGTGTTTCTCATGATGTACTCTGCATAGAAGTTAAATAAGCAGGATGACAATATACAGCTTTGATGTACTCCTTTTCCTATTTGGAACCAGACTATTGTTCTGTGTCCAGTTCCAACTGTTGCTTCCTGACCTGCATGTAGGTTTCTCAAGAGGCAGGTCAGGTGGTCTGCTATTCCCATCTCTTTCAGAATTTTCCACAGTTTATCGTGGTCCACACAGTCAAAGGCTTTGGCATAGTCAATAAAGCAGAAATCGATGTTTTTCTGAAACTCTCTTGCTTTTTCAATGATCCAGGGGATGTTGGCAATTTGATCTCTGGTTCCTCTGCCTTTTCTAAAAACAGCTTGAACATCTGGAAGTTCAAGGTTCACGTATTGCTGAAGCCTGGCTTGGAGAATTTTGAGCATTACTTTACTTGTGTGTGAGATGAGTGCAATTGTGTGGTAGTTTGAGCATTCTTTGGCATTGCCTTTCTTTGGATTGGAATGAAAACTGATTTTTTCCAATCCTGTGGCCACTGCTGAGTTTTCCAAATTTGCTGGCATATTAAATGCAGCACTTTCACAGCATCATCTTTCCAGAATTGAAATAGCTCAACTGGAATTCCCTCACCTCCACTAGCTTTGTTCATAGTGATGCTTCCTAAGGCCTGCTTGACTTCACATTCCAGGATGTCTGGCTCTAGGTCAGTGATTACACCATCGTGATTATCCGGGTCATGAAGATCTTTTTTGTACAGTTCTTCTCTGTATTCTTGCCACCTCTTCTTAATATCTTCTGTTTCTATTAGGTCCATACCATTTCTGTCTTTTATTGAGCCCATCTTCACATGAAATCTTCCCGTGGTATCTATAACTTTCTTGAAGAGATCTCTAGTCTTTCCCATTCTATTGTTTTCCTCTATTTCTTTGCATTGATCACTGAGGAAACTTTCTTATCTCTCCTTGCGATTCTTTGGAACTCTGCATTCAGATGCTTATGTATTTCCTTTTCTCCTTTGCTTTTCACTTCTCTTCTTTTCACAGCTATTTGTAAGGCCTCCTCAGACAGCCATTTTGCTTTTTTGCATTTCTTTTTCTTGGGGATGGTCTTGATCCCTGTCTCCTGTACAATGTCATGAACCTCTGGCCATAGTTCATCAGTCACTCTGTCTATCAGATCTAGTCCCTTAAATCTTTCTCACTTCCATTGTATAATCACAAGGGATTTGATTTAGGTCATACCTGAATGGTCTGGTGGTTATCCCCACTTTCTTTAATTTAAGTCTGAATTTGGCAATAAGGAGTTCATGATCTGAGCCACAGTCAGCTCCCAATCTTGATTTTGCTGACTGTATAGAGCTTCTCTTTCTTTGGCTGCAAAGAATATAATCAGTCTGATTTCGGTGTTGGCCATCTGGTGATGTCCATGTGTAGAGCCTACTCTTGTGTTGTTGGAAGAGGGTGTTTGCTATGACCAGTGCATTCTCTTGGGAAAACTTTCTTAGCCTTTGCCCTGCTTCATTCTGTATTCCTAGGCCAAAATTTCCTGTTACTCCAGGTGTTTCTTGACTTCCTACTTTTGCATTCCAGTCCCCTATAATGAAAAAGACATGTTTTTTGGGTGTTAGTTCTAAAAGGTCTTGTAGGTATTCATAGAACCATTCAGCTTCAGCTTCTTCCATGTTACTGGTCAGGGCACAGACTTGGATTACCATGATATTGAAAGGTTTGCCTCGGAAATGAATAGAGATCATTCTGTAGTTTTTGAGACTGCATCCAAGTACTGCATTTTGGACTCTTTTGTTGACCAATGATGGCTACTCCATTTCTTCTAAGGGATTCCTGCCCACATTAGTAGATATAATGGTCATCTGAGTTAAATTAACCCATTCCAGTCCATTTTAGTTCGCTGATTTCTATAATGTTGACATTCAACGTTGCCATCTCCTGTTTGACCACTTTCAATTTGTCTTGATTCATGGACTTAACATTCCAGGTTCCTATGCAATATTGCTCTTCACAGCATCGGACCTTGCTTCTATCACCAGTCACATCCACACTTGGGTGTTGTTTTTGCTTTGGCTCCATCCCTTCATTCTTTCTGGAGTTATTTCTCCACTGATATCCAGTAGCATATTGGACCCCTCTGACCTGGGGAGCTCATCTTTCAGAGTCCTATCTTTTTGCCTTTTCATACTGTTCATGGGGTTCTCAAGGCAAGAATACTGAAGTTGTTTGCCATTCCCTCTCCAGGTCTGACCACATTCCATAAGACCTCTCCAAATAGTCCCTTTTCATACTTGTTTATTCCTACATATTTATCCAGACTAAAATATTGAAAGTGCTGGTGTTCAAAAACTTTAATATACTATGGTTCAAAAATCATCAATTCTTCAAGGCTCATATGCAAATGCATCTATTCTGGGTATCAATGACATAACACAGAATAGCTTTCTAACCTATAATCAGAAGAAATAAATAAACTATAAATATTGTGAAGAAGCATAAATCTTATTCCTGAATGCAGGTTTTTGAGACATTCATATTTTATAATATTTCTATTAGTTAATTTAATTTCTTCTTTGAGAAACTGAATTTCATAAAATTATGACTTTCACTCTCTAATTTTTCTGGTTCTCAATGACTGTAGGAAGTGCCAGGCATTGATCTAAACATATGATCAGGTATTCCAACCCTGCTTGGGCAAATCCAGCCACCAGATCATTATTAGAGTGCATATAAGCCTAAATATTTCTCCTAAGATTTAAAAAGCATTAACAATGATTCTGTACCCTGGATGCTTCCAAATTCCTCCTGTCTTTTAGATAGCACCCACAAAAAGGAAGGTGGCTGGAGCCTCACTTCCACATATAAGTGGGAAGTCCTGAATTTTTCCCTTTAGGGAATATATTCAAGAATTAATCACTTAGTATTGTTTTGTATGGCTATTGTATTTCTGCAGCTCACCTCCCACTCCAATTTCCTGCCTTCATAGGTTTTTCAGTTACTATTGAAAAATGCTCACCACAAAGTACAGACTAAATACTTATTTGTTAAATAACAAATTTACATTTAGTTGTTAGGCTTTTAGTAGATCACAGTGGAACTTAAAGTGTAAGTATCTCTGTGATTCAATTTATGCCTCAGTGGAAATGGCATTAGATGTCTCTCGTTCAGGGGTTGCAGGGGACTCTGCACGTGCTGTGTGCTTAGTCGCTCAGTCGTGTCTGACTATGTGTGACCCCATGGACTATAGCCCATCAGGCTTCTCTGCCCATGAGATTTTCCAGGCAAGAATGGATAACCCTTTGCCACAAGATATTTTCCACTATAGGTCACAGTTGGAGTAGATATCCTTGGTTCGCATTTTGTGAACTACATAAATTCACAAAAACATTAATTTTGATAAAACAAACCTTACAATAGGGACTCAAAAAATTGTGACTCTTAAACCTGAACTTGTTTTCTATAGTTGAGACTACTATTGGAAATACCATTGTCAGGGGGAAAATGATACTATTCTTTTACATGGACTTTTGTTATGAGAAAAAAAATTATTAAGTTTCCTGGTTCACAAGCAATTATTTGCTTCTATATTGTGAGCCAACTCACTGGAAAAGACCCTGAAGCTGGGAAAGATAGAAGGTAAGAGAAGAGGCTGACAGAGCATGAGATGGTTGGATGACATCATCGACTCAATGACATGAGTTTGAGCAAATTCTGGGAGATGGTGAAGGAGAGGGAAGCCTGGAGTGCTACAGTCCATTGGGTCGCAAACAGTCAGACATGACTGAGTGACTGAACAACAACAGCAACAATATTGTAAGGGGGGAAAATATCCATAAATAAGGTACAGGAATCTCTATGCAACAAATGTCATTGAACTTTTCCCTTCATTTTATTCATTAGATGTAAGGTTAGTTTTATTTTCTGTTTTTTGTTTGTTTTATTTTATTGGAGTATAATTGATTTACAATGTTGTGTTAGTTTGAAGTGTGCACCACAGTGTTCATGTCAGCACAATTTACAATAGCCTAGAATGTGGAAGAAACCTAAATGTAAGGCTAGTTTTAAATATCTTTTTCCATGGAACCTGAATATTCTTCCATGGAAATCTTCCATTCAGTACAAGTGAGTTGCTCTTCCATATGGCCTGGATGCCTGTTATCTGGGTTGCAATACTAAACAACAGATCCTTAATACTTACTGGTCTAAGCCTGAATTTTTAGAAAGAAATTTTGGCTTTTTTCATTGCAAATGAAAAAGCTCCTCAGTGGGAGAAAATCATTCCATCTTGGTTCAATCTTAATGTTGCACAGGAGGCTCCAACAGAAGCAGTCCTCTCCCTCCCCAACCCCTCACTGCAGAAATGCAGATCCATCACCTTATATTCAAAAGTAGCCTCACCTCCTCTCTGGAAGAATAACAGAAGGGACAATGCTCAGTAGAATGATGTTCCTACCCCAAACTGAGTCAATTCTGGAAGAAAGAAAAAGGTCTCTGTCTAGGACTTACTGGAAGCAGGTATTTCATCATAGCATCACATATACAATTAATTTTCCTTTATTCAGTTTGCTAGAAGACTACAATGGAAAAGAACCTTTATTGATTTTATTCAAGTAAGGGCAACCTGTAGATCCTCAAAATGGACCTGTTGTAATATAGATAGAGAAATCCTAGATATCTTTTCCCTGGAAAATGCAAAAGTAAGCCAAGAGTGGAGAAGAGATTAATAGTAGAGCTCTAAGGAATTGAAAATGGCATCAAACATGAAACAAGCAAATATTCTGAGAATACAATCAGAATATCATATACAGCCTTGGCAAGAAAAAGCCAAGAAAATTCTGACAATTTAATCTTGTTAGAAGGGAAACCAATTCTAATGAGAACTGTGTTTTGCCCTAAAGTCCTTGTGCTGTTTTATGAGTCAAAATAAGAATGAATATTTCTTTTGAAGCCTCAGGAGACTTGGTTAGATGAGATGCACTAAATCCAACTCAAGCAATTCGGTTAAGAAGTGGCTACCTGGTATACCACTTAGAAGAACTTGTACAATGATCATTAACGTATAGTCTGCTAAGTTGTATCGCAAAAGAGACACTGATGTATAGAACAGTCTTTTGGACTCTGTGGGAGAGGGAGAGGGTGGGATGATTTGGGAGAATGGCATTGAAACATGTATAATATCATATATGAAACAAGTCCAGGTTCGATACACGATACTGGATGCTTGGGGCTGGTGCACTGGGATGACCCAGAGGGATGGTATGGGGAGGGAGGAGGGAGGAGGGTTCAGGATGGGGAACACATGTATACCTGTGGTGGATTCATTTTGATATATGGCCAAACCAATACAATATTGTAAAGTTAAAAAATAAAATTATTAAATTAAAAAATAAAAATAAAAAATAAAATGAAAAAATTCTAAAATGTCAATACAGCAAAACTAATCAATAAATTGAACTACACTAGTTATTATGCAGAGAAGGCAATGACAACTCAATCCAGTACTCTTGCCTGGAAAATCCCATGGACAGAGGGGACTGGTAGGCGCCTGAGTGACTTCACTTTGACTTTTCACTTTCATGCATTGGAGAAGGAAATGGCAACCCACTCCAGTGTTCTTGCCTGGAGAATCTCAGGGACGGGGAGCCTGGTGGACTGCCGTCTATGGGGTTGCACAGAGTCGGGCACGACTGCAGCGACTTAGCAGCAGTAGCAGCAGTTATTGTGACTGAGACAGCTTTATAAGTGGGACACAGATTAGATCGCTCTAAAAGTGAAAGTGTTCATCTCTCAGTTGTATCTGACTCTTTACAACCCCATGGATTGTAGCTTGCCAGGTTCCTCTGTCCATGGAATTCTCCAGGCAAGAATAATAGAGTGGATTGCCATTTCCTTCTCCAAGGGATCTTTCAGACCCAGGGATCAAACCCGGTCTCCTACATTGCAGGCAGATTATGCACCGTCTGAGCCACCAGGAAGCCCTGATTGGCTAAGGATGCTTTCCTTTCATCTTTATTTGTACACAGGCCAGAGTTTTATTTCTGAGCATAGACTAAGGGTCATAAACTCAAATTCTAGGGGATATTAGTTAACTAACAGACTACATTGAATTTGAGAAGATATAACACATCTGAAGACACTAATTAAAAACAGACAATGTTTAAAAATAAAATAAAACTTAAAAAAAATAAAAATAAAAAATTATGAAAATATCATCTTTTTAAAATGTAAAAATTAAAATAAATAAATAAATAAATAAACAGACAAAAAACAAGCCAAAAATATTGTGCAATCAAACTGAACACCTACCTATCCCTCAAGCAGTGGGCATCTCCATGCCTACAGCTGTGTCTGGCTCAGAAAGGCATGAGGTGGATATTTGGTGTGGTCAGTCAGCTTCCAGCTGGGGAACCACCCAACATGTTGGAGCTTCCTTGAACAGCTGTATCTCTAAAGACATGAATTGCATTTTGGTCCAAAGAGAATGAATAAAATACTTCAAAGTGATTTTAATATTTAATGACATTCTGAAGTCTATTCCATTATTGAAAAAGATGAAGTTTGAATAGGTGCCAGCAGTCATCATCCAAATCTTCCTTGTTTGTATTGATTCCCTTCAGGCTCGTGTTTTGAACCCCTGTCAATGCCTAAGTAATTCCACTAAACTAAGGATAGGTGCCAATTAACCACTTAAAATTTTTAAAAATACTGATGACAGCATGCTGATCACAGATATATTGGAAGGGCTGACTATAGAAATTTATTATGCAGGCCATGATTCTTATATAAGCCTCTCAAGAAGCCCTTCTGAAGGAATACTGTCCAGGTGGACAGTGAACTTGTCTGGAAGCTGTGCTGGAAATGCCTCTATTGGCCTCTTGAGATCCACTCTCTACGATCTGCACTTTGCACTGTGTCCTGGGAGTCTGGCCTGTGATAAATGAGCCAAAAGTCTCCCTTGGTCTCTGGTTTCTGGTTGGATTCATCCAATGAAAGAATACTGAAAAGAGATCAGAGGATGGAGAAGCATGAAGTCCTGAAATTTGTTTCTTTGGTTCCTCTTATAAGGGTTACCATGAGTGGGT
Organism: Bos indicus x Bos taurus; assembly: GCF_003369695.1. Classification (NCBI taxonomy): domain Eukaryota; kingdom Metazoa; phylum Chordata; class Mammalia; order Artiodactyla; family Bovidae; genus Bos; species Bos indicus x Bos taurus. The sequence goes on along the minus strand of NC_040092.1, from coordinate 29,019,315 downwards.
CACAGTCCTCAACCAAAGACACAACTCCCCTCAAGGGACCTTCCTTCAACCAAAGACAAAGCTCCCCTCAGGGGACTTTCCTTCTCTACATAACTCTCTCATTCTCTGGACTCCAGTGATGGCCCCCTCTCCTGGCCCCTTGGAAAATAATAATCATGGCTCCACCGTTACCATCCTGGAGTAGTTGTGATCCCTATTGCTTTTCTCAAGAGCTGCCCACCTCCTTTAAAATAGTCCTTATTAAATGCTTGTCCCTTAATTAATCAGCCTGAGGTTGCTATCTATTTCCTGCTGGAAGACTAACAAATACATGTGCAGAGTGAGTGTATTTGGTCCACAAGCAGGGAGAGAGAAGGCCTGATGCTGTGGACAAGCCATTTTCTGCATTGCCTTGAGTAATCTGAGGTGCATGTGTATTTGAGGGTACACAATACCAAAAAAAAAAAAAAACCTGCCTTAAAAGGGTCCTAATAACTCTTTGAAACTTTTAGCTAAGTTTTAATGGATAGCATTCTAAAATTACACAGTGAAGTACAGCTTAAACTGATTACTAAGATAGTCTAAATGAAATTTCAAGACATTCTTAACTTAAAATTAAATCTTTAGTCAAAGATTTAAACTAAATCTTAGTTTTAAATTATTTTTCATGTATATTATCCAATTTAATAATAGACAAATAATTACCAAAGAAGATAGTGAGAATGTAGGTAAATATGGAAAAGAACCTGTCACTCCTAAATGAAATCAGTCCTGAATATTCATTGGAAGGACTGATGCTGAAGCTGAAACTCCAATCCTTTGGCTACCTGATGCAAAGAGCTGACTCATTTGAAAAGACCCTGATGCTGGGAAAGATTGAGGGCAGAAGAAGGGGATGACAGAGGATGAGATGGTTGGAGGGCATCACCGACTCAATGGACATGGGTTTGGGTGGACTCTGGGAGTTGGTGATGGACAGGGAGGCCTGGCGTGCTGCAGTTCATGGGGTTGCAAAGAGTCAGACACGACTGAGCAACTAAACTGAACTGATGGAAAAGAAGAGGAGCTTGGGGGAAAAAGGTTAACACTGAATTAGTTGTGAAGTTATAATTGCTATAGTTCTCTTAATGAAGATGATTTGGCAAAACTTCTACCAAAAACAAAGCCTTAACAAAATGCCTTTTTGAAGAGTATATATAGGAATCAATTTAATTCTGTCTCAGTTTTCAGTTCCTAAAGGGATAAACAGAAATAATGAAACTGTATATTTTCCACGAAACATGAAGACCATGTGTATTAGGGGACTCACAAAGTGAAGGTTCTCATGTGGCAACATCAAATGACCTAATCCGCAAAAGTGGGTGCTTTGGTGGGGTGAAGGCTAATAACGACCATGGCAGTAGGCTGGCTTGAAGTCAGCTTGTTGTATCTTAGGGGGATTTACTTCTGGAGCAATATTTCTCTGGTTGAGTTATTCTCATGTGTTAGTTTTGCAATCTTCTTCCCGTTGAGCAACTTCATCTGATCACAGACATAGTAATAGCTAAACAGAGTCTTTGATCACTTCTCCAATGAACAGAGCATTTTCTTGACAGCACCTTCTCAGGTAGCAGAGAAAAGAGATGTTTGCCTGTCACCGACTTTATGTTTCATTCAGCTTGAATTCAGAAGATGATGTCTCACGTAAACACACAATACTTAGAAAGCTGAAGTGAGCTCAAGAAGATGAACATGTCCTACCAGGGTAACCAGCTGGACTATTTCACTGCTCAAAATGTGGTTTTCATTATGAATGAGTTGGCTTCCAGGGAGAATTTTCACAAGAATATGAACTCTGATGACTTAATATTACCAGTAAGCACCATCTAAATAAAGTGATCTGTGTAAACGAAGGCTGTGAAGCTGGGATCTGCTGGTGAACACATGTTACAGAGGCAGCTCTATGTATGGTGTATGCATGTCTGCCTGGGATTACTCAGCCTGGATGTGGTAAGTCATACTTATGCCTGCCGTGAAAAGATAAGGAGAAAACATTTTATTTATCTGTAGCAAAAGTATATTCCCACGAAATGGTGGCAAGTTCTTTCCCAGAGGTTTCTGAGTGCTGGATAGCTATGTTTCTGGGAAGAGGCTAGTATAAGCTTCTTCAATCTATAGACTTAAAAATATTCACAACCTAAAAGTTGAGAGTTATGTTTTATTTGGTGAGAATGTTTAGGACTTCAAATCCAGAAGGCAGAAACTCAAGTAACCCTGACAGAACTACTGAGGAGGTGAGAAGGGAGTGAGGATATGTGGTTTTGCAACAAAGGGCAGATAGTCTGAACATCAAAAGATTATTGTAAATGAAGAAGAAAACCAGATATCTCAAGTTAAGGGATTTAGCACTTTTCTGTGTGTGGGAAGATGCGAGAGTCTGGGCCCACTGAAATTATTTCTCTGATATGTACCTCAGCTCTCTGGGGCCAGGATCCTGTGTTTCTGGGGCCAGGAAACTCACCTTCTGAGTTTCCTCAGAGCTCACTGTGGGGAGCGGCTGCAGTCTGATGGCTGCTGGATGGCAATTCTTTCCTTCCTAAGTTTCCTCAGGGCTCACCAACTCACTATCCATTGTGGCTGCAATTGCTGACGACTGTTACATTCTTGTTTACTGATATGGCAGGAAATATTCAATTTCTCAAATTCAAGAATATGGGCATGTTACGATACCTGGAGTTACTAGAGCCTCACTCTCTACTGTTAGCCTTCATCATATTTTATTACTAGCTTAGGGTCTAGCATAATAAAGTCCCCCTGATGATGTAAACATCTTACATCACTCTTCTGTTTAAAGTCTCTCAGAGGTCCTGTGTTTCTTTCACAGCAAAAGCAAAGCCCTCCCAGTGGGTCTGGCCCTGCCCCTTTCTTGCCTCTGGTTTAGTTCTACATCGAAGCCTGCCCCTCCCCCCAACTCCTTGCTCAGCACTCACCTCCTGCCACACTGGCCCCTGTCTGTTTACAAGCTTGGCTCTGGCCTTTCCTCCTCAAGAGGCTCTTCCAGACATCTGCACTGCATCTTCCATTTGGCTTGCATTCATTTGCATGACCTCCGCCCTGACCACTCAGTCTGATGAAGCAAACTGCCACCGTCTCCCACGTCACTGTCTCCATCCCCTTTGCCCTGTCCCACCCTTATTCTGCTTCTAAGGCATGTGTCACCTTCAAAAATACTATGTGATTTATTCATATATTATCATCCATCTCTCTCCCACTGGGATATAAGTAGCATGAGGCAAAGGTCTTTGATCCTTCTATTCACTAGGGCATCATTGGCACCTAGACAAGCAGCTAGCTTGTAGTGAGGGGCAGATAAATATTTGTCTAATTTCAGTAACTTCATATGAAAACAAAAACAATTCATTCAAAATGTGTTAAAAATCTGAAATCTAGAAATATCTCAGACATATGAATTATACTTGGAGATGGTAGCACTTAAAGAATTTGCCATAAGCTTTTAAAATGTACTATTTGCTATTCAGAGTAGTGATCAGCAAACCGTGGCCTGGGCCAGGTGTGGCTAGTCATCTTCTGTTTTGTTTGTTTTAAATCAGAGTGTTATTGGAACCCAGCTCCCCCGTGTTCACTTACCTTGTCCAAGGCAGCTTCTCATCTGCAAGAGCAGAGTTAAGTGCTTGGGACAGAAGCTTCTGGCAAGAAAAGCCAAAATTATTGCCTGGCCTTTACTTTGCTGACACTGATTTAGATCAAAGTTGCAGCCATAATTTCCAGCAATTATCTAAATAGATATTTTCACTTACGTGTCAGGAGTGTAGAAGGAATCTAAGGCCGAGAAACTGAAGCATTCTTGCCTCTGCACTGTAGCTGCCTGTCCATCCGTCTCTCTGACATACCTTAAGTATCTCAGTTTTCCAGTGATTTGTGGACTTCAACTGAAATTGAAATCTGGCAGAATTCTAAAGCAAACGACCCCTTGAAGTCCCATCTGGATTATTTTATTACTCAGAATAGTCTATTTTCCTTTCTATTATTGGGCATCTTTTAGATATTATAATAACCTGGATTATTTAGAGCCTGTGTCCTCAGTGACCTCTTTCTGTTTAAAAAGCAGTTGCCTAGATGTTCTCTGAGAGGTATTCAGACACTATTATACTATATTTATAGTTCATTTTCTTGAAGGAAGATATAATTTTCCTTAACATTTAATCCTAATATAAAATTAGTGCACCTTATATAGCAGCAGTATTGTTAACCTAATAGCTGCATTATAACTAATGGTAGAGACCAGCAGATTAAGATGACAGATTTATCATTATGCTTCACAAAACATAGGATGCTAGTACTTTTAAAGGGATGCATTTAGGTGCTATTTTAAACAATACTTAATGGAATATATTCAAAGATCTCTTAGTAGAAATTAGAGTCAACCTGAAGCAAGTCTCTGGATAATTCAAGAAAAATATTATCTTTCTTTAATTTCTAGATATTTCAGATGATATTTTACATATGTGATGTGTGAATGTCTGGTTAAGATAGATGATTAGATGGATGGATTGAGAATTAGATAAATGGATAGGTAATTAGATAAATAGATAACAGATTATTATATGGATGGATAGGTAGACGATGGATGGATGGGTGGATGGATAGATAATTAGATAGATGACAGGTAAATAATTAGATAGATGATAGAAGATTAGATGGATGGATAGACAGATAATTAGATAAATAGACAGGTAGGAAAGGGCTTCCCTTGTGGCTCAGCTGATAAAGAATTTGCCTGCAGTGTGGGAGACCCTGGTTTGATTCCTGGGTCAGGAAGATCCACTGGAGAAGGGATAGGCTACCCACTCCAGTATTCTGGCCTGGAGAATTCCATGGACTGTATAATCTACAGGGTTGCAAAGAGTCAGACATGACTTTCACTTTCACAGGTAGGGTTTGCCTGGAGGCTGGCCTACAGAAGGTATCCAACAAATATTATTGTTCTCTTCCTGTACATTATTTTCTTTCTCACCAATGGATATCAAAATTGAGAGAAGTCTTAGAAAATTCTTATTAATAGAATGCATCGAAATAGCGAAAATGAGTAAGTGACATTCAGTTCAGTTCAGTTCAGTTGCTCAGTCATGTCCGACTCTTTGTGACCCCATGAATTGCAGCACACCAGGCAATGGCACCCCACTCCAGTACTGTTGCCTGGAAAATCCCATGGACAGAGGAGCCTGGTAAGCTGCAGTCCATGGGGTTGCTAAGAGTCGGGCACAACTGAGTGACTTCACTTTTACTTTCATGCATTGGAGAAGGAAATGGCAACCCACTCCAGTGTTCTTGCCTGGAGAATTCCAAGGATGGGGGAGCCTGGTGGGCTGCTGTCTATGGGGTCGCACAGAGTCGAACACGACTGAAGTGACTTAGCAGCAGCAGCAGCAGGCCTCCCTGTCCATCACCAACTCCTGGAGTTCCCCCAAACTCATGTGCATTGAGTTGGTGATGCCATCCAGCCATCTCATCCTCTGTCATCCCCTTCTCCTCCTGCCCCAATCCCTCCCAGCATCAGAGTCTTTTCCAATGAGTCAACTCTTTGCATGAGGTGGCCAAAGTACTGGAGTTTCAGCTTCAGCATCAGTCCTTCCAATGAACACCCAGGACTGATCTTTTTTTTTTAATTTAAATTTATTTATTTTAATTGGAGGCTAATACTTTAAATATTGTATTGGTTTTGCCATACATCAACATGAATCCACCATGGGTTTACACATGTTCCCCATCCTGAACCCCCCTCCCACCTCCCTCCTCATACCATCCCTCTGGGTCATCCGAGTGCACCAGCCCCAAGCATCCTGTATCCTGCATCGAACCTGGACTGGCGATTCATTTCTTATATGATATTATACATGTTTCAATGCCATTCTCCCAAATCATCCGACCCTCTCCCTCTCCCACAGAGTCCATAAGACTGTTCTATACATCTGTGTCTCTTTTGCTGTCTCACATACAGGGTTATCGTTACCATCTTTCTAAATTCCATATATATATGTGTTAGTATACTGTATTGGCGTTTTTCTTTCTGGCTTACTTCACTCTGTATAATAGGCTCCAGTTTCATCCACCTCATTAGAACTGATTCAAATGTATTCTTTTTAATGGCTGGGTAATACTCCATTGTGTATATGTACCACAGCTGTCTTATCCATTTGTCTGCTGATGGACATCTAGGTTGCTTCCATGTACTGGCTGTTATAAACAGTGCTGTGATGAACATTGGGGTACATGTGTCTCTTTCAATTCTGGTTTCCTCGGTGTGTATGCCCAGCAGTGGGATTGCTGGGTCATAAGGCAGTTCTATTTCCAGTTTTTTAAGGAATCTCCACACTGTTCTCCATAGTGGCTGTACTAGTTTGCATTCCCACCAACAGTGTAAAAGGGTTCCCTTTTCTCCACACCCTCTCCAGCATTTATTGTTTGTAGACTTTTGGATCGCAGTCATTCTGACTGGTGTGAAATGGTACCTCACTTTAGAATGGACTGGTTGGATCTCCTTGCAGTCCAAGGGACTCTCAAGAGTCTTCTCCAACACCACAGTTCAAAAGCATCAATTCTTCAGCACTCAGCTTTCTTCACAGTCCAACTCTCATATCCATACATGACCACTGGAAAAAACCATAGCCTTGACTAGACGGACCTTTGTTGGCAAAGTAATGTCTCTGCTACTAGATATGCTATCTAGTAGCCTACCTTATAGGAGGAGAAGAGGGTTAGTAATCAGATATGCAAGTAAGGACATTGTATGCCAAAAAGTATTAAGAATTATGGGATATTATGTATTAAATTAGGGTATATATGTGGAATCTAGAAAAATGGTATAGATGTTTTTATTTGCAAAACAGAAATAGAGACACAGACATAGAGAATAAACATACAGACACCAAAGAGGGAAGGGGGAGTGGGATGGATTAGGAGACTGGGATTGACACATATATACTATTTACACTGTGTATAAAATAAACAACTAATGAGAAGCTACTGTATAGCAAAGGGAACCCTACTCAGTGCTCTGTGGTGACTTAAACAGGAAGAAAATCCAAAACAGAGGGTATATATGTACATGCATAGCTGATTCTCTTTGCTGTACAGCAGAAATTAACTCAATGTTGTAAAGCATCTATACTCCAATAAAAATTCATCTTAAAAAATGAACTATGGGAAAACCCATATCTGCTAGAAAAAAATAAACTTTTCCCCAGAGTTAAGATACCATGACATTCACATTTTTTAAAAAAGAACGAACAAAAAAGAAACAACTAAAGGGAGACATAAAGCCCAGCAAGAGAATAGACAGTCCAGAGGAACAGGAAGGGGCTGCATGAATGCCCTTTGCTAGGTCTGCTGAAGGAGGGCCAGTGAGGAAGGGACATTCGAATAGAGACCTGATTTCATCTGAGGGAGCAGAATGTGCATAAAAATCTGCAAGAGCATCGCCAGAGGAAGAGACATCAAAGGCTGAAGCCCTGAGCTGGGGACCTAGCTGACGAGTTGAAGGGTCACTGGGGGATTCCCATGTGACTACAAGGAGGTGGACAGGGATGCAGCAGTGGAGGATGCCCTGTGATAAAGGACTACATGTTATTATAGTGCATGTGTGTTCTCAGTTATGTCTGACTCTTTGTGACCCCATGGACTGCAGCCCGCCAGGCTCCTCTGTCCATGGGATTCTCCAGGCAAGAATACTGGAGTGGGTAACTATTTCCTACTCCAGGGGATCTTCACAACCCAGGGATCAAACCGACATCTCCTGTGGTTCCTGCACTGGCAGGTGGGTTGTTTACCACTTGAGCCATGTGTTATTAACCAAATATAAGTTCCTGAGCACCTTAATCGGTCTGGCTGCTATTACAAAATACCACAGACTGGGTGGCTTCAGCAGCAGACGTTTCTCACTGTTGGCTGGTCAATATATCCCATGCAGTTGGACTCTGGGAGGCCCTTCTGGTTTATAAACAGCCACTTCCTCACCCAGCAGAGAGCAGAGAGGCCACATGTCAGTGTCTCTTTGTATAAGGATACTGATCCCATATGAGGGCTCTGCCCTCACAACCTAAGCATTCCTCAAAGCCCTCATCTCCTAATACCATCACTTTGGACCTAGGATTTCTACATATGAACTTGGCAGCGACACACACATTCAGTCCATAATACCAGGCATTTCTATGTTTTACTGAACGTGTGGGCCCTGGTGAGAAATCTATCCATGATGTTTTGGAAGAATGTGAAGCATGTCCTACATCACAGACTGAAAGGCAAAGATTTGGAAGCCAGAAAAGGAAGAAGATGGGATCCAATCCCAGCCCCTGGGAAGGGCTATGTGAAGTTACACATGAGGAGCTTCTATCTACTGAAGTTTGGTTGAGGATTTCTTACTAATTTACTATTGTCCATGGGCTTCCCTGGTGGCTCAGATGGTAAAGGATCTGCCTGCAATGGGTTTGATCCCTGGGTGGGGAAGATCCCCTAGAGAAGGAAATGGCTACCCACTCCAGTATTTCTTGCTTGGAAAATCCCATGGACAGAGGAGCTTGGTGGGCTACAGTCTGTGGGGTCACAAAGAGTCAGACACAACTGAGCAACTAACACTTTCACTTCACTTCACTATTGTCCACACTTCTCACCACTAGAATCCTTACTGCACAGTCCTGCCTGGTCTCTGAAATATGTTAAGGGTGACTTTACAATTTATCATCCCAAATGGGGCCCACTGAAGTGTTAAAGGGGAGCCCTAAAATTACTCCAGGAAAACACAGAATAAGTCAGGGCTGTTCCAGGAAGGCTGACATACATGGTCATCCCACTTTACATGCAGTAACTCAGCCCCATGCTCACCAGCCCCGGGCACTGGAGTCCCCTGAAGCTGGGAACTCAGGGCTGAGAGTCCAGACTTGTGAGATGCACCCCTCAGTTGTGCTCATCTACCAGGGTTCTGGACACAGATCTGCAAAACCAAAGCTCCTGGGGACCCTGTCTCTGTCTGAGCCTTAGGGACCCTCATGATTACCCACTGAACCTGAGAGTCACTCTCTTCAAAGCACAGGATGCTTTCAACCTTACTTGCAAAATATCCTCCAGAATTCAGGCTTTCAGAAAACAAAAGCCTGAAAGAAAACATATTTTAGGTGCTCCATATCACAACTTACCTCCATGGTTGTTGCTGTTCACTCACTAAGTCATGTCAACTCTTTGTGACTCCATGGACTGCAGCACACCAGGCCTCCCTGTCCTTCACCATCTCCCAGAGTTCAATTAAGTTCATATCCCTTGAATCAGTAATGCCATCCAACCATCTCATCCTCTGCCATCCTCTTATCCTTCTGCCTTCAATCTTTCCCAGTGTCAGGGCCTTTTCCAAAGAGTCAGCTGTTCTCAATTTACATCAAGTGGCCAAAGTGTTGGAGCTTCAGCTCCGTGGTGGGAAGGGGTGAATAGTTTCTTCCCTGCATTGTTTCAGGACACTTAGACAGCTCTCAGAAATCACCAAGAGATCAAAGGGCCAACTTCACTCCTGGCAAAACTGGTGGAGAGAGTGTTTTCAGATGTTGCCAAGTGGGCTTACAAATGCTTTTACCTCCTGGGAATCAGTTATCCACTTAATTACTGATGGAGCTGGGCAACTCTGGGTCCCTTCAGCAGGGGCAGAGTCTACTCAGAAAGGTCACAGTGTGAACGATGGGAGGAGTGACAGGCTGTTTCCACAAGACAGAGCCTGGGAGGGGCTCGATCCCACCCTGTAGACATGACTTCTCTCTCAGTGAGCTCCAGTCCACATGGTAGGGAGAGGACCAGAGCTTTTCTACAGCCCAGGTCCCTGAATATGGGAACATGTGACATGGGGCAAATATCTTCCCAGCATGCACTCGTGTTCTCTATGATTTGATTTGTCTATGGCAGCAAAGCCAAAGTAACATTAGTGTTTCCATGAATAGTTCTGCACAAACTGTAGGCTTTATTCTTCCAGCAACTTTCAAAAAGCATCTGAGAGACTTGCCTGGTGGTCCACTGGTTGAGAATCCCCCTTACAGTGCAGGAGACACGGGTTCGATCTCTAGCTGGATGTCTGAGACCCCATATGCCACAACTAAGACCTGACACAGTCAAAAATAAATATATATATATGTGTGTGTATTTTAAATCTAATTTTCTTTCCTAATGTGCAGCTCATAGTAGGTCTTCAATAAATATTTGTTATGCATGCCTGTACCAACAGATGAATCGTGGCCTTCATTTTATGTCCCTACACAGAGGCCCTTAAGTGACTCACTTTAATTCCTAGGTTAGAGTGGAATTTTCTTAGCCTAGAATCCAACTCTCTCACATGTGCTCTAACAAATCTTTCCACATCACGTTCGACACTTGGCAACAGCCTCCTCCCTTTCCAACCAAAGGGTCTGATGAGAATCCGTTATACCACATTCCGGTTCATTTCTGATTGTTTGGATTGTGCTGCTTTTCTTACTACCCCAGTTTGGCCCACCCTGCAATATTCAGTTCAAATTTCACCTTTTCCCCCACAAATTACACTGACTTGTGCAACTTAATTGTTATTTTTCAAATACTGCCTTGTATAGCTGTGGAATTCTTCCATTGTCCACATCTTTTCCCTTAAATGAATACGCCTGTGGAGGCTGAGAAACACACCCACACTTTTCCTACTCACTCTAATGCCTAGAAGAGCTATGATCTGCTCAGATCATAGCACCTCATCAGTCTCTCTGACTGTGATAAGTAAACAGGAGCCTCCTGTGCTGGGTCATTTCCTGCCTGTGCTCTGCTCTCTAATGGCCACTGGATGCCCTTCACAGCAATTCATGCCTCTGAATCCAGCTGCATTGAATCTGACATCCTCTAGAGTTAAACGCCTGCCTCCGTGCCTCCTTTTGCCAAGAAGAGATGGACGGCTAATTTTCCAAGGCAATTCTGAGACATTATCCTTCTTCAAAATTACCGCGTACTTCAATTATCATTACTGTTAGCACATTAATTAAAATTAGCACATGATTTTAATTTCAGTTCAACTTTGAACATCACATTATATTTTCACATTGGTTTAGTTTCAGAATATGGTTATGTGACACAGTGTGAGAGCATAAATTTTTACACTTTTGGAGGGCAACTTGCAATGGTATCACATGCTGAAAAATGTTATAAAATCTTGGTTAATAAGTTCCATTTCCACATATTAAAGACAGTCAGAAGTACATGCAAAATTTATTTAAGGGTATTATCTTGACATTGTTTATAAGAATTAAAAGTTGAAAACTAGTTCTATGTCAAGAAATAGTGATTGATAAAATTAAATTCTGATGTACATATTACATGTATTATGTATAAACACATGTGGTTACTGAAATAAGGAAAAAATAATTTTATCTATGTATGGATAAGTTTTGATAAAAATGGCTGGAAAAAAACATGGACCACATACCACATTTAAAAACATGTAAATAAGCAAAATGTAGGAAGTTTGTCTAAAACATTTACCCAATAAATGCTGTATTTATCTCTGTGAGAGGGGCTGATTGTTTTTCTTTTATTCCATTACTATCATCCTATATTTATTTTTGTCAGCTTGGATTGTTTTGGAAATAAATTTAAAACATAAATATTACAGTATATTATTATCAAGAGAACTTGAAAAAAATCTACACAGTCGATAAATTTAATGCTGGTTGGTTCGGAAGGCTCAGTTAATTCTGGGACAGTGGGGGAAACACAAGATGAGACTCAAAGACTTTAGTGGTAAATGGGCTTTAGGTCAAAAGAAAGAAAAAGGTACCAACATTTGAAAAACGACCTCTACTTGTGTCCACCGGGAAAAGTCCTTCCTTTCCTAGAAGCTGAAAGATTCTGTATGCAGTAATCTCCACAACAGTCTGCACAATTTTATTTGCCTCCTCCAAATGCTGCACATCCAAATTTGTCATGAGAATTCCCTTCTGTGCTCTAGAGGTCACAGAGTTAATGATGGAGGCATGGTTTACAGGCAGTTTTCTTCCTTTTGCAAAAAATGATAAACTGTCATATTTCGCTTATTATAAACAAGTTTGAAATAACCATGAAAAAATAAATATTTTAACAAGGAAAATTAAGGCAATCAGAGGAGGAGATTGAATAAGTGTTTACAGAGGCTGCAAACTTTATTACAACAATAGTTATTTTCATCATAGGATCTTTTATCCTGGCTACATGAAATCCTTTTAAACAAGAATTAATTAAGATTTGCAGTGAATGTAATAAACAGCTTAGTGTTATGATGTTCTTTAGTGCCTGGATCATTCATTTGTTCCTGTCCTACAGATTTTTACACATATTTATTGAGCTGCTCAATGTTCCCAATGCTGCGCTGAGGTTTCACAGTTCAGTTCAGTTCAGTTGCTCAGTCGTGTCCAACTCTTTGCAACCCCATGGATTGCAGCACGCCAGGCTTCCCTGTCCATCACCAACTGCTGGAGCCTACTCAAACTCATACCCATCACATTGGTGATGCCATCCAACCATCCCATACTCTATTGTCCCCTTCTTCTCCCACCTTCAATCTTTCCCAGCATCAGGGTTTTTTTCCAATGACTCAGTTCTTCGCATTAGGTGGCCAAAGTATTAGAATTTCAGCTTCAGCATCAGTCCTTCCAATGAATATTCAGGACTGATTACCTTTAGGATGGACTGGTTGGATCTCCATGCAGTCCAAGGGACTCTCAAGAGTCTTCTCCAACACCACAGTTCAAAAGCATCAATTCTTCGGTGCTCATATTTCTTTATAGTTCAACTCTCACATCCATACATGACTACTGGAAAAACCATAGCTTTGACTAGATGGACCTTTGTTGGCAATGTAACATCTGCTTTTTAATATTCTGTCTAGGTTGGTCATAGCTTTTCTTCCAAGAAGAAAGTGTCTTTTAATTTCTTGGCTGCAGTCACCATCTGCAATGATTTTGGAGCCCCCAAAAATAAAGTCTGTCACTGTTTCCCCATCTATTTGCCATGAAGTGATGGGACCAGATGCCATGGTCTTAGTTTTCTGAATATTGAGCTTTAAGCCAATTTTTTCACTCTCCTCTTTCACTTTCAACAAGAGGCTCTTTAGTTCTTCTTCACTTTCTGCCATAAGGGTGGTGTCATCTGCATATCTGAGGTTATTGATATTTCTCCCAGCAATCTTGATTCCAGCTTGTGCTTCTTCCAGCCCAGAGTTTCTCATGATGTACTCTGTATATAAGTTAAATAAGCAGGGTGACAATATACAGCCTTGACGTACTCCTTTCCCTATTTGGAACCAATCTGTTGTTCCATGTCCATTTCTAACTGTTGCTTCCTGACCAGCATACAGATTTCTCAAGAGGCAGGTCAGGTGGTCTGGTATTCCCATCTCTTTAAGAATTTTCCACAGTTTCTTGTGATCCACACAGTCAAAGGCTTTGGCGTAGTGAATAAAGCAAAAGTAGATGTTTTTCTGAAACTCTCTTGCTTTTTCGATGATCCACAGTCAACAATTAACTTCCCAGATGGCGCTAATGGTAAAGAACCCGCCTGCCAATGCAAAAGACATATGAGACATGGATTTGATCCCTGGATTGGGAAGATCCCCTAGAGGAGAAAATGGCATCCCACTCCAGTATACTTGCCTAGAGAATCCCATGGACAGAGGGCCCTGGTGGGTTACAGTCTCTGGAGTCACACAGAGTCAGACATGAGTGAGCACTCACACTCACGCAGGTTAAGGAATTATGGATTCCAATTTGCATTAAAAGGTTTTTCACTGTAAGCTAACACCCTTGGTTCCTAGCACACTACAGGGTTTTACACAGATGGCTTTGGAAGAAGTAGAACAGGGCAGAGTTTCCCCAGATTGCCACTGCCCACCGCGGCCTCTGCAGCCAGGGCTTTGGAGACCTGAGCTGGCACTCCCAGAGGGGACTCTTAAGGACTTGGAGTACTATGTCTCCCTGTTTGTTCCACACTCTGCCCAGTACATAAATCCCTTCACGCACAGTCCAATCCTGCCTCATGCTGTAATAGCAATAATCCATTCTGACTTCTTCTCCAACTCAGAGCCACTTCTTGGCAGGCTCCTTCAGAGTCTCTTCTTAAATGTCCCTTCTTTAAGGGAGCTTCTCTGATTTCACTCCCCTAAGGCAGGTCTCCCCTTGTATTTTCTGTCTAACCACCTCCATCCCGCTGTTTGCTTCCCTCCCAGCCACAACCACAGCCTGCATGCTTGTTTATTCTTAGCTACTCATATCTAGTCATCACATCCTTTAGACTGTAGTCTTCAGGAGGACAGCAACCACGTTCCCCTTCACTGTTAAATTCCTGCTACCCAGCACTCAGCAACTATTTTTTGAATGGAAAAAAAAAAAAAAATCAATTGCTTGGTTAACTGTGGATAACCCCCTCCCACCCCTCCTCCCTTTATGCACTTTGCTTTTAGGAAAGATCTGCATTAGTTCCTGTTTTCACATGGAAAGAAATTCACCATTATGGAACAAAAGGCAGGAAGTGAAAGTACTATTTGTCTTACAGGTAGCTGAGCAGTTACAGAGGCAGCGGTGCACAACCAAGCAGTGAGAGTGGCCATGCCATGGTGCGTCCCCCAAACCACACTCAGCACCTCAGCATCCCGCCTCCAGAACACTGAAATGTGGCTGTGAGCATCTGTGCTTTATCTTAATTTTGTGCCTCTATTAGCAAGAGGTGTCCTAAGGTAACCGCCTCTTCACTGTATACCATTTTAGCTTGCAAAGGTTTCATGGAGATAATCTACTTTAGGATAGCAAGTGAAACCTGAATTCAGCTTTAATGCAAATTCCAAAAAGGTTAATTATCTTCTCCAAGGTCAATATTTGAATTTGGGTTTGTCTGACATGAAATCCCAGGCTGTGTCCACACCAAATAAGCCCTGGCTGATGTCATGAGCTTGAATTTCTTATCTGCAGACTTCAGTCCCAAATGACATGGTGTCCTGCACCCCTGGAAGAGAAAAAAAATGGGAGAATGGTTGCCAAGCAACCACGGCACCAGGATGTCCTGATTGCAGCGTGATCGACTGGAATCTGGCAAGTTTCCCAGGATGAGAGTAGCAGGAATAATTATTTTTCTGTCTTCTAATTTCCTATCAGGGTTGCCTTGAGTTCCAGTCTCACATACTAAAATCGTAAACATTATTTCCAATTTCACATCATCTAAACCATAATTATGTCCTTTGGGATAATTTAAAACTCTATGCTACTGATTTAATCTGCTGATGAATTTACCCTCAATTATCACAGCACCCTCAGAGAGTTTTGACATGAACCATGACTTTTATAAGCAAAGTGTTCCTGGTTTTAAGACAGTTTTATTTCACCTGTGTAAATCACATACCTAGACAATTAAATTATCTAAATATAGGTAGTAATTCTGATTTGGTTTAGTAGCGATTTTACCATTATAACTGGGAAGGGACTTTATTCGGGGAGCCAGCTGACTAAGAAGATAACAGGCTACCATCTCAAAATGCCAATCTTGTCTGGATCTGGATACCAGGCTCTTTTGTAGAGTGAAGAGAAAGAAGCAATGAGGAACTAAAGTCAAAACATAGAACAGAGAGGGAGAGGCAGTGGGAACGTGAAGTGAAATGGTTTTCAGTCTTACAAAACATCTCCAACTGAATGGCCAGACTTTGGAAGGGGTTTCTTAATCTCTTCTATTCACAGATGTGTATGTGTTAGTCGCTCAGTCGTGTCCAACCCTGCGACCCCATGGACTGTAGCCCGCCAGGCTCCTCTGTCCATGGAATTCTCCAGCAAGAATATTGGAGAGGATTGCCATGCCCTCCTCCAGGAGATCTTCCCAACCCAGGGATCAACCCAGGTCTCCCGTATCACAGGCAGATTCTTTTCCATCTGAGCCACCAGGGAAGCCCAATTCACAGGTGAGCAGGGTCAAATAATCTCTCTCTGAGCTGAACAAAGGCACTTTAATTTACAGTCAGGCAGTGGGACAGGGTCCTCTGAGGCAAGTATGATTATAATAACAAAAGCAATGAAGATCAAGTCAAAGAAACAGCTTCCAACATTGAGTCAGAATTGGCTTTCTCTCTGCAACATAACAATTAAACCAGTCTGATATTCCAAGGAAGGTCACAAGATAAATTTGCAGAACCTATGGGGGGGGGGGGGTTTCAGGACCTATGGTGTGACCCTAAAGGGGCTCACAGAAAGTACACAAAACTTTCAGTTTCAGGTTTGAAACTGAAATGGCTACGAAAGGCAAAGATACATCCTGTAGCCACAAGAAAGGGATGAGAGCAATTTGTTCACTACCAGAAGAGTAAGGGGCTTCAACCGACCACCCAAAGAACTCACTATGGGTTCCATACATTTGAAGGGCAGAGGAAGCTAATGACTTAAGAGCTGAGAAACCTCAGTTGTCATAAGCTGCCTGAAGTGTCCTTTTATAGCACAGTCTTATGTTTTGGAAAGGAACAGCACTGGCATGATGACAGTTCTAAGCTGTGTGTCTGCTGTGGGCCGACAGGCTGCGCGGGAGAAGGATGGGAGGGGATGTCTGGTAGCTTGTGTTAACGGGTCCCCTGAAGGGACAGGAAGACCCCCTGAGAAGGATGCCAGGGATGTTCAGAACATATGGCCGGGGGGCTGAGACAGGAGTCCTAGATGGCCAACTGGAAACTTCAGTTCTCAGCCAAGGGAGGCACAGGATGTCTGTAAGGGCTGCAAAAGAAAGGTCCAGTGTCTGGCTGAGTCCAGGGAAGGAAGGCACCCACAGCCCCTTCCCACGGCAGGTGTCCGGCTAGAGTAGAGCCAAGCTGAGAAATATTTAACTGTGTGTCAAGGCTCCAGTTGAGGTCATCACACGTCACACTGTTTTAATTACAGAATCAACTTTGGGGAGCAACAAGGCTGCAGGTCTTTTCCCTACGCGAGTATCGAGAAGAGGGCGGAGGCCGTCTTGGAGTGCGTGAGAGAAGGGCCAGCCTGGAGGGGCGTCAGCACACGGAGAGGAAGTGACGCAATGGCTTTCTTTGTTTCCCGTGATTCCCGCTTCTTCACACCACTGGTTTCCTGCATTTTCCTACTGGGAGGGTGCCACACTTGGTATGACTAGGATCTTTGACATCATTTGAAACACTTGATATTTGACTTTCCTGCCCTACAGCAATAAAATATTGAGGGGAGGGGAGGAATATTGGGATGAAACGGTGACAAAGTGACACACAACAGATACATTTGGCTCTCTAACATTCATGGACTGATGCTGAAGCTGAAGCTCCAATACTCTGGCCACTTGATGTGAAGAACTGACTCATTAGAAAAGACCTTCTTGCTGGGAAAGATTGAAGGCAGGAGGAGAAGAGGACGACAGGGGATGAGATGGTTGGATGGCATCACTTACTCGATGGACATGAGTTTGAGAAACTCCGGGAGTTGGTGATGGTCAGGGAAGCCTGGTGTGCTGCAGTCCATGGGGTCACAGTCGGAAACGACTGAGTGACTGAACTGAACTGAACAGTCTTGGGTTTGCATCAAATGCAGTGAAGTCTCTAACTAGAGCTAATCAAGTGGAACTAACAGAGTGTCGTTTGTGTACCAGGCTCCCTAGATCCCATTGACACTGCCCATGATCCCAGGGCCACACATCTCCCTGGGGGGGTAGGGGTGGGGATAGGTAGTTCCAGATACTGAGATCCAGCCAGCTCTGAGCTTGAGGCAACCTTACCTCTGCACCCAGCCAGCTGCTCAGATGTGATTGTTCTGTGCACTTGTCCTGACTTGTGAAAGGTTGAGAAGGAGTTCTCTAGGCAATCCTTTGAATTAAATATGAATAATCCCATTTTATAAACTCTGACTTTGGAGGCAGGGCACTTAAAAACTGGACATTGCCTTCTTTTCACTGCATAGGTATTGAACTGATACATAAATGACAAGATCCGTGAAGGAAGGAAAATTATTAAAGTTAAAACAATGACATATAGATTGTTTAAAGATATCTGGTCACAAATTACAATGCATTTAAGCTAATCTGTGTATGAAAAAACCTCTTTAAATCAATATGGAGAAGGGCAATCACCAAGTGGGGGCTGCAGCAATGTTTACACAGTGATGAAAGCCACAGAGTGGAGCATAGTGATACCCTGCAGATATTGCCATCTGGGGCAAGTTCTCTACCGTTGTATCCATTCCTTTATATAAATGTGGGTATTTATAGTATCCTGGGAGTTTTGAATGAGATTGTGTAGGTAAATGCTTAGCACAACATACACACATAATAAGCATCTAAAGGTAATTACTGTTATCATTATGTCAAAATTTTTCTAATGGTATAAGCAGTAATTACAAATAGCTTGAATTTCAAAACATTATCAAGATAGATTGTTATAAGGATTAAGATTATAATTAACACATTAAAAGAAAAATATCCATATATGAATAATATTTCTGTCCTTCTACACAATGACAGTGCAGGGAAAAAAGAAGACACCAATTAAATAAGCTTTCTGGTTCTGAGTAATTGTCAGTCTCTCTCTTCTGTACTTTCTTCATAAGTTAAATGGAATCGTAATTACTGTACCTAGGAATGTTGTGGGAAAAAATGGGAATGAGTCTGTAAAGGTTCACATATTTTATAAACTGTAAAAGAATATGCAAACTAGTTCACTGTACAGAGGAAACATACTTGTACTGTAGAAAAGATCTTATAATTCTCACCCTATAAATGGTTAGTGGCTTATTTACTATGCACGCTGCATCACGAAGGAGATGCTGGCTCTGTGTGGAGATGGAAGCAGCAGTGGTACCTGCTTATCAGAGTTCACTGGATCAGGCTGATGGTATGCTGGTGACTCATTAATAGTGGACACTGGTAGGCAGGACTGGTTTAAGTGTCTGCCAATTTCTGTTGTGTAAATATGTCCCTACCTTGGCTGATCTTAAGCCACCACCATGCTGGAACTGAAGAGAAAGTTGGTAATGTATGAGCTTAGATAACCACCTTGAATCAGCATAGTCCAGCTCCAGTACAATACTAGGTCAGGGGCACAATACTTGGAAGTCAAAAAAACTCTAGCAAGATTTGCCTTGTAGAAAGAAATGGTCAGAATCAAAACCACATTTGTTGTCTTTCTACCCTGAAACTAGAGAATCTCTGAGAACAATAATTTTAAGTTTTATCCCTCTATAGTTTCAACATATTATCCAGGAAAATCCCAGTTATATAACATCCTCTCTCAATCCTCTGGGGAATATCCCCCTTGATATTCTGGCAATAATGAACTTTGCTCTCCTTATCTTTAGTTGGCAATTTCTTTTCTACTTTTTTGTTTTTTTTTTTAACAAGGATACAGTTGCTGCAGTTGCCATCACATTGACTCCTTTTTCTGAAGAATGTAATTATTTTGCTGGGAATAACTTTATTTGGCTTTTGAGTATAAAGGGAGTCAGGAAATCGAATTTGGTTGAAGTTATCTTTTCTGAATATAAGATTGTTATTCTTGTGCAGTGCGTGACTTGAACAACCAGTGAGTTTGGTCACTGTGACATCGTAATGCACATGTTCATAAAACATCCCAGTCACACCTGTGAGTCTTGGCAGCAAAAAGGAGACACAAACCTCTGAATGGTCATTCCAAACTAGGAGGTAAAATCAAAATATGTTAATATCATACAACATTAAAGACACAATCCGTGAAAGAAATAGTTCATAAGCCAGACTTCATTAAAATTAAATACTCTGCTGTGTGAATGCTAACATCAAGAGAATTAGAAATGTGAGAAAATGTTTGCAAAAGACACATTGGATAAATAAGTGTTTATTTACAAACACTTTATTTATTGAAAACAATGCAATTTCTAAATGGGCCAAAACTTTCAGAAGACACCTCACCAAAAAAGATATATGAATGGCAAAAATGCATATGGAGAGATGTTCCATATCATATGTCATCAGGGAAATGCAAACCCAAACAACAAGACACCCCGACACATCTATTAGAATGGCCACAATCTGGAACACTGACAGCACAAAATGCTGATGAGCTGTGGGGCAGCAGGAGCTCTCATTCACTGCTGGTGGGATGTCACAATGGAGAAGCCACTTTGGAAGACAGTTTGGAAGTTTTTTGCAAAACTAGACATTCTTTAACATATGACTTTAATAATTAAACTTCTTGGCATACACCCAAGACAGTTGAAAACTGATGTCCACACTTAAACCTGCACACAGATGTTCATGGTGTACACATTTCAGATGTTTATAGAATAAATATTTATTTATAACTGCCAAAACTTAGAGCAACAAAGATGTCCTTCAGTTGTTTTGTTTAGTTGCTAAGTCGTGTTTGACTCTATTGAGACTCCATGGGCTGTAGCCCGCCAGGCTCCTCTGTCCATGGCATTTCCCAGGCCAGAACACTGGAGTGGATTGCCATTTCCTTCTAAAGGGGATCTTTCCGTCCAACAGGTCAAACTCGCAGCTCTCATCACATCTCCTACATCGTAGGCAGATTATTTCCACTGAGCCACCAGGTCCTCAGTAGGTGAATAAATTTGTACATCCAGACAGACCCATGGGGGAAAAGGGAGTAATCCCAAACACATATTATAAAGCAAGGAAGACTATCTGTAAAGGCTACATAATTATTCATCATTCTAATTATATGACATTCTGGAAAAGGTAGAATTATGGAGACAGTAAAAAAAATTAGTGGTTACAGGGGTGGTGGAGGGAAGAGATAAATAGGACAGAGCCCAGAAGTTGTTTAGGGCAGTGAAAATAGCCTGTATAATAATTATAATGATGGATACATATCATTATACATTCGTCCAAACCCAAATAAAATGTAAACACATGTAAAGTGAATTAAATGACTAACACAGGTTAACACATCAATTATTCCCTGAAGTATTTAAGAATGATTTCCACGGTTCTCAAAGGGGACAAAATGCATTGTCTTTATGAAGAATAAAGTAAAAAGCATTAAAAATAGACACTGCAAAAGAGTAAGAGTTAATCTTATATTCACTGAAGTCTGGAAGAGTCATAAATTTCCCCTAACCAATTGTTGTGTTTTTTTTTAACAGTCCTGGGAGTCCCTGAGAAAAAGAGACCCAGCTTCTCACTAATCAATCAATCGATCACTTAACATTTATTTTTTTAGTAAGTATTTCAAATATTCCATCATCCGTGAGAATGTCAGATAAAACCTTTGGGGACTGAAAAAGTTTTTTGCAGAATTATCTTTTTAGTGAGAGGATGAAACAGCTCACATTCTGCATTAAAGCAATTATGTAACAATACCCAGTGTGACACACACGTGCACAACACAGTGGAGGGAGGCGTGCTCTCAGATCATTAAAAGAAAAGAAAGTGACAATAAAATCAAAGCCTCACCTCACAGCCTGAGTCACAGTGAACAACATCTGCAGCAATGACAGGATTCTGACAGCCGAAAGCACTGAAGGTAGTTTTCCCTTGACAGTCACATGAAATTCTTCTTAAGACAGCCTGGCAAAGATTGCAAGGAAGACAGATTGAGTCCCAGGTTTGGAAATCCCAAGGTCAAGAGCCAGCAGAGCTCAATTAATTAAATCATTAAATGACATTTTGACTCTGGTTGATGGAAATGAAATAGATTGACAGCATCAACCACGTGGTACCCTCTAAAAGTCTGAGCAGAGGGGACACGGCAGGCAGGACCACCAGGCATCCAAGACTCCTTTGCAGAGACCTCTCCTGCCGAGACTCACAGTATATCATTCTGAAAAATCAGTGTACAAAGCTTTCATTTGTTTCACATGTAGTTTCATCGCGTACAATCTATAGAAAGCATGCATTTTGAGCAAACAAAAGTACACAAGCTTTCAAATTTAAAAATGTAATGTTTTCATTCACCATAATTTTCTGGGAAAACAGAAGCATGTGTTTATGTCCTGTTACCTCCCATGCAAATCTGTCAGAAACTCCTCCTGATTCTTCCTTCAGAATACATCCCAAATCCAGCCATCCCCACTGTCACAGCCTCACTTGAGTCCCCGGGACCTCTCATCTGGATCATCACCTCCCAACTGGTCTCTGCTTTTACCCTGGTCCTTCCTAAGTGTCTTCTCAGCTGATCCTTTTAAAATCTAAAATGCATTTTAAAAAATGCAGTAAGTTCCTGGGCTTAAACACTGAATTTCACAGAAAGAAGCTGAGGTCCTCCCAGAAGCCAGTCTGGCTCATTCCACTCCAACCCCACCCAGCCCCCTGCAGCCCTGGGCTTTGCACTGGCCATTCCCTCTGCCTGGAATGCTCTTCCCCTAGATGACAGCCAGCCTAAATCCCTAACCTGCTTCAGTGTCACTGACACCAGTGTCAGGTATCATTGTTTCAATGAGAACTACCCATCCCCTTCAATTCTCTCTTACCTTGTTCCTTTTTTTCCCCTTATAACACATCACCAACTACTATACTAAATTATTTGTTTATTACAGTTATTTTTGCCTGTCTCTTTGTCATACGCTTTATGAGGGACTGGGTCTCTGAGTTGGTCACTACTCTATTATGGGCACCTAGCACAATCTGACACACAGTCATTACTCCAAAAATATTTGTTGAATGAATGAATGATAGACAATGGCATGAAAGGTCAAACTACTTGCATGGCTGGGTAATATTTACTTTGAAAGAAACTGTGCTCATTTGAAGACAAGGAAATGGGGCTACATCATAATTGCACATGGTATAAATAATTTGCACAGTTAGACTAGTGATTAGAAACAATGTCCACATTTCTAATTGATCACACAAATTAGGATGCTATTAAGAAATTTCATGGTAGGAAATAATTCATAAGTACATGTTAAAATGATCAATCTGCTTACTTATCCATTTAAATAAAATGAGGATAATAAATAACCTTTGATCAGCAGTTATACTTTGTAAAAAACTGTTCTTTTTTCCACAGTGTTCTTATCCTTGCCTGTGCTGTAGGTTTATACCAAGTGTGTGGTATATACTTTATCTAAACCCAGACAAACCAAAAGCTTAGTATTAGTATTACTGTTCAACAGACAAGAAAACTGAGGTTCAGGGAATATTTGGAGCATTGCTAATATTTGGAGAATCAGTTAATTCAAGACTCTAGTCATGAGACATCTTTCCTGCTGATGCCAAAGACCCGTGATGACTCTGCCAGCTGAGTTCAAGGAGCTCACTGAGCCGCGGGTATCTCGATGCCTCTGGGGCCATTCCATCTGCCTTCCCTATGCCTCTAAGAGTGTGTCTCTGATTCAGGTTTGTTTCAGCCTCATTTAAAGCAGTTTGGGCATACTAATTTAACACAGCTCAAGCCATTTTGCAGATATTTTGCTAATACCTTCTGTCCTTTTGACATTCCGAGGTATGATTGTTTCATTTGCATTTAGTAATTTCACACTGGAAAGGGAGAACTATGAGCCCCAAGATTATGACAAACCTAGTCAGATGAACAAAGCCAATTTCAGAGACATTTAAGTAAGATTTTTTGAAATCAATTCTAATTAATTGCAACATAATCTAGGCATTTTTTTAGGGCTCATAGGATTTTCTCACAAATAAGGCTTGTATCTAAGAAAGTTGTATCAATATAACTCAAAACACTTTGGCTTTACAATGATAAAAATGGACAGGGAAGCCTGGCATGCTGCAGTCTATGGGGTCACAAAGAGACAGATGTGATTGAGCGACTGAATTGAACTGTACTCAACATGTAAAATGAATGCATTTATTTCCATTGTTTTTAACAAAAGTTATCCTTAAGAAAACATTAGGCTGCATACAGCTCAAATGGTTAGTTTTCACAGAACCTGAAATGTTAAAGTGACTGTCACTGTATAAAGCTTGCGGCACATATTAGATGTGTACAGCTTGCTGAATTTTTATAAACTAACACACCTGTGTAAGTGACATCCAGACAAAGAAGCCGAACTGACAGCTGTTTCCCTGATATTCCAGAACCTTATGGTCACTGAAGCCCACATACAGCTCCCCTTCCCCCACAAGGGTCTTCATCACACTCAGTGAGTGATTCTTCAGTTTTTTATTATTTCTTCCAGCTTTAATGTGGTTAATTGGCAAATAGAAATTGCATATGTTTAGGTTGTACAATGTGATTCTTTTTAGGTGTATGTTGTGGTGATGCAGCATACATATACGCTATGAAATGATTACATCAATCAAGTTAATTAATGCACCTGTCACCTCACATACTTATCTTTGTGTATGTGTGTGGTGAGAATACTTAAGATCTACTCTGTTCACCAATTTCAAGTGTATAGTTCAGTATTGTTTACTCTAGTCACCATGCTGTTCACTGCCCAGAAATTATTCATCTTGTAACACAAAGCATATGCCCTGGAACCAACATTTGCCCATCTCCCACCCCAGTCTCTGACAACCACCACTGTAGTTGTCTGACTCTACAGAGTTTGACTTTTTAAATTCCACATATCAGTGAGATCACAAACTATTTGTCTCTCTGTGTCTGGCTTGTTTCACTTTGCATAAGGTTTTCCAGGCTCACCTATGCTGTTGCAAGTGGAGTCTCCATTTCTTCATGACATTTCTAAACATTTGGAGATAAAATTCATCTTGAAGCAGCTATGGGGCTGCCACTGTACAAACTGAAAGACAGAAGCTGTGGAGCTGTCCTGAAAGCAAGACAGAGCCACGCATTTCTTTCCCCACTGTCCTCTCATCCTGACAAGTAGGAGTCAAGTTCATAGCTTATGTCTTCACACTTATCTGAATTTTCTGGAGTCTGTATGTCACTAAGAAAAGGGGGAGGGAGAATCTGAAGAACTCTCCCTTAATATCCAGGTCCTACTGTACAGCACAGAGAACTATATTCCATAGCCTGTGATAAACCATAATGGAAAAGAATATTTTTTAAAAGAATATGTATATATATATATGTATATATATATAACTGAATCACTTTGCTGTACAGCAGAAATTAACACACCATTGTAAACTCCACTTCAATAAAATTAAAAGAAAAAAGAACTCTCCCTTTACTGCCTCATAAATAACCAATATGGACTGATTTAGACATGCAAATGTGGTATTAATTTAAAAACATCTTTAGAAGAGAATCTAAGTCAGCAAATAATATAATACTAAATAGCCATGAGTTCATTTTTTGATGTCAAATGCTTTATCAATAATAATGTTGTCATTTTATTTTTATATGTAATGAATAATGAACTGACCTTTTTATACAATTTCTTTGGTGACAGTATTGAATAATTTTAAAATGTCCAAGTAAGTTTAATATTTTGTTCAATGAAGGGCACAGTAGTTTATACAGCTGTGGTTATAGTTTTCTTAGGGGAAAATCACATTGGGAGAGTAGTTATGTTAAAACCAATCTGCTTAGTGTCATGAGGAGGAATCTTGTAAGTAGCGACATCTGTTTGACCTGTCACACTGAAAATGCAAACATCCCCACCATGTGAGTTATAGCAAATTCTTCTTGCTACCAAAACCTCAGTTCTTCTGTCCCAGGGCTAACCAGAAAAATATGTCTACTTATTTTGTGTTATTTTATTTTTATAAACGTAAAATAAAATTACATTAATGATAGAACTTTATTGAGTAGACAGAAACAAGAAAAAAAATCACAATTCCACCATTCACAAATAACTCTTAAAATGTTACTCTATATATTTTTTCCTCTATATACATTTTCCTCCTAAATGTACATGTATTTGTTAACAAAATAAGATTCTATGTATTGTTTTGTAATCTGTTTTTTTTTTCATATTCTAATCCACTTTAAGCATATTGTCACATCATTAAATATTTATTTACAAAATTCACTTTATTTCCAGGATATATTTCAATAAACATGCCAGTGAAATATTTGTATAAATATTTCATCTGTTTTACATACATAAATACACAAATGCAGTATAAAACACACAAACATACATGCACACAGCCAGTCCCCAACTTAAGCTGAGATAAGGTATGATGTTCTATAGGTTAAGTATGTTAACTTTCTTTTTTTTTTTTTTACTATGTGCTTTTTAAAATGTCTCTTCATTCACACAACTTAATATTTGTGAGATTCACTCATGTTGCATGTATCAGTATTTTTTTTTAATTGCTGAGTAAGACTCCATTTTATGGATACATCATTTACTTATCCATTCTCCAGTTATGGACTTTTACATTGTTTTCAGCTTAGGGACTAAATACATTTTTGACTTATAGAATTTTCAACTTTACAGTGGGTTTTTTGGGATGTAATCCTGTAATAAGTTAGGAAGATCTGTGTGTGTGTGTGTGTGTGTGTGTGTGTGTGTATGGGGTGGTTGAAAATTATTTGTATTATTTTCCTATCTTTTCATTGGTTTGTTTCTTTTTCTCTTTATTTTCTAAGGAATCAATATATTAGGAATTTAATTGTCAGGCAGCATGATTCAATTCTCAGCCTAAAATTTGCTTTTCAAGTTTGTTCATTTATAAAATACATTAGAAATGCTTTCCCTTCAGTTCAGCGCAAGAGTCTCTGAAGATGGAAGAGAGCTAATCAGAGAGGTGGCAGCTGAGGGGGGTTCAGCTTGATGCTGCTGGCTTTGAAGATGGAGGAAGGGGCTGCAAGCCAAGGAATGCAGGCAGCCTCTCTTTAGAAGCTGGAAAAGCTTTCACCCCAAAGCCTGCCAAAGGAATGAAGCCCTGCCAACACTTTGATTTTAGCCTTGTGAAATCTACTTTAGACTTTTGACTGACAGACCTGTAAGATAATACATTTTTATTGTTTTAGCTAAGTTTGTGGTCATTTGTTGTTAGTGATAGAAAACTAATATACAGACTCATTCATTTAAAATAGCGAATCTGTTATTTTAACCATGATTTTTGACATTTTTCAGGGTATACTGAATATGCTTTTTTGAAGCTGATGTTGACACTGATGGAAGTAAGGTAACTGAGCAAGAAGAGGAATTGTCTACCAAAGAATCACTTTAGTGCCTCACTGAGTTATTTTCTAATAGTTTCAAATGTATAAACTTCAGAAAGGCAGGGACTCTATCTGGTCTTTTTTTCTCATAATTTTTTTAATATATAATGGTTAGCCTAGTGCCAGAAACGTTCCTTAATTGAAAAATACTAATACAATTTCTTATTGACTGTTTTTTTTTTAATTTTATTTTATTTTTAAACTTTACAATATTGTATTAGTTTTGCCAAATATCGACATGAATCTGCCACAGGTATACCTGTGTTGTTTTTTGAGACAGGAACCTAGACTTCAACTTTTTTGTATTAATTATAACAATACCAGTGTTGAACATGTGCCTAGAGCTTAGTAGATACTCAATAAATAAATATACAGAGTGGTTATAGCTAAATGGTAGAATCTGACTGCAATATCTGGTCTTTAATGAAAGTAAAATTAAAATAGCACATTGATATATTGTTGAACCAATAAAACTGTTAGTTTCAAAGAAACTATTGATCAGAACTGCATGTCTTCAGAATAAATTCTGTTAGAAAAAAAAATTTTTTTTCCTTTATAAATTTTTTCTTTAGTAAGAATATTGCCCATAATAGAATTATATAAATCTTGCTCATATTTTTCTTTACCCCGTACGTCATTTAATTTTTTTAATCTTTAGTCATTATCCCTTATTTGAAATACCAACCTTAGAAAAAAGCAGAAATATCATTTTATTCCAAAGTTGTTATCTAGTTATAAACACATTTGTTGGCTAACATTCTTTCCCCATTAATTTAGAAGAACTATTTATTATATATGAAACTCTTGTAGGTACTTTGATCTGTTTCTTTCCACTTTTATTCCACTTATTTAATCTAATATTTTATCATTGCTGTACTATCAATAAAATGCTTATATTGATTATATATCTGAATCTCTGATGGAGCATGTCTTCTTGCTTGATTCATGTAATACTTTTCTACCACATCAACAGTAAAGGGACCTTTTATCAGGACACTTCTGTTGATTCCCAGCAACCTTTTGCCCTCTGTTGTCATGTATTTTCTTCCATGTATGTTATAAAACAACCTCATGGTATATTGTTACTATTTTTGATTTAACAATTACTTTTTTAAAAAATCTAAAATATATACATTATTTTATTTACACACATATTCACCATTTCCATAGTTCTTTATTACTTAGTACAGATCCAAATTTCCATCTGGTGCTATTATTTCTCTTCTGCCTGAAGGATTTCCTTAAAATGTCTGATAAATCCACTGGTTAAAAGTTGTTCAGCATTTTTATGGCCTAAAAAGCCTTTATTTCAACTTAAATTATTGAGAGTTTGTTTTTTTTTTTTTTCCTTCTGGGCATAGAATTCCAAATTGGCAATTTTTTCTTTTCACTGTCTTTCAGCACTTTACATGCTGCTCCTTTGTTTTACAGGCTGCATTGTTTCTAACAGAAAGTATCCTGTCATTCTTATCTTTCTTCTTCTGTGAGTGCCTTTTCTCTCTGATTTGAAAGATTTTTCTTCACCTTTGATTTTAAGCATTTTTTTATTTTCCTTATTTTATTAGATCAAATGGAACTTTCATATTGACTATGCTGCAAGTTTTGGTAGAAGTCTTTATTATTAACTTCTTGAGTTTAATGACTATGCCAATGATAATAATAGTTGTCATTATGGTGAAGGCAATGTTACCTCAAAACATTGGATGAATCAGAACAAAGCATAATACAGTAAAAAAGAACAGGGCTTCAAAATGAGAATGACATGGCCTTTTTTATTAACTTTGATGGTATGTTGGAGAGCAGATGAGGTGTGATTCTTCACCCTTGACTTTTGGTTGTATGGTGTGACTCATTTCTTGGACACGATATAACATAATTAGCCAAGTGCCTTTGTGATGGGCTTGATGTCAGGGGCCTCTGTCACCATCGTAGGATGGGCCCCAGGAGCCCCCAGTCTGATGATGCTCAGTGTAAGTACAGCCCCAACCACTGCAACATGGAGCTAAGCTGCACCCAGCAATCTACAGATCATTAAAAATGAATGCTTGTATTATACTATTGGGTTGGGGGTCATTTGTTACGCAGCAGGATAATAGAAGTAGCTGATGAATACAATTACCTCCTTCAAAGACTTTGTTGTTAATTTCTCCATTCATTCATTAAACAAATATTTGTTAAGCACCTATTCTATGCTATACTGATGATAGGTTCTAAGGGTACAATAACAAAGAAGACAGGGATACCAATATGTACTGTCACGGTACTTGTATTATCTGGAGGTGTGAAATTAAACCAAAAGGAAATGGAAACAAAATAATTTTGAATGGTAAGTCTCAACAAGAAAACAAACAGCTGTGGTGAATCACAAAATGTGGTGATTTACTTTGAACAAGGTAAGTAAGAGAGGCAGCTGTGAGCTTTAAGAGGAGATTGCTATATGATCCAGTAAATTAATGAAGACCTTTTTCTAAGCATAACAAAAGGTCATGGAAAAAATTTTAAATAGGAAAGTGACATGATATGATATTCATTATGAGAAACCTGATCTTCCTCTAAAGTAAAGGATAGATAAAAGAAGAGCAAATGTGATCAAACAGGATCCAGTACTTCAGGCAAACTATAGGAGCCCTTCCTTGGAATTCCCTCTGCCCCATCTTTTCAAGAAAAGTAGATACCCATAGAGCCTCTTGTGATTATATTACAGCATAGAAAAACTGATGTCAAGAAGGGCAGTGTGGCCCAACAGACATTCAACAATCCAGTGATGTGTGAACAAGGGATCAGGACCCATTTAGGGGGTGGTACTGAGAGCAGCTTTATACAGAAGTTGGAAGAGGCAAGAGAAGCCACAGAGATAACTCAGGGGAGTTATGGGTTATAGGAGTTATAGTTATCCCAGAACAATGTAACTGGGATGCCCAGTGTTACCAGCTCCACCTCCTTTAACATACCCAATGCTTTGAATCATCTCTGTACACCCCAAGGTGCCACAGGGTGATGCATAGTAAGGAACATAAAAAGGTCTCAATGACTCAGTGCCCACGCTCTCCAGTCTGCTTCTCAATGAGCTCCCACTTTTCTTCTGTGTCTGTGTCCAGCCGTGTAGACCTATCTCCAGGTCCCTGAGTGCAGTTAGTGGTTTGTGTTGTTCTGCTGTTCTGTCTGTTCTGTCTCTATCTCTGTTTCCATCTCTTTCTCTCCCAAGAACAATGCTGTCCTCACAGATGCCAGGCAAGCATGTACTTTGGGAATCCACCTGACAGTTTTGGATTAGACTACCTGAGCATATTTGTAGCACAGCTGCTGCAATATGTAGATGTCCACAAGCAAGTTATATTGTGAACTGACTGTGACTATAAATCAATCTGATTTTTTCTTCGTCTTTATTTCTTGTTGACTAGAGTACTAGATGGGAAAGATTGAGGGCAGGAGGAGAAGGGGACGACAGAGGATGAGGTGGCTGGATGGCATCACTGACTCAGTGGACGTGAGTTTGGGTAAACTCTGGGAGCTGGTGATGGACAGGGCATCCTGGTGTACTGCAGTTCATGGGGTCGCAAAGAGTCGGACACAACTGAGCCACTGAACTGACTAAGAGTACAGAGGTGACATGGAGTCATGATCGATCAGATAGGAAGCCAGGCTCGTGCCTCCATCTGTGGTCAGCTGGCTGGTCCAGGAGGGCCTGAGCTAAATGACTCACCCCACTTCGTGTGGGCTCTCCTCCACTAGCAGGACAGCATGGGCAGGCAGCAGCCTTCAGAGAAAGGAAGCCTCCTGAGTTCTAGTCTCTGATCTGCAGTAGTGTCTCTGCTGCCATATTCAGTTGGCAAGAAAATGTTCACATGGCCAGTCACAGAGCCAGGAAATAGCTTCCACTCCTTGAAGGAAGCAGGGGCTTCATAAAGACAATATTGACTGTATCTGAGAACTACTTGAACAAGACCTAAGAGTCTCCTGAGGATAAGGGTACTTGAAACTTGTTTTTTTTATGTAATTTAAACATAAAGTAATATACTTAATATTTTGCAATAATCTATAAGGGAAAAGAACCTGGAAAAGAATATATACACACATATGTGTGCATATGTATAACTGAGTCGCTTTATTGTACTCCTGAAACTAACACAACACTGTAATCAACTAAATGTCAATAAAAAATAAATATGAAAGTAAAACAGGAAAGAATCTTGCATGGGCGGTGTGGTCAGACTTCACAATGGTCAGACTTCACTTATTTTAAATTTTAAATATGCACAGAAACTGACAGAAATGGCAATACTCAAGGGAGAGAAAAAATTATTGAAAAGCCTTAGAAATCAACTTCTTAAGAAAATGTGAATAATTGTATTCATATGTGGTTTTTGTTTTAATTGGAGGAATAAAGATATGAACTTAGATATTATTCATACCCAGCAGTTTTTATAGGGGGCTCATAAAGATGTGTACAAATCTATAAAAATAAATACACATAACATGAAGCTCATGTACAGAAATCCATATACTACATCATTTTATAAATATAATGGAAAAACAATACCTATTAAGAAAAACATATTGAGAAATTAGACTCAGACTCAATAATGAAAATGAGCAGCTCTGTTTAGAATGTGTATTCTCCTGAAATTTTTTTATAAAATCCCCAACCTGCAATGTTCTATTTAGTTATAATTGCCTTTGGAACAATAGCAGAGTTTGCCAAGCTGGGAGCTAGATATAATTAAAGCAAGCTCTTTTTCTTCCCTGAGATGTGAACCCTCTGTAGACCCCGATTGATTGCTGCATAATCATTGTTAATATTCCTAATTCCATGATGAGCGTCAGTAATGAGAGCCCTGTGCATGAGGGATGGGCTGGCCCCGCCACTCACCTCATCTGGGAATGCAGACAACTGCTTGATCACAGTGATGGTGCCTGTCAGTGACACGTTACAGGACTTGAGATTATCGAAAGGTTGGGACCCTTTGCTCAAAAACCAGGAAGGAAGGTTTTTTTCTTTCTTCTGTGGTCCCCAGGTCTCTACTTTCCTTCTTATACTCCCTTGGGCCCGGAGACACTCCCTGGGCTGTGCAGACTGTTCTATTCCTGGGCCCTTGCACATCTGACCTTCACCTTTGCTGTGCCTGGACTCAGATCCTCACTGGGCCAAGGGCAGCAGTGAAGGCCTGAGCTGAGGTCTGAAGCCCCTGGCATATGCTTCCCATCAGTTGTCACTTTCAAAACACAAATTCAAAGATAAACTGCTAAGAATTTGAGGAATGCAACTGGAGGGCCTTAAATCCCAAGGGAGGGCCTGCTTCTGCCTGCGGGGCCTGGCCGCCAGCTCTGCTCACCAGCCTTTGGCTGCCTCTGTCCCAGGGATGAGACAGACCTGGGGCTCCTATCACTTCCAAGCCGTGATGTGGGCCCCCAGCCCTGCAGCTTGTTGTCCTCTGACCTGTGTTACTCAGCTGCAGCTGCTAGAAATAAGACACCCCAAGTACACAGCCTCTGCAGGCAAGGGTCCTCCAGCTCTGTGTTAATGGGCTCTTTGTTTGCAGATGGAGACCCTGAAGTCTGTGCCTGGAGTCCCAGGTATCCAGCGCCTGTTCCCAGCTGCTATTCTCCGCTGCTCTCCACCAAAGACCCAAATAAAATCCCGAGGCTTCTGGCTCCCATGTGGTGTTTTCTCCTTCACAGGAACTGCACCTGCTCACAGGGACCACAGGGTCACAGGGGCCTGTCCCCTCTATGGCTGCATTGAGTGAGGGACGTGGAGCAAACAGCATCTACTTCAGCAAGTTCATTCCAGCTGAGCTCAACAGCCCCATTTTTCAGCGAGAGCTTCTCATTGTCAAGGCCTCCTAAGTAGCTTAGACGTTTTCTCTGGGGAGGGGCCCGAAATTCGTGACTCTGTCAAAAATTACATCCTATAACAGCAGAGACAGACTCGGAAGCTGAGTGCAGGCCAGGCTGGGAGGGTCGCTTTACTTGAGTGCATCTCTTCTGCCGACTCCCACGCAGTCAGTCCGAAGTGCTGGGTCCACCTATGATAGCAGAGTTTCAGGGGACAGAGGAAAGAGGACACGCTGAGAAGTCCTCTTCTCAGGAACACAGAGACCATCTAGTTCAGGATCATCCAACTTGGAGCAGCGTACAGATGCTGGAGCTGAGATGCAATCAAAGGCAGGTGGTCCTAGAGACCTGGATGGAAGTCCTGCCAGGAGCAGGGACTGGAAGACATTTCTGTCTGATAACTGAGTCTTCACCAAAGTAGTTCTTTAATTTGCATCCGCATCTGAGGGGTTCCCACTGTATGTCTCTTCAGGAGACTGTCCAAGACCTCACTTGAAACATTACTATTCATGACAATCACACAGAAAGGGTACATTTTATTTCCTGCAGGGCACTGTCCCTGGTTCGTATCGACACTGTACACTGTGTGTCCACAAGATGTTCGCCTCCCATCCATAAATACCCAACCTCTCTCGTGAAGGTGTTAGTCGCTCAGTTGTGTCCGACTTTTTTGCGACTCCATGGACTATAGCCCCCCAGGCTCCTCTGCCCATAGAATTCTCCAGGAAAGAATGCTGGAGTGGGTTGTCATGCCCTTCTCCAAGGGGTCTTCCCAGCCCAGGATTGAGCCCGGGTCTCCTGTATTGCAGCGGATTCTTTACTGTCTGAGCCATCTGGGAAGCCCAACCTCTCTCACAGTAAGATGCATTCTGGCATCTTTATGCTGGCTTTGGAGAACCTCTTCTAGAGCTTTATGTCTACCTCCTACTGTTCAAAATCCAAGGGCCACACATGGGGGATGAACAAGAAAAATTTGAAAAACAGATTTTTAAGTGGTTGAAATGGAGCAAACATGATTTTTAGCAGTCATTTTCATCTAAGATCTCATTGAATCTACCTAAAAACTCATACTGAAAAAAAAAAATGCTAGGGGATACGTGTTTTTCACGTGTCAGTGTAACTATACATAGCTTGTTGAAAAATAATACTTTGATAGCATCAGTATTCTTCCATT
Organism: Bos indicus x Bos taurus; assembly: GCF_003369695.1. Taxonomy (NCBI): domain Eukaryota; kingdom Metazoa; phylum Chordata; class Mammalia; order Artiodactyla; family Bovidae; genus Bos; species Bos indicus x Bos taurus. Next base: position 28,985,299 of record NC_040092.1, on the reverse strand, counting down.
CCTAATTTATTTTATTTTTTCTTTTGTCTGTGCTGGATCTTTATTACTGCTTGCAGACTTCCTCTAGTTGTGACAAGTGAGGGCGACTCTCTAGTTGTGATGCTCAGGCTTCTTACTGCAGTAGATTCTCTTATTGTAGAACAGGGACTTAGTTACTCTGCTGCATGGGGAATCTTCCTGGACCGGGGATTGAACCCATGTCCCGTGCATTGGCAGGCAGATTTTTGACCACTGGACCACCAGGGAAATCCCTCCATTTCTAACTCATATGGCAGAACTATGAATTTTATTCCTGCTACCCTGCACCATTCACTTTCCATGTTTGTCATAACTTGGAAAGACCTAAAGGAGATCCATCAACATCTCCCATCTGTGGTCCTGGGGGAGGTTCAGTGTAGGAAGAACACCAACCCATGTGCAACTGGAGGAGGCATTAGTCCGAGCTTGTGTTCTCACCAAAACTGTCCTACTTGTTACAGGAAATAGCAGATCCTGCCCTCTGAACACCAGTGGTCTCTCTCCTCCCAGATGCACTGCCATGCCCTCCTTGTCTGCATGCTTTCCTTGGAAATATCCCTGGACCAGCGTGGCCCCTGCTTGAGAAGCACAGGTTTGCCCTGCTGTCTGACTCCCTGCTAGAGACATCTTTACATGACCTTGACTGAGGCTGTACTACTATTTGAAGCTCTTTTAAGTGATGGTGATTAATAAACAGAACTTGAGGGAAACACTCTATAAACAAAACTCTAATTTCCATAACTTTCCAAGAGATCCACCTACATTTTGTTTCTTGTCAAATGTAATGTCAAAAAAAGAAAAAGAAATCTAGAAACTTCTAGCACTTCTTCCACCCTCTGCCCTAAGGAGGGAAGCTCAGTGTGTGGACTGTGAGAAGCCCCCAGAGCTGACGACGCTTCTTCCTCAGGGTCTGGAAGCTGCACAGCATGGGGGCTCTGGCAGAAGCTGACAGCATGGGGGCTCTGGCAGAAGCTGCCGCCCCTTTTGGGATTACGGGGGGACACTCCAGTGATGCAAGAAGGTGTGGGGATTTTACTAATTTGTTCAGTTGAGAAATTATTGGCTTGTGGTGAAATCCAATTCCAAATTCCTTTTTGATGATACGAGCAAATATGTTTCTCATACTAACATAAAAAGCAATGCTAACGTGAACAGGGTTAGAAAGCAGAGGATCTGGAGAAAGAGACATTAGATCGGACTGACTTGGGAGCCACTCAGTTTGTTCCAAAGGTAAGTATGTGTTTTATTCTTCAGAAAAGCTCGTAACAACTTTGACAGAGTTTTCTTAAGAACAGTCATCATATTAGCTTGTAGGGCTGCCGTAAGAGAAGACATCAAACTTGGTGGCTTCTACAAGAGAAATGAACTGTGTCACAGTCCTAGAGGTTTGGCTCCCTTGGATACCTGTGAGGAAGTGAGTCTGGGGCCTCTCTCCTGGCACCTGTGGGCTTGCTGACAATCTTTGATCTTCCTTCCCTTGGTTGCATTCCCTCATCTCTGCTTTCATCTTCACAGGGTGTTCTCTCTGTGTGCATGTCTGTGTTCCAACTTCCTCTTTTCATAAGGACACCACTCCCATTGGGTCAGGGACCCACCCCACTCTCCACTAGAACCTTATTTAAACTAATTACCTCTGCCACAGTTATGTTTCCCAACAAGGTCACATTCTGAGGTATTGGGAATTAACACTTCAATGTATGAATCTGAATGGGAGACAAAATTCAACCTAACATATCTGACCTATCCACTCCCCCGTGCATGTGTGCGTGCTAAGTCACTTCAGTCATGTCTGACTCTTTGCCACCCCATAGACGATAGACCGCCAGGGTCCTCTGTCCATGGTATTCTCCAGGCAACAACACGGGAGTGGATTGCCATGTCCTTCTCCAGGGGATCTTCCCAACCCAGGGACTGAACCCGCGTCTCTTATGTCCCTTGCATTGGCAGGTGGGTTCTTTACCCTTAGTGCCACCTGTAAAGCCCATCCACCCCCCAGGAGAAGACAAACCATTTAAGGGACAGTACCAATGAATTCAAATCCCATTTAGCAGATTTTCCTGGGTTTGCTTAGGACTCCAGATAAACATTAGCAGGAGACACTACAGTCTTTTATTCCATAAACTCAGGAACTCTCAAACCTTCACCTCAAAGGTGGTTGTGGTGTCCAGTGCTACTTGGTGGGTGCACTTTCTGGCCATTCCAAGGGATACCGATTTCCCACAACACTCTTTCTCTTTTCTTGGATATTGTAAAAATCTTAACCTGAACACTCTAGGAATACAGTGTTCTGAATTTACAAGTTCTATGCTGTAAATTTTAAAAATAGAACTATTTAGTTAGAAGTAGGGGCCATGGTATTCTCCTGATTGATATAACACAATTTCTTGAACTTTCTGTTTTCCTTAAAATAATAAACATTTCTATGTATAACACGGGCTTATAAAACTGTGTAAATGAAATGTAAAATATATCTCTCCCCATTGTGTGTTCTTTTGTATTCTGAAAATCACACCAAAAATTGACATTTTAGTGTTCTGAGCTAAAAAGAATCATTTGACAAATAAAATGGAAAAGGTTTGCTTTTAAGTTTAAATATCTTCTTTAAAACGATACAAAGAACAAAATTATTTAACAATAGACATCAAAATAGCAAAGAGAGGTATAAACAGGACAAATAAAAAAAATCTCAGAATTTTTCAACATCGAGTGATGGGAAAAATGTATTTCATATGTAAGAACATCATTAAGTATCTTGTGCCAATCAATTTCTCTGAATCTTGTTCCTGAAATGACTGTCACCAGGATTTATTTGATTCCATGCAACCTTTTGAAACATAAGATTGATGGGTCAGTTACTGAAAAATGTAGGAAGAAGGTCCTGAGGAAGCAAGAGATTGATGTATTGTCAGCATGTTGGCAGTTATATGCCTTGGATGACGAGCCAATACAGGTGTGAGAAAATGACCGGACATGACCAGTGAAGGGGGCACCGCCCTCCTGATGAGGATGGAGTTGTCAGACCAAACGTCACATCAGGTACATGCCAGGCGCTCTGCGGAAGGCTGTTTACATGCAACTGCTCCTCCTGGGAAGTTTAGAATACATGCCAAGCGCTCCATTTTATATGAAGACTAGTCCTCAAACTCAAGGCACATTTTCTGAGAAAATGCAGGGAACCACAAGAACTGGGTCAAGAACCCAGGATTAGGAAGCCTCAGTCAGGACATTCAGTCTCCAAATGACTTACTGCCATACACGTTCAGACAGTCCTTGATTCTCAGATCTCAGTGGATGGTGAAATGGAAACTGGACAAGCATGGGGAGCATCTATAGGTGTTGGAGATGAGAAAGCACCGATCCATGGTTAGAAATAAAGACAAGTCAGGGCAATATTTACAAGCATGTGTTCATGGGACCCCATTCAGATGGTGGGCAGCCTGAAGTTTATACACTTGGGGGGAGATAGTTCTCTTAAGAGACAAAGAGAAAAAATACAAGGTTACAAATACAAAACTAGGTGTGAATGTAAATACTAATTTAGAATGACAAAAGAAAAGACAGCTAACTTTTGGAGTTAGCAATTCATCCTTTTCCTGAAATATGTTTAGTCAGTTTACCCCAAAGGCTTTCCTAGCTGTGCTCCCTGGGTGCAGCCTGACTTCTCCCCCTGTCTAGAAAATGCAGCACCTCCCAGCAACTCCCGAATCTCAAGGGGTCTAGATGAGGAAGGAGACCTGAAGTTACACCACACACATCTTCATGAGAAATACATCTTTTTCTGGTTCAACACAATACAGGTCTTGAATGGCCCAACTGACTTAAAATATTAGTCAGTGAGGTTCTGTGTCCTGTTAACAATGTGAATTTCTAGATCTCAGAGACTAGGAGCTTGCAGACCATACGGACTAAACCTTGTGTGTGCCATAACAGTGGAGTGAGACCCAGAGAGCTGGAAGTCACCAAGGACACCCAGCCAGCCACGCCCCCCACCACCACTAATGCTCCTCCTATGGGCACAGACCTTCGCCTTCTCCTGTCAGAACTGGAGGGATAGTTCCAGGAGAATATGCAATCCATTATGTTTTAATTAAGTTAGTTAAACAGTATTTCCTGAGGGTTACCTAGATATATATTGGAAGGATAGGAATATATGAAACGGTTTTGCACTTTCTATCTGCTCAGCACAAGAGTCCAGCTGAGCAGGTCAACGAGCTATGAATGATAAATGATCGTAAATCAGCAAGTGTGATACATAGCAGCTGAACAATATCTGTTACCAGGATGATCGACAGATGAATGGATAAAGAAGATGTGATACACATATACGATGGAACACTACTCAGTCTTAAAAGAAGAATGAAGTCATACCATTTGCAGCAACATGAATGGACTTGTCATACTTGTCATAGAGATTGTCATACTAAGTGAGGTAAGTCAGACAGAGAAAGACAAGTGTGATATCACTTATATGTGGAATCTAAAACATGACACAAATGAACATATCCATGACAAAGACTCACAGATATAGAGAACAGACTTGTTGCCAAGTGGCTGGTGGGAGAGGGATGAACTGGGTTTAGCAAATGCAAACTGTTACATCAGTTCAGTTCAGTTCAGCCGCTCAGTTGTGTCCGACTCTTTGGGACCCCATGGACTGCAGCACACCAGGCCTCGCTGTCCATCGCCAACTCCCGGAGTTTACCCAAACTCACGTCCATTGAGTCAGTAATGCCATTCAACCATCTCAACCTCGGTCATCCCCTTCTCCTCCCACCTTCAATCTTTCCCAGCATCGGGGTCTTTTCCAATGAGTCAGCTCTTTGCATCAGGTGGCCAAAGTATTAGAGTTTCAGCTTCAACATCAGTCCACTCCCAACTATTACATATAGGATGGATAATTAAAAGTTCCTACTGTATAGCACAGGGAACTGTATTCAGTCTCCTGTGATAAATCATAATGGAAAAGAATATGAAAAAGAATGTATATTTATGTATAATTGAATCACTTTGTGTAGAGCATTAATTAACACAATGTTATAAATCAACTATACTTCAATAAAATAAAATTTAAAGATAGCATTGATGTATCTTTATGAAGTATTAAGTACTACTAAGATGTTCTCTTGTTAATACTAATTCCTAAAAGTACAAGCATATTTGGTTTAGCTGTATATTATTTTTAATACGCATATCATCCCAAAGATCTGACTCAAGCCACTGTTCCATGTGTCTCTTTAGAAAACTTGACCCAGCTTTATGCTGTTTCCATGTTATCTCTCTGTTGCTATGTGATTTTTAGTCATCTTCAGGTTTAGAAGATGGATTTATTTTCAAAACTCTTCAGGCAAAGTGTTTTTACTTCAGACTTGGTTCGAGGAGGTCTGCACCACATCAGTCACCTCACAGCTGCCTCCCATTCACTGTAGCAAAGCTACTTGATGACGTCATTCCTCATTTGTCTCAGTAATCCTGACTCGAGAGCTGGTTCCCTGTACTCATTGTCCCAGAATGGGAGATTTGACTCAGGTGCCTTTTGGATGTGAGCAGGTAACACTGCTGCTCTCTGGGCAGTGACTGTGTGGTCCACGGTGGGAGTCTGCAGAACCATCCCCTTTATTTACTTATTTTGCTTTGCCTTCTCCAGCCTCTTGTGAATGTGAACATCTAATGGCACTTTCTGCCAACCTGGACCCTTATTCCCGAGTCCATCATCCAGGTCCCAGGTATGAGGGTCTTTGTACCATCACTTCTTACACTGACACGGGCTCTATTAACACTAGGATCCTATTCTAAACTCTAGTCCCACTTTGATGGCATAGTCTGCCTGGTTACCTTATTTGACAATGCAGATGGATGTTCATAGAAAGTCTGTGCTGGGCTTTTTCTGTTTGTGCTGTTCCCATCAAGCTCCTAAATAATCCACCTATTTTGTTGTTTAGTCACTAAGTCATGTCTGGTTCATTTGCAACCCCATGGGCTGTATGTAGCCCACCAGGCTCCTTTGTCCCTGGAATTATCCCAGCAGGAATACTGGAGTGGGTTACCATTTCCTTCTCCAGAGGACCTCCCTGACCCAAGGATCAAACCTGCATCTCCTGTGTTGGCAAGCAAATTCTTTACCACTGAGCCATGAGGGAGTCAACCTATACTCCTTCAATAAACACTAAGTACCAGCAAGATGCCAGGTACCTATTAGACAGATAAAATAACAAGCAAACCGTGCATTACATACCTGAGACCATGGTTCAGGTTTTCTTTCTCTCTGCTAGCTACTAGCACAAATTATACACTAGTAAAGGCTTCCCTGATGGCTCAGATGGAAAAGAATCTGCCTGCAATGTGAGAGACCTGGGTTAGATCCCTGGGTCAGGAAGATTCCCTGGAAAATGACTGGCCACCCACTCCAATATTCTTGCCTGGAGAATTCCATTGACAGAGGAGCCTAGAGGGCTATAGTCCATGGGATTGCAAAGAGTCGTACACAACTGAGTGACTACCACTTTCACTTTCATACACTAATAAACCCTGGAGGAAGCATAATTGGTCTATACTTCCGATTTTTATAGACATTATGTACTTTGTTGCTTTACGTTCTGGTTGGTATAAAGTTTAAAGGTGACCTCTTTCATTTAGACATTCATACTCAAGTACTCTTGGAGAAGGCAATGGCACCCCACTCCAGTACTCTTGCCTGGAAAATCCCATGGATGGAGGAGCCTGGTAGGCTGCAGTCCATGGGGTCGCTAAGAGTCGGGAACGACTGAGAGACTTCACTTTCACTTTTCACTTTCATGCATTGGAGAAGGAAATGGCAACCCACTCCAGTATTCTTGCCTGGAGAGTCCCAGGGACAGAGGAGCCTAGTGGGCTGCCCTCTATGGGGTCGCACAGAGTCGGACACGACTGGGGTGACTTAGCAGCAGTAGCAGCACTCAAATACTCTGGATCTCTATAGATTAATTTTTAAAATGTACTGTACATCCACTCTTGTTTCTATATGCTGCATATAAATCAAAAAGAATCACTATTTTGTGTTCTGAGTGGATTACTTTAGATGATTTCAGGAAGAACAGAGTTTAATCAAGTAAAACATTCTTCTAGAGGAGTGATTATAAATCCTGATGCTACAGGCACAGAACTGAGCTGGATAATGGCAGCAGAGAGAAAAATTAATAGGTGAAGACATAATATAGAGAAGAAATTACTTTCCTAAGGGGAATAACTTCAATTTAATCAGGAACTGTAAAGTAACTTGTGAATTTATGACTTCTATAGAAGCAAGAGAAGGAAAATTCTATACCAGATGAGTCTTAATAGTCAAGCATCATGAGAATTGCTTAATTTTTTTTGCAGAGATTATATAAATGCTAATTACCAAGTGAAATCATGCTAAACAAAACAGGATTCTATCCCTGATTTATAAATTTACACTTTTTTCTTATAATGACAAAATGTAAATTTTTCCAGGTTTTAGAAAGCGTTATATTAGAATGTTGAAGCAGTTACTGGATAAATCAATGTTGTTACCAGGTCAATGTGCAACTTATGTCTACTACACTTTGCAATCATAAAGGATTATATTTGCTAAACATCTTTAGAGCACTTTCCACAGTCCGCCACAAGTGCCTGCTTGCTCTCCATTGGCCTCTTCTCCTCAGGCCAGGGAACACTTTGGGGCTCTGCTGTCCTGTTTGCTGTTTGGATGGAATGGCCATCTGGTCCATAAGCTGAGCTATTGGGATTGACTCTCTCAGGAACTGGACTAAGATGCACAGAAGCTTAGCATCAGTTCGTGGTGGCCCTTGGACACAGAAAGTATGGAGATTTGGGAATGAGGGGAGTCATTCAGGGCTGTCATGCTGAGAGAGCATAGAGGGGCATTCTGGTCTACAAAGAACAGGGTGGGCAGGGATAAGGGGCAGAAAGAGGAAGCACTTAGGCTCCTTATGGATCATGTCCAGACCCTGCCCTTGAGGTCTGGAGCTTCACTCAGCCCAGCCACAACTCACTGACTCTTTTTTTTTTTTTTAATTAATTTTTGTTGCAGTATAGTTGCTTTACAACATTGTGCTAGTTTCTGCTACACAGCTGTGTGCTGTGTGCTGTGTGCTGTGTGCTGTGTGCTGTGTGTTGTGCTTAGTCGCTCAGTTGTGTCCAACTCTTTATGACCCCATGGACTATAGTCCTCCAGGTTCATCTGTCCATAGGGATTCTCCAGGCAAGAATACTGGAGTGGGTTGCCATGCCCTACTCCAGGGGATCTTCCCAACCCAGGTCTCCCACATTGCAGGCAGATTCTTGACCAACTGAGCCACCAGGGAAATCCAGGTGGATCAGCTATATATATGCCTACATCCACTCTTTTTCAGATTTCATTCCCATTTAGGTCACCACAGAGCATTGGGTAGTTTCCTGTGTTATAGAGCTAATTCCTTATTAGTTATCTATTTTGTATACAGTTCTGCATATATGTCAATCCCAATCTCCCAATCCATCCCACTCCCCCTTTCCCACTTAGTAACCTTAAGTTTGTTCTGTATATCTGTGACTCTATTTCTGCTTTGAAAATAAGTTCATCTCTACTGTATCTTTCTAGATTCCATTTATAAGCAATACTATACCATATTTCAAATCCTGAAAGATGATGCTGTGAAAGTGCTGCACTCAATATGCCAGCAAATTTGGAAAACTCAGCAGTGGCCACAGGACTGGAAAAGGTCAGTTTTCATTCCAATCCCAAAGAAAGGCAATGACAAAGAATGCTCAAACTACCACACAATTGCACTCATCTCACATGCTAGTAAAGTAATGCTCAAAATTCTCCAAGCCAGGCTTCAGCAATATGTGAACCGTGAACTTCCTGATGTTCAAGCGAGTTTTAGAAAAAGCAGAGGAACCAGAGATCAAATTGCCAACATCCACTGGATCATGGAAAAAGCAAGAGAGTTCCAGAAAAACATCTATTTCTGCTTTATTGACTATGCCAAAGCCTTTGACTGTGTGGATCACAATAAACTGTGGAAAATTCTGAAAGAGATGGGAATACCAGACCACCTGATCTGCCTCTTGAGAAATCTGTAGGCAGGTCAGGAAGCAACAGTTAGAACTGGACATGGAACAACAGACTGGTTCCAAATAGGAAAAGGAGTATGTCAAGGCTGTATGTTGTCACCCTGTTTATTTAACTTATATGCAGAGTACATCATGAGAAATGCTGGACTGGAAGAAACACAAACTGGAATCAAGATTGCCCGGAGAAATCTCAATAACCTCAGATATGCAGATGACACCACCCTTATGGCAGAAAGTGAAGAGGAACTAAAAAGCCTCTTGATGAAAGTGAAAGTGGAGAGTGAAAAAGTTGGATTAAAGCTCAACCTTCAGAAAACGAAGATCATGGCATCTGGTCCCATCACTTCATGGGAAATAGATGGGGAAACAGTGGAAAAAGTGTCATACTTTATTTTTTGTGGCTCCAAAATCACTGTAGATGGTGACTGCAGCCATGAAATTAAAAGAAGCTTACTCCTTGGAAGGAAAGTTATGTCCAACCTAGATAGCATATTCAAAAGCAGAGACATTACTTTGCCAACAAAGGTCCGTCTAGTCAAGGCTATGGTTTTTCCTGTGGTCATGTATGGATGTGAGAGTTGGACTGTGAAGAAGGCTGAGCGCCGAAGAATTGATGCTTTTGAACTGTGGTGTTGGAGAAGACTCTTGAGAGTCCCTTGGACTGCAAGGAGATCCAACCAGTCCATTCTGAAGAAGATCAGCCCTGGGATTTCTTTGGAAGGAATGATGCTAAAGCTGAAACTCCAGTACTTTGGCCACCTCATGCGAAGAGTTGACCCATTGGAAAAGACTCTGATGCAGGGAGGGATTGGGGGCAGGAGGAGAAGGGGACGATAGAGGATGAGATGGCTGGATGGCATCACTGACTCGATGGACATGAGTCTGAGTGAACTCCGGGAGATGGTGATAGACAGGGAGGCCTGGCGTGCTGTGATTCATGGGGTCGCAAAGAGTTGGACACGACTGAGCGACTGAACTGACTGACTGACTGACTGATACCATATTTGTTTTTCTCTTTCTGACTTATATCATGCTGTATGACAATCTCTAGGTCCATCCACATCTCTGCAAAAGCACTATTTTGTTCCTTTTATGGCTGAGTAATATTCCATTGTGTGTATGGACCACATCTTCTTTATCCACTCCTCTGTCGATGGACATTTGACTTGCTTCCATGTCTTGGCTATTGTAAACAGTGCTGCAATGAACACTGGGGTGGGGTGCGTGTACCCAACTGACTCTTCACATAATAAGCATGAGCGAGTTTCTCTTTCTTGCAAATATTTATTTGATATTAATAGTTTTTGATAACTGAAAGGATAATATTCCCTTAAACTCATCATGTAAGCACAAGGAACTCAAAATAAGGTGACTGGACTATAAAAGTGCTACTCCCTTCCTGTTAGTACCAGCACTTTTTGGAGGGATTGTAGAAGACTATGTGGAGAAGGCAATGGCACCCCACTCCAGTACTCTTGCCTGGAAAATCCCATGGATGGAGGAGCCTGGTGGGCTGCAGTCCATGGGGTCGCGAAGAGTCTGACACAACTGAGCAAATTTGCTTTCACTTTTCACTTTCACGAATTGGAGAAGGAAATGGCAACCCAGTCCAGTGTTCTTGCCTGGAGAATCCCAGGGATGCTGGAGCCTGGTGGGCTGCCGTCTATGGGGTCGCACAGGGTCGGACACGACTGAAGCGACTTAGCAGCAGCAGCAGCAGCAGAAGACTATGAAATAAAGAAATACTTATGCACATTATGAAGGAATTAAAAGTACCCCGAACTGCCTCCCATCTGTGGAGCTGTGAACAGCTCATCAGGCTTGCCCAGCTTCCACCCACAACCACCCCTCCACAAGAGCATTTTCCAGAGCAGCTGGAGTAACAACTGGGACACAAGGAGATTAGCATTTTAGCTGCTGCCAAGGTGAATCTTCCCAAATCCTGATTATTTTTATTTAAGTGAAACATCTGCCAATAAGAAAGAGACATGTTTATGGTAATGGCAGTGCTGTGGCTTCTGGTCTCTGAATAATGAAAATATTGACACTGTGTGACTTCATCCTTGGGGATCCTCTTTTGTTCCTCTTGCTATTATTACTAGTGAGTAATAAACTCAACTGAGCTTCTTGTGCCACCGAGACTGCTAGCAGCCATGGCAATAAAAGGGCTGTTTGTTGTCTTTCCTGTTGAGAAATGGCTGATGGGGGCAAGGGAAGCACTCAGGAAGCAACCGGTTTGCTAACATAAACTAAACCTGGACATTTCTCTCCAGGTTTAGACACTGACCAGTGATGACCCAGCTGAGGACTGTGAGAACACTGCCTGTCCTCACAGATACGAGCAGCCCAAGAACGAACTGTCCTATTTTTTTCAATATTCTGGGAATAGTCATAAATATGAAGTTCTCCACTATCTGGGGACAGAACTAAGGAAATTATGTAAACAGAGCTAAACAGGATTTCCTGGGTATGACTGCTTCCATTACCTACCCATGACTTTATTTGGCAATAAAATGCACTATTATGAAGAACATAAAAATTGAGACTCTTTATATCCTCATTTAACAAGAAATTCAAGGCCCATCTGGGGAGGACACTTTCTCTGGGGGTGACTGAAATGAATCAGATGTAGTCTCTGGCCTCGTGGGACTTACAGTCTAGTAGAAGCAAAACAGAGGCAAGCATGGAGCATCATTCCACTCTGGGCTGGGCAGTGGGGGTCCAAGGGCAGATGTCCTAACTGGCCCCCTCCCTGTGGACTGTGTTTATTTCCTAGGACTGCTGAAACCAAGCACCATGACCTATATGACTCCCATAGCAGATGTTCATTCTCTCTCTATCTGAAAGTCAGAGGCTGGAGAAGGTGTTGGCAGGGCCCTGCTCCCCTTAAAGAGCCAAGTGGAGCAGGCTTTTCATGCGACCAGGTTCTGGGGAGCCAGGCACTTCTTGACTTGTGGCAGTATGGCCACATTCCCTGTCTCCCTCTCCCTCTCCCCTCTGTGTCTGTATCTTCACATCCTCTCCTTACAGGGATGCCACTCATGTTGGGTTAGGGCCACCCTGCTCTAGGATAATCTTCTCAATGAGTTGCATCAGCAGTGAGCCTATACGTGGAGGTGCTGGGGCTTAGGATTTCAACACATCCTCTTGGAGGACACAGTTCAATCCATGATGTGGAGCTCTTAGGGAAGAATGATACTTGTAAGAGTGGGGTGATCACACACCTGTAGAAAGTAATGAGATACAAAGATGAAGAACAGATAAAGAATTTTTGAGTGATGTAGACTTGAAGTGCACAAAGGCAAAGAAGTTTTTCAGAACAAGGAGCTGGTTTATTTTGAAAATGCAGTGTTCTAGCTTTTCCAGCAGACACTTTATGCAGGTGGCATTTTCAGGGAAACAAGTGAACATAAACACCCACAATGGGCCATTCAACACAAACCCTGTCCCAGAACAGGTATTTCCAGTGTGTTCCTCCATGAGCAAACACAATGCCCATGAAAGACAAAGCTTATAAGAATGACACACTGCAAACAGAAAGATTTCAATAGCATCAAAGAAGTTCAGAGTCACTGTGACATTGCTCTGCACAAAGCATAGTCTTGGCAAAGCCACCCCATATAGTTTGGTGAAGCCATTTACTCATCAATCTTCTAATTCTCATTTTGAAAGATTAAGACACACACAAGCACATATACACACCCCTTAACCTATTAAATTCTTCTTAAAACTGCTTAACTCGTTCTATTTCTACAAACAGTACAATTCTCCTGTCCCATGAGAACACCTATCAAGTTTACTTCCTTGAATAAAGGAAAGCTCTTGATAGAATGAGTTCTCTTTGATACAGATTACTTATTCTTTAAGTTACCATTTCCTATTTTGATTTTGGAACATTAAGTGACTGTACAAGATGACAGAAAGAATCTGGTCAGCTGTCTCATGTGGCCACTTTCCAGATTAAAGAGTAGGTGCAGAAGTTTTTGTAATAAAACATTTATCGGAATTGTTGCAGTTGTTAGGAAAAGCCATATTTATTCAACCTCTGGCATATTTTTTCACTACTAATAAAAATACACTGACTATGATCAGAAAACTGTATTTTTCCTTAATATTGACTAAACATTTCAAAGTTTCCCTGTATTTGTTTTTCAAAAAGTCTGCCTGGGAAAAATACATTTTAATAACTATGAGATATAGGATGAAAAAAAGAAAAGACTTTGGAGAGTAGATTAGGAAAAATTGTAATCCTGAAATGTGTCAGGAGAAGCTCATGTCTTCATGATTCACAGAGGTGATATAAATAAATCCATTTCAGTTATAGGTAGGATACTAAGAAGAACCCGGAAAATATCCAGGATATTCTTAACAAAATCCCCAAATAGTAGCTAATATGTATTGAAAGGTTACTATATGCTGTCTCATGCATGAATTATTTGATTTAACCTCCATACAATTTTATAAACTGGATACTATTATTGTGATTATTTCATAGCTGTTAATTGAAGCCTTAATAACTTTCACTCACCAAGCTTTAAAAGATAGTAACCAGGCTATTAGCCTATTGAATTCTGGTATTTCTGTGATGAAAAAGGTGGTGCTACAAAAACCACAAGGCCCTTGACACCTTACAGCATCTCAGGGAGGTACCTGGGCCTAATTCAAACCGAATGCTGTATTTTCATACCTGATGAATCCTTTAATGTAACACATTTGATGAACCATATGAAAAATCAGATTTCTGCCTTAAGTGATCCATTCTCTAGTCTTAACAATCTTTTAAGAAACTGGCTTGGTGTGGGAGGCTCATGGTTGAAATATTTACTTATAATTCCACCTATGTTATTAGCTGTATTACATGTATTTTGCCAGATAATTTGCCTACATAGCCACAGTTCAGGAAACCAAGGCTCTAGCAGGGGTCCCCAACCTCTGGGATCTAATGCCTGATGATCTGAGGCAGAGCTGATGTAATAATAATAGAAATAAAGAGCACAATAAATGTAATGTTCTTGAATCATCCCAAAACCGTCCCCTTCTTTGGGCTGTGGAAAAATTGTCTTCCATGAAACCAATCCCTGATGATAAAAAGGTTGGGGAGTGCTGTTCTACAAGACCAACTGGCAACAGGAGGTCCAGAGCCAGATCCTAAGGACTGTGACTGACTCTTTTTAAAATGTTTGTAGCTTTGGGTGTGTGGGGAAAGCTACCAGTTCACAGAGATATTAATAGTTCATTTTTCTCAGAGAAACACAGAATTCATACAATTAAATAAAATTGTCATTACTTTGATTTCTCTCTAAACATAAGTTGTCTCTGCAGTAAGATAAATGATGAGTAAGAAAGTTTGTAAATAACAATGCTTTCTGTTTTCCCCTTCCCCACCTGGAACTCAGGTGCCAAAAGGGAGTCAGTCATCTGTACTGTTCAGACAGTTATCTGTAAGGTAGACTCTGTCTTTTATTTTCCTCTTTATTCCCCACCATCACTCCCATCTTGCTGCTAGTGAGCTGGTGAATGTCCTAGGATATAGACACAACCCGGAGAGACAGGGGTGTGGGGTGGTTTTCTGGAAGAACCTGTTATTGGGTAGATCCCATTCCTTTCACTAACTAAAGTGGGATTGAGCTCCACAACATCTGAACCCAGGTTACATTCCCACCAGGTGTGCGCAAGGACACCCATTTTCTTCTGCCCCTCCCGAATTTCACTACTTAAACTTCCACATTTGTCTCATTTGGTTCGGATTCTTGATGTTTGGGTGTCTTATCTCACCAAGCGTCTAGTTACCCCTCCAAGCGTCTGTCCCCTTTCAACCGTCTGTGTAGTGGATTCACTCATTTTTCATTGAGTATCCTCTTTTTCTCCATGAAACATTTCTCAACTGTAATGTCAGAAATTTATTGTCCTTTAGTGCCTTCTAGTATTCTTTAAATTTAGCTGCCAAATTTAGGACTTTAATCCATTTGGAGATTAGTTTTGTTTATATGTTCTGAGAGTTTATTTTTCTCCATATAAGGAAATCCCATAAAGTTATCCACTAAATATGATTTTGTTGTTAATGATGACAGTAGAGATTTAGTCCAGTAAACTTCCTAAACAAACAAGACGCTGGTGTCTATATTACATTCCTTTAATCTTTTTGTTCCCATGCCAAAACCATGCTATTTTATTTTATTTTATTGCAATGGCATTATGAAATGTCTTCATACATCTTTGGGTGAGTTCCCTCTTCACTCCTCTTATTCAAAATCTTTATTGTTTGTGGACTCTTTTTTCCTCCATATGATTTCTTAATCAGTTTGTTCTACTCTTCAAAAAATTCTTCCAAAATATTTCCAAGAAATACACTGAATTTATAACCTGGTTTGAAAAGAATGATATCTTTACCATGTTAAATTATGCACATCACAAACAGTGTTTATACCTATATTTATGACTTTTTGTCTTTTGATAGAATTTTTAACATGGATTTTCTTACTTATTTGATTATTGTATGTAGTAACATACAACTGAGACATGTGCACATCTTGTGTGAATAGCTCAGCAAATTATTACAACAAGATCATACCCATGTAATCACCATCTGAATAAAAAATAGGAATACTATCAGAACCCCAGAGACTTCCCTCTTTTCCCATCCCCCCAAACACTTTTCTCTCCCCAAAGTAGATACCAATTTGATTTCTAAGATTCTACCTTAGCTTTGCTGACTTTTAGATCTTATGACAATAGAATTGTATAAAACATAGTTTTTTGTGTTTTTAACACTTACCATTTATGTTGATGAGACGCTTTCATACTGTTTTATGTAACAGTAATTAACTGCTTCATGGTATAACAGTTTGGGTGTGTGTATTTAGTCACTCAGTTGTGTCCAACTCTGAGGGCCCATGGACTGTAGTCCACCAGGCTCCTCTGTCCACAGGATTCTTCAAGCAAGAATACTGAAGTGGGTTACCATTCCCTTCTCCAGTGGATCATCCCGACCCAGGGATTGAACCCTGGTCTCCTGTATTGCAAGCAGATTATTTACCAAATTAGCTACAGGGAAGTTTAAACCTGTGTGCTTAATCGCTCAGTCATGTCCAACTCTTTGCAAGCCCACGGACTGTAGCTCACCAGGCTCCTCATGGTATGACATAGTATAATTGCTTCACGGTATAACAATTTAATGTTGTTTAAATGTATTTATCGACTTGTTTATTGGGGTTATTTCCAGTTTGGGGCTATTATTAGGATATCTACTACGTACCTATCTTTTGGCAGATATTTACTGAGAAGTGAAACTGCCAGGGTGTCAGTATTCCCATGTTCAATGTTAATTGAGAGCACACTGCAATTTTCCAAAACAGTCATTGTAACCATGTGCTTTCACACCAACAGCAAGAATTCCACCTGCTTCACATCCTCACCAACTCATGGTATGACCAGTTATTCTTTTTACTGCCCTCCTTCGTGCCTCACAACAAAAGGAGCATTGTGTCATTTTGCCCTTTAGTTGGACATGTTAACTTTGGTGACTGATGAGTGCAGTATCTGCCATGATCCATCACTTTAATTTCTGTAGTTTCCCTTCGTAACTAACAAGTAATTTGCAGAGATAAGTCAATACTGTAAATATCCTGTTTCTTGTCCACCTTTTCTGAGTATCTGATGATGATTTTATAGTTACATTTTTTCATGTATATTATTAATTATATATATATAAATAAGCAGTATAGTGAAGGCATCTGTCCATTTAGAATACACTCCTAAGAGTTCAGATATTTGAAATGTGCTATGACTTGTTTCACGGTCCAGCCTATGCTGTATCTTGACGAATACTCATGTGATTTTGAACTTGATACAGTGAATCTTTGGGCTTCCCAGGCGGCACTAGTGGTAAAGAACCCACCTGCCAATGCAGGAGACATGAGACAGAGGTTCAGTCCCTGGGTCAAGAAGATCCTCAGGAGGAGGGCACAGCAACTCACACCAGTATTCTTGTCTGGAGAATTCCAATAACAGAGGAACTTGGTGGGCTAGAGTTCATAGGGTTGCAAAGAGTTGGATATGAATGAAGTTACTTATCAGGCATGCTCAATGAATATTTACATTTCAACAGTGTATGTATCACAAAGATTTCATTTATAATGTCTAAATATGAATAAAAAGTAGGTCTACCTTCAAATTTGAAATGTATTTTAGGCTCCTTGAGGGATATAGTTATCAGAAAGGCACTCCATTCTTTTTAATGAAATTAAAATAAAATGAGTCATGAAGACCTAAATGGGTAAAATATTTTTATTTCACTTTCTGCCACATTCAAAGTTTCTACTAATGATAAACTCATGACACAGGAGCTGCAGGGTCCACTTTGTGATCCAGAAACCTCTACTATCTCAGGGCAGGACACAAAGGCCTGTCTGCATTTCTGGGCTTTCTCATTGCTTGTCCCCCTACCTTTTACCTGAGGGCAGTAGTCCTTCTTTTCTTTATGAGATTCCCACAGCGTGTTTGTTAAAAGTATGTATTCTCGGTACCTGTTTTCATATATTCTGATTCTTTGGATTTTGAATGAAGTCCAGGAATTCACTTTAAAAACAAACAAAAACCAAGAAAAAAGTCTAATGCAGGTTGTTGGGGGACTATATTTGAGAAACCTAAGTCCTCACTCACCCTAATTTTTACGCTGATACTGGTGTGTTTATCCTTCTTGGACTCTGGGTCTGTTTGCACCAGAGGGTTAAGAAATGGGTGTACATAGCAAAACCAGTACAATATTGTAAAGTAATTAGCCTCCAATTAAAATAAATAAATTTCTATTAAAAACAATGGGCTGGTGCACTAGAACTGCACTGACTGACGGGAGCATTAACAACCACTTGACTGGACCCCAACCCTTAAAGCTTGAATATAAATTCACACAGGCATTTTCCTTGACTTGGGCTTAATAATACTAAATGGTGGGGCTTCCCTGGTGGTCCAGGGGTTAAAGAGTCCACCTTCCAATGCAGGGTATGCAAGTTTAATCCCTGGTCAGAGAACTAAGATCCCACATGCCTCAGAGCAACTAAGCCATTCACCACAACTACTGAGTCCTTGCTCCTCAGCTAGAGAGAAGACCCATGTCTCAACGAACAATTCACGCACCATAACGGAAGATCCCATGTGCAGCGACTAAGGCCTGATGCAGCCAAAAATAAATAAATAAATAAACTTTTTAAAAATGCAGAGTGTTCAAAGAAATGCCAAATGGTTAGATTCTCTAACAATCAGAAATTCCAAAGCATTTTGTTGACAAGGCAATAAATTATTTAATTGAAAGGAACATTTATCAGATCGTAAAATAAAGAATATTCTAAATCTATGACATGGCCAGCTGTGTGTAAGTGGTATAAAAACCAAGAGCCCAGGGTGAACTCAGGCCACTCTGTGCTGAGCCGTCTTCCCTGTGGTGGAAAGTTGCTAGGGCCAGTATGAAGGCATCTGCTCCCCTCTGCCAGGGATGTTAATATTCTCCCTCATGCCAACTAAAAAGAGCTGAAGTGTCTGTTTTCTAGTTCTTCATAAAACTTCTAATTTTTCACCCTACTCTTTCAGTTGCTGTGAAAATTTGTTTCTGTGATAAACGGCACAGGCTTCTGAAGTGCAGGCTTTTCCTTTCCAGACCAGCAGAGTATTAATAGCTCTTTTTTAATTGGATAGAACTTTCATTTTCATTTTTTCTTTTGAGAAAACCAATCTGTGCTGGTTGTGGAAACAATTATTCAACATGCAGCTTAAAAAATCTATTAGAGCAATCTCTTGGGAAAGTCAAAAGCCAGGCAGGATTAGTTTCCAAGAGGGGGGACAGTTGTTTACACTCAAGCTTGTGCAATCCAGCAAAGCTGTGAGGTTTATTTTTAGCATAAACTCAGCTATTTCATTTTCCCCTACAACTGAGCGAGAACATTAAAATGATTAAAGTGGCCCTAAATCACTATGCAACCTCATGTTAGAGAGACAGGAATTAGACTATGTACATAACGGAAAAGAGAAAGGCTGTGAAATTCTAATTTTCACCTCGTTTTTCTTAGAGTACTTTTCCAAACACTCTTTTCCTCTCATACTTGATGTGATCCAATAGTGGAAAGCAAAGCCGACAGTCTCAGAGGTGATTAAAATCAATGCTGCCTTTGGCAAAATCAATCTGCAGGCCTTATGGTCTCTTTAAATTCTTTATTATAAAATAAATACAATATTGTAAAGTAATCAGCCTCCAATTAAAATAAATAAATTTAAAATAAAATAAAATTATGTCCTCCCTCCTCTCCATTTTGCTAATTGTAAGTTTGTTCTCTAAATCTGTGGGTGTATTTCTATTTTGTAAATAAGTTCATTTGTACCATTTCTTTGGATTTCACATACAAGTGATATATAATATTTGTCTTTCTCTGTCTGACTTACTTCACTTAGTATGATAATCCCTAGGTCCATTTGTGTTGCTGCAAAAGGCATTATTTTTTTGCATGGCTGAGTAATATACTATACTCAATATTTTACAACCACCTATAAGGAAAAAGAATCTGAAAAAGAATAGATATAACTGAATCACTGCACTGTACACTTGAATCTAAAACAATGTTGTAAATCAACTGCACTTCAATTAAAAAATAAGATTAAATTACAAATGAAAATAATAATTTTAGTAATGAACACCTGCTTAAGTTCTGAGATCATCGAAACACCAAGGACAAGGTAATGAAAGAGACTGTTCCCTGGTGGCTCAGATGGTAAAGAATCTGCCTGCAATGCCGGTGACTGGAGTTTGATCCCTGGGCCCAGAAGATGCCCTGGAGAAGGAAACGGCAATCCACTCTGGTATTCTTGCCTAGAGAATTCCATGGACAGAGGAGCCTGGAGGGCTACAGTTCATGGGGTCACAAAGAGTCAGACATGAGTGAGTGACTAACATTTGAAAAATATTCTGAATATTTCTCCATGGATAACTGACTTGTAGAAGATCAATTAACCCCTGGGGATACAGTATCCTTTACTGCAAAGGTGATTGAATTTAATGTTATAAATTTATTCATTGATTTAAAAAATAAGCAGATGCAATATCCAAACATATTCTTTAAATAAGAAAATACAATCTATTAGAGTAAGTAAATGGTTGTTCTGTTAATAACATGATTCCTCAGCTTTAAACCTGAATAAGACACTTAACCTGTGTAGGAAGCTCCAATTGTGTTCAGGACACAGGCTTAAATAACTAGAACTCTAAATAAGTCAGTGACCTTCAATGAGCTTCAGTTTCTTTGTCATAGACAGCTAGTGAGAAGCTGCTGCACAGCACAGGGAGCTCAGTTTGAAGCTCTATGATGATCTAGAAGGGTGGGAGTGAGGCTCAAGAGAGAGGGGATGTATGTATATACATGTCTGAGTCACACTGTTGTACAGCAGAAATTAACACAACATTGTAAAGCAATTATACTCCAATTTTTTAATCTAAAAAAATTTAAATGAAGACTTGGACTAAAGCAAATGTTCTTTACCTATGATCTGTGACCTCGGAGGACACAAGAACTGCTGACACAGAATGAAGAATTCTGGAGGCATGTGCGTGTGCTGGGAAGAGAGTCCATGTGCTCCTTTTCGAATCCTCAATGCTGGGTGCACGCCAGACCTTCCCAAAGTCCCAGTTGCTCTGAAAACCTACAGGTTGCATGACTTCCAGCTCCACTTGAAGTTCCAGTGAAGGAAGAAACTCCCTTTTTTGTTGAACTTACAGTCCCAGTGATTATATATCAAAAAATCGAAACTGTCTATTGTCCATCAGAACTATTTCCTTATAAACAAATAAACTTATTATCCTTTTATAACAAGGATATTCCATAAATCAATTGTCACAAAGTTCTTGAAACTTCTTTTTTTGTGTGTCTAAAATGATGACCCAATTGGATTACAAATTCCATTTGCACAGAAACATAGTGTCCATAAAAAGAAAAAAAAATTGTTTTTACATGCAACAGGGTTTGTCTCAAAGAACAGATGGACAGTAACCCAAAGCAGGTGGGTTGTGTATGCATGTGCTATGTAAGAAGAGGCAAAAACTTGGGCTTAATGAGAAAGGCAGCTTCAGTCAAGGGCGTGGGAGGACATTTTCCATTGAAATGAAGGCTTAATGATGAAATACTAAAGCTGTCAAAATAAAAGTTGCTTTAGTAACTATGTTGAGTTTTGTCTTGGTGTCTGAAGAAGGGAAGAGTGGGAAGATGGAGCGGATACAAACTAAGGGGACCCGGAGCTGGGGACTGAGAGATGGGATAATGTGATGACATCTGGGGGAAGTCTTCTGGCTTCATCAATTTTATTTTTTAAAATTTCTCTTCTCCTTCTGAAATGTCTCATGTGACAAGATGCAGACCTTAGGTGTATCATAAATTCAACCACTGAAGTGTAATTCCCAGAGTATAAAGAGTTTCATTGAGACATCCTGCAGCTAATCTTTTGTGAGTTTCTTAGGAAATCACTCCAGTTCTTTAGACTTCTGAAGAAAAACATTAATTCTATGGGATTTTCCCTTAGTCTTTCAGTGTTTTTGACCTTGGAATGGTGTGCACGGTAAAGGTGAGCTGGTGTACGAGAAAAAGAAGGAAGAGGAGGCTATTTCTTCTGGCTGGATCCAGGTGAATTATAATGAAGTAGAGATGTGTTGGTTTAAGTGGATCACATCAAACCAGAAAAAAGAGTCTACTGGCTATTGATATGTGTTCTTATAGCTTGACAAAATGCAAGTGCTTTCCAGAAAAGGAGGCTGAATGACCTCAGAGTGAGGTTGGAAAAAGATGCTGAAGCAGGAAGGGGCAGGTGTTGATGTACAAGCAATTGAGAGCATTGAGAAGTACATTCATTCACTTGCTTCCTGGGCTGCACGTTGGAACTCATAGATGATAAAGCAAAATCACTGCCAAGCAGCTTTGCAGTGCAGAAAAGAAGGAAGAAGAATGGAAATAAAACACAAGACAGAAGATATTCAGGACGTCAGGACTAAGTTAGAAATATTTTACAAACCAGACTGATTAGAATCTCATTCTTAAAGCAGAGAGAAGACTAACAGCACAGTTGCCAATGCCACACTCTAGGGGGTTCTATCCTCCAACACTATTCAGGTGACCATGGAGAGAAACTTCACTTTGACCTCAAGGGCTGCCCTTGGGTTTCAAGCCCCTCTGAGAGAACTTAGTTCTTCCAGGGACTTAAAGGAACCAAAAAAGAAAATTGAGTCTCATGCTACAAGGTGAAAGGACAGATTAACTAGCAAGAAAATAAAGTCAAGGAGCCAACCGTGGAGGAGGGAGAAAAGTAAGCCTAGAAAAGATTCTCTGATGCATGTAAACCCTCTAAGCTGAGCGGGTGAGCACAGGCTGTGTGCTAGCATTCACGTTTCATGAACATTGTGTCCCGAGACCCCTCTGCTGCTGCTGCTAAGTCACTTCAGTCGTGTCCGACTCTGTGTGACCCCTCTGTCTGAGGTAAAAATGGTCCTGCATGTGAGGAATGACACCATCAGAGAAGGAAAGAGATCACCAACATCTGGGCCACAACACCTCAAGAGACAGGTATAAGCTTGACATTTTAGCCTCAATAAATGTCACAGTGGTGGAATAAGGGAAGATAGACAGATGTCTGACTTTCAAAGGAAAAATATTAAGAAGCTACACTGGGGGCTACCCTAGCGGTCCAGTGGTTAAGACTCCAAGCTCCCAATGCAGGGGGGAGCAGGTTTGATCCACAGTTGAAGAACTAAGATCCCACACACTGCACAGTGAGGCCTAAAAGAAAAAAGAAAGGAAAAAAAAGCTGTGTTATAAGAACTCAGCTAGGAAATTTCTTGAGAAATTTCTTTGGGTACAGGGATCAGAGACAATTGAGGCTCAAAGTGGTTTGGCTCCAATCTATAGGAAATAGAAACGTTGAAGTGTAACTGAAAAAAAAAATAGAGTGTAACTTGATTTTCTACACGAGAGAGCAGGTGTTGAGGATGTCACAAATCACCTTTAGAAAGATTTAAAGCTTTTTGTTCCTCATTTCTCCGTTCAGTGCCTCTTGGGAGCCCCTTGCCTTTCAGAGGCAGCACCCTTGTTTATTCCTGAATTCTCAGGGGAAAATTAATGGCATCAGCAGATGATGAGGAGGGAGACATGGCCCCTTGATTGCCAAACCATGACACTGTGATCTTGTTGTAATTGCCTTTCTTGCTTATCTAGGCAGATCCCTTACCTCTCAGCTCCATGCCTTCATCCCCTTATGATCTTATCCTCGTTATAAATTTATCCTGTTCATACTTAACCACATAGCCAGATGGTCAGCATGTGACAGGAATTTATACTATGTGATCTAAGATGCAGAATTAGAATCATTCTGTAGAGGTTTCCAGGAAACAGAGACAAACATAAGGATGAAGTCTCTAGGATGTCTTAGATTTTCACGAAGCTATGGTTTGGCTGGTGAAACAGAGATTTTCAGGTCCCCAGAATTATGCTCAGAAGAGCTGGATGGCCCTGTAGCAGGAAGTGACAGAGACATTTCTTGTGTTGGGTAAGAAAGCTGCTGATGACACCTAAGGCTTTGACTCTTCCTGCTTCCTAGCTGAGGGGCTAGATGCCAGGGCCAGAGTAGGATGAAGGGAAGATGCATGACTCGATGCCGTAGTACAGCCTGATTGCTCACACCAGCTAAGTAAACAAACCCACACAGTGTTTATAAGCAAAGAAGCTCAGAATTCAAGAAAACTGTCCAAATTCTATGAACCAGACACTTCAGCTAAGGAGCTCAATGTACAAAGCCAAGAGAGATTTTAAAAATCAAGGCAAGTCCAAATACAGGAAGAAAACAAGCCAGGTTGTCATTTTCAGAATTCTGTGGAAGAAGAGGCCACAAGAGCTCTGAAAATTGTTAAAGCAGCTATCTGGCTTACTTCTGATTTATGTGAGAAAGGAAGACCAGCAATGAGGGGCAGGAACCCACAGTGGGTAGAGAAGGCAAGAGTTGGGGTCTGGATGTTGAGAAGAGGCAACCATGTAGAAATCCGAAAATCAAGTATTTCCAAAAGACACATGAATGTTGAATCCTAAAATTGAGAACAAGCTAAGTCTGTTCCCATAGCAGAAGAGGTCAGAGTGGCTGGAGGATAGTGAATAAGGGGAAGGATGGAGGGGGACAGGTTGAAGAGAAAAGAGAGACCCTCACATAGGGTTTGTAGAGTTTGCTAAAAAATTTGGGTTTTATTTTGTTTCTAAAGGAAGCTGCAGACTTTGGGGCCTAAGCAACTAGCAGTGAGGAGAAGACAGTGCAGATGGTGTAAGATACATACTTTTCTCCTCAAATCATCATGAAACAGAGAGAGAGACATGGAAAGTTGAAACAAGAGCTTCAGTCATATTTCTAGGAATAAATGCCATTAAGGTTTTGAATTAATGATCTGCATTCATCTTGGTGTAGAAACAGGGCTCTGGGCTTCATGAGGGCTAGGAACACAGCAGGGCCATGAACTTTTATTCACAGAGAAGTCAAAGAAGAACTTCAGATCCAGAGGTGTGCGTGGGAAGTTGTAAGATTTTAGGAACTAAGATAAACTAAATAAACATGTAATCCCACAAGGAACTAAACAATGTGTAATCCCATGAATAATTCAACATTTGGGAGCAAAGAAAAAACCATAAGCATAGACAATTATGATCCAGGATCCTGGAGCAGATTGACTCTAAAAGACAAAAGATGAAGAGAGGAAGGTTAAACTAACCAATGGAATTTTGAAGCAGTTTCTGCAGACAGCTTTCACAGTTTCTGATGCTGACTATTCTTATGTAACTGGGACAGAATGGAGGCCACAAGTAGGAAAGTCTTTGAGGCCTGGGGACGTGTAATCAGACTTTGAAATAGAGCAGACCAAAAAGCTACACTGTAAAGTACTTTTTAAAAGAAATGAAATGGACTCAACTACCATATTTGTAAATCGTAAAATTTACAAATCAAAATTGTAAATTGTAAATCAAAATTGTAAATCAAAAGAATTATTTTAGGAGCCAGACACTAATTCCAAAAATGCTTTCATTTTTCATGGCAACTTCAGAGCTCTTTTTGAAGACACACCCATGCACATACCTACATGAGCTGACCTGTCTGATTTCCTGAGTAAGAAACATTTGTCTTTGATAATGACTGAAGGATAGTTCTACAGCCAAACCTACTCAAAAGAATAAATATTTTGATATACCACTTATGATTTTTCTCAAAGAATTTTCTTTTTCTTCCTCCTTGCAATTAGAAGATTTTATCTTTTTCCAAGTTTTTAAAATTAATTTTTAATTTATTGAAGCATAATGGATTTACAATGTTGTATTAGTCTTTGCAGTAAAGTGAATCAGCTATATATCTATCCACTGTTTTCTAGATTCTACTTGCATATAGATCATTCAGTATAGAGTATTGAATAGAGTTCCCCGTATCATACAATAGGTTCTTATTAGTTATCAGTTTTACGTATAATATTGTGTATGTGTCAATCCTAATCTCCCAACTTATCCTTCACTCTCCTTTCCCCTCTGTTAACCATGTTTGCTTTTTTATATCTGTGACTCCATTTCTGTTTTGTAAATAGGTTCATTTATGCCATTTTTTTTTAGATTCCACATATCATATAATATTTGTTTATCTGCTTTACTTCATTCAGTATGACAATTTCTAGGTCTATTCATGTTGCTTCAGATTATTTTATTCTTTTTCTGGCTGAGTGATATTTCATTGTATATATATACATCTTCTTTATCCATTCATCTTTCAGTGGGCTTTTAGGTTGCTTCCATGTCCTGGCTATTGCAAATAGTACTGCAATGAACACTGGGAGAATCTGTATCTTTTCCAATTATGATTTTTCTCTGGATATATGCCCAAGAGTAGGGTTGCTGGGTCATATGGTAGCTCTATTTTTAGTGTTTTAAGGAGCCTCCATACCATTCTCCATAATGGCTGCACCAATTTACTTCCCCGTCAACAGTGTAGGAGAGTTCCCTTTTCTTTACACCCTCTCTAGCATTTATTCTTTGCAGATTTTTTGATGTTGGCCATTCTGACCAGTATAATGTGATACTTCATTGCAGTTTAGATTTGCATTTCTCTAATGATTAGTGATGCTGAGCATCTTTTCATGTACCTCATGGCCATCTGTATATCTTCTTTGGAGAAATGTCTGTTTAGATCTTCTGCCCATTTTTCTTGAGATAGGAAAATGAAGCTGGGGGAATCAGGCTCACTGACTTCAGACTATACTAAAAGCTACAGTCATCAAAAGAGTATGTTACTGAAACAAAAACAGTAACAGAAATATAGATCAATGAAACAGGATAGAAAGTTCAAAGATTAGCCCATATATCTATGGTTACCTAATCTATGACAACGGAAGCAAGAATACACCAGGGAGAAAAGATGGTCTCTTCAAGAAGTGGTGCTGGGAAAACTAGACAGCTACCTGTAAAAGAATGAAATTTGAACATCCTCTAACACAATACACAAAAATAAACTCAAAATGAATTAAAGACCTAAACTATAACACTCTTAGAGGAAAACATAGGCAGAACATTCTCTGACATAAGATCTTTTTCAATCCACTTCCTAGAATAATGGAAAAAAAAATAATAATAAACAAATGGGACCTAATTAAACTTAAAAGCTTTTGCACAACAAAGGAAACCATAAACAAGTTGAAAAGACAGCCCTCAGAATGGGAGAAAATATTGGCAAATGAAGCAACTGACAAGGGCTTAGTGTCCAAAATATTCAAACAGTCCATGCAGCTCAATATCAAAAAAGCAAACAACCCAATCAAAAAATGGTCAGGCGATCTAAATAGACAGTTCTCCATAGAAGACACACAGATGGCCAACAAACACATGAAAAATGCTCAAAGCTCAACATCATTAACATTAGAGAAATGCAAATCAAAACTATAATGAAGTATCACCTCACACCACTCAGAATGGCCATCATCAAAAAGTATACAAATAATAAATGCTGGAGAGTGTGTGGGGAAAGGGGAAACTGTCTACACTGTTGGTGGGAAAGTAAATTGGTGCAGCCACTATGGAGAAGAGTATGGAGGTTCCTTAAAAAAACTAAAAACAGGGACTTCCCAGGTGGCACTAGTGGTAAAGAACCCTCTTGGCAATGCAGGAGATGCAAAAAAAAACAACAGAGCTACCATATGATCGATCCTGTAATTCCACTCCTGGGCATATGTCCTGAGAAAACCATGATTTGAAAAGATACATGCACCCCATGTTCATTGCAGCACTATTTGCAATAGCCAGGACATGGAAAAACCTAAATGTCCACTGAAAGATGAATAGATAAAGAAGATGTGGGACATATATTCAATGGAATATTACTCAGCCACAAAAAAAGAATGAAATAATGCCACTTGAAGCAACAGGATGAACCTAGATAGCGATTGTCACACTGAGTGATGTCAGACAAAGACAAATATGTCACTTCTATATGGAATCCATAAAAAAAAAAAAAAAGGAGTATCAATGAACTTATCCAGAAAACAGGAGTCGTGTTACAGATGTGGAAAATAAACTTACGGTTACCGGGGAAAGGTGGTCAAGGAGACAGATAAATTGGAAGATTTAGATTAACATATACACACTGCTGCTGCTGCTGCTGCTGCTGCTAAGTCGCTTCAGTCGTGTCCAACTCTGTGTGACCCCATAGACGGCAGCCCACCAGGCTCCCCCGTCCCTGGGATTCTCCAGGCAAGAACACTGGAGTGGGTTGCCATTTCCTTCTCCAATGCATGAAAGTGAAAAAATTAAGTGAAGTCACTCAGTCGTGTCCGACTCCTATCGACCCCATGGACTGCAGCCCACTACTATAAATAAAATAGGTAACTAAAACAGGGAACTCTACTCAATACTCTGCAATGGCCTATATGGGAAAAGAATCTAAAAAAGAGTGAATATATATGTGTGTGTGTAACTGATTCACTTTGCTGTACACCTGAAACTAACAAAACATTGTAAATCAACTATACTCGATATTTTGTAAAAGAGGGTATATCTCATGTTATTTATTCTTAGTCCAATCAAAAAATTTCAAAATTCATACATTAATATTTGAATTTAGAACTTAGATTAATTTCCAATCATTATGTTTTATTTCCAAAGAACCAATTACCTATAGATAGTAAGTCCTATAGATATTACCATAGGACTTACTACACTCTGAAGGTACCTTCAGAAGTCATGCTTTCAATAGTCTTTTTCCAAATAGGCAGCCATAGTAACAATATGATAACAGAAAAACATCAAGCAAGAGAGATATTAAGGCAATCATAAAAGAATAAAATAATCTTCTTTTTAAAGCTAATAAAAATTCAATAAAATACACACTTATGTGAAAGTATAGGTACACTTTCTAAACATGAAAAATGCTTTTTGCTAAGAACTATACAAACAATTACCTTGTAAAGGAATTTTTATCTAAAACTTTAGCTGTCTGAAACCTGGCTCTAGGTTTCTACTCTTTAGTTTTCCTTGTAATTCAGGTTTTCAGGCTCCTTATACATAATGAAATCTAGCTTAAGTTGTATTTTGAGTTGAGTATTGAATTGTGTTTTCAGTGGACTTTTAATGCCAACATGAATTGAAAATGTTGAAGTATATCTGGCAAGTAAATGCAATTAGTGAAACTTGCATAGGAAAATCATTCAATCAAAATTATTTGCATAAAATGCAACAATAATGCATGTTAAGGTGTCATTAGAAAAGAACTGGTATGCTTACTGTCTCAAGAATTTTGCTGTAATCACAAAAAGGGCACTGAGAAAGAGCAAAAATAAAATTATATCCACAAATAATACCTATCAGCAATAAATTACATTTCTAATAATCAAAAATCATGATGAAATAAAGTAATAGAAGAGAAATATGATTTGAATGATCACCTAAATAATATTCTCTTTAAATTTTTTAACGGTGTTCTTGGGCAAGTTCTTAAACTTTTTTATTTCCTCATCCATAAAGTGGGAAAATATGAGCCTAACTGATGGGACCATCAAAAGGACTAAGTTAAGCCACTAAATGAACCCAAAGCAAGAAACAACTCATTGTAAGTGCTTAATAAATGTTAGCTATTATTATTTTTATTTAAAACAGCTGGTGCTTTTTGATAAATGTGATCATACTGAATTTATATATAATGTATATTTTTATCTTATTTTTCAAAGCACTTTTCCTGACTCTATGCAAAAACTGCCTCACAGCAATTCTTTATTCAACTGCACCTTGCTAAAAGTAGATTTCTCATAAGAATCCTTCATGACCCAGATAACCACAATGGTGTGATCACTCACCTGGAGCCAGACATCCTGGAATGGGAAATCAAGTGGGCTTTAGGAAGCATCACTAAGAACAAAGTTAGTGGAGGTATGGAATTCCAGTTGAGCTATTTCAAATCCTAAAAGATGATGCCATGAAAGGGCTGCCCTCAACATGCCAGAAAATTTGGAAAACTCAGCAGTGGCCACAGAACTGGAAAAGGTCAGTTTTCATTCCAACCCCAAATAAAGAAAGAAAGAAAGTGAAGTTGCTCAGTCATGTTCAACTCTTTGTGACCCCATGGATTGTAACCTACCAGGCTTCCCCGTCCATGGGATTTTCCAGGCAAGAGTACTGGAGTGGGTTGCGATTTCCTTCTCCAGGGAATCTTCCCGACCCAGAGATAAAACCCAGGTCTCTTGCATTGTAGGCAGACACTTTTACCGTCTGAATCCCAAAGAAAGGCAATGCACAAGAAGGTTCAAACGACCTCACAATTGCTCTCATCTCACATGCTAGCAAAGTAATGCTCAAAATCCTCCAAGCCATGCTTCAACAGTACGTGAACCGTGAACTTCCAGATGTTCAAGCTAGATTTAGAAAAGGCAGAGGAACCAGAGGTCAAATTGCCAACATCCGCTGGATCATTGTAAAAGCAAGAGAGTTCCAGAAAAACATATATTTCTGCTTTATTGACTATGCCAAATCCTTTGATTGTGTGGATTACAAGAAACTGTGGAAAATTCTGAAAGAGATGGGAATACCAGACCACCTGACCTGCCTCCTAAGAAATCTGTATGCAGGTCAAGAAGCAACTGTTAGAACTGGACATGGAACAAGACTGGCTCCAAATTGGGAAAGGAGCACATCAAGGCTGTATATTGTCACCCTGCTTATTTAACTTGTATCCAGAGTACATCATGTGAAATGCTGGACTGGATGAAGCACAAACTGGAATCAAGATTACCAGGAGAAATATCAATAACTTCAGATATGCAGATGACACCACCCTTATGGCAGAAAGTGAAGAATTAAAGAGCCTCTTGATGAAAGTGAAAGAGGAGAGTGAAAAAGTTGGCTTAAAACTCAACATTCAGAAAATGAAGATCATGGCATCTGGTCCCATCACTTCATGGCAAATAGATGGGGAAACAGTGGAAACAGGGAGAGACTTTATTTTGGGGGGCTCCAAAATCACTGCAGATGGTGATTGTAGCCATGAAATTAAATGACACTTACTCCTTGGAAGGAAAGTTATGACCATCCTAGACTGAGCGACTTCACTTTCACTTTTCACTTTCATGCACTGGAGAAGGAAATGGCAACCCACTCCAGTGTTCTTGCCTGGAGAATCACAGGGATGGGGGAGCCTGGTGGGCTGCCGTCTATGGGGTCGCACAGAGTCGGACATGACTGAAGTGATGCAGCAGCAGCAGCACACAGCATATTAAAAAGCAGAGACAGTACTTTGCCAACAAAAGTCTGTCTAGTCAAGGCTATGGTTTTTCTAGTAGTCATGTATGGATGTGAGAGTTGGACTATAAAGAAAGCTGAGCGCCAAAGAATTAATGCTTTTGAACTGTGATGTTGGAGAAGACTCTTGAGAGTCCCATGGACTGCAAGGAGATAAAACCAGTCAATCCTAAAGGAAATCAGTCCTGAATATTCATTGGAAGGACTGATGCTGAATTTGAAGCTCCAATACTTTGGCCACCTGATGTGAAGAACTCACTCATTGGAAAAGACCCTGATTTTGGGAAAGACTGAAGGCAGGAGGAGAAGGGGAAAACAGAGGATGGGATGGTTGGATGGCATCACCGACTTGATGGACATGAGTTTGAGTAAGCTCCAGGAGTTGGTGATAGACAGGGAAGCCTGCTACTGCTGCTAAATCACTTCAGTTGTGTCCGACTCTGTGCGACCCCAGAGACGGCAGCCCACCAGGCTCCCCTGTTCCTGGGATTCTCCAGGCAAGAACACTGGCGTGAGTTGCCATTTCCTTCTCCAATGCATGAAAGTGAAAAGTGAAAGGGAAGTCGCTCAGTCCTGTCCGACTCTTAGCGACCCCATGGACTGCAGCCTACCAGGCTCCTCCATCCATGGGATTTTCCAGGCAAGAGTACTGGAGTGGGGTGCCATTGCCTTCTCCGCAGGGAAGCCTGGCACGATGCAATCCTTGGAGTCACAAAGAGTTGGACATGACTGGGTGACTGAACTGAACTGAACCTCTTCCTAAAAGTAGATTTCTCATAAGAATCCAGCTTTCTTAATGACAACTATCCTTAATATATAAATAAGACCTTTCTGCACTAGGTCATTTTCAACAGGTGTGTGTGTGTGTGTGTGTTTGTGAATGGTAGACCACACGACACAAGAGTTCTGGTGAGGAAACAGCTGAAACAGAATAAAACAAAAGATGCTGATGGGAATCCTCTACTAGCACTGCAAGTTTTGTTCACAGAGAGTGTGGAGTAAAAACCTAGGTTAAATGAGGAAAACACACTAATTACTTCTTTATTCTATTAGCCTTTTCTGTGGTACTTTATCACTCTATTTATTATATGTGTTGTGCTAATACATAGACTTCATCTGCTATGTTGAAGTCAAAGTTCTTTGTTTTTTATTAATACAGTAAATATTAAATACTTAATAAGAGCATAATCTGTAAACCCAGACAGACTAAATCCAAATCTTTCTTGATCACCTACTAGCTGTTTAACTCTGGGTAAAATATTTAGATTTTGGGGTCTGTTTCATCTTCTGTAAAATGATTTTACCTATACCCCAAAATTGTAGTGAGGATTAAGTGAGTTAATATATGTTAAACACAGAATGGCACTCAGACCTGGTAATGTTCAACAAACGTCAGTCATTACTACTGTCTGTGCCATAGCTTTCTCTGCTTAACAAAATCTATATAAAATAGCACTCTAATTTTGGAGAGTTTTACTTCTATTTCAAACCAAACATTGTCGCTATTGTTTTCAGACCACTTAAATCCAGTCTTAACAAGAGCAACCAGAAACTCAGAAATTTCTTGACAGTAAAGAAGCTACTGTTTGATTCTAGAATGTTATAACTCTGCCCCTGCCAACCTGAGGGGAGATGAAAAGACCTGACCTCCCTCCCCAAGCTTCCTTCCATTCCAGATCCAGAATAAAAGAGAGAATGCAGAAGACAGGCTCTAATGGTAGGCTGTACTAGAAAGGAAGCAATCGCACTCGATTTTGATTCTAATTTTATCCCCACAGATAAGTCCTGTTCAGTGTATCCATTGAATTGTGATCATTATCTTCCTCCAGAGGCAGCAGGCAAGTTCCTTCTATGAGGGCTGCCAGGACCCTTACTCTGAGCTTCACATTTGCGCATTTAACTCTCAATCGGTCATCTATATATAAGTGTCCAACAAACAGTTCACTTTCAATGTGTTTCATTGTCTCATCATCTTCTCTCTGAAAAGATCTCATCTCTGAAAGAACAAGATGCAGAGGAGTAGGTGGACGTGGAGTACATCTCTCTCCACAGATACATCTGGAATATACCTTCAGACACAGAAGTGCATGCAGAACACCAGCTGAGAGCAGACAGGAATATCTGACCAGTGGAAAAGAATACATAGAACCACGCAAAACTTGGTAGGATGAAGGAACTAGAGGGGGAAACAGGAGTGTTAGTAGGACCAGACCTGCCCTCAGCGGGTGAGGAAACCGAAGCAGGGGTCAAAACCCACAGCGGGGAATTGTCTGAGTCAGAGAAGAAACATTTAAGGCTGAGAGTGAAACAGCTGATCTGTGGCAGCCTAAATGGAATGAGAATCAGACAGTCCTTGCCACAATCATACCTGCCCCAGACAGAAACGCTGGTCTCCTGGAAGGGGCAGCAGCTGGGAGCTGGAATTTAGGGATTGTGGCGCAATCACAGGGCAAGGGCTGCTGCTAACTGCAGAGAGACTGAGCGAGGGGATGTGACGGAGAAGATGATAGTGGGAAATGCTGGTGGAGGAAAGCCAGGCAGCCATGGAAGCAAGGCGATACTGCTGAGTCACACATAGTGGGTGGAGCCATCACCATAGCCTCTCCCCCCACATGCCAGCATTGGCAGCTGAACAATAGAGAGGCTGGCCCATCAAATGCCTGATACATTGAACTACAGAATAGGACCCCAACCGGGGTGAGGGGCCCACTATGTGCCTGACACGTGGAACAACAAAGAAGGACCCCAGGCAAGGGAGCCCTCTAAGTGCCTGAACAGGCTGAGCTACAGAGAAAGACTGGCCAAAGAGGCCTTCTGATCGCCAGCTACAAGACGCTGGAAAAAAGACTCTGATAGGGCCATAACTCCTACGGTGGAGGCAGTCCGTATGCCTGCACACTTGACACCACCAAGATACCTGCAAGCCAAGCAGCTGCACAACTTTCGTGCTCAACTCTCCCTGGGGCAGAGTTGCCACAGGCAAAAAAGTCTTGCATCTATATGCACAGGGTCACTTCAGTCATGTCCAACTCTTTGTGACCCTGTAGACTGTAGCCTGCCAGGCTTCTCTGTCAGAGAGGGGGTTCTCCAGGCAAGAATACTGGAGCATATTGGCCAATACTGGTTGTCATACCCTTCCAGAGCACTATATTTTCTGCTGCCCTAGCCACCAAGCCCCCTGAGTAGCCAGTGCTGCCAGAACCCCTGTGACCAAAGGAGCTGCACCACCTCCACACCTGGCTTTCTCAGGGTCAAACCCAAGCCCTCCAGGGCAGCCTCAGGAGCTGAACTCCAGTGGGCGACCCACATGTAGAGGTGGAAATAAAACCACAATTGAAACCCAGGGGCAGTGTGACTAAGGAAGAAGACCCAAAACCTTCTCACCAGCTGTACAAGCTGCAGATTAAATCCACATGATCAACTAAGGCAACTCTGTGTCTATGGAATATATAAAAGGCCTTTGAGAGCTCCCACAAAAGAAAACACACTAGCTTTGATAGCTGTGGACATTGGAGGCAAGAGCACACAGGAATAGGACCAGATTAGAATCTGAGCTGCCCCCACAGCACGTCCAGAGATCAGCAGAGTGTTGAAGCGCATCCTAGGGAGGTGAGGTGGTCTGTGACTCCCAGCAAAGGAAAGGACTCTGACAGCAGTTACTCAAGAAAAACATTTATTATTCTTATTTTTTGACTTATTCTGTAGATTCTTTCAAATTTTTTTTTCTTTCCCCTTCCTCTATTGCAGTTGTCAATTTTATTGGCACTAAGAAGTCCAATTAAGTTTTTGAATTTTTTTTTTCTTAGTCACATTTTTTTATTGTTGTCATAAACCTCTCTCTCTACATTGGGCTTTTGCAGTTCTGTGGAGTTTTCCTCTTTTGTTTCTTTTGTCTTCTCTTAATTTTAATTTGTTAAACCTATTATTATTTTTTCTACATTTATTCCTTTGTTTGCTTTTCCTACTGTTCTTTTCCCCTTGCAGTTAATCTTTAATGTATATAAATCTTCTTTATCTACCTCTGTTTAACTTTGCATATCTATTCTTTCTTTCTTTTCTTTCTCTCCTTTCCTCTCAAAATATTTGTTAGTTTTATTTTCATTGCTTTATTCCCCGATTGACATCTTACTTTAGTTTTGTTTTCCTTTTGTGCTTTAATTAGCTTTATTCTGGTAGACATAATTTTTGGTTTCCTTCGTTCACCAGGTCAATCTATTGTACTTTATTTTTGTTTTTGCTTATGTTTTGATTTTGCTTATGGATGTATATGTATATGTGTATATTCAGTCATACTTTCTATTGTTATAAACCTCTGCCTCTACGTTGGGCTTTTGCAGTTCTGTGGAGTTTTCCTTTTTTTTTTTTTTTTTTGCTTTTTTCTTTCTTCTTCCATTTTTTTTCTTATCTCTTTTTATAATTTTAAATTTTAATTCTTTAAACCTATTATATTTTGTCTACATTTATTCCTTTGTTTGTCTTTCCTACTGTTCTTTTCCCCTTGCAGTTAATCTTTAATGTATATAAATCTTCTTCATCTACTTCTATTTAACTTTGCATATCTATTCTTTCTTTTCTTTCTTTCCTTTCCACTCAACATATTTGTTAGTTTTGCTTTCATTGCTTTAGTCCCCACTTGGCATCTTGCTTTAGTTTTGTTTTCCAGTTTGTGCTTAAGTTAGTTTTGTTCTTAACTGGTAAATATAATTTTTTAATTTCCTTTGTTCACCCAGTCATTCTCTGTACTTTATTTTTGTTGGACTGTTTTCACTTTGCTCATGGATATATATGCATAAGTGTATATTCCATTATTTTAATTATTATTTGTCTGATTTTGTAACTGCCATTTATCTGGGGTTCCTCTTTGGTTTCTCATTCTTGGATATTTGTTTTAATTTCACTTAATGCCATAACAAGCCACTTGTGGAATCTTGGTTCCTGACCAGAGATCAAGCCCTGAACCTTTGGAGTGGGAGCACTGTCTCCAAGACCCTAGACTACCAGAGAACTAACCCTAGGGAATATCAAACAGTGAGAACTCACATTAAGGAAACCACTTGAATATAAGACCAGGCATCACCCAACCACCAGTAGCATGCTGTGCAGGACATCTCATCTAAACAACAAACAAAACAAAAATACAAACCCAATCATCAGCACACAGGAGTACCACCTCACTTAGCCTTGCCCATCAGAGGAAAAACAAACAAACAGAGCTCAGCACAAATCTCACCCTATACTGTTGCTGCTACTGCTAAGTCACTTCAGTCGTGTCTGACTCTGTGTGACCCCATAGACAGCAGCCTACAAGGCTTCTCTGTCCCTGGGATTCTCCAGGCAAGAACACTGGAGTGGGTTGCCATTTCCTTCTCCAATGCATGAAAGTGAAAGTGAAGTCGTTCAGTCATGTCTGATCTTCAGCGACCCCATGGACTGCAGCCTTCCAGGCTCCTCCATCCATGGGATTTTCCAGGCAAGAGTACTGGAGTGGGTTGCCATTGCCTTCTCCTCACCCTATACTATGCTCACACAAACCACTGGACCAAGCTTAGGAGGGCAGAAACAAAAAGCAAGAAAAAATTCAACCTTCTTCAAGGAAAGAATTTAACTTTCCTTGAAGCCTGGGAAAAGGAGACCTCAAACACAGTAACTTAAAAATAATAATAATGAAAAGGCAGAGAAGTACTGCACAAATGAAGGAACACAGAAGAAACACAGAAATCCAAATAAATGAAGAGGAAATAGGCAAATTACGTAAAAAAGAATTCAGAATAATGATAATAAAGATGATCAAAAACCTTGATAACAAAATGGAGAAAATGCAAGAATCAATTAACAAACACCTAGAAGAATTAAAGAATAAACATACAAACAACACAATTACTGATATTAAAAACACTCTAGAAGGAATCAATAGCAGAATATCTGAAGCAGAACAAATCAGTGAGCTGGAAAATAAAATGGTGGAAATAACTTCTGAAGAACAGAATAAAGTAAAAACAATGAAAAGAGTTGAGGATAGTCTGAGACATCTGGGACCATATCAAACACACAAACATTCAAATTATAGGGGTACCAGAAGAAGAATAGAAAAAGAAAGGGTATGAGAAAAATTTTGAAGAGATTATAGTTGAAAATTTCCCCAGCATGGAAAAGGAAATAGTCAATCAAGTACAAGAGGCACCCAAGGAGAAACATGCCAAGACACATACTAATCAAACTAACAAATACTAAACACAAAGAAAGAATATTAAAGGCAGCAAGGGAGAAGCAACAAGTAACATACAAGGGAAACCCCATATGCTTAACAGCTACCTTTCAGCAGAAACTCTGCAAGCCAGAAGGGACTAGCAGGATATATTTAAAGTACTAAACAGGAAAAGTCTACAACCAAGATTACTCTACTCAGCAAGGATCTCATTCAAAATTGATGGAGAAATAAAAAGCTTTTCAGACAAGTAAAAGTTAAAAGTCAGTACCATCAAACCAGCTTTACAACAAATATTAAAGGGATTTACACAGTCAAGAAATACAAGAGAAGAAAAAATATCTACAAAATCAACCCCAAACAATTAGAAAATGGCAATAGGACTATATATATATTGATATATATATATCAATTTGATATATATATATCAATATATATAAATATTGATATATATATCAATAATTACTTTAAAAGTAAATGTAAATCAACCCCAAACAATTAGAAAATGGCAATAGGAATATATATACTGATATATATATATATCAATTTGATATATATATATTGATATATATATCAATATATATATATAAATATTGATATATATATATATATCAATAATTACTTTAAATGTAAATGGATTAAATGCTCCAAACAAAAGACACAGACTGGATGAATGGATACAAAAACAAGAACCCATATATATGCTGTCTACAAGAAACCCACTTCATACCTCAAGACACATATAGACTGAAAGTGAGAGGATGGAAAAATATATTCCATGCAAATGGGAAGCAAAAGAAAGCTGGAGTAGAAATCCTCATATCAGACAAAATAGACCTTCAAATAAAGAAGATTACAAGAGATAAGGAAGGACACTACATAATGATCAAGAGATCAATCCAAGAGGAAGCCATAACAATTGTAAATATCTATGCACCCAACATATAAGCATCTCAATACATAAGAAAAACATTAACAGACATAAAAGGAGAAATTGACAGTAACACCATAATAGTAAGACATTTTAACACCCCACTGACACCAATGGACAGATCATCAAAACAGAAAATTAATAAGGAAACACAAGTCTTAAATGACACATTAGATGAGATGGATCTCATTGCTATCTTCAGGACAGTCCATCCAAATGCAGAAGAATACACCTACTTCTCAAGTTCAGATGGAACATTCTCCAGGATAGACCTCATCTTGGGTCAAAAATCAAACTTCAATAAATTTAAGAAAATTGAAATCATATCAAGCATCTTCTCTAACCACAATGCTATGAGCCTAGATATCAGTTACAAGAAAAAAAGTGTCAGAAACACAAACACATGGAGACTAAACAACACATTTCTAAATAACAAATAGGTTACTTAAAAAATAAAATGGGAAATTAAAAAATTTCTAGAAACAAATGACAATGAAGACATGACAACTCAAAACCTATGGAATGCAGCAAAAGTAATTCAAACAGGGAAGTTTATAGCAATACAATCCTACCTCAGGAAACAAGAAAAACATCAAATAGACAACCTAACTTTACACCTAAAACAACTGGAAAAAGAAGAACAAAAAAAAAAAAAACTCCAAAATTAATAGAAGGAAAGAAATCATAAAGAGCAGAGCAGAAATGAAGAAGAAATGAAAGAAACAATAGTAAAGTTAATAAAACGAAAAGCTGGTTTTTTGAGAATATAAACAAAATTGACAAGCCTTTTAGCCAGACTAATCAAGAAAAAAAAAGAGAGAAGAATCAAATCAACAAAATTAGAAGTGAAAAAGGAAGGGTTACAACAGACAATGCAGAAATACAAAGGATTATAAGAGATTTTTATGAACAACTATATGGCAATAAAACAGGTAACCTGGAAGAAATGGACAGATTCTTAGAAAAGTTCAATCTTCCAAGACTGAACCAGGAAGAAATAGAAATTATGAACAACCCAATTACAAGCACTGAAATTGAAGCTGTGATAAAATATCTCCCCCAAAACAAAAGCCCAGAACCAGACAGTTTCACAGGAGAATTCTACAAAACATTTAGAGAAGAATTAATGCCTATCCATCTAAAACTCAAAAATTGCAAAGGAAGGAACACTTCCAAATTCATTCTATCAGGACACCCTGATACTAAAACCTGACAAAGACAACACAAAAAAAGAAAACTGCAGGCCAATATCACTGATGAACATAGATGCAAAAATCCTCAACAAAATTTTAGCAAACAGAATTCAGCAACACATCAAAAAGCTCATATACCATGATCAACTTGGGCTTATTCCAGGGATGCAAGGATTCTTCAATATATGGAAATCAATCAATGTGATACACCATATTAACAAACTGAAAGATAAAAACCATATGATAATCTCAATAGGTGCAGAAAAAGCCTTTGACAGAATTCAGCACTCATTTATGATTAAAACGCTTCAGAAAAAATGGGCATAGAAGGAATCTACCTCAAGATAGTAAAGACCATATATGATAAGTCTACAGCAAAAATTATTCTCCATGGTGAAAAACTGATAACATTCCCCCTAAGATCAGGAACAAGACAAGAGTGTCCACTTTTTCCACTACTATTCAGCATGTTTCTGGAAGTCCTAGCTACAGCAATCAGAGAAGAAAAAGAAATAAAAGAAGCCCAGATCGGAAAAAAAGAAGTAAAGCTTTCACTGTTTGCAAATGACATGATACTATGCATAGAAAACCCTAAATACAGTATCAGAAAATTACTAGAGCTAATCAGAGAATTTAGCAAAGTTGCAGGATACAAAATCAATACACAGAAATCACTTACATTTCTATATACTAACAATGAAAACTCAGAAAGAGAAATTAAAGAATCAATCCCATTCACCATTGCAACAAAAAGAATTAACTATCTCGGAATAAACCTACCTAAGGAAACAAAAGAACTGTACACATAAAATTATAAGACACTAATGAAAGAAATCAAAGATGACAGGAACAGATGTTCCCAGGTAGGAAGAATCAATACTGTAATATGACTATACTACCAAAAGCTATCTACAAATTCAATGTGATCTCTATCAAAGAACCAATGGTATTTTTCACAGAACTAGAACAAAAATTTTCACAATTCATATGGAAACACAAAAGATCCCGAATAGCCAAGCTTTCTTGAGGAAGAAGAATGGAGCTTGAGGAATCAATCTTCTTGACTTCAGATTATACTACAAAGCTACAGTCATGTAGACAGTATGGTACTGCCACAAAAACAGAAATATAGACAAATGGAACAAGATAGAAAGCCCAGAAATAAACCCATGGTACCCATGCACCTATGGGTACCTTATTTTTGACAAAAGAGGCAAGAATATACAATGGGGCAAAGACAGCCTCTTCAATAAATTGTGCTGGGAAAACTGGATAGCTACATGTAAAAGAATGAAATTATAAGACTCCATACACAAAGATAAACTCAAAATTGATTAAAGACCCAAATGTAAAAACAGAAACTATAAAACTCTTAAAGGAAAACATAGGCAGAACACTCAATGACATAAATCAAAGCAACATCCTCCATGACCCATCTCCTAGAGTAATGGAAATAAAAACAAAAGTAAACAAGTGGGACCTGATTAAACTTAAAAGTTTTTGCACAGCAAAGGAAACTATAAGCAAGGTGAAAAGACACCCCTCAGAATGGGAGAATATAATAGCAAATGAACAACTGACAAAGGATCTATTTCCAAAATATAGAAGCAGCTCATACAACTCAACACCAGAAAAACAACCCAATTGAAAAATAGGAAAAAGACCTAAACAGATATTTCTCCAAAGAAGATGTACAGATGGCTAACAAACACATGGGAGAAGGCAATGGCACCCCACTCCAGTACTCTTGCCTGGAAAATCCCATGGATGGAGGAGCCTGGCAGGCTGCAATCCATGGGGTCGCAAAGAGTCGGACACGGCTGAATGACTTCACTTTCACTTTTTACTTTCATGCATTGGAGAAGGAAATGGCAACCCACTTCAGTGTTCTTGCCTGGAGAATCCCAGGGACGGGGGAGCCTTGTGGGCTGCCATCTAAGGGGTCGCACAGAGTCAGACACGACTGAAGCGACTTAGCAGCAGCAGCAGCAGCAACAAACATATGAAAAGATGC
This sequence comes from Bos indicus x Bos taurus, assembly GCF_003369695.1. Taxonomy (NCBI): domain Eukaryota; kingdom Metazoa; phylum Chordata; class Mammalia; order Artiodactyla; family Bovidae; genus Bos; species Bos indicus x Bos taurus. The sequence continues at coordinate 28,944,048 of NC_040092.1, read as the reverse complement.
TCAACATCGCTCATTATTAGATAAATGCAAATCAAAACCACAATGAGATATCACCTCACACCAGTCAGAATGGCCCTCATCAAAAATTCTACAAACAATAAATGCTGGAGAGGGTGTGGAGAAAGGGGAACGCTCTTGCACTGTTGGTGGGAATGTAATTTGATACAGCCACTATGGGAGACGGTATGGAGATTCCTTAAAAAACTAAGAATAAAACCACCATATGATCCAGCATCCCACTCCTAGGCATATACCCCGAGGAAACCAAAATTGAAAAAAACACGTGTATCCCATTGTTCACTGCAGCACTATTTACAATAGCTAGAACATAGAAGCAACCTAGATGTCTATCAACAGATGAATGAATAAAGAAGTTGTGGTACACATACACAATGGAATATTACTCAGACATAAAAAGGAACGCATTTGAGTCAGTTTTAATGAGGTGGATGAACCGAGAACCTATTATACAGAGTGAAGTGAGTCAGAAACAGAAAGATAAATATGATATTCTAACACATATATATGGAATCTAGAAAAGTGGTACTGAAGAATTTATTTGCAGGGCAACAGTGGATAAACAGACATAGAGAATAGACTTAGGGACAGGGGGAGAGGGGAGAAGAGAGTGAGATGTATGGAAAGAGTTACAAGGAAACTTTATATGTCAAATAAATAGCCAACGGGAATTTGCTGTATGGCTCAGGAAACTCAAACAGGGGCTCTGTATCAACCTAGAAGGGTGGCATGGGGTGGGAGATGCGAGGAAGTTTCAAAAGGGAGGGAATATATGTATACCTATGGGTGATTTATGTTGAGGTTTAACAAAAAACAGCAAAATTCTGTAAAGCAATTATCCTGCAATAAAAGATAAATTAATTTTTAGAAAAAAAGATCTCATCTCTGGCAACCTCACTCAACATAGAATTCTTGAGAGCTGTCATATCTTCACACCGTACACTGAACTTTGACCTTCTTCCTAGATATTCAAGGAGAGTCTGGATTTCAAATGTTCTGCCCGGTCACCATATCTGATAAGTAGTTCAAATGCTCAGCTGAGTTTGAAAACTATGAATTTGCAACAAACCATTTTGTAGAGCTGTGGAATTTAGTCTAATGTTGCTCTGTTCAGAGGACACAAATTCTATATTTGACCATGGAGTCTATGTATTTTGGGATATAATGTGAAATCAATTGATTCATGATCAGAAAAACACAGTGTGAAACCTAAGTGCTAAAGAATCTAGCACCCAGAAACCAATTATTCATAGTTAAAATGAAATCAAATGTCAGTGACATCTAGTAAATTTTTCATTAGCTTTCTGTTCAATAAGAAAGGTCGTATGAAAATGACATTTGCTGTGATACTGAGTTTATCCAGATTAAAACAGCTTCTCATAGTCTTTTGTTTTCCCTTTATTTTCTTCTTCATTCTTAATGCTGCAAAATACCAAGATGGGGAAAAATTTATATTACATTCTGTAAGTTCAATTAATGTCAAAAGTTAAAAATTACATGAAGACCGAAAAGCCTGACATTTTCTAGCAATGCATGACTATTTAGTTCAAAAAAGAACCATAGCAGGAAAAAAAAAAAAAATAGTAATGCCCTGCCCCAAGTCCCTATTGTAGATAAGAAATTTGGGCCAAAAAAATGGTTTTTCATTGTCCAGAATCAAGACAGAACATAGTGTGATGGTTAATTTTAAGGGCCACCTTGACTGGGCTAAGGGGTGCCCAGAGAGCTGGTGAAACATTGTTCCTGGGTGTGGCTATGAGGGGTTTCCAGACAAGATTAGCGTTCCAAAAGTAGATTAAGAAGATGGCTCTTACCCTTGCATGCAGGCACCATCCAATACACTGAGGGCTTGAATAGAGGGAAGATGTGGGGGAAGGACAGACAGGTCCTATCTCTGCTTGAATTCAGATATTCACATTTTCCTGCCCTTGAATGTGGATTCCCTATTTTCATGCCTTTGCACTTGAACTGAACAGCTTTCCGGGTCATCCAGCTTGGAAACTGCAGATCTTGGGACTTTGTTGCCTCCATAATCTTGTGATCAAATTTCTATCACAAATCTGTTGTATAAATATCTCTGTATAGCCTTTTGATTCTGCTTCTCTGGACCTGACTGGCACATATCATAAACCAGATTTTCTATTTTTGTTGTTTGCATGTTACCTATTTATAACTACAGACAAACAATATTTTAGCATACTCATTTTTCATCTGTGCCATTTCAAAGCCTATAAGTGAACTTCATCACATATTTAAGTTAAGAATGGTGATAAACCAAGACTTCCTGCTTTTTAAAGTGTTATCAGAAGGTGTGGCATGCAGCTCTGATGATCACACGTGCTCCCGGTGGACTTACCTTATCCTGAAGGATGCCAGGAAACTCAAGCCCTCCACATTTCTTCTCACATTCCATTCACAAATTCCATTCCATTAATATAAATGAAAGAAAATAAACGTAATTTTTAAATGAATGTAGATGTGCTTAGTGGCAAGCAGAAGTGTGTGTACATGTGTATGTGTTGTGTGTTATGTGTTTGCCATTCCTACCTAATGAGAGCTGGATAGTCAAACCAGCTGTCTGTGGCATTAACTTCTATTTTTTTCTGAATTAATTTTATAAGATTTTTTATGTGGACCACTTTTAACGTCTTTTTTTTTTTTTTTTTTTTTTTGGCTGTGATGTGTCTTTATTACAGCACTAAAACTTTCTCTAGTTGCCAAGAGTGGGGGCTACTCTTCATTGTCGTGTGAGGCTGCTCATTGCAGTGGCTTCTCTTGACACAAAGCACAGGCTCTAGGGCACAGGGGCTTCAGTAGTTGCAGGGCATGGGCTCAGTAGTTGCTCTGAGGCATGTGGAATCTTCCTGGACCAGGATAAAACGGGTGTCCCTTACTGTAAGGCGGATTCTTAACCACTGCACCACCAGGCAAGTTCCACATTTAAAGTCTTTACTGAATTTGTTACAATATTGCTCCAGTTTTATGTTTGGGTTTTTTGGCCCCAAGTTGTATAGGATCTTAGCTCCCTGACCCAAGGATCTAACCTGAGGCCCCTGCATCAGAAGGGGAAGTCTTAACCACTGGACCAACAGAGAAGTCTCTATGCCATTTATTTCCGCAGATTTAAAAAAAAAAAAACCACTCAATTTAATATTAGAGAAAGTAGCATTATTTTTTAGAGTGAGACAGAACTCTCAAAGTTCTCAACAGCATTGTTTTCTCCATGATTCCTTGTATGAGGCAATCAAATATCATTAAAGAAATGTCTCTGAGGAGGAAACCAGATCAAAGAGGTCAAATAATTCGCCTTGAATGACACAACTCAGAGGCAGAGCACTGGACCAAAGATCAGAAAACCCGACACTCAGTCTTCCCACATCTTCCACTCAAGAGTTTTGTGTTTTGGAAGAAACAGTGTTTGACCTCATGTGAATCATCATCCAAGTGCTTAAAACCTGAAAGAAGATAAGAGCTAACAAAATGTAAATAAATCATAGCCCAGAAATATAACCACAAGTTTGTCAAACCATCAAATAGTTGGCAGCTTTTTCTTTCCTTTTAGGGATTTTCTTGCTGGAGTTCACTTTCAGGTTAAGAGTAAAGCTTCCGAAGAGGTTACACTCATACAGCTTTGTTCCCACCCAGAACTACTGCCAGTAGAATCTTCCAGAAATGCCTGTGAAGTACAATTCTGGTTGGGAATAGAGCAGGCACAATGTCTAAGGAATAACAACTGGCTTTCCTAAAGCAGGACTAAAGCCCTGAAGTAAACCTGAGCCCAGCTCCACCAAAAGATAACCAGAACTAGTCATGCCCCGCACCACCATCTTGTCCTGAAAGCCAAATGCAATTCCTGGCATGATCATGTTAAGTGGATGCTCTACTTGACTGTGCTAAGCCTGGACTGCTCTTCTCAAAAAAATGATCCCAATTTTCCATATGACATGATCACGACATCAAGCCTTATGAGGAAGATGAGTCCATTTGAAGATCCTCTTGAGTGTTCAGATCTATATCCAACCAGCCTGGATGTATGAGTTATTTAATTCTGTAGTAATGCTGCATAACATGGGACCAGAAAGCCTCACCAGCATGAGTTGTAACAAATATTTACTTCAGGTCATGTATATACAAGTTGCCTGGGTGTTGCTAGAGATCCCAACTCGATTCAACAAACCTTGTTCTGGTGTCCATGGTCAGCAGCAGGTTTTCACATCTCAGCAGCAGGTTTTCACATTCTTTCCCATACAGGCTCTGGGACATCTGACCAGTGTGCCTCCTCCAGCAGGCTCATCTGAGGATATTTTCTTGGCAGGGATAGAGGAAAGAGAAGAGTGAGAGAGAGAGAGGGGGATGGAGAGAGGAGGAGATGGAGACAGAGCTTGAAGTTTAGCCTCAAAACTGGCACATGCGCATTTCTACCACATGCCCTTGGCCAAAGCAAGTCATAAACTCACGCCAGTTTCAGAGTATTAAAAATAGATTCTACTTCATGATTGAAAAAGCAGAAAAATCATATTGCAAAGAGTATAAATGTGGCAGAGAGTGGGGGTGGAGTGGGAGGAAGGGTATTTTCAAAGTCAGTAGAGCCCACCTGGGATTTGCAGCCCAGCATGTAATGCTCGCTCCTCCTGAACGGTGAGTCACTGGACCCAAGCTGGGTTTTGGGGCAATTCCCAGTGGACTGAGAGCTGTGATACCCTCTCTAATTCCTCTTCATCCTCCATGGTACCCACCACACTCTCTCATCTTTGGCCTTTCTCCCTGACCTCCTTCATCCAAAGATGTTTCCCTTATAAAGGGGCAAAATTAACACACCCCAAAATAGAAAGGCAAGGCACTGTGAGAATCAGGCTCTATCAGAACAGATGCCCGGCAATCAAAACAGACACTGAAGGTGAACAGCCCACCCTGCCCCACGTCTGCTCATCAGCCGCCATCTTCCCCGAGGGAAGCTGGTTAAACCTTTTGTCCTAGACCCAGGCTCTCCAGGACTCTGAAATATTTGAGGCATCATTTCTTTCAAGTCTCTTTGCCATACTCTAAATAGTCCATTGATAATGTGAAATTCAGAACAATATCATGTATGAGCGTGTGACTATTTTTCTGAAGAAAAGTTCTATAATTTCTGTATCCTTTAAAAAGGAGTCCGTCGCTCAGAAAAGTTAAGAAGCACTGCTTATTTGGGTTAAGCTGATAAAAAAAAAAAAGCATCCTACTAAATACTAGGAGGCAGAGTAAACTTCACTCAGAGTAAACAGAGCCCTTGCGAGTTCTTTAACAGTTTACAGAATTGATGTAGCTGAGGGGCATTTCAGAACCAAGGGGAGCAGGTAAATTTGTGGGACTGACCCTGACATTCTTGGAGACTGCTTTTCCACTACTTTCCCTAGTGAGAGGCAGATCCATTGTTAACCTAAAAAATATGCCCTCCTGTTAATGCTTCACAATGAGTTAAATTTAATAGACATTTGGTGATATATAAATGCAAATCTCTTCCCCACACCAGTGCTTTATTATCCATTGAAAATGAATTTGTCAAGTTGGTCCTGAGAGATTTGTACTGGAGCAGGGTGACCAGAGCAATGGGCACTGAAGACCATCACAGAGAAGTCAAAGGACGCAAAAGGGCCCGAACCCTCTAATTGTATAACTATTGTCATTTCTGTTTCATAGAGAATCTGAACAGTGATTAAGATCATACTGATTTCAATCATGTGCAAGCATCAGTCCTTCTGTGTCTTTTATTAATCATATCTTGACAAAGGAAAACCTTGAAATTCTTTAAAGAATTTCATTTACTTCTTTTTAAAATATTTTTATTTTATTGAATTATAGTTGATTTGCAGTATTGTGCCAATCACTGCTGTACAACAGAATGACTCAATTATATATGTGTGGTGGTTTAGTCACTAAGTCATATCCGACTCTTGCAACCCCATGGACTGTAGCCTGCCAGGCTCCTCTGTCCATGGGATTTTCCATGCAAGAATACTGGAGTGGATTGCCATTTCTTTCTCTGGGGGATCTTCTCAATGCAGGAATCAAATCCAGGTCTCCTGCATTGCAGGCAGATTCTTTACCTAGAACCCCAGGGAACCCCAGTTATATACATACATACATACATTCTTTTTTAAATATTCTTTTCCACTATGGTTTATCTCAGGAAATTGGATATAGTTTCTTGTGCCAAACAGTAGGATTTGCTGTTTATCCATTCTCTGTACAATAGTTCACAACTGCCAATCCCAATCTCTGAAACAGCCCTCTCCCTCCCTCCTCTCCCCCATTTAGCTTGCTTCCATGTCCTGGAAGCAACCTGGAAGCATTCCTGTTTCAATGAACATGGGGGTGTATGTATCTTTTCAAATTATGGTTTTCTTGGGATTATATACCCAGGAGTGGGATTGAAGGATCTCATGGTAGCTCTATTTTTAATTTCTTAAGGAACCTCCATACTGTTCTCCATAGTGGCTGCTCCAACTTATATTCCCACCAACAGCATAGGAGGCTTCCCTTTTTCCCACAACCTCTCCAGCAATTGTTATCTATAGACTTTTTATGTTATTCAGTCTGACCGGTGTGAGGTGGTACCTCATTGTAGTTTTGATTTGCATTTCTCTAGTAGTTAGTGATGCTGAGCATCTTTTCATGTGCTTGTTGGCTATCTGTAGGTCTTCTTTAGAGAAATGTTTATTAAGGTCTTCTGTACATTTTTCCATGGGGTTGGTTTTTTGGTTGTTGAGTTGTATGAGCTGTTTTTACGTTTTGGAGATTAACTCTTACTTCGTTGCATCGTTTGCAAATATTTTCTCCCATTCTGTAAGCTGTCTTTTCATTTTTATGGTTTCCTTTCTTGTGCAAAAGTTTGTAAGTTTGATTAGGTCTCATTTGTTTACTTTTGTTTTTATTTCTCTTGCCTTGGGAGACTGATCTAAGAAAACATCGCTATGATTTATGTCAGAGAATGTTTTGCCTATGCTTTCTTCTAGGAGTTTTATGGTGTCCTGTCTTATATTTAAGTCTTTAAGCCATTCTGTGTTTATTTTTGTTCAGGTTTTGAGGGCATGTAAAGAGCTTCCTTTACTTCTTAGTCAAGGACAGAACCTTTCTTCTGGGAAACTAGACAGGGCAAGTGTGTACAGGTTGAGATCAGAGAATATACAATGCTGCCTGGTCTTGGTTTTGGAATATGGACAGAAAATATAGCAAGGGAAGAAGGAATTTATTTTGGTGATGAAAAATATTAGAATAGTGTTATCTTAAAAATTAGTCTTAGAACTTACAGAGTTATAATTAAGTAGCTTTTACAGAATGTCACTTGTCACCAGTGTGTCTAATTTTATCTTTAATTTATATTTCAAAACTCAGAAAGAAGTGAATTTTAGCATATTTAAAACTTTTTTGTAGATACCTCACTGGGAAGGCAAATACTGAGTCCGCCTTTTCTGGACTTCAACCTAACAATAATAAAAACCCTGGTAGGCAGCTCTTCTCTCTTCCTTATTCCACTAAAAGGTATCAGAAATCCGTGGTCATTTCTATTTCCCAAGTAGAGTCACATCAATAAATATCCTCTATCATCAATGAACAGCCATTATCCTTGTTATTAACCCTATTGTTTTCCTCCTTCCAAAGAGAAGGTATTTTCCTTTTATCAAATATTCTAAAACAGCATCTAAATCATTTCAATGTAAGTAGACTTCTAGTTCTAGTCAGACAAAATATTCTTTTAGTTTTCCAAGGGGGCAGATTAATTTTCTTCCTGTTATTGAGAAACAAAATTATGCAATAAAAACAATGATAACAAAACAAATTAAAACGTCTAAGAAATATGGACTGGAATACCAGTGCTACTTTAAACAGAATCTTCACTGATATTATAGTAAGCTTGTTAATATTTTATAACAAGCTCTCTTAAACAAAACTCTTATATTCATGTATGGGGGTAAAATAGAAGAGTGTTGTAAGAATGCTTGAACCTAGAAGAAAAGGACAAAAATTTGCAAATGATTGCAATATACAAGACACTCTATCAGGTGACTTAAATGTGTTATGTTATTTTCTACTCACAGAAAAACCCATGTTACATGGAGAAAACTAAATTTTCAGAAGTAAATTTCACAACCTGCCCAACTTCTCCATTGCTGGGTTTTGAAGGAAGGATTTAAACACAAGAGATGCTTAACAGCAAAAGAGACACTGATGTATAGAACAGTCTTATGGACTCTGTGGGAGAGGGAGAGGGTGGGAAGATTTGGGAGAATGACATTGAAACATGTAAAATATCATGTAAGAAACAAGTCTCCAGTCCAGGTTCGATGCAAGATACTGGATGCTTGGGGCTAGTGCACTTGGACGACCCAGAGGGATGGTATGGGGAGGGAGGAGGGAGGAGGGTTCAGGATGGGGAACACATGTATACCTGTGGCGGATTCATTTTGATATTTGGCAAAACTAATACAATTATGTAAAGTTTAAAAATAAAATAAAATAAAAATGTGCCAAACCTCCGCTTTCACACAATCCCTTTTGAATTCTCAGATCAAAGCAAAGGAAACTAAGTCAAGACTACAGGTGAGATGCTTTAATTAATATGACTGAAGTCAGGACCATAAGGCATTTTAAAAATGCTGTAAGTGAGATAGAAAAAGAGAAAAATCCTGCAACTTTCCCTAGAGTCTGCTTGAATACAGAGGATTTTTTCCTGAACTTTTTCCCTATGAGGGACAAATTCTCTGCAGGCCAGTATTTGCATCTCATTTTGAATCTATCAACAACAGCTTGTCTTTTTACACTTCCGTCCTTGAAAGCGTTCTTCAAGCCCTAGCATCTTTCTTCAAAGCCTGTCTTAATTTGTAGTTCAAATGCAGAAGCAGACGTTACCCTTGAGAAAATATTCAGAGCCATCCCTTAATTTAGGGCATGAGTCAGGAGTCAGCAGAGCCATCCCATAATTCTACAATATACAATTCAGCTTTGAGTATCAGACCAGTAAAATAAATTCATGAAAGTAATGGGAAAAAGTAATTCTTATAAAATCTCATGAAAAGACAAAACTTGAAAGCTCACAAACTGTTATTTTATTTTTAGGCATTGATGAATTCAATTACAACACTAGACAAGAAACTTTTAGTCTGTATCCAAACATTTTCAATAATTAAATCATGTTATTTCATGCTGCCTAATAGCTGTTGGCACCAACTGTGCACTAATCTCCAAAGAACCAAAGAAATCACGGGTAACCACCTCCTGCCACTAATCCACAGGGAGGTTTGCAATTTTTACTGTAATACATTGTAGGAAGTCAATTGTAGGTTCACCACCACTGAACAAACAGCTTGAGATGGTAGCTGAAACAAAGAAAATGAAATCAGGAAGAAGTGCATGGATGAACGCACAACCCTACATTTAGGTCACAAAATCTTCTGGATAAATACAGAGTGAGGAAAAGTTATCTAAGAGTACAACTTGTGACAAAGAATTAGAGACATTTTATTTTAGGCTTAAAATAAATTACTGTAATGAAGAAGCTCTCCAGAAAGCAAATGCTGTTTCAGGCTTTATTGATAAACATAGGCTGAGAGTAACTGACATTCCATCCATGTTGAGAGCACCACCTGCTCAAGAGGCTGTTTTCTGGATGTAAACAGTAACAATTTGAAAATTTTCCTTACGGAGAATGGTCAAAGGAAATTGGGGTTACTCTAATCTATATGACTGTATATAACATAAAAATAGAAGCCTATTGCCCTCAAATATTTGAAGATTAGTAGTCTAGATGAAAGATTAAAATCATTTTCCATGATTTTGGCAAAACCTAAGGGTGGAAATTATAACAAAGCTCGCTTCGACTTAAAATATAGAAATATCTCTAATATTAGTCATCAGATCAGATCAGTCGCTCAGTCGTGTCGGACTCTTTGCAACCCCGTGAATCGCAGCACGACAGGCCTCCCTGTCCATCACCAACTCCCAGAGTTTACTGAGATTCACGTCCATTGAGTCAGTGATGCCATCCAGCCATCTCATCCTCTGTCGTCCCCTTCTCCTCCTGCCCCCAATCCCTCCCAGCATCAGAGTCTTTTCCAATGAGTCAACTCTTCGCATGAGGTGGCCAAAGTACTGGAGTTTCAGCTTCAGCATCATTCCTTCCAGAGAAATCCCAGGGCTGATCTCCTTCACAATGGACTGGTTGGATCTCCTTGCAGTCCAAGGGACTCTCAAGAGTCTTCTCCAACACCACAGTTCAAAAGCATCAATTCTTCGGCGCTCAGCCTTCTTCACAGTCCAACTCTCACATCCATACATGACCGCAGGAAAAACCATAGCCTTGACTAGACGAACCTTTGTTGGCAAAGTAATGTCTCTGCTTTTGAATATGCTATCTAGGTTGGTCATAACTTTCCTTCCAAGGAGTAAGCGTCTTTTAATTTCATGGCTACAATCACCATCTGCAGTGATTTTGGAGCCCAAAAAAATAAAATCTGACACTGTTTCCACTGTTTCCCCATCTATTTCCCATGAAGTGATGGGACCAGATGCCATGATCTTCGTTTTCTGAATGTTGAGCTTTAAGCCAACTTTTTCACTCTCCACTTTCACTTTCATCAAGAGGCTTTTTAGTTCCTCTTTACTTTCTGCCATAAGGGTGGTGTCATCTGCATATCTGAGGTTATTGATATTTCTCTCGGCAATCTTGATTCCATCTTGTGTTTCTTCCAGTCCAGCGTTTCTCATGATGTACTCTGCATAGAAGTTAAATAAGCAGGGTGACAATATACAGCCTTGACGTACTCCTTTTCCTAGTTGGAACCAGTCTGTTGTTCTATGTCCAGTTCTAACTGTTGCTTCCTCACCTGCATATAGGTTTCTCAAGACGCAGATCAGGTGGTCTGGTATTCCCATCTCTTTCAGAATTTTCCACAGTTTCTTGTGATCCACACAGTCAAAAGCTTTGGCATAGTCAATAAAGCAGAAATAGATGTTTTTCTGGAACTCTCTTGCTTTTTCGATGATCCAGCGGAGGTTGGCAATTTGATCTCTGGTTCCTCTGCCTTTTCTAAAACCAGCTTGAACATCAGGAAGTTCACGGTTCACATATTGCTGAAGCCTGGCTTGGAGAATTTTGAGCATTACTTTACCAGCGTGTGAGATGAGTGCAATTGTGCGGTAGTTTGAGCATTCTTTGGCATTGCCTTTCTTTGGGATTGGAATGAAAACTGACCTTTTCCAGTCCTGTGGCCACTGCTGAGTTTTCCAAATTTGCTGCCATATTGAGTGCAGCACTTTCACAGCATCATCTTCCAGGATTTGAAACAGCTCAACTGGAATTCCATCACCTCCACTAGCTTTGTTCGTAGTGATGCTTTCTAAGGCCTACTTGACTTCACATTCCAGGATGTCTGGCTCTAGGTCAGTGATCACACCATCGTGATTATCTGGGTCATGAAGATCTTTTTTGTATAGTTCTTCTGTGTATTCTTGCCATCTCTTCTTAATATCTTCTGCTTCTGTTAGGTCCATACCATTTCTGTCCTTTATCGAGCCCATCTTTGCATGAAATGTTCCTTTGGTATCTCTGATTTTCTTGAAGAGATCCCTAGTCTTTCCCATTCTGTTGTTTTCCTCTATTTCTTTGCATTGATCGCTGAAGAAGGCTTTCTTATCTCTTCGTGCTATTCTTTGGAACTCTGCATTCAGATGCTTATGTCTTTCCTTTTCTCCTTTGCTTTTCACTTCTCTTCTTTTCATAGCTATTTGTAAGGCCTACTCAGACAGCCATTTTGCTTTTTGGCATTTCTTTTCCATGGGGATGGTCTTGATCCCTGTCTCCTGTACAATGTCACGAACCTCATTCCATAGTTCATCAGGCACTCTATCTATCAGATCTAGGCCCTTAAATCTATTTCACATTTCCACTGTATAATCATAAGGGATTTGATTTAGGTCATACCTGAATGGTCTAGTGGTTTTCCCTACTTTCTTCAATTTCAGTCTGAATTTGGCAATAAGGAGTTCATGGTCTGAGCCACAGTCAGCTCCTGGTCTTGTTTTTGCTGACTGTATAGAGCTTCTCCATCTTTGGCTGCAAAGAATATAATCAATCTGATTTCAATATTGACCATCTGGTGATGTCCATGTGTACAGTCTTCTCTTGTGTTGTTGGAAGAGGGTGTTTGTTATGACCAGTGCATTTTCTTGGCAAAACTCTATTAGTCTTTGCCTTGCTTCATTCCGTATTCCAAGGCCAAATTTGCCTGTTACTCCAGGTGTTTCTTGACTTCCTACTTTTGCATTCCAGTCCCCTATAATGAAAAGGACATCTTTTTTGGGTGTTAGTTCTAAAAGGTCTTGTAGGTCTTCATAGAACCATTCAACTTCAGCTTCTTCAGTGTTACTGGTTGGGGCATAGACTTGGATTACTGTGATACTGAATGGTTTGCCTTGGAAACGAACAGAGATCATTCTGTCATTTTTGAGATTGCATCCAAGTACTGCATTTCGGACTCTTTTGTTGACCATGATGGCCACTCCATTTCTTCTGAGGGATTCCTGCCCACAGTAGTAGATATAATGGTCATCTGAGTTAAATTCACCCATTCCAGTCCATTTCAGTTCGCTGATTCCTAGAATGTAGACATTCACTCTTGCCATCTCTTGTTTGACCACTTCCAATTTGCCTTGATTCATGGACCTGACATTCCAGGTTCCTATGCAATATTGCTCTTTACAGCATTGGACCTTGCTTCTATCACCAGTCACATCCACAGCTGGGTATTCTTTTTGCTTTGGCTCCATCCCTTCATTCTTTCTGGAGTTATTTCTCCACTGATCTCCAGTAGCATATTGGGCACCTACTGACCTGGGGAGTTCCTCTTTAAGTATCCTATCATTTTGCCTTTTCGTCTGTTCATGGGGTTCTCAAATCAAGAATACTGAAGTGGTTTGCCATTCCCTTCTCCAGTGGATCACATTCTGTCAGATCTCTCCACCATGACCTGCCCATCTTGGGTTGCCCCACAGACATGCCTTAGTTTCATTGAGTGAGACAAGGCTGTGGTCCTAGTGTGATTAGATTGTCTAGTTTTCTGTGAGTATGGTTTCAGTGTGTCTGCCCTCTGATGCCCTCTTGCAACACCTACCATCTTACTTGGGTTTCTCTTACCTTGGGCGTGGGGTATCTCTTCACAGCTGCTCCAGCAAAGTGCAGCCATTGCTCCTTACCTTGGATTAGGGGTATCTCCTCACCGCCACCCTTCCTGACCTTCAACGTGGGATAGCTGCTCTAGGCCCTCCTGTGCCCGCGCAGCCACGGCATACAAAGAGACAAATTTGCCAGATTGCCCCTAGAGTATTGTTTAAGATTTCTGGTGCTGAAGGAGGAGATATGGTAAGAAAAGATACTTATATCTGAAAAGGGATGTACTTCTACATGGCCTCTGTGTTCTAGACTATGGAGGGGCTGAGCCAGGTATCTTAGAGGCATAAACTAAAGGGAGAAGATGATACTAATTTACAAATGAAACTTAAAAACAAGAATCTAGGAAGAGTTCTTAACCATAATGCAAATATGACACAAATCTTCAAGGTATATTGAAAATTCTCTTTGGTTCCATATTTGTTCATTTATATTTTTAATGTACTTCTTGAATATAAAATTTCTGAAACAACAAAATGAAGCTTCTGTTCATTCAGTTTTTTGCTTATCAAGTGTCTTCATTTTGAGGTTAGGGTTCATTGAACAACCATGATTTCTCTTTCAACCCACAAAAAGACACCAAACACTTTATAACTGAACAATCCCAAATCACTCAGGATTTTTATATCTGATTAAAAAAATTGTATGATGTCTACAAGCCACCCTTCCCAAACCTCCATCAGCCTAGGTCACTGAGCTGACTTTCTAGGATTAGAGATTAAGGATGTCTTTTTCTCACCTCCAAAAGGCTAAATGACATCAATGTGATGCCATTAAAATGGCCTCTGGGGGGAGGAGGAGAGTTAAATGTACTTCTAAATTAAATCATGGAACTCCATATTACCTAAAAGCTTACTGTGGATATCCACTTTGTGAGCTTAAAATAATAACAAATTTTTATTTTGAGCAGTGTCAGAATTGGAGTTGGAAGTGTATTAATGAAAAGCATGATTATAAACATCATCAGTTAAAAAACATATATACAAATGCTACATTTATACATAAGAATGTAAGAGATTTTTAGAAAGTAGTCGTTTTTGGCAATTATCACTTCCCTAGGATTGAAGAATGTAACTACTCATTATTGAGACTTCCAAACTTCAGTTATTTCCCCAGGGTTAGGTCTTCCTTACATCACCTTTACCATGTATTTGTAAATAGTTATAAATCTTTTCCTTCCTTCCTCACTTTTTTGCCTCTCTTTTGCTCCCTTCCTGTACTTCCTTTATCACCATTTCCCTCAAGGGCAATCAAGGGCAATTTCGTTAGTTTCTCTTTAGGCATTCTATGTAAAAAAAAAAAAAAGAGAGAGAGAGAGAGGGAGAGAGAGTTAGACCCATTCATCTCTAGAAAATGAGAGACATTTTATGGGGGTCAGAGCAGGCCACCCCAAATATGCCACTTTGGCATATTGATCATTTTGAATTAAAGTTACTTAAAAAAAAAAAAAACAGCTAGTGACAGGAGGATGCTCTGACCCGCCTCCATCCTCCTGAGAGAAGGAAAATTCTCTCATGTGAAAGGTACTCTCCTCACACCAGAAATAGACATCGTTACTGCCAGAGATCAGAAGTTCAGGGCCAAGAAGGCTACATGAACAAACTCTGCTCAGCTTTTTTACTAACTAGTACTCAGGCCTGAATTTCTTCGTCTTGTCAGTTCTTCAAAATTTAATTTCTACTTTGTCTAAAAGGTTACAGTAGTCTCTTGATATTCCCATTGGAATTGGTTCCAGGAGTCACTGTGTGTACCAAAATCCATGAGTGCTCAAGTCTCTTGTATAAAATGGGACAGCCTTCCATATCTGTAGATTTCTCACCCATGAATTCTTCCAACCATGGCTTGAAATTTTGGTCTGTGGTTGGTTGAATCTATGTATGCAAAACCCACGAATTTGAAAAAAGACGGCCAAAAAAAAATTTGTTTCAAATTTTTATTGAAACAAATTGGTGTGTAAGTGGACCCATATAGTTAAAACATGTGTGTTGTTCAAGGGTCAACTGTATGCAAGCTGCTTGATTTGATCATTTCTCTGAGTCCCATATTTCTATAAACAACTGAGAGTACAAAATTAAAATTTGATTTTCCTCTGTAATCTGTCTCATGTGAATTTAATTGTTAGACCAGCCAGAAGAACTCGGAAGTGTAGAGAAAAAATTTTCTTCCCCAACAGCTGGATAAACAGTCAGCAGGATAAACTTCACTAGCTGAATGCTGTTTGCCCTGAGGCTACTGCAGCCGAGAAACCTGGGACTTCTGAGGAGCCCAGGCTGAAGGTAAGGATTCACACCTGTCGGTCTCCTAAATCTCTGCCTGCAGGGCCCCATGGAAATGAGAATGGTGAGAATTCTTTTCTTTCCTTTTGCTAAATTTAGATTAGCAGGAGAAAATATTTGTCCAACTAGCTAATTTGGCTTCTGGTAAAAAATTGAGAATTTTTGTTTTCTATTGACCATTTTCCATGTGTTTTGTTGTCTGTTGTGTCATTTGTCATAAGGAGGAAAACTATAAGATGAAGTTTTCCTTTTGCTTTGTTTTTTGTCTTAAGAGTTTGGCTTTGTGACCTGTGAGAACATCAGGTCCATAAGAGACCTTTATAGTCTCAACCTTCGTTTCCTGAGGCTAGAAAAATCCCCACTCCAGTAGCATCTGCCCCAGTTAGAGATTAGCAGGCCTGTAACTGGAGGCTTTACAACTTCCTATGTGGGGCTGAAGACATTGTTTTCTCTACAGCATCCTTACCACCTGTATGACAAAGCCTGTGATTTCTTAGGCTATCTTTGGGAGTGAAATGAATGGATCTTGTGAAGGGTATAGCTCTTGCAGTTTATAGTGGACCCCTCTTGGGTGGTGGTGGTTTAGTCACTAATATGTGTCCGACCCTTGTGAGGCCCATGGACTGTAACCCAATAGGCTCCTCTGTCCATGGGGTTTCCCAGGCAAGAATATTGGAGTGGGTGCCATTTCCTTCTCCAGAGGATCTTCCTGACCCAGAAATCGAACCCGTGTCTCCTGCAATGTAAGCAGATTCTTTACCACTGAGCCACCTGGGAAGCCCAGACTCCTCTTGAACCCTTGCTGCTGCTGCTGCTGCTGAGTCGCTTCAGTCGTGTCCGACTCTGTGCGACCCCATAGACGGCAGCCCACCAGGCTCCCCCGTCCCTGGGATTCTCCAGGCAAGAACACTGGAGTGGGTTGCCATTTCCTTCTCCAATGCATGAAAGTGAAAAGTGAAAGTGAAGTCGCTCAGTCAAGCCTGACTCTTAGCGAACCCATGGACTACAGCCTACCAGGCTCCTCCATCCATGGGATTTTCCAGGCAAGAGTACTGGAGTGGGGTGCCATTGCCTTCTCCGTCTTGAGCCCTTAGTTAAGCCATAAAAAGTCTTATCAGTTTGAGTCACTATTGAGATTAAAAGATCTGACTTGTCAATGGCCAGATGATAGATTCTTTGAATTGATTATATTTAAGAAAGAAAGAAAACATTTTTAGAAAGCTCTCATCCAGAGGAGACTGGCGAGCTGTCGTCAATGGGGTCGCAAACGTTGGACACGACTGAGTGACTCACACACACACACACACACACACACACACACACACACACACACACACTTGGGATTTCCCTGGTGGTCCAGTGGCTAAGACTCCATGTTCCCAATGCAAGGGGACCCGGGTTCCATTCCTAGTCAGAGACAAGATCCCACATGCCACAACTAAGAGTTCTCATGCCGCAACTAAAGACCCTGCATGCTGACACTAAGATGTCAAATAAATAAATATTTTTTGAAAAGGAAAGCTCTTGTTCTCAAAAATTGTCTTATTGGTACAAATGGGATGGCCAAATTAGAAAGAGGACACAAAGAAATGTAAAAGCTAGCCTTAGGAACTCTCTTAACAACGTGGAAAAAAAAAAAAAAAAACAGAAAATAAAACTTGGAACAAAATTAAAGTCCCCATTCAATATAAATTCCTTTTGTTGAAATCTGAACACATCTCATTAGCAAATTCCCTTAACTCCCCAAACTCCTAAATTTTCCCTAGAAAAAAACAATAAACACCCAGCTGCTATTTTAACTTCGCTTCACTACAGGATTTACAGAGAACACAACAGCCTAATGTCTAGACCTAGGATATACAGGTCATTCATGTAAATATTACCAGTCAGGAAATAAATTTAACAGAAACATTCAGAACAAGCATTAAGTCTCAACCATAAGATCTGTTTTCCTGGATTCTATAATCAGGTCCTGCCAGCTTCAGACTTTCCTATGCAGTATCTTTTGTGAATAAGTCTTAGACCCCCAAAGAATTTACATCCCTGGACAGCAGCAGACTCTTTAAATTATAAAACCCTTTTACCTTCACTTCAGGGGATTTTTACCAGATTTAGGGAGCTCAGAAAAATTCATTCTTTCACTGTCCCTTAAAATTATAACTTGTACCATGTTTTTAAATATAAACACTCCTTCTCACAGTTGCCTGCAACTGAGTCTGGCTAGCTCAGTCAGTAAAGTCTGAAGGGAAAAAAGAAAAGAAGAAGAGGAAATCCAGCCTTTTAAAATACAAACTGCTGGAAAGGTCTTTTTTCAAAATCCAGTTCACAGCCTCCTTAATATTACCAGTATGACTGGTAATTACCAATATGATTGATATCAAAGACAAATATGATTCTTAAAAACATCCTCCGCAAATAGAGGAAAGCTTCAATCAGATGAATAGATAAACAACTTATTTCAACTGTTATTTACAGACTCATGAGTTTTATATTGTTATACTTGGTTCATGGCTAAAATTTTACAACAAAAGCTATAAGAGCTTTGTGTTTGTATGTACATCTATGTATACACATTAGAGTTATGGTACTTCTCTACCTCTGGACGGTATTACCAATATTAATTTGAGAAAGGGCTCTATTTGGCTTAAAAATAAATGCTTATGAATTAAGTATTTCTAAATTTCAGAGATATAATAGAAATCAACTTAAATGTTTTCGAAGTTCATGTTTTGTAGAATAATTTTCAGTAAATAGAAAGTAGTTTGTTGGTTTAAGTAATACAGGTATGGCTTTAGAGTAATCAACATGAAGAATAATACTTTTATCCTACCATAGGTTCACTAACAGTCAAATAAGCTCATGCTAATTCTGTTACAAAATTTGTCAGCAAGAAAAATAATATAAAAGGATGGCTAACTGCTTTAATATCTTATCAAGTGTTCATGAGCATAATTGTTAAAAACAGATGAATTAAATAGATATAAGCAAGATGAGAGTTTTAAGGTAGATTTTTAGCAATGACTGTTTTATGATCTATCTCCTTACATAGTTTCCCAAATCTCTTTGGTCACTTCCAACCTTAGACGTTTGCTAAGTTAATTAAATGATGGAGATTCATTGAAAGTCCAGATTATTTTAAGTAAGATAAGATAATGAAATCTTAAATGCTAAACACATCTAAGTTTAACAACTTTTGACCTCTTATTAGAGAGACTAAAGATGCTTGGGTTTCTTAGGAAACATAACTTATGCCACACTGAAAAACTGTACTTACAGGAAGCACATAAACACATAAATCTGCCAATATAAAGACTGCTGGTATAGAAAAAATTGACAGTTCACATTTGCTTACTTCTTAGATATCACTGGAAGTTCATGTATTTAAGATTAAAAAATTCTAATGAGTTATCTGATTATAATTACTAGAACTAATGAAGGAAACAAATGTGTGTTTGGAAAAAAAAAGTAGACCATATGTTTTTTGTTAAGAAAGGGTATGAAGAATGGAGATACATTTTTCTGAGGAAACAGAAAGTAATTTTTCTTAAAGTAAAGCTTATTATTTCTGAAGAGGCTGAAAAATCAAGGACAAACCAAAGTGGACATGAAAATTTATAGGTTTGTGAAAAAGAAATCTTGGGAAAGTAATTTTATGCATGTTCAAGGTGAATACAATTGAATAAATTTATTATAAGGCTTTTGAAAATAAGCTTTAATGTCAATAGTATTTTTACATAAAACTGTACCTTAATTTTTTTTTCATTTGCTAAAAAAAAAAAACAAATTTTATTTGGACTGGTCTGCTCTTTTCACTCAGTTGCCTCAACTTCCATCTAAGCAGTTGGTAAATTTATATCAAGTACAAATTTAAAGTTGAATCTCTTGTCCCTTAAGATTATTTTTGCTGCAATTTTGGCTCTTGAGGTCCTCAAACATGGCAGTGAGATTGGGTTATTGGTGTTATATAATACTGTCTTAAAATGTGCCCCGTGTTATGAATCACAACTGTTTAACTGAACTAATCTATTCTCAGGACTGAATTTTTGGTTTAAAGCATGGAACCATGGAACAATCTATGGAAAAAAGAAGCATGGAACAATCAATAACTCAGCTACTAGCCTAATTCTTGCTTCACAGCTACCAGCTCAACTTGTAAGTATGAAACTTTCAGGGAAGTTTCAGAAGAGGAAACTGATGAGGTTCAGAAGAGGCTAGCTCAAACTTATTTGCAGGGCAGCAATAGAGAACAGACTTGTGGACAAAGGCAGGGATCTCCTGTGGACAAAGGGTGGGATGAACTGGAAAATCAGCATTGAAACATATACAACATTTATTGTTGTTTTTTGCTCACTAAGTCATGTCCAAACTCTTTGCAACCCCGTGAACTGCAACACACCAGGTTTCCCTGTCCTCCACCATTTCCCAGAGTTTGCTCAAATTCTTATCCCAATATTGAGTCAGTGATGCTCTCTAACCATCTCATCCTCTGCTGTCCCCTTCTCTTTTTGCCTTCAATCTTTCCCAGCATCAGGATCTTTTTTAATGAGTCAGCTCTTTGCATCAGGTGGCCGAAGTATTGGAACTTCAGCTTCAGCATCAGTCCTCCCAATGAATATTCAGGGTTGATTTCCTTTAGGATTGACTGGTTTGATCTCCTTGCAGTCCAAAAGACTCCCAAGAGTCTTCTCTGGCACAATTCAAAAGTGTCAATTCTTTGGCACTCAGGCTTCTCTGTGATCCAACTCTCACATTCATACATGACTACTGGAAAAGTCATAGCTTTGATTATACAGACCTTTGAAGGCAAAGTGATGTCTCTGCTTTTTAATATACTATCTAGACTTGTCATAGCTTTCCTTCCAAGGAGCAAGCATCTTAATTTCATGGCTACATTCATCATCCAAAGTGATTTTGGAGATTAAGAAATCTGCCACTGCTTCCACTTTTTCCCCTTCTATTTTCCATAAAGTGAAGGGACCAGATACCATGATCTTAGTTTTTTGAATGTTGAGTTTTAAGTCAGCTTTTTCACTCTCCTCTTCACCCTCATCAAAAGGCTCTTTAGTTCCTCTTCACTTTCTGCCATTAGAGTAGTATCATCTGCATATCTGAGGTTGTTGATATGTCTCCCAACAACATTGATACCAGCTTGTGATTCATCCAGCCTGACATTTCACATGATGTACTCTGCATATAAGTTAAATAAGCAGAGTGGCAATATACAGCCTTGTCATACTCCTTTCCTAATTTGGAACCAGTCAGTTGTTCCATGTCTGATTCTAACTGTTGCTTCTTGACCTGCATATAGGTTTCTCAGGGGGCAGGCAAGGTGGTCTGATATTCCCATCTCTTTCAGAATTTTCCAGTTTGTTGTGATCCATACAGTCAAAAGCTTTACATAGTCAATGAAGTGGAAGTAGATGTTTTTCTGGAATTCCTTTGCTTTCTCTATGAGCCAACTAATGTTGACAATTTGATCTCTGGTTCCTCTGCCTTTTCTAAACCCAGTTCATACATCTGGAAGTTCTCGGTTCACTTGCTGCTAAAGTCTGGCTTGAAGGATTTTGAGCATTACCTTGCTAGTATGTGAAGTGAGTGCAATAGTACAGTAGTTGAACATTTTTTGGCATTGCCCTTCTTTGGGATTGGAATGAATACTGGACTATTTCCAGTCCAGTGGCCATTGCTGAGTTTTTCAAATTTGCTGACATATTGAATCAAACACTTTAATCGCATCAGCTTTTAGGGTTTCAAATAGCTCAGCTGGAACTCTGTCACCTCCACTGTTCACAGTAATACTTCCTAAGACCTACTTGACTTCACACTCCAGGATGTCTGGCTCTAGGTAACTGATCACACCATCATGGTTGTCTGGGTCATTAAGACCTTTTTTGTATAGTTCTTCTGTGTATTCTTGCCACTTTTTCTTAATATCTTTTACTTCTGCTAGGTCCTTACCATTTCTGTCCTTTATCATGCCAATTCTACATGAACTGTTTCCTTGGTATCTCTAATTTTCTTGAAAAAAAAATCTGTAGTCTTTCCCATTCTATTGTTTTCCTCTATTTCTTCTCATTGTTCACTTAGGAAGACCTTCTTATCTCTCCTTGCTATTCTCTGAAACTCAACACTCAGTTGAGTATGTCTTTCCCTTTCTACCTTGACTTTTGCTTCTGTTCTTTCCTTGGCTATTTATAAAGCCTCCTCAGACAACTACTTTGCCTTCTTGCCTTTCTTTTTCTTTGGGATGGTTTGGTCACTTCCTTCTGTACAATGTTACATATTTAATGTATACTCCCCAGTAGGAATTTACTGTATGACACAAGGAGCTCAACCCAGCACTCTGTGACAACCTAGAGGGATCAGATGGGGTAGGAGGGAGGTTCAAGAGGGAGAGGGCATATATATACCTATGGCTGATTCATGTTGATGTATGACAGAAACCAACACAACATTGTAAAGCAATCATCCTCCAATTAAAAATAAATTTTAAAAAAGAAAATGAAAAGCCCAGCTCAAAACGTGCCTCTTGGCAGATTCATTATTTTGAATAAAATTACTTAAGCAAAAGCAAGAAGGATATTCTGACCATCTTGTCTGTTCCCCCTGGAAGTATGAAATACATCTTCCAGTGAAAGATATCCTCCTCCCACCAGGAGGTAAACAAGCAGCCTTATTGCTGGAGATCAGGAATTCAGGGCCAAGAAGGCTACATAAACAAACTCTGCTTAGTTCTTCACTAATTAATACCCAAGCTTAAGTTTGTCTGTCTTCTCAGTTCTTCTCAAATTTATTATTCCTTTATCTAAAAGGTCTAAAAGCAGTGTGCTTTGGTCACTCCTTTGAGTCTCATATTTCTGTAAACTCTAGTACTTATGAAATTAAAATTCTATTTTCTCCCATTAATCTGTTTCATGTCAATTTAATAATCATCCAGAAGGACCTAGAAGAGTAGAGGAAATTTTTTCTCCCCAATACATTCAAAAGTCCTGGAGAAGACAAAAAAAATACGCATGTGTGTGTTTGTGTGTTGTGTGTATACACATATAATATATATGTGTATGTATGTGTGTATATATTATATATATATATATATATAATCCTTTGTATAATTCTAAGTGATTATATTTTTAAGATGTAAGCTAATGGTTTGACACACTTTATAACTGAAAGTGGAATGAAAATTAGTTAGAGAATACTGTGTGTGCAAAAAATTTTTGCTTTCACCGAGGAGAACATTGTTTATTTTTTCATCAGTGGAAAAAAAACCCCACTGGCAGTTTCCAGCTCTTAGCATACTCTGGTTATACAGGTCCACTACACAGATCATCACAATGCCAGATAGAAACACTAGATCAGGGAGCATCAGGCTTCTCCCTATCAATTTGAGTATTAGAACAGGCTCTGAAAATGTTGGTTTTCCAAAGTGAAGTCTGTGATAAAGAAGAGGAGCTGCTCTCAGAAAGTTGCCATCTGAAATACTAAATTCTCCTGGGAACAAGTTAGAGAAACCTTCCCTTAGTGGAAAAAAATAAAGAGGTAACTAACAAACTAGATTTTCAAGGCAACTGACATTTACTCATACTTACAGGTTGCATAAATACTAGGCTGAGAATGAAAGCTTATAATTTTGGTACCAGGTCCCCACACGAGAGACTAAACACAGACAATTACAAATGATAAAAAATATATACACAGAATCCATCTCTTTGTTTAAAGATATGTGTACTCAAAGCAATAGTAAAGCTAGCAAGAGAAACAGTCTGTCCAGAAAGGCTTCCAAAAGAATGTAAACAGTGTAGAAAAAGGGCTTCAAATTTAGAACCTGAAGGTATCTTTAAATTCTTCAGTGCATTCTTCTATTTTTCAGATATGGAATGAAATAAATGATGTGAAGAAACACAGACACAAATTCAAAATTTCACACTGAAACTTGAATCTCTTGAGGACTTATTCAGAGTTCTTCCCACACAACATTCTATTCTGTAATCCCTTATTGACTGCCTAAAATATGGGTGGCATGTTGATGGCTAGGGCTCTAAAGATGAATCTTCACCCATCAGTTCAGTCACTCAGTCGTGTCCAACTCTTTGCAACCACATGAGCCACAGCACGCCAGGCCTCCCTATCCATCACCAACTCCTGGAGTTCACCCAAACCCATGTCCATTGAGTCAGTGATGCCATCCAACCATCTCATCCTCTGTTGTCCCCTTCTCCTCCTGCCCTCAATCTTTCCCAGCATCAGGGTCTTTTCAAATGAGTCAGCTCTTCGCATCAGGTGGCCAAAGCATTGGAGTTTCAGCTTCAAAATCAGTCCTACCAATGAACACCCAGGACTGATCTCCTTTGGGATGGACTGGTTGGATGTCCTTGCAGTCCAAGGGACTCTCAAGAGTTTTCTCAGCACCACAGTTCAAAACCATCAATTCTTCAGCACTCAGCTTTCTTTATAGTCCAACTCTCACATCTATACCTGACCACTGGAAAAACCATAGCCTTGACTAGATGGACCTTTGTTGACAAAGTAATGTCTTTGCTTTTTAATATTCTGTCTAGGTTGGTCATAGACATATATAATAGGAAGAGGAAGCCATATGAAGAGATTGTCCAATGCATATGAAGTAGTGTCATAAAGGAAGAATAATATAAATTCTACCACATTAGACACAGCATTTGAGAACTGGCAAATACTGAGCAAGTCTATAAACATGGTCCATGACCTGATAGTTTTGTTGTTGTTGATGATGATGTTTCAAAATTTTTTAAAAGTAAGTGTTCTGTGGTTCTGGACACTTTTGACTACAAATTATTCATCCGCATTGTTTCCTTTATCTTTCATAATTATTTGTTTCTCTTTTATCTTATTTATTAACCTATGATAGATTAATACTCTAATTATGAATTAATTTATAGAATGATTTTTACATGTCTTGGTATTGCTCTGATATATTCTCATTGAAAAGTAAACATAGTAGAACTATTATGAGAGACTTTTAAATGAAGTACTTTAAAATGAAGTACTGTAATAATGTCATTTATACTAAGAAATATATTGTCTTTTTGATTCTGAAACAGAACGCCTAAAACCATTGGAATTTTTACTAAGCGGTGAAATTGACAAAAGTGTCCTGCTTTGTTAGTGGGGTGGTTTGGACCTCACCTATGGATGGGGGCTGGTTACCAAGAACACCAACCATATGATCAGAGAATGGAAACTTGCAGCCCCATCCCCTGACTTCAGGGGTGGGAGAGGAGCTACAGATTGAATTGATTGCTAATGGACAATAACTTAATCAATTTCCCTTTGTAATAAAGTGTGAGGCAGGTGAGCACATGCTGATTTGGGAATGGTAGTATGCTAGAAGAGGGAGCAAGACACTCCATCCACACCTTTTCCCCACACCTGCCCTGTGTATCTCTCTCTTCCATCCAGCTATTCCTGAGTCATATTTTTTTTTAAATAGGAAATCAGTCATTTTGAAAGTAAAATGTTTCTCTGAGTTCTGTGAGCTGCTTTAGTAAATCAAATCTCCAGTCTATAGCCAGCTGGTCAGAAGCACATGTGACAACCTGGGCTTGTGATTGGCATCTGAAGAGGGATGGGGGGAGTCCTGTGGGACTGGTGTCAGAGGATTGCTTGGTGATGTGGGAAAAACTCTCCCCACTGGGTACAGAACTTCAGATACTACTACCTAAATATAAGTACAATGCAGTATATTGTTTCCAACTAAAAATTAGTTGTCGATAATATGGTATACTCTAGATTTATTCACTAGATTACCAAAATTAAATGAGACTTGAAAGAGGAATATATTCAAGTACATGATTCCTTTTGAAATGAATGTTCCTTACATTTTGCACATAAGCTCCACTATAATTTGACTTTTACACTGTTCATAAAACTCTCTTCTAAAAAGTAAGCTGGGGAGGAGACTAGAAATTAACTTTTTGGCCACAGTGAAGGAAATTAAAATGTGTCCCAAGACATTTAGGGATTATTAGGAAAATGTCATTTATGTTCAATTTTTCCTTTGTTATCTTAAAGAAATAATGGAGACAGGAAAGCTCCCTAGTTTCATTAAAATGTAAACTTCTAACACAATAAACCCCAGAATTAATTTAAAGGAAAATTTCACAGAATATAAGAGCAAATAATTTCTTTGTTTCTTTTTCTTACCAACATATCCCTTAGTTTTTCTTCTTCCCAGTCATCATGAATTATTCTCATTGATTTCATAAAAGCTCACAGCTTTAGAAAATTCTGGGAACTGTTTATTTTAAAGCATTTTTCTAAAATATGCTCTTTTCACATGTAAGTAGGATAGATAAAAATGATCTTATTTAAATTAGCAGAAAACAACCTATTATGTATGTTATTACATGCTAAATGGAGAAGGAAATGGCAACCCACTCCAGTATTCTTGCCTGGAGAATACCATGAACAAAGGAGCCTGGCAGGCTACAGTTCATTGGGGTGCAAAGAGTCGGACATGACTGAATGACTATCACCACATGCTAAAATTCAGCAAAACTAACAAACAGAATACAGTATATCTGTATAATGAATGTGCTGTGCTGTGCTTACTCACTTAGTCGTATCCAGCTCTTTGTGATCCCATTGACTGTAGCCCTCCAGGCTCCTCTGTCCATAGGGATTCTCCAGGCAAGAATACTGGAATGGGTTACCATGCCCTCGGATCTTCCCAACCCAGGGATCCAACCCATGTATCCTGCATTGCAGGTGGATTCTTTACTGTCTGAGCCTCCAGGGAAATGCATATAATGAATACTATGTATCAATAAAAAAGAATGAAGTCATGATACATGCTAGAGCATGAATAAATCTTACAAATATTATGCTAAATGAAAGAAGCCAGTGATAAAGGGCCATGTAGTCTATGATTTCAATTATATGAAATAATCAGAATAGGTGAATCCACAGAGATAGAATTTGGTGATTGCTTGGGCTCTGGCCTGGGGGAGGGATGTTGGGAGCCTGGGGAAAGACAGTTAATGTGTACAGGATGTTTTAGGTGAGTGCTGGAAATGTTCTAAAATTAGACCATGGTGATGGATGAACAACTGTGTAAAGATACCAAAACGTACAGAGCTGTGAACTTTAAATAAGTGGATTTATGGACTGAGCACACATGCATGGTGCATGAACTGTTTATCCATAAAGCTATAAAATGAAAAAATAAAACCCACCGACATACACATGGATACACTATTTTCTATGGTTCTATGAATTTTTAAAATAATGTAAAATATTTAAGGTAATAGATGCACCAGATTTTGAAATTAAACTATTCACAATGCACCAAAAAACAGTATCTTTATTTATAAATTCTATACATTGGTTGGCATATAACACTAGAATGAACTTCTAAAACTGAACTTGTTACATTGAAGAGTATGTAGATTTTAATATAGTTTTGGCACATTGCCCCCAAAGTTACTGTTACCAGCAGAAGAGTCCTAGTTTCACCACACTCCAACCAATGGAGCTTTATATATCTTTCATTCTATTCTGTTTTACCAAATCTGGATTTGGTCACATTTTTTAGTCCTTAATATACAAACACTTAAAAAAAATACTGACAGCCTCTGCCTTCTTATACCACTTGAAAATCTGATTAGTGCTTCTCAACTGGTGGTCCAGTGATTAAGAATCCGCCTTGCAATGCAGGGGACACCTGTTACATCCCTGGTCCAAAAAGATCCCACATGCTGCAGGGCAACTAGGCCCACGCCACCACCACGGAGCCCACATGCCACAACTGTGGAAGACCATGCTCTGCAATAAGAGAGGCCACTGCAGTGGGAGCCCGTGCGCCACAGACTGACAGCCGACCATGCTGAGAAAGCCCGCTTGCAGCAATGAAGACCCAGCATAGAAAAAAAAAAAGTTTAATTAATAATTTTTAAAATAAATAAAAAATATAAAACTTACTAATCCCCTTGATTCCATTGGTTCTGATTCTACAAAATATATATTCACTATACTATCCATATAAGCCTTTTATCTTATCAATTTTTTCATATTTCATTCACAAATATGTTACTTATAATACTTAAAAGTTACATTTCTATTCTGTGCTTTATCATAATTTACATAATTATCCAAATAAGGAATCTGACATTTGGGATTTCCAATTTTAATATATAATTTTGTATTCTGGCAAAACACTTAAATTATCATTCTTTATTTCCACTTAAATATAACAAATCATATAGATTTTTTCATAGAATACATATTTTACCTAATTTAGCCCATTAGGTAAAGAGCAAATTTGTCTTTTGAATACCTTTCATTTATCCCTCTTCTTTTTCTATTACACACTGTCTTTTTTGTGCACACAGGCACACATATACATACACATACACATAAGTGCATGCGCACATGTACACTTTACAGTAGGTCAAGGATGCAAAATGAGCATTTTGTGGACCTAACTTTCCTTATTTGTAATTATTTTCCTAGAAAAGATTTCCAGAAATGATATTGCTATGTCAAGTATGTCTTTTTTATTGCTGTTAATATTATAATGTTGATTTCTAAGCAGTGCTATACCAACTCAGTTCAGTTCAGTCACTCAGTCGTGTCCGACTCTTTGCAACCTCATGAATCACAGCACGCCAGGCCTCCCTGTCCATCACCAAAACCCGGAATTCACCCAGACTCACGTCCATCGAGTCAGTGATGCCATCCAGCCATCTCATTCTCTGTCGTCCCCTTCTCCTCCTGCCCCCAATCCCTCCCAGCATCAGAGTCTTTTCCAATGAGTCAACTCTTCGCATGAGGTGGCCAAAGTCCTGGAGTTTCAGCTTTAGTATCATTCCTTCCAAAGAAATCCCAGGGCTGATCTCCTTCAGAATGGACTGGTTGGATCTCCTTGCAGTCCAAGGGACTCTCAAGAGTCTTCTCCAACACCACAGTTCAAAACCATCAATTCTTCGGCGCTCAGCCTTCTTCACAGTCCAACTCTCACATCCATACATGACCACAGGAAAAACCATAGCCTTGACTAGATGGACCTTTGTTGGCAAACTAATGTCTCTGCTTTTGAATATGCTATCTAGGTTGGTCATAACTTTCCTTCCAAGGAGTAAGCGTCTTTTAATTTCATGGCTGCAGTTACCATCTGCAGTGGTTTTGGAGCCCCCCAAAATAAAGTCTGACACTGTTTCCACTGTTTCCCCATCTATTTGCCATGAAGTGATGGGACCAGATGCCATGATCTTCGTTTTCTGAATGTTGAGCTTTAAGCCAACTTTTTCACTCTCCACTTTCACTTTCATCAAGAGGCTTTTTAGTTCCTCTTCACTTTCTGCCATAAGGGTGGTATCATCTGCATATCTGTGGTTATTGATATTTCTCCCGGCAATCTTGATTCCAGCTTGTGTTTCTTCCAGTCCAGCGTTTCTCATGATGTACACTGCATAGAAGTTAAATAAGCAGGGTGACAATATACAGCCTTGACGTACTCCTTTTCCTATTTGGAACCAGTCTGTTGTTCCATGCCCAGTTCTAACTGTTGCTTCCTGACCTGCATACAAATTTCTCAAGAGGCAGATCAGGTGGTCTGGTATTCCCATCTCTTTCAGAATTTTCCACAGTTTATTGTGCTCCACACCGTCAAAGGCTTTGGCATAGTCAATAAAGCAGAAATAGATGTTTTTCTGGAACTCTCTTGCTTTTTCCATGATCCAGCGGATGTTGGCAATTTGATCTCTGGTTCCTCTGCCTTTTCTAAAACCAGCTTGAACATCAGGAAGTTCACAGTTCATGTATTGCTGAAACCTGGCTTAGAGAACTTTGAACATCACTTCACTAGCGTGTGAGATGCGAACAATTGTGTGGTAGTTTGAGCATTCTTTGGCATTGCCATTCTTTAGCATTGGAATGAAAACTGACTTTTTCCAGTCCTGTGGCCACTGCTGAGTTTTCCAAATTTGCTGGCATACTGAGTGCAGCACTTTCACAGCATCATCTTTCAGGATTTGAAAGAGCTCAACTTGAATTCCATCACCTACACTAGCTATGTTCATAGTGATGCTTCCTAAGGCCCACTTGACTTCACATTCCAGGATGTCTGGCTCTAGGTGAATGATCACACCATTGTGATTACCTGGGTTGTAAAGATCTTTTTTGTACAGTTCTGTGTATTCTTGCCACCTCTCCTTAATATCTTCTTCTTTTGTTAGATCCATACCATTTCTGTCCTTTATCGAGCCCATCTTCACATGAAATGTTCCCTTGATATCTCTA
Source organism: Bos indicus x Bos taurus (assembly GCF_003369695.1). NCBI lineage: Eukaryota > Metazoa > Chordata > Mammalia > Artiodactyla > Bovidae > Bos > Bos indicus x Bos taurus. The sequence continues at coordinate 28,914,279 of NC_040092.1, read as the reverse complement.
ATTTTCTTGAAGAGATCCCTAGTCTTTCCCATTCTATTATTTTCCTCTGTTTCTTTTCACTGATCGCTGAGGAAGGCATTTTAATCTCTCCTTGCTATTCTTTGGAACTCTCATTCAAATGGGTATAAATTTCCTTTTCTCCTTTGTTTTTGGCTTCTCTTCTTTTCACAGCTATTTGTAAGGCCTCCTCAGACAGCCATTTTGCGTGTTTTTCTTGGGGATGGTCTTGATCCCTGTCTCCTGTACAATGTCAAGAACCTCCATCCATAGTTCATCAGGCACTCTGTCTATCAGATCTAGTCCCTTAAATCTATTTCTCACTTCCACTGTGTTATCATAAGGGATTTGATTTAGGTCATACCTGAATGGTCTAATGGTTTTCCCTACTTTCTTCAATTTAAGTCTGAATTTGGCAATAAGGAGTTCATGATCTGAGCCATAGTCAACTCCCGGTCTTGTTTTTGCTGACTGTATAGAGCTTCTCCATCTTTGGCTGCAAAGAATATAATCAATCTGATTTCGGTGTTGACCATCTGGTGATGTCCATGTGTAGAGTCTTCTCTTGTGTTGTTGGAAGAGGGTGTTTGCTATGACCAGTGCGTTCTCTTGGCAAAACTCTATTAGCCTTTGCCCTGCTTCATTCTGTACTACAAGGCCAAATTTGCCTGTTACTCCAGGTGTTTCTTGACTTCCTACTTTTGCATTCCAGTCCCCTATAATGAAAAGGACATCTTTTTTGGGTGTTAGTTCTAAAAGGTCTTGTAGGTCTTCACAGAACCGTTCAACTTTAGCTTCTTCAGTGTTACTGGTTGGGGCATAGACTTGGATTACTGTGATATTGAATGATTTGCCTTGGAAATGAACAGAGATCATTCTGTGGTTTTTGAGACTGCATCCAAGTACTGCATTTCAGACTCTTTTGCTGACTATGATGGCTACTCCATTTCTTCTAAGGAATTCTTGCCCACAGTAGTGGATATAATGGTCATCTGAGTTAAATTCACCCATTCCAGTCCATTTTAGTTCGCTGATTCCTAAAATGTCAACATTCTTAAAATGTCACTCTTTCCATCTCCTGTTTTACCACTTCCAATTTGCCTTGATTCATGGACCTAACATTCCAGGTTCCTAAAATCATGGAGAAACATTAAATGAAGTGGAGATAGGCAATATTCCAGAAAAAGAATTCAGAATAATAGCAGTGAAGATGATTCAGGATCTCAGGAAAACAATGGAGGAATGCAAAAAATGTTTACCAAAGACCCTGAAGAACTAAGAAACAAACAAACAGAGAGGAATAATACACTAGAATGAATCAATAGCAGAATAACTGAGGTGGAAGAACAGATAAATAACCTGGAGGACAGAATGGTGGAAATCACTGCCTCAAAATAGAGTATAGAAAAAAGAATGAAAGGAAATGAAGACAGCCTAAGAGACTTTTGGGACAACATTAAATGCACCAACATTCACATTATAGGGCTCCCAGAAGGAGAAGAGCAAGAAAAAGGACCTGAGAAAATATTTGAAGAGGTAATAGCTGAAAACTTCCCTAACATGGGGGGAAAAAATAGCTAACTAAGTCCAGGAAGCACAGAGGATCCCAGGGAGGATAAACCCTAGGAGGAACACACCGAGACATAAGATGCATAGGGATAAAAATGACAAAAATTAAAGACAAAGATAAGACATTCAACAAAGACTTCCTACTAGGCACAATGCACTGTGCTACATGCTATGAACCTTGTCAAAATTAATGAGTTAACAGTTTCATTAAAGATCATAACTTTATTCTTGCTCTTCAGTGTTATCCCTTGAGAAACCATGTCCTTACAGCCCTCTCCAAGCGTGACGGCTTGTGTTTTGTTTACCCGTTGCAGCCCCCTAACCATCATCTTCTTGGAACTGGAACAGGTGTTCTACTTGTTCCTGATGTGGCTCTCAGATCAAACCTCCTCCCTTCTGTGGACAATCCTGCATTTTAAAATCTCATTCCTCACTGAGGCTGTCATCTGTAGAAATGGTTTCTCAAGCCCACGTATCTCCAATATTTGCTCCTGATTCTGTATCTTGTCTGAGTTCTTGGTTATCAACTTACACATAGATTCTTCCAAGTCCCTGGGCTCCCAATTCCTAAACTTCTCTCCTCTGTAGCTCTCCTCTTCCACATTTCTCAACCACCCTGGCCTTGTCAACACTAATAAACACAGCCCTCCTGTGATCTCTGTTCCCCTCACTCAACTCTTTTTACCACCATCTCCTTTCCTTTTCTTCCCGCACATTCTCAGTAGTTCTCTGATTTAAAAACCTGCTGCAATGTCTAATCCCATGATCCTACCTTTTTTCACTAACTTTCATCTTCTTCATTTCCTTTTTAAAGCTCCTTATTCAGCTTAAATTCCACTGTCATTAATCACTCCCATGAAATCATCCTCAGCTCTCTTTCTCTCACTTGGCAAATCACAACAGCAGTTAATCCAACTCTCCACCCATTACACACCTACAGCAAAGCATTTGAATGTGGTTGATGGAAAACAGGAAATCATGTGCCCATGGACCCCACGGGAGAGTAAGCTGGAGGTATTCCCTCTGCTGCTCCCTTAAGGACCCTCCCTACTTCCTTTCTTCAGACTTCCCACACTTCCTTCTTCATCACTCCCAGTCCGGAACCTTCATTCTCTGTTACTGACAAAACCGAAGCCATCAGAAAAGAATCTCCAGAGTCCCTTTTCATATCTTCCACTCACCAGCACTGTCCTATAAGCTTTGCCTTCACTGAACTACCAGTGTTTTTATCTAAATTTCATTCCTCCATGTGTGTACTAAGTTTATTCACCAGCAATCTTCCTGCTATTTTCTGCTTCCCCAAATTTTCTCCCTCTATTGAAGTATTTCCAAGAGCATACAAGCACGTATTACTTCTCTCATCTTCAAAAAAAAAAAAGTAAAATCTTATTTTGATCCCACTTTCTCCACCAACCACCACTCATTTTACTATTTCTCCATTTGAGCTAAAACTTCCCAAAAGGTCATTTGTATTGTATGTCTACCATTTGCCTCCTGAATTTTTCTTTTAAACAAACAAACAAACAAAAAAAGGTTTTAATTTTTAAAACAATTTGAAGTCACCTGTGTAAAGTTCAAAAGCATGATTAAATGTTGAAAAAGCTATTGTAACATTGATAGCAATTTCTGAATTACCAGGCTGATTACATTGTGATTGTTACATAGGTAGATTAAAAAAAAAAAAAAAAAACTATGAGTATTCTATTTTTGATACCACAAATGAAAATGACAAGTTTGAAAGGGACTGATGCATTAAATGATAATTGTATTTATTTTTTATTTTGGACCATACAGGTCTATTCTTGGCATCCATAGATAGAAGTCTTTATACTTCCTTATACTTTAGGGAAATGATTTCATTAATGTAACAGTAAAGATTGACAATTAATTACATAGAAAACTCTGATTCTTGTAATGGAGCTTAAACTTTTCCACTTTAAACTGTTTCTAGATTTTAACTGAAAATAAGCAATTGATTTTTCTGGGACAAGTATTTCAAAACCAGTTTCTAGCCTCAGGTTGCACGTTTTTAATTCAAAATGTTAAAAGGTCTATTTGTGAGAGCTTGTTCTGCAATGTTTGGTTTCACTTTGAGATAAATGAGAAGTGAAATCTGAAACCACATTCTGAGAACTTCTAGCCTTTCCAGCCATCCTCAGTAATGCCAAACTTGAATGTTTAGAATAAAGTCAATGCTCCCAGAGCCAACATCAGGGAAATGTTTACACAGCTCTGCTTTGGGGCATATCTACCTGAGTACCACTCTTATTTTCATCTTCATAAAGCATCATATTAAAAATTAGTTTAGAACAGAGAGCATTTCTAAATAGTAAAATTGTAAGTCATCTAGTTTCCAGTCATAACACCTATCTCAGTTTACTTCCTTAACTCTAAATATGGAGCTGAACTTCAAGGAAAGACAAATTTATAAAGAAGTTCATTCATATAAACAAAATATTAAATGCTAGATACAAGCTCTCAAAATTGTGCTCTACTTTGTCTTTATGTTTATTAAACCAAGGATTTGCCAGTAAGAGGGATACATCATTTTTATTATTCCTATATTAAAAATATTCAATTATATTGTGTTGAACTATTTAGTGTTTAATAAACTATGGTTCAGGTGGCCAGTTCATGGTGGAAGAAATTAATTATAGTAACATATTTGAATAGACCACTTGCCTTTGAAAGTTTACCTTTACCTGTAGGAGGTGCATACAAAAGCTGATTAGAGCTTTCACTAAGGACTATCAATAAGCATGGTGAGAGACAGAAGAGGAGAGTGATGACAGTGGTGTTTCTAGAGCTAATAAATCGTTGTTTGAAGGCAAAGAGATGTGGACTTAAAAATACTCACAATCTTAAAGTTGAGGGTTACATTTTATTCAATGGGAATGTTTGAGACTTCAAGTCCAGGAGACAGCACCTCAAGCAACCCTGAGAGAACTGCTCTGAAGAGGGGAGGGGAGGAGCCAGGTTATATAGAAGTTTTGCAACAAAAGGCAGGTAGTCTGAATATCAAAAAATTATTGTAAATTAAAAAAAAAAAAACAGATATCCCAAGTTAAGGGATTTAGCATTTTTCTTTTTCTTTCCTTTTTTTTTTTTTTTAATTCTTAATTTTAGGCTTCCCTTGTGGCTCAGCTGGTAAAGAACCCACCTGCAATGCAGGAGACCTGGGTTCAATCCCTGGGTTGGGAAGATCCCCTAGAGAAGGGAAAGGCTACCCACTCCAGTGTTCTGGACTGAAGAATTCTACTGACTGTATAGTCCATAGGGTCGCAAATGGGTGGACATGACTGGGCAACTTTCACTTATTTTTTTAATTTACTTTTAATTGGGGAAAATTGCGTTACAATGTTGTGTTGATTTCTGATGTACCACAATGGAAATCAGCCATAGTTAAACATATATCACCTCCCTGTTGAGTCTCCCTTCCTTTCCCCACTCCCACCCCTCTAGAGCATCGCAGAGTGTTAGGCTGGGCTCTCTGTGTTATACAGCAACTTCTCACAAGCTATCTATTTTACATATGGTAGTGTATATATGCCGATGCTGCTTTCTCCACTCATCCCCCTCTCTCCTTCCCCACTGCATCCACAGGTCAATTCTGTACATCTGAGTCTCCATCCTTCCCTGCAAATAGGTTCATCAATAACAGTTTTCTAGATTCCATATATATGCATTAATATACATTATTTGTTTTTCTGACTTACTTCACTCTATATAGGTTTCTTCAGCTTGTATAGGCTCTAGGTTCATCCACTTCAGTAGAACTGACTCAGATTTGTTCTTTTTTATGGCAGAGTAATATTCCATTGTGGATTTCCCAGGTGGGACAAGCAATAAAGAACCTGCCAGCCAATGCAGGAGACATAAGAAGAGAAGGTTCAAACCCTGAGTTGGGAAGATCCCCTAGAGGAGGGCATAGCAACCCACTCCATTATTCTTACCTGGAGAATCCCATGGACAGAGGAGCATAGCAGGCTACAATCCATAAGGATGATAAAGAGTCAAACACAACTGAAGCAACTTAGCACACACGCAGTATTCCATTGTATATATGTACCACATCTTCTTTATCCATTTATCTATTGGTGGACATCTAAGTTGCTTCCATGTCCTAGCTATTGTAAATAGTGCTGCTATGAAACTTGGGGTACATGTGTCTTTTTCAATTATGGTTTTCTCAGGGTATATGCCCAGTAGTAGGATTGCTGTGTCATATGGTAGTTCTAGTCCTATTTTTTTAAGGAATATCCTTTCTATTCTCCATAGCACCTGTATCAATTTATATTCCCACCAACTGTGAAAGAAGGTTCCCATTTCTCCACATCCTCCCCAGCATTTACTGTTTGTAGATTTTTTTAATGGTGGCCATTCTGATTGGCATAGTCAATAAAGCAGAAATAGGTGTTTTTCGGGAACTCTCTTGCTTTTTTGATGATCCAGCGGATGTTGGCAATTTGATCTCTGGTTCCTCTGCCTTTTCTAAAACCAGCATGTACATCTGGAAGTTCACAGTTCATGTATTGCTGAAGCCTGCCTTGGAGAATTTTGAGCATTACTTTACTGGCGTGTGAGATGAGTGCAATTGTGCAGTAGTTTGAGCATTCATTGGCATTTGCCTTTCTTTAGGATTGGAATGAAAACTGACCTTTTCCAGTCCTGTGGCCACTGCTGACTTTTCCAAATTTGCTGCCATATTGAGTGCAGCACTTTCACAGCATCCTCTTTCAGGATTTGAAAGGGCTCAACTGGAATTCCATCACCTCCACTAGCTTTGTTCATAGGGATGCTTTCTAAGGCCCACTTGACTTCATATTCCAGGATGTCTGGCTCTAGGTGAGTGATCACATCATCGTGATTATCTGGGTCATGAAGATCTTTTTTGTATAGTTCTTCTGTGTATTCTTGCCATCTCTTCTTAATATCTTCTGCTTCTGTTAGGTCCATACCATTTCTGTCCTTTATCGAGCCCATCTTTGCATGAAATGTTCCCTTGGTATCTCTAATTTCCTTGAAGAGCTCTCTAGTCTTTCCCATTCTGTTGTTTTCCTCTATTTCTTTGCATTGATTGCTGAAAAAGGCTTTCTAATCTCTTCTTGCTATTCTTTGGAACTCTGCATTCAGATGCTTATATCTTTCCTTTTCTCCTTTGCTTTTCACTTCTCTTCTTTTCACAGCTATTTGTAAGGCCTCCCCAAACAGCCATTTTGCTTTTTTTGCATTTCTTTTCCATGGGGATGGTCTTGATCCCTGTCTCCTGTACAATGTCGTGAACCTCCATCCATAGTTCATCAGGCACTTTATCTATCAGATCTAGTCCCTTAAATCTATTTCTCACTTCCACTGTGTTATCATAAGGGATTTGATTTAGGTCATACCTGAATGGTCTAGTGGTTTTCCCTACTTTCTTCAATTTAAGTCTGAATTTGGCAATAAGGAGTTCACAATCTGAGCCACAGTTAGCTCCTGGTCTTGTTTTTGCTGACTGTATAGAGCTTCTCCATCTTTGGCTGCAAAGAATATAATCAATCTGATTTCGGTGTTGACCATCTGGTGATGTCCATGTGTAGAGTCTTCTCTTGTGTTGTTGACTGACTGTGTGGATCACAATAAACTGTGGAAAATTCTGAAAGAGATGGAATACCAGACCACCTGACCTGCCTCTTGAGAAACCTATATGCAGGTCAGGAAGCAATAGTTAGAACTGGACATGGAACAACAGACTGGTTCCAAATAGGAAAAGGAGTACATCAAGGCTGTATATTATCACCCTGCTTATTTAACTTCTATGCAGAGTACATTATGAGAAATGCTGGGCTGGAAGAAGCACAAGCTGGAATCAAGATTGCCAGGAGAAATATCAATAACCTCAGATATGCAGATGACACCACCCTTATGGCAGAAAGTGAAGAGGAACTAAAAAGCCTCTTGGTGAAAGTGAAAGAGGAGAGTGAAAAAGTTGGCTTAAAACTCAACATTTAGAAAATGAAGATCATGGCATCCGGTCCCATCACTTCATGGGAAATAGTTGGGGAAACAGTAGAAACAGTGTCAGACTTTATTTTGGGGGGCTCCAAAATCACTGCAGATGGTGACTGCAGCCATGAAATTAAAAGACGCTTACTCCTTGGAAGGAAAGTTATGGCCAACCTGGATAGCATATTCAAAAGCAGAGACATTACTTTGCCAACAAAGGTCTGTCTAGTCAAGGCTATGGTTTTTCCAGTGGTCATGTATGGATGTGAGAGTTGGACTGTGAAGAAGGCTGAGTGCCAAAGAATTGATGCTTTTGAACTGTGGTGTTGGAGAAGACTCTTGAGAGTCCCTTGGACTGCAAGGAGATCCAACCAGTCCATTCTGAAGGAGATCAGCCCTGGGATTTCTTTGGAAGGAATGATGCTAAAGCTGAAACTCCAGTACTTTGGCCAACTCATGCAAATAGTTGACTCATTGGAACAGACTCTGACGCTGGGAGGGATTGGGGGCAAGAGCAGAAGGGGATGGCAGAGGATGAGATGGCTTGATGGCATCACTGACTTGATGAACATGAGTCTGTGTGAACTCTGGGAGTTGGTGATGGACAGGGAGGCCTGGCGTGCTGTGAATCATGGGGTTGCAAAGAGTTGGACGTGACTGAGTGACTGAACTGAATTGAACTGAACTGAGGACTGATACAGCAAAGTACCACAGCCTGAGTGAAGTAAACAGAATAACTTCCCTTTATCACAGCCTGGAGTCTGAGATTGAGGCATCACAGTTGGCTCCTACCTTGGGCCATCAGGGAAAGACCTGCTCCAGGCCTCTCTCCACAGTGTGCAAATGGCTATCTTCCCCCTGAATCTTCATGTCATAATCCCTCTATTCTTATCTGTGTTCAAAGTTCCTCTGAGGATACCAGTCAAATTAGATTAGGTCCAACCTAATCGCCACATTCTTAAAAATAGTTTGCCTCTTTAAACATCTGTCTCCCAATATGGCCACATCCTGAGCTACTGGATATGAGGGCTTTAACATACAAACACTGAACCCAGAACACAGATTACCCTAACTTTGTCACCCCTCAAATGGATAACTCCTGTTTGCTCCCCTATATCAGCTCCCTCTTCTCCACTCTGGGCCATGTCCCATGTGGACTGCATCGAAAAGCTCCCTTGTCCCCTACCTTCCTGATGGATTAGGCCAGTGGAAGTTGTTGTAGGAAGCTGGGGGCAGGAAGAGGGTGGAGCCAGACCACTGTAGCCCCAGGTCCCTTCCATCACAGCAGATGACCTGCTCCATGTGGTTACCTTCTCCAACTCCCAGTTTCTCCATTGTAATTATGCACTGTGATCCCAGCTCATCCTAAACTAGTTCATTTCAGCACTGCCTAGCTGTTGGGTCTTGGAAAGTCTACCTAGCTTTTCTGAGCCCCAGTGTTCTTTTTTGTTGTTGTTGTTTCACTTAAATGTTACTTTACATATATTTACCAGAAAGTAATGATGTCACATGCTGTACTCAGTCACTTCTATCGTGTCCAACTCTTCATGACCCTGTGGACTGTAGCCCACTAGGCTCCTCTGTCCATGGGATTCTTCAGGCAGAAATACTGGAGTGGGTTGCCATGCCCTCCTCCAGGGAATCTTCCCCACCCAGACATTGAACCCATGTCTCCTGAATCTCCAGCATTGCAGGTGGATTCTTTACTGTTGAGCCACTGGGGAAGCCCTAATGATGTCATATATTTATAAATTACAAATATGAACCTCAGTGTCCTTATATCTAACTCAAGAATGGCAATAACTGCTGCCTGCAGTGCATGAAACACATAGTATCTGCAGGCATAAGTTACCTTCCAGGATGGGATGGTGAAAGATTTTCTCATATATTTTTAATGTCCTCATGAATGTTCAGAAAAGACAATCTCTTTTGGATCAAATTCTCATCTTACCCCTCTGAGATGTCTGCTCACCCAAAGTCTCCCTGGGGCTCCTGTCTCCATCCTTGTAGGGTCCAATTTTAGCAAGGATCCCACTAGGTCAGTTCAGCCAGAATCATCCACTGTTGATATCTGACCGCCCTACATGTCAGATCAAATTCCTCATCCCCACCTTGGACAGCTGATCACTCTAACCCACCTTCAGCAGGAATCCTTTCAGGCTGGTTCATCCCCCCAGAATTTCCTGCTCCCCTTTAGTGATTTTCTGCTCATTACCCCTCACCCTGTTTCCTGGCTATGAATTCCTACTTTTCTGTATTCAGAAGCTGAGCCTGCTGTCTAGTTCAGGAGCCCCTCTTGAATAAAGTCTTCTTTACTCTCTTTACTAAATGTCATAGAAAATTTTTCTGTATGTTCAAACAAGCCAGTTTACTGTAGTTATGGTTATCTAAGCTAAAGTGAGAATTTTTTATCAGGGAGACACACAGAACAGAAGATGCTTTTGAGTGAAGGGAGTAGAAGTATTATAAAATGTAATAAAAATCAGGATGTAATAATTCTATTACGACTAAATCACCCAAATAAAAAGATCATCCTTGTTGTTTACACAGGTGGGAATAAATTATTGGAAGAAAAAATTGTCATAAGTGAACATGTAGTTGTAACCAGACTGTAACTTTCATAACTCTGCAACACTTCTGACCTAAAGTCAATGTCCTTGAGGCCCTTGGAGGAAAAAAATCCTAAAAGGTGGATCATGAGAGGAGCAACTACACTTATTCCTCCACATCAGAGGGCCAATCACCAGAGGATCAGAATGAAGAGATCAAAGCTCTTTCATGCCACTTAGATATTAACTTAAGGGTTAGTTCAGAAGGTTGAGCAGAGATTGTAAGACAATCCTACTTTCCTTTGAGGATGCAATTATTTCAAAATGGAGGGAGATAAATAAGTCAATAGACCAAGATATAAGATGCTTCCCTATCATCTTAGCAAAGAACAAGAAATTGTAGTCAAATGGAATTATGTTTTTAAAGAAAAGGAGACAGTGTAGAGGCCTTTATTCTGCATAATACCTCAAAGAATTAGGGTCACAGTCACTAAAAGGTTTTTAATTACATATCGTGCACATTTCAGGTTAGTAATATTGAAAGTCCTCAATCAAGATTCTAGTAATTAGTGTTCAGAAATATATGAATTGGATATAACCTCTATATTCGAAGCAATTTTAGGCCCACGTGCTCTGAACAGGTACATGACCCCAGGGGACTGCCGCTCTCTGATTTTTCTGCATATTTAGCACCCTCACATTTGTTTGCAATTATTTCTTCACTTGTCCATCTCTCCAACTAGGCTACAAGCTCTTTGCATGTAAGAATCTGGTCTTCTTGGTTTGGCAAACCTAAGGCCTAGCACTTGAATATAATAAAAGCAGATTTAGAATACATCAAAAACAAGGCAACAGGTAACTACACATGTGAGACATATAATTATTTCTTAATGATATTAGTGCTATTAGAAAAATATCAGCACATTTGCATATTCAAAGAAGGGATCACTATGCAGTAGTCCAAAAAATGGCCACCCAAAATAAAAATACCAGATACTGATCAATGGAATGTGTAAACCTTGCCTTACCAGGAAGAAGGGCCTTGCAGAAGTGATTAAGCCAACAATCTCGATTTGGGGAGATTATCTTGAACTAAGTGAGTGGGTCTTCAACCATCACAAGTGAGAACCAGAGGGAGATTACACAGAGGAAGAGAGAGCTAATGTGATGACCAACAGAGAGAGACTTGAAGATACTGGTCTTGAAGACTGGAGACATGCTGCTATGACCCTCAGAACACCAGGACCACCAGAAGCTCTTGAACCAGGGACTTGTTCTCCCTGGAGCTTCTGGAAGGAGCACAGTTTTCCTGACACCTTGATTTTGAACTTCTGGCCTGCAGAACTGTGAGAAGGTAAATTTCTGTTGTCTTAAGCCACCAACTTCCTAGCAATTTGTTACAGCAACACAGAAATTAACACAACCTTGCAATAAGCAATAGTGAGAATGACACAGAGGAGGTGTGTTTGAAGTGGTCTTTGGAAAAGTGAGGTAACAGCCTCACAGGGAAGTAGAGGGGAGGGGGGCCGTTGAGGCTAGAGAGGGTGTGGCCAGCAGAGGAGATGATTTGAGCAAAATGGAGCCACAACAAAAACTCATCTTATCTCACTTGATTCCAGGAAAATGGTATGACTAGACAAGTGGAAATGAAAGGCAAATTCTGTACTTTTCCCAGTGAAGTAAAGCTGCTATTGATAAAAAGTTATTAATGGACTTTCCTGGTGGCTCGGTGGTAAAGAATCCATCTGCCAGTGCAGGAGACTCTGGTTCGAGCCCTGGCTGGGAAGATCCCCTGAAGAAGGGAATGGCTACCCATTCCAGTATTCTTGCCTGGAGAATTTCCTGGACAGAGGAACTTGGTGGGCTACAGTCCGTGAGATCGCAGAAGGAGTCAGACACAACTTAGCTACTAAGAAAAAAACAACAACAACAAAGCTGCTAAAATCTCACACTCAGTGCACAGTCCTTCTGCGCCAAGCGCTGTCCTGAGCACATTCAGGACACTAAAACATTTGTCTTAGTTAAGTTCTGGCTCGCTGTAACAAAGTGCATAGCTGTGTGCCTTATAAACCGCAGTCACAGAGCCAGTGTGGTTGAGTTGTGTGAGGGCCCTCTTCCAGATCACAGATGGACTCCTCCTAACCTCCCACAGCAGAAAGTGAAGAATTCAACTCTCTTCGTCTGTCCTAACAGAAAGGCACTGATGCCATTCCTGAGAGCTTCATCCTCAAGACATCACCTAACCCTAATCACCTCCCAACAGCCCCATACCCTAAGACATTCACTTAGGGGGATGGGGTCCAATATATCAATAACAAACATTTAACCCGTAACGTTTACTCATATAAAAATCGCATCTCTGGTATTTTTCTTGCTGACAGACAAGGAGAATGAGGCATAGAGATGTTAAAAGAAACTTAACCAGGATGATACAGTGAGCATGTGCGGGAGCTGGTGAGTTCTCACCAGGATGCACTGCAGCCTTCCCTGCAGCAGAGACCATAATGATGATCAGAGTGAAAATACTCTGTCTTGTCACTTTAGGGATGATAATTCTTAAGAAACTTACTCTGCTTTCCATCCAATTTGCCCTTCATTAAATGGAGAAGGCAATGGCACCCCACTCCAGTACTTTTGCCTGGAAAATCCCATGGATGGAGGAGCATGTTGGGCTGCAGTCCATGGGGTAGATAAGAGTCGGACACGACTGAGCGACTTCACTTTCACTTTTCACTTTCATGCATTGGAAAAGGAAATGGCGACCCACTCCAGTATTCTTGCCTGGAGAATCCCAGGGACGGGGAAGCTTGGTGGGCTGCCGTCTATGGGGTCACACAGAGTCAGAAACAACTGAAGTGACTTAGCAGCAGCAGCTTAAATGAAGTAAAAATGGACCAGCATGTATAACTCAGTTGTTTTTCTTTACTATTTTCTTTCCATTATCAAGAAAAAATAATGCAAATTGTTTGCAATTTATTTATAATTGGAGAATGAAAGTAAGTCAATGCCACACACCATTAAGGTCATTTTAGAAAAGTTCTCTTCAATGTCATCTCAAACTTTATTTGAGTTGGAGACTTATTTTGTCTAGCAGAGGAATGGGCACTTTGATAAGCAAGAGCATTTAATACTTTTTATGGAATTTGTCAACTTTCAACAGGAAATTCAATGACAATTTTTAAAGGATACTCAGTTCCTATAATAACACGTTTAGGTGGAGAAGCAAGAACTTCTCCCAGTGTCCTGGGACATTCTGGTTCAGAGGAGCTGATGACTAAAATAACTGAATCTGAAGAGACCCACGTCCGGCACAGTTTGATTCCTGTTCCTCTGACTTCAAGCATAATTCTCCACACTCTTCTTTCTCACACACCTTCAAGCTGGTTTTTGACCAACAAAAATGAATGATAACCTATTTTCAATATTTATTTACGTGACCCATTGAGTTAAAAAGACAGAGAAGTTAAAGGTCGAAGGACCAGTGCAAGTTAGCCTTACAGGGCAGTGCGATCCTTGATGGTCACGGTGGTTTAGAAGGTGGTGTTTAGCTTTGCGGTAAAGAAACATATTGTTGTCTAACAAAGGGGCAATAGGCAAAGAAAAACCACCGTGTTTGATCCACATTCATAAAACATTGTTAGATAAATCCAATCCCAATTCTTACTCTTATAAATGATTCATGCATCCTTCATCTAATAAGGAGAGTAGATAATGAAATTATCAAAAATTACTTTGTTACCATGGAATTATGAAAGAGCAATTTTTATCAGGTTCATCAAAATATATGCAAACACTTTTAAGGTGACAAGGGTATGACTACTAAACAAACTAAAACACTTTTTGATAGAAAGCTCTGAAAGCACAATAAAAATCCTTACTGATATAGATTTTGATGAGCTTGGTAATCAAAGCTCTTTCATGACTTCTCAAATCCATGATAACAAGGTAAATTTTAGGGTAAAATTAGGAGCTTGGGAGTAACATACATACACTAACTACTGTATGTAAAATAAATAAATGACAGGGACCTATTGAATAGCACAGGAAACTCTATTCAATATTCTATAATAACTTACATGGAAGAAAAGACTGAAAAATAATAAATATATATATATGTATAATGGAATCACTTTGCTATGCACTGGAAACTAACATAACATTGTAAATCAACTATATTTCAATAAATGTTTTTTTTTTATTTTTATATAATCCATGGAAGGTAGCATGGACATGGGATTGAAAACATGACCTTAGAGTCAAATTATGCTATTGCTCTGTAATCTTGAACAAAATCTTTTCAAACCTCAATTTCCTCACCTAAAATGGGAGCAATAATATCGTGTTCACAGAACTTTGAGATTATGAAATCAACAACAAAACCCAAACATGTCCAGTGCCTCATATGAAAAAAGTGTTTTTCTTCTTTTTTGCAGAACATTGTTTCTGACTGATGTCCCTAGACATTCCAGTCAGAAGACTATAAACTAAATCACCTTATTTTTCTACATTTCCAAATCTTAATTAGTATATAGTTTAAAATCATAGTATACTGGGGAACATTTCCCTTTATCAACCTGATAGCGTAGGCATTATTTCTTACCGTTATTTCCCTTTTAGAAAGTAACTTCTCTTGAAGATCTTAAAACCCCACACAATAGCCTTCAACATAACAGTTAAACTGACTAGACAATATTAAATTATTGTTGACTTTTGATTCTCATGTAAATTCTTTAATCTTTGACCATGCATCATAAATAAAAGGCAAATGAAGATGATGCATATAACTAAATTAAATAATCTATTTAAAAATGAGAGGACTTCCTTGGCGGTCCAGTAGTAAAGAATCCACCTGCCAATGCAGAGAACATAGTTTCGATTCCTGATCTGGAAGACTCCACATGCAACAGGGCGACTAAGGCCAGGCACCACGGCTACGGAGGCTGAGCTCTGCAACAAGGAAGCCCCATGGTGAGAAGACCACATACCACAACTAGGGAGCGGACCCCGCTCGCTGCAATAAAGAAAGTCCTCACGCAGCAACCAAGACCCAGGGCAGCCAACAAGAAATAATAAATAAATAAAAATGAGAAGAACACAGCTTTAAATTATACTTGCACTTACAGCTATTTTCCCCAAGGCAAGGTTAAACTGTATAATTTGGTGCAGGCAAGTGTTAACCAAGTTTTGTTACCTAATATCACAGTTTACAAAATTCAAATATATACAACTTGGGGAAAGGGAGTCATTTTCTTTGCTCAATTATCTGCAGTCAATCCTACCAGCTAGTTTGAGAACAATTTAAGAAGAATAATTGAGTACATGTTTAAAACGTGGATTTTAGGGTCAGCTCTGAACCTAATATACCTACTTTGAGAGGTGACCGAGCCTTCGCTTCCATGTCAATAAAGTTGAAATGTGTTTCTATCGTATGCATCTGACTTAGTGATGCAACTGGTCCAGCAGTGCTCAATAACTGCTCAGTTATTTTTATTGACTGTGGTAAATAATTAGTTAATGTTAGGACTTTAGCTGCAAAGAACACAAACCGATGTACATATACACATAGGTATATCCAACTAAGGGATTTATAAACACACGAAACACTAAACAGTCATACCATGCAAGTGAATAGACTCTAACATAAATCATTAAGAATATAAGTGATATTTGGTTTGGCACATAGTTAAAACAACAAGAAACATCCCCACCCCATCTTCTATTCATAAAGAAGGGGCGTTAGAAGAATTTATGTCAACATAATCAACAATATGTGTCACCATCCATTAAGATCACCATAGAGCAGTGTGGCTATTGGCAACAGAAGCAACACAGAAAAGCCAGCTAGTGGCAAAGACGTGTCACTCCCCATTATTACTAAGAGCACAAAATAGAATCTCTCTTCGGTGATAAAGTCCTTTTCCAGTTTAAATTTAGCACCATGCTCCTTTCTATCATGACATTTTACACTCTAACAATTTTATATCAGATAGAATGATTTTGCATCATGAGCAGTAGGTCAGCTAAGAAAGCCAAGAGAAAAATTTTCAAAAAGATATGTATTCCCTTGGGTACTCTGTCCTTTCCTGAGAGCAAGATGAAGCTAAATAAAACCCGTGACATGTGAAAAGCAAAAATATGTTATCACCATTTCAAGTTCAGGAACTTAGGCTGTTTTTATAGGAAGGCAAACCAGCACATCAGGATGGAATTACTGTCATCTTTGGAGAAGTTGTTAGACACATAACTCTGAGTTTAGGGCAGTACCAAATGCCCACTTAAAGACTGCTGCAATAAAATACATTGGCAAATCCTTTATGCTTCAAATAAAGTTTTATGGACTAAAAGTCAGTGATTAAAACAAGCTTTTATTTTGTCCCTCTGGTACTGCATTTCCACACTGTGTGCCAACCCATTATGTCCACGCTATGTGTAACACAATCTAAAGCAAATTACTAGCCAACATTATAAACTACAAGGCTTTCCAGTGGTAAAGAATTTGCCAATGCAGGAGACACAGAAGATGCAGATTCGGTCCCTGGGTTAGGAAGGTCCCCTAGAGGAAGAAATGGCAACCCATTCCAATAGTCTTGCCTGAGAAATCCCTTGAACAGAGGGGGCTTGCAGGCTATAGTCAGTGGGGTGGCAAAGAGTTGGACACGACATTTTAGCAGAGATTCCACTCACCATTACTTGCCTCTTCTACTGCCTTGTTTATTCATCTAAAAAGCCCTGGAAACCTCACTCTGGATTGAAACTATTACCTTGGGTGTTCAGTAGTATGTCTCCAGCTATCCTGCTGCCTGGAGAAAATCACACAAGAGTAGGTGCCCTTACAAAGCCATGGTGTCCAGCCGCATCGGAGTCCTCAGGGCAACCCAGCAAACTCCATTATGCCCTTGCCAGTGTGCTTTCTTTCAAATTATGACCAGAATGTTCTCTCAAATTATGACCAGAATGTCCAGACCTACCACCCCATCGCTTCTCTCTCACAGTTTCCTTTTCTGTATCATTTAATTTTCACTTTATTCATTTTATTTTATCCCAGAGATACCTTCAAAGGAGGCTCCTCTTGAAAGTCTTGCTACATAATGTGCATAAACTTCAGTTCTTACTTTCCCTCCCCTCAGTAGATGGAGAAGGAACACTTCCGCCCAAGTCAAAGCTACATACTTTCTCCGGCCTGGCCTTAGAGACTTCAATCATGTGTCATCTCTCCTTCCAGATCTGCAGAACTGTTCTTATCTTTTGCAGTGTAAATATGATAAAGGCTTCTCCATTCAAAGCGAAAAAACACTAATCTCTGTCTTGACTTGACCTCCCTCTATGGTTATCATCCAGTCATCAGCTTTTCGGGGGGAGGGGAGCGCTGTCTGTCCTGTGCTGTCCTTCATCCAGCCATGGCCTAGTCTACTGGGATCAGACTTCTGTCACCAGCATTTCTTGCCAACTGCTCTTTGTAAAGTCAACAATGACCTTCTTGATGCATTATCTAATGAATTATTTTTTGTCCTTATCCGAATTGCTTTTGGAATTTTGGAACTTGAAATGCTCTTTTGCTTTAGCTTTGGTGATTCATCCCCTGCTATTTTGTTTTTTATCCCATCCCTCTGGCCACTCCTTTTACTCCCTGAGGGCATCTGTTTTCCTTCTGTCCATCTTTAAATCAAAATTTTTCCATCACCAGCTCGAGGGCTTGTGCCATTCCCTCACCCAGTTTTCATTGCTTCACACAAACGTGACCATGCAAAGTTATCAACAGCCCAGACCTCTTGGCTAAACTCCAAACTGACTTACCTTTTAGACATGTCTTCCTCAGCTATTCAGTGGTTTACAGCCAAATCAAAGTCAATGTGCTTAATATTTATTTACTGTTCCTTAGTCATGTTCCTTTTCTAAATTTCCTACATGGTATCTAATCACTTACATGAGCCATACTTGTGGGTCATATAGATTTCTTTCTTTCTTTCTTTCATGTATTTATTTTTGACTACTCTGGGTCTTCATTGCTTCACTTGGGCTTTCTCTACCCACAGTGAACAGGGGCTACTCTTCATTGTGGTGCACAGGCTTCTCATTGCAGTAGCTTCTCTTGTTGCAGAGCATGAATTTAGTTGCCCTGAGGCATGTGAGATCTTCCCAGACCAGGGATCAAACCCATGTCCCCTGCATTGGCAGACAGGTTTTTAACCACTGGACCACCAGGGAAACCCTCATTCTAGCTGTCTTTGTGTAATTCATCTACCATATCAAATCGATCACAAGCTCTTACAAATTTACCTGCTAAAGATCTTGAGTTTGTGAGTTTTCCATTTATCTTAACTGCCATTGACTTTTTGTGTGGCATTTATATATCATCATATCTCCCAGATTTAAAAAGAAGTGAAGGAGGAAGGGACAGGTGGAAGAGATAGCAGCTGGGGTGGGAAACTTTTTGTCCATCAGATAAACACTTTGTCTTTTTGAGTCCAGGTTCTCAAGTCTATTATAGTAGTCTCCTAAATGATTCCCTCCCCTTGCGGCCAAAGTTATAGTTCCAAAATTGAAATATTCCAGTGTACTCAGTTTATTTAGGGTTGTCCAAACTTCTGTAATATCTAGAACTCGTTGTAGTGACCAAGCACTGGTAACATAATAGCTTAGATCAAGTGCTAATGATAGCAATTAGGCTGACAGAGGTCTTCACACCTTCAACACATAATGTCCAACACTTCTACGAGAAGAGAGATTGGACACATCCAGAGGACAGACATCCATCTCTGCTCTTTCCATTCACTAGAACTCAGTCACATGGCCTCACTCTGTTCTGAGAGAGGGAATGACCCCAAAAGAAAGAGATTTGGATGAGAATTATCAGCTTTTGTCCTACTTCCCCATAAATAGAAAATAAATTCAAATTCCTTCTCCTAGCACACTAGATCTGTCTACTTTCCACATCACCTAGCATCTGCTCCTCCTCATTGATCAACCGATGATATGACCATAACCAACTTGTTTTCCCCAGACTCACCAGGCTCCATGATGCCTTCATGATAGCTATGATATTTCCCTCTGCCTCAGTCACAGCTTTTTCCCTCCTTCTTCTTTCCTCTAGGAAGGAAACCCTCAACTTCACAACCCAGATCAGACAACTTTTCATGACAGATGATTGGGTGTGAATGTCTTTCCCCCATGCTGCCAAGGCTCTTTACAGAGCACTGAACCAAAAGATAAGTAGATTCAGGTTTACTTGTCCACTTTTCCCATTGACTGTATACCTTGAAGGAGTCCACTCACAGCAATGATTATGTAAGCAATGTTTCCTTTAATACATTCAAAGTTATCTCTATGCTTATTTTTATATGCAGAGTACATCATGAGAAACGCTGGACTGGAAGAAACACAAGCTGGAATCAAGATTGCCGGGAGAAATATCAATAACCTCAGATATGCAGATGACACCACCCTTATGGCAGAAAGTGAAGAGGAACTCAAAAGCCTCTTGATGAAAGTGAAAGAGGAGAGTGAAAATGTTGGCTTAAAGCTCAACGTTCAGAAAACGAAGATCATGGCATCCGGTCCCATCACTTCATGGGAAATAGATGGGGAAACAGTGGAAACAGTGTCAGACTTTATTTTTCTGGGCTCAAAAATCACTACAGATGGTGACTGCAGCCATGAAATTAAAATACACTTACTCCTTGGAAGGAAAGTTATGATCAACCTAGATAGCATATTGAAAAACAGAGACATTACTTTGCCAACAAAGGTTCGTCTAGTCAAGGCTATGGTTTTTTCCTGTGGTCATGTATGGATGTGAGAGTTGGACTGTGAAGAAGGCTGAGCACTGAAGAATTGATGCTTTTAAACTGTGGTGTTGGAGAAGACTCTTGAGAGTCCCTTGGACTGCAAGGAGATCCAACCAGTCCATTGTGAAGGAGATCAGCCCTGGGATTTCTTTGGAAGGAATGATGCTAAAGCTGAAACTCCAGTACTTTGGCCACCTCATGCGAAGAGTTGACTCATTGGAAAAGACTCTGATGCTGGAGGGGATTGGGGGCAGGAGGAGAAGGGGACGACAGAGGATGAGATGGCTGGATGGCATCACTGACTCGATGGACGTGAGTCTGGGTGAACTCCGGGAGTTGGTGATGGACAGGGAGGCCTGGCGTGCTGCGATTCATGGGGTCGCAAAGAGTCGGACACGACTGAGCGACTGATCTGATCTGATCTGATGCTTATTCTAAAACTAATTAAATTAGACTCATTTTTAGACTAAAAGAATTCAACATTGAAGGCAAATTTCCTATTACTGAGCATTTTAGAGATTTGTATTTGTTAATTAGGTATTTCAGATATTATCCTCTGGTAGTCTCAGTTAGAATGCATTTCTTGAATTCTACTCATTACAAGTTCTGTAATATTAACAACTCAGAGATGATGTGCTATTGACTGATTAAGTGTATCATAGGGAGCAGAAACATACACTCATAAACACAATTACACCTGCGAGAACATATACACTTGTGACTGTAAATATTTTATATTTATGTCTTCATAAATGAAAAGCTATTTTGGGCATCTGCAATTTCATAGACCTCACATGTCTTGCAAAGAAAACTTTGGCTAGAATTTAAATAAAATCAATTTTAAAATAGTTGTTTTCCTTTGTTCTATGTGCCTAAGAAAATGAGGTGAATTTTAAATACCTATATATAAGTTTAAATACCTAAATACAAGTTTACTTATATTAACTTGAGATGATAAAATTTTACTTAAAAAATGCTGAATTTATAAAAATAAAACTTTACTAAATCAATATTTTGTTATACTCATAGTAAACTATTAGATTCAGAAGACTTGAATTAAATTTCCTACCCTGCAGTTTACTAACTGTATGACATTGGGAAAATTAGTTACTATAATACACAACATTCTCATCTACTAATTGGAGATTTACCTCATAGACTTAAGATATCAACCCTGTGGAAAGACTCTATTACAAAAGAAATAATAACATTTTAAATATATATTTCACAGTTATCTTTTCAATGACATGATAGGATTTTTTGTCAGACTAGTGTTGAGCCCTGGACCAGGTCATGCTTGAACTTGAGAAGGTCATTTTCCCAATTTTAATGTGAATAAACTTCTCAGTGAAGTGAGATCTCCATGTGGGTCTTTGTACGCGAGTGTGTGTGTGCAAACCCACACATATACTATCGGCCCTCCATTTTCACAGTCCTTGGTTGGTTGAATCCGCATATATGGAACCCCGGATATCAGGGGTCATTTTACATAAAGGTCTTGTATTCTGGTATCCACAGGAGTTTTGGAACCAATCCTGAGGAAGTAACTCCACGTTATTATGTGTACTTATTCACCAATAAGCGGTATTATCCAAAGACAGTTTTCTCACAATGAAGCATCCCTGTAAAAGAGATTTACCCTGCTAGCGTCCACAGCAAGGCAGCCATCCAAACTCTGAAATACATACCTAGTATTTGCTCTGATATTTATCAGAGAACATCTCCTGCTTAGGGCTCAGTTACAAAGTAAAAATTTTTAAAAGACAAACTGGCACATTCTTGTTACCTCCCTCCGCACAAGAAGCCCCCATTCCTTCAGCAGCAGCATCCTTGTCCATAATAACTGTAGAAGCATCTACAGGAGGAACACTCAACTCTCTCATTCCCATTAGAGACCATGTTTGCTGTCCTGATGGCAACACATGCTGGCCTACTTCCACCAGTTGGTTTTCTGCTCCAAAAGTGCATCCTCCCAGCACATCATCCACAGCATTTCCTGATCACCTGCCAAGTCCACCTTCACAGAGAACCCCAGGTAGCAAGGCTTGGCTCTCCCGTGCCTTAGCACAGATGCTTCTCCCTTCCTTCTGTGAGAAGGGAAGCCCCTTGATCTCTGTCCCCCCTCAGTAGGATCACTTTTCATCTGCTCTGCTCCCCATGGACACACTGCCCTAGACAGTGGCTGTCTTCTCCGTTCCTAATAAATTAATTAACAACCTCAGAGACTTAAATGGTTTGGAAGGATTCTAAAATCCTCTCACTCGATGACTTCCACTAAGTAGAATATGTTTATCCATTTCACAGGACCTATATTTTTAGATCAATGACCTTTGGGTGTATGAATCATTCGGATTTCATTTTTTCCCAGCAGGCACAGTTTCACATAAGCCTATTTAAAAACAATAAAGCAAGCAATGTTTTAAATGGAATATAATCTATTCTACACCTGTTTCCTTAGACTATTTTGATGGAAGTGGATAGTTTCTGTGACAAACTATACTTCTATAATACTATCCACAACTAAAATATTGACATATTTTCCCTTAATATATCACATTAATATTTTAATTTTTAAACCAGTTCATTGAAAGTAATTTCCCGCAAAACAGCCATGCATACAAAGGATGATATTTTCGGTTAAAATGACAGAAATATTTTCTAGGTATAATTATTTAGGGCAAGAATTTTGTAGAATTTTACCTGGTTTTCTTGTCCCTTACATAAATGAGAAATAGCACCCAGATAGAAGTTGTGTCCAACTCTTTGTGCCCACATGGACTGTAGCCCGCCAGGGTCCCTGTCCATGGAATTTTCCAGGCAAGAATACTGGAGTGGGCTGCCATGTCCTTCTCCAGGGGATCTTCCCAACCCAGGGATCAAGCGCACATCTCTTGCACCTCCTGCACTGGCAGGTGGATTCTTTACCACTGCGCCACCTGGGAAGCCCCTCATGTGTGTTGCTGGTGGGTAACTATGAATAATTCCTGCTTAGGAGCTCATGAATCTAAGGAGTTGCTCATGTATTGTTTAAAAGTCACCTTGTGAGCAGCTTCTCTTAATCCAGACATTTCTGTAGAAATTGTATTCTGAAAATGTCTAGTTGGGGGGTATTGCCACAGTCTTTAGCTGTAATGAATCTTTGCTTTGTATCTGTATTTTTTGATGAAGAGTGCTTCATAAGCAACAGCGACTTTAAACTTTTTGGAGTCAGAGAGTCTCTTGAGCTGTTAATAAAAGCTATAAACCTTTTCAGTACAAAATATACATTACACACACAAAATTCACATTTCAAAGAGTTCTGTATTCCCCAAAGCCCAGCAGATGGGGATCCCAGATCACAGACTCCCCAGGCCCCTAAGAACACGGCTTCTGTGTTGCAATGCTGTATGAGGGCAGAGTGTTGAGGATTATTCCATAATCATCAGGGGAATGAGAAATTTTTTGCTTGGAATCCAAACTGAAAACTGAGCTTCCCTTGAATAAACATGTGTTCTCCAAGAAATGTTTTCTTCTTTTTAAAACATTGTTTCCCATTTTCTCTTCTTGGCCACCACCACTGCTATCACTATCCTCTTAATTTTAGGCAAGGACTGGAAGTTTAGTGGGGATCTTCATGTTTATCTGTTTCTTGCCCTATGATGTCACTGCACGAAGATTTTAGCATATATGTGATTGATCATATATGAATCATATATGGATTTTAGCATATAAGGATCGATCATCCAAGCAGAGTTCTTACCACATCCAGAATCCTTTGAGAGAGTGTCCAAGCAGCTCATTTTACCTAAACAATTGCATAAAGGATGACTGACAAGACAAAGGAAGGGGTGGCCAGGGTGGGGGCTGGGAGGAAGAAACATACACCAGGTTCTGGAAGCTACCATGCAGCAGGGGCTCAGAGCAAGATGACATCAGTGACCAGTATTCACACAACTCTCCCATTTAGTAATCGTCATACTCCAGTCCTTGGTAGGCCTACTCTGGGACCTGTTTCCTATGGTTAAAACGGCTTTCAAACAGTAAATCAAAATATCAGATACCATTCAACTCTCCTCAGAGGACTTCAGTTTTTCTCATGTCAAAGATCTTTAATGGGTAGGTTGTCTTGCTCTTCTGAAGGCAATCACTTCAGGACTGAAATTATATTTTCTCAAATTGTGCCCTGACAATGCCTCTTCCTGCAATTATGCTATGCATTTCTTTCTTGTAGCTATTTTTTTAATGTACTTTTATTCCCTGCTTTTTGGTTTCTTCTAACCAACTTTAGGGCAAAGACAGTGGGGAGACCATTGTGAGGGCCAGACCTTGTAAAACTGAAATAAATGCATTGCGTTCAGTCCTCTTTACCTTCCTTCAACCTGCTCTTCCCAACTGACCCTAGACACATTCCAGGCAGAATTCACAATACCACACACACAGACACTGACAAAGCCATCTGAGGAGCTAATTCCCTAGCCACTGAGGCTTCTGAATTTTACTGGACTGTAAGCCTCTCAAAGGCAGAGGCCATACCTTTTTAAAAATACATATATAGGTATCAGGGAATTCCCTGGTGGTCCAGTGGTTAGGACTCAGGGCTTTCACTGCCAGGATCTGGGTTTGATCCCTGGTTGTGGAACCAAGATCCCACCTGCTTAGCAGCTCAGCCAATAAATAAATATCAATGTCAATGCTTAAAAGAGTAATTATCACACTGTAAGTGGACAATAAATGCTCAAATGAGTGAGTGACAAAGGATAAAAATTTTATAGTTCATTTTAACATTGTTTTTACCTTCAAGTTTATTGAAGTGTTGGAGAGTTTTAAAGACCCAAACAATGCTATCATAGGTTGAAAGAACATAGCCTTTGAAGCAGCAGCCTAATGGAGCAGCTCTTTTCATTTTCTGGCCCAAAGGTCAGACATCTTAATTAATATTAAATATAGACATATATAATTATTGGCAGTTCTGCTGAGGTGTTCGGATAAATGAGCATGGAAAGAACATATCATCAGAGTAGGCTTTTCTATTTATCATCTTTGTCCTAAATAATTAAAAAATGTGTTCATTAAGATAGCCAGTCCAGGTTCGATGCAGGATACAGGAAGCTTGGGGCTGGTGCACTGGGATGACCCAGAGGGATGGTATGCGGAGGGAGTGGGAGGGGGGTTCAGGATTGGGAACACGTGTACACCCGTGGTGGATGCATGTTGATGTATGGCAAAACCAATACAATATTGTAAAGTAAAAAAATTAAATTGAATTAAAAAAAAAAGATTCTCATGGCTTTAAAATTTTTATTTTTAAAAGAAACATTAACAACTTATACTCAAAGCCTTTCTATAATTCTATCTTTAGCTGTAGAGGAGACTGCCTTATAAAAAAAATCTCATTCATCTTTTGGATAATTGATACCTTTACAATAGAGTCCAGACATACTAACTTTATTAAACTCTACTTTGGGGAAAAAATGTTATTGCCTCTTTCCAATGTATGAGGAATCCATCGAACAGAGATAGCAGAGCTCTGAAGAAAATATTCTTTCAGAGAACAGAATGAGCTTGCCGATCACTAAAAATAACCAAGGATATTTATCAAAAAAAAAAATTTGGCCATATAAGTAATACAAATAATCTTAGATAAAATGTGTTGGTTTTCATCCTAGGATAATATTGAGTTTCTATGGGTATTTGTGTGTTGGCAAGTAAAGGCAGGAGGGGCACCAGTTATTTTTATATGGTTAAGCCCACAATAGCATCAAGTAATTTATCAGATGCAGTGTAAGAAGATCATTTGACTACCTGAATGTTCCAAGATTTTTTTTCCCAACTCTTCAAAATAACTGAGTTGTGAGACCATATGGTGACATGCTGGCTATTTTCTAGTGTACATACCACACACCCCACTACCACCTCACCCACACACACACCAGATACTGGTATTTTTGATTTTCAAAGCAAATCTGTCTCTGAATTAAACTATTGGATAGTCCAGACCAATAAAACTAAAAAGGTGGTTGTCTAAACTTCACATCACATAGTGCTGCATACTCCATTCCTTGGTGGTTATATTCAGCTGCATGTGTGCATGGCTGCTGCTGCTGCTAAATCGCTTCAGTCGTGTCCAACTCTGTGTGACCCCATAGACGGAAGCCCACCAGGCTCCCCTGTCCCTGGGATTCTCCAGGCAAGAACACTGGAGTGGGTTGCCATTTCCTTCTCCAATGCATGAAAGTGAAAAGTGAAAGGGAAGTCACTCAGTCGTGTCTGACTCTTAGTGACCCCATGGACTGCAGCCTACTAGGCTCCTCCATCTGTGGGATTTTCCAGGCAAGAGTACTGGAGTGGGGTGCCATCGCCTTCTCCGTGGCTGCTGCTAGGGCCTCATAAATACTGGAACATACACTTCTGAGTTGTTTTTCCTCATTTGTGGCTTTATATATACTTTATTTCTGTTCATACTTTCTTGTTTATTTACTTTATGATCAATTACATGCTTCTGTGAGAATTTGTTCCAAGTTATGGGCTTAATATATGGTCACAAGACAGCAAAAATAAACCTATTTATGAAGAAATCCAGTTGGTGTGATTATTCTTATTTTAATTAAATTAGTTTGCTCTTCAGCACCTGAAATATTCTCAGTGATAAAGATTGTATGACTTCCAAACATGTAATATGGAACATAGCTTTCTGCATGTGACATAGCTTCTGTAGAGAAAATACGTTTTAGTCTCAACCACGTCATGGGGCAGAAACAAGGAAGGACACAGAAAAGTTAAGTCAAGCCACAAGTTCCTTGAGTTAAGCACTGATGTGGACTCATGGGGACTCCCAAAGCTTGTGCAGACCTGTAGGCATGTAGATGTGTGTAAATACTCCCACAATCTAGGAGCGTCTTCTGTTTCTATATTTGATTAGCAAAGGTCATCCTGTACTTACTCATCACTTCAAGTTAACAATAGCTCTGGAATGTATGCTGTACTACCAGTAATTGTGTCGTATCCTACCCACAAGAAATCATGTGAAGGGTGAAATCATCAAATTGAGATGAGATTAAGGTCAACCCCATCATAATGTAGAAAAGCAAAAATACAATTTTTTAAAAGTCATTTTGCAAATATGAATTACAATAGAAAGAGACACAGTGTCAAGGAACCTGGGCTCTAGTTTGCGATGTGCCAAACTGTCGTGTATCTTTGTAGGAGTCACACAGCACTTTTGGGCTTCGAATACTGTATTTACAAAGCAAATGAATGGGACTGAGTTCTCTAAGTCTCTTTCTATTTGTAGATATAAGTCCAGCTCTAGCTTTTCTATCATCTCTTTTTTGGAAGTTATAAGAGAAACAGGCCAATCCTGTCAGATTCTTTACTCATCTGAGGTTTAGTTCAAAAGTGGAGGATGAGGAAGGCCCTGTTCCAAAGGATGATTTTATGCTTCTGCAGAAAAAGATGCTTCAGTGAGGCATTAAAACATTCTTTAATAAAAACTACTTCCCTTGTGTTCACAGTCATATTTGAAAGACTGCCAAAATTCTCTACTTTGGATTAAAAAAAGTAAAAGGAGGCAGTAAAAACACAAGTTACCTGGAGAACAAATATACTAGACCAAGTTTTTTAAGATTTTGATCTCAGAAATCTTTTATACTCTTAAAAAATTTTGAGAAACCCAAAGACTTTTGTTTATGTAGGGTATACACAGAGACAATGTTAGAAATTAAAAATGAGGTTATTTAAAAATATTTCTTCAGTTTAGTTCAGTTTAGTCGCTCAGCCGTGTCTGACTCTTTGAGATCCCATGGACTGCAGCATGCCAGGCCTCCCTGTCCATTGCCAACTCCCAGAGTTTACTCAAACTCATGTCCATTGAGTCAGTGATGCCATCCAACCATCTCATCCTGTCATCCCCTTCTCCTCCTGCAATCAATCTTTTTCAGAATCAGGGTCTTTTCAAATGAGTCAGTACTTCGCATCAGGTGGCCAAAGTACTGGAGTTTCAACTTCAGCATCAGTCCTTCCAATGAATATTCAGGACTGATTTCCTTTGGGATGGACTGGTTGGATCTCCTTGCAGTCCAGGGACTCTCAAGAGTCTTCCCTAACACCACAGTTCAAAAACATCAATTCTTCAGTGCTCAGCTTTCTTTATAGTCCAACTCTCACATCCATACATGACTACTGGAAAAAACATAGCGTTGATTAGGCGGACCTTTGTTGGCAAAGTAATGTCTCTGCCTTTTAATATGCTGTCTAGGTTGATCATAACTTTTCTTCCAAGGAGCAAGCATCTTTTAATTTCATGCAGCCAGCCATGAAAAATATTTCTTAATGTGTTTTAAATAATAACAAACATGATAAGTATTGACAAATAACATATTTTATGAAAAATACATTTTCCAAACAAAACATTGCTGAGAAGTGTGGAATTGCTTTACATTTCATAAATGTCTTCAGTGTCTGACTGATCTGATTATAGCCGTGTTCTCATATTTACTTCTGTACTCCATCTATTTTAATGTGCTGTTTAGTTGAAGCACTTGAAGATAATCTGACCTCTCTCAGGTTTAGTTGGAAAGAAACAGAGTATTTTAATAGTCCTTTCAGATAATTGTGGATATTCTTTTTGATACTATGCCAAAACTTAGCAACCTGCATTTTTTTAAAGGCCACTGCAATATGGAGTTTGTCATATTAGTAACTTTTGTATTCTGATCCATTAAAATCCATTGTTTTACGTTGTAATTTGAATGGATCTTCTCTTTTGCTTTATTTCATAATTCAATATATATACTGATCATTTGAAAAACACTGGTTGCTAACTTATAAGGATCTTCCAAATTCAATATACAATATCAGAACATCATGGTCACTAATATCATCATCAATCTCATCAGAAAAGTCTTTAACAATTAAGAGGATGCCAAGCTCTCAGGTTCTGAGTTTTCAAAAACTCTAGTTTTCGCTTAAAATCTTTAATTTTATCATTGACAACAATACTGTTTAGTTCACTTGACTCATTTTCACAAAAATATCTGTCAAACACCCAAGTGTGAATAGCCAGAGTTTGTCAGTTATTCTGACAGGTATTCTGCCAGGTAAAAATGTGTTACTAATAAAGAAGCAGCTAGTTCAGCTTACAACTTAATCACACAAGGGCTTTTTCTAAAGAAAATCATTCTACTTTGGTATGCAGGCAGTTTTTTATGGGACCTTGCCATTTTGTCATCCAGAATATTAGGGAAAAAAAAAAAAAAAAACTTGCCCTCGAGGATTGAAATTTAATCAAATGTTTATTGCTTCATCAAGGACACTCTTAAATGAAGCCAACCTTTTCTAAAAAAAACAGTTAACTTGTGGCACTAAAATGTACAGTGAATACTAATATATGTTGGTGTCAATGCTTTGCTTTGTACTAAGATGTCAGTAGCTTACCTATCACTGCTTTTACACCATCACTGTAGATAAACCATAGTGAAAAAGGCAAATAAGCTATAGAAATAGTTTTGATCTCATGGATCCCTTCAAATGATTTCAGAGACCTGTGGTCTAGAGTTCTGTGGTCAGAGTTTAACTACTGCCAAAGATGAATACTCTGAGAGATGCAATCTATCAGATGACCCTGAGCAGTGAGGTCTTGGCTGGACCCCCTGGAGACCTTAGCAGAAAATGTTTGACAGATGGAGGCTAAGAGATAAGCAAAAGAGAAACACAGTTACAGAAAAGTGGAAAGTTTTAAGAGCATTTCATGTTTAACATCTCCTGTAGCTGAGTGTCTCCATGAGCTACTCCCTAGGACTTACTGTAGAGGGGTACATGTTATGGAAAGATGAAACAATCAGAACCTGAAAGCTTGGCTTTAAGTCCTGGATATTCTTTGTGGACTTAAGCAAATTATTTAATAACCCTGAAAGTGTTTATTTTTTCTTCAGTAATACTGAATAAAACTATCTACCTTAAATGTATGGAAAGCCCTACACTAGCAAATTACACTACAAATTCTTACACTAGCAAATTCAGTGATGTTCAGTCAGTTCAGTTCAGTCGTTCAGTCATGTCCGACTCTTTGTGACCCCATGAATCACAGCATGCCAGGCCTCCCTGTCCATCACCATCTCCCAAAGCTCACTTAGACTCACGTTCATCAAGTCAGTGATGCCATCCAGCCATCTCATCCTCTGTCGTCCCCTTCTCCTCCTGCCCCCAATCCCTCCCAGCATCAGAGTCTTTTCCAATGAGTCAACTCTTCACATGAGGTGTTCAAAGTACTGAAGTTTCAGCTTTAGCATCATTCCTTCCAAAGAAATCCCAGGACTGATCTCCTTCAGAATGGACTGGTTGGATCTCCTTGCAGTCCAAGGGACTCTCAAGAGTCTTCTCCAACACCACCATTCAAAACCATCAGTTCTTCAGAGTTCAGCTTTCTTCACAGTCCAACTCTCACATCCATACATGACCACAGGAAAAACCATAGCCTTGACTAGACGAACCTTTGTTGGCAAAGTAATGTCTCTTTCAATATGCTATCTAGGTCGGTCATAACTTTCCTTCCAAGGAGTAAGTGTCTTTTACTTCCATGGCTGCAGTCACCATCTGCAGTGATTTTGGAGCCCAGAAAAATAAAGTCTGACACTGTTTCCACTGTTTCCCCATCTATTTCCCATGAAGTGATGGGACCAGATGCCATGATCTTCGTTTTCTGAATGTTGAGCTTTAAGCCAACTTTTTCACTCTCCTCTTTCACTTCATCAAGAGGCTTTTTAGTTCCTCTTCAATTTCTGCCATAAGGGTGGTGTCATCTGCATATCTGAGGTTATTGATATTTCTCCCGGCAATCTTGATTCCAGCTTGAGCTTCTTCCAGCCCAGCGTTTCTCATGATATACTCTGCATAGAAGTTAAATAAGCAGGGTGACAATATACAGCCTTGACATACTCCTTTTTCTGTTTGCAACCAGTCTGTTGTTCCATGTCCAGTTCTAACTGTTGCTTCCTGACCTGCATACAAATTTCTCAAGAGGCAGGTCAGATGGTCTGGTATTCCCATCTCTTTCAGAATTTTCCACAGTTTATTATGATCCACATAGTCAAAGGCTTTGGCATAGTCAATAAAGCAGAAATAGATGTTTTTCTGGAACTCTCTTGCTTTTTCCATGATCCAGAGGATGTTGGCAATTTGATCTCTGGTTCCTCTGCCTTTTCTAAAACCAGCTTGAACATCAGGAAGTTCACGGTTCACATATTGCTGAAGCCTGGCTTGGAGAATTTTGAGCATTACTTTACTAGCGTGTGAGATGAGTGCAATTGTGCAGTCAGTGATGTTACCTAAAGATTTAAGGCCAGGAAACCAGTAATGCACAGAGGTGTTCCCTCTTTTCTATAAAATATAAAGACCTCCAGTACACTAAAAGCAGATAAACCAAAAACAACAACAAAAAAAAAGCTGTGGTGAATCTGCTCTGAAATATTCCATACCATTTAAGCTTACCTATGTGAAAATTATCCAGTAATGTGGATAATCATACTCAGGTCACACTTGCTTCAAGTGTGTAGATACCTAATACATAACGGATACCTTATTACTAGTGACTTCAACAGATTGTGATTTACTTTTGCCATGTAATGAGTTGTCCAAGGTAGGTGGCTGCTGGCTGGCTCTGGTTCAGCTGCTCAGCAAAGACATCCAGAAGCCAGGCTCTCCGTTTTTATGCTCTGTTACATACATCCCATTGACTGTTTGTTTTCTGACTTATCACATTATGATCCCAATTTGGCTTCTACAATTCAGTTCAGTTCAGTCGCTCAGTCATGTCAGACTCTTTGCAACCCCATGAATCGCAGCACGCCAGGTCTCCCTGTCCATCACCAACTCCCGGAGTTCACCCAGACTCACGTCCATCGAGTCAGTGATGCCATCCAGCCATCTCATCCTCTGTCATCCCCTTCTCCTCCTGCCCTCAATCCCTCCCAGCATCAGAGTCTTTTCCAACGAGTCAACTCTTCGCATGATGTGGCCAAAGTACTGGAGTTTCAGCTTTAGCATCATTCCTTCCAAAGAAATCCCAGGGCTGATCTCCTTCAGAATGGACTGATTGGATCTCCTTGCAGTCCAAGGGACTCTCAAGAGTCTTCTCCAACACCACAGTTCAAAGGCATCAATTCTTCGGCGCTCAGCCTTCTTCACAGTCCAACTCTCATATCCATACATGACCACAGGAAAAACCATAGCCTTGACTAGACGAACCTTTGTTGGCAAAGTAATGTCTCTGCTTTTGAATATGCTATAGGCATCAAAATCAAGTGCCAATGCAGAAGGGAAGACAGTAAGTTTGGCAAAAGATTTTCTTCCTTTGTACTTGACTCTGAGCATAGAATCAGAGTATGTCTTCCCCACAGTCTCCAGTAACCTCTCCTCACATCTCAACAAGCACAACTGGACTCCACAGTCAGCTCTCTGTACAGAAATAACATGAGCATGGATAAGGAAGATGGGATTGGATATGCCACAAAATGTCATATGAAAAAAAAATTCAATGCTGTACGAAATGTGTCATCAATTTTTAATGCAAATAAAAATAGATTTTTAAAATAAACCAAAAATATTTGCACTTGAAAAGGGATTGGAGAAGGAAGAATGCAGAAGTTTGATAGTGTTTTTCTTAAGTTACCAGGGCTAACAGTACTTTATTTTATTTTTGTTTCTCTATTCTCTACTTGGTCTCCTTGAGAACTTCTGAACATCAGCGATGAAATGGCGCATCTCCTGCATTCGATGCTGCATGTTCCACTCAGTACCATTAAGTAAAATTGAAAACTACATTATTCTCATGTGCAGGTATTATGTCCAAATAAAATATATGTAACCTGGTATTATTAAACCTTCATGTATGCCAATCCTTTGGGTCAATGACTCACATGTCACACACTATAAGAATGTTGCTAACACAGGCAAACAGCAAACCAACTTGTCTTTCAAATATAAATTATACATGTATACCTGAAATATACTATGTAACAGAAGTATCACAAACCTTTCTCACATCTTCCCTATCTCTTCCTTTAATTCACAGATAACTAGCCAAACATCAACCATCTTGGCACATTTTAAGATTAGATGAAGACTATAATGCTTAAAGTACTTTTGTGTCACTGGACATACTGATACTTCATATATACTTCCTATTGGTTAAAAAGGATATATTTATGGTAAAATCTAATTACTATTCCATATCTGCCCTTGCTACAATAAATAAAAGGACCTACAGCTAAATATGGTCTGTGTGTTTTAACCAGTGTTCCCATTCCTCTGGCCTTTGAGCAT
Source organism: Bos indicus x Bos taurus (assembly GCF_003369695.1). Lineage (NCBI taxonomy): Eukaryota > Metazoa > Chordata > Mammalia > Artiodactyla > Bovidae > Bos > Bos indicus x Bos taurus. Next base: position 28,881,098 of record NC_040092.1, on the reverse strand, counting down.
CACAGAGCACAAGACTATTTAGGAGATTGAGCTGTTTTTGGTAAAGGACAGAGGTAGCTTGGGATGTAGTAGCTGCAACCCTGTGTCACTAACACCATCAACTCTTCTTATGAAACACTATGATGGTGATGCCATCAATACTGAAATATGTATAATGAGTTGTTTTCCTCCAGGAGAAGGGACTAATTGTTGATAAATTAATTTTGGTCTCCTATTTGGTCCTCTTCCTTCAGGTTTTTGCTTCTAATCCATTTTTATGTTGCTACTTTTTGTGGCTCAGCTGGTAAATAATCCTCCTGCAATGCGGGAGACCTGGGTTCGATCCCTGGGTTGGGAAGATCCCCTGTAGAAGGGAAAGGCTATCCACTCCAGTATTCTGGCCTGGAGAATTCCATGGACTGTAAAGTCCATGGGGTCACAAAGAGTCAGACACGACTGAGCAACTTTATTTCACTTTTTGAAAAACAGAAAAATCACCTAATTAGCTCCACATTTTTTTAAAAGATTTTTTTAATATGGACCATTTTAAAATCTTTGTTGAATTTGTTACAATATTGCTTCTGTTTTTCATGTTTTTGTTTTTCAGCCATGAGGCATGTGGGATCTAAGTTCCCCAACCAGGGATCATACTTGCACCCCCTGCATTGGAAGTCTCAACCACTGGACAGTCAGGGAAGTCCCTGTTTTTTAAAAGATTTTATTGAAATATAGTTTATTTACAATGCTGTGTTAATTTCTGCTGTACAGTAAGGTGAAAAAAAATATATATATATATATTCATATTCTTTTCCATTATGGTTTATCCCAGGATATTGAATATAGTTTCCTGTGCTACACATAGGACTTTCTTGTTTATCCATTCTATATATAACAGTTTGTATCTGTTAATCTCACACATTTTTAAAACTATGTTAATTTTGAAGTAGTTGTAGACTCACATGGAATTGCAAGAAATAATTCAGAGAAATCCCATGTGGCCTTCATCAAATGTCCACTAACAGGAAAACTATGGTAATGCAAAAATACAAAGCAAAGCCATATCACTAACAGCATATTGCTGTTGATTCAGTCAAGGTACTCACCAGGGGGATCTCTCATGTTGCCCTTAGTAGCAAAATACACTCTCCCTAACATCTGATAACCACTCATTTGTTCTCCATTTATGTAGTTTTGTCATTTCAAGAGTGAGATTTAAATGAGAATACAGGTGACAAGTGTGAGATTTAAATGAGAATACAACCAGTCCTTTTGGGATTTGCTATTTTTCACTCAGAGTAAACCTCTGGAGATTCATCCAGGCTGCTCCATGTATCAACAGTTCTTTGGTTTTTACTGCAGGATAATATTCTAACATATGGATGTACTACTTTGTTTAGCCACTCACCTGGATTGTTTCCAGTTTATTAGCTACTTTAAATAAAGCCACTAGAAATATTTGTGTAAAGGTTTTGGGGTGACTACGTATCTTCACTGCTCTGGGATAAATGGTCCAGAATCCAGGTTTTCCTGCAGGCCCCATTGGCTGTCAAGTTGGAGAAGGGTCCTAGACTGCAAGGCAGGGTTGAGGGCCTGCTTCCCACTCACTGGGTTTCCAGTGCGACTCAAATGGGACTGATAAGAGGGCTCTACTATGGCTCCTGTTTGCCCTCTGCTAACAACTCCACTAGCAGCACTAACATCAACACTGCCAGCACCATGTGGACCCCTTACCACCCAGTGAGATCAAAGCCCCAGGTCCCTCGAAAGCTCTCTGACATTACCCTGGGAGGTAGATGGGCGCTTCCTCACGGTCTGGCTGGGGTGGACAGTTGGGCTTCCCACTTGGCCTTTATGGGTGTGAATGAGGGTGGAGTCATACCTTTCCTGTGTGTGACTGACAACGAATTCTGTCTTCAAAATTTCTCCTTTCCTGGTCTTTTGGCTGGAGAGAGCAAGCTTCTCTTTGGAGGTTCATCTATTTATTCATTTGTCTTTTGGTGTTTCTGGGGCTGGTTTACTCAGCTCTGAGTCTGGGTTCAGTTCAGTTCAGTTCAGTTCAGTCGCTCAGTCGTGTCAGATTCTTTGGACCCCATGAATTGCAGCACGCCAGGCCTCCTTGTCCATCATCAACTCCTGGAATTTGCTCAGACTCACATCCATCGAGTCGGTGATGCCATCCAGCCATCTCATCCTCTGTCATCCCCTTTTCCTCCTGCCCCCAATCCCTCCCAGCATCAGGCTCTTTTCCAATGACTGGTTGGATCTCCTTGCAGTCCAAGGGACTCTCAAGAGTCTTCTCCAACACCACAGTTCAAAACCATCAATTCTTCGGCGCTCAGCTTTCTTCACAGTCCAACTCTCACATCCATACATAACCACTGGAAAAACCATAGCCTTGACTAGATGGACCTTTCTTGGCAAAGTAATGTCTCTGCTTTTCAATATGCTATCTAGGTTGGTCATAACTTTCCTTCCAAGGAGTAAGCGTCTTTTAATTTCATGGCTGCAGTCACCATCTGCAGTGATTTTGGAGCCCAAAAAAATAAAGTCTGACACTGTTTCCCCATCTATTTCCCATGAAGTGATGAGACCAGATGCCATGATCTTAGTTTTCTGAATGTTGAGCTTTAAGCCAACTTTTTCACTCTCCTCTTTCACTTTCATCAAAGGCTTTTTAGTTCCTCTTTACTTTCTGCCATAAGGGTGGTGTCATCTGCATATCTGAGGTTATTGAAATTTCTCCTGGCAATCTTGATTCCAGCTTGAGCTTCTTCCAGTCCAGCGTTTCTCATGATGTACTCTGCATAGAAGTTAAATAAGCAGGGTGACAATATACAGCCTTGACGTACTCCTTTTCCTATTTGGAACCAGTCTGTTGTTCCAGGTCCAGTTCTAACTGCTGCTTCTTGACCTGCATACAAATTTCTCAAAAGGCAGGTCAGGTGGTCTGGTATTCCCATCTCTTTCAGAATTTTCCAGTTTATTGTGATCCACACAGTCAAGGTTTTGGCATAGTCAATAAAGCAGAAATAGAGGTTTTTCTGGAACTCTCTTGCTTTTTTGATGATCCAGTGGATGTTGACAATTTGATCTCTGGTTCCTCTGCCTTTTCTAAAACCAGCTTGAACATCTGGAAGTTCACAGTTCACGTATTGCTGAAGCCTGGCTTGGAGAATTTTGAGCATTACCTTGCTAGCATGTGAAATTAGTGCAATTGTGTGTAGTTTGAACATTCTCTGGCATTGCCCTTCTTTGGGATTAAAATGAAAACTGACCGTTTCCAGTCCTGTGGCCACTGCTGAGTTTTCCAAATTTGCTGCCAATTGAGTGCAGCACTTTCACAGCATCATCTTTCAGGATTTGAAAGACCTCAACTGGAATTCCATCACGTCCACTAGCTTTGTTCGTAGTGATGCTTTCTAAGGCCCACTTGACTTCACATTCCAGGATGTCTGGCTCTAGGTGAGTGATCACACCATCATGATTATCTGGGTCGTGAAGATCTTTTTTGTACTGTTCTTCTGTGTATTCTTGCCACTTCTTCTTAACATCTTCTGCTTCTGTTAGGTCCATACCATTTCTGTCCTTTATCGAGCCCATCTTTGCATGTTCCCTCGGTATCTCTAATTTTCTTGAAGAGATCTCTAGTCTTTCCCATTCTGTTGTTTTCCTCTATTTCTTTGCAATGATCACTGAGGAAGGCTTTCTTATGTCTCCTTGCTCTTCTTTGGAACTCTGCATTCAGATGCTTATATCTTTCCTTTTCTCCTTTGCTTTTCATTTCTCTCCTTTCCACAGCTATTTGTAAGGCCTCCTCAGACAGCCATTTTGCTTTTTGGCATTTCTTTTCCATGGGGATGGTCTTGATCCCTGTGTCCTGTACAATGTCACGAACCTCATTCCATAGTTCATCAGGCACTCTATCAGATCTAGTCCCTTAAATCTATTTCTCACTTCCACTGTATAATCATAAGGGATTTGATTTATGTCATACCTGAGTGGTCTAGTGGTTTTCCCTACTTTCTTCAATTTCAGTCTGAATTTGGCAATAAGGAATTCATGATCTGAGTCACAGTCAGCTCCTGGTCTTGTTTTTGCTGACTGTATAGAGCTTCTCCATCTTTGGCTGCAAAGAATATAATCAATTTGATTTCATTGTTGACCATCTGGTGATGTCCATGTGTACCGTCTTCTCTTGTGTTGTTGGAAGACAGTGTTTGCTAGGGTGTTTGCTATGACCAGTCTGGGTTAATGAGGCAAAAAGCAAGCACGAGCCACTTATGGCCATGCTGTTCCGGCATCCTGAGGTTCTTAGCTGGGCTACCTTCCTCTCTCCACCTTTCAAAGTCTTCTGAGGTTTGTCTTACATATAAATGAACAGGGTTTAGTTTTACTTAATGGGAGAAATCAGGAAAAACATGTTTACTTCATCCCTCTAGAAGAAGTGCAGCTTCATATGTTTTAAGGAATAGGAATTTTTGTTCTGTCAGGCATGCAAGCCTGATTCAGTTTACATACCACACACTTTTCACTGCTTCACAGAAGAGGAATCTTTCACTTACTCTTAAAAATAATGAGTGCCTGTTTTTTAGCATTTCTTTTCCTTTTTTGAGCCTTAATGCATAATCTTTGTGTCCCTCTTCTCTGTACTTGTGTGTCAAAGCCAGCACAAGCCCACCCTCAGCCACCACATCCCAAACTGGTTTCTCGCTGTTTGTGTAGCAGCTTTATTTGCACTTATCATTTTGTCCTTTATTACATATCTTATTTCTAGCGACTTTTGTTATTTAATGACTTTCCCACCACCTCCTTGACCTCGTAGAGAATTTGCTTTTGCAATCTTTCATGTCAGTTTTTATCTCTTAAAAATACTTCCTTAAACCCCTATTCACTTTCATATAAATGATGCAGTAGTTTCTGAACTATGCTGTAAATATACTTCAATGCAGGGGGTGAGGTTTCAATGTCTAGTCCAGGAAGATACCACATGCCACGGGGCAACTAAGCTGGTGCACCACAACTACTGCAGCCCACCAGCCCTAGAGTCCATGCTCCACAAGAGAAGCCCCACAGTGACAAGTCCATGTACCGCAACGAACAGCCCCGGCTTGCCACAACCAGAGAAAAGCCTGTGTGCAACAACAAAACGCCAGCTCAGCCAAAAATAAGTAATAAATTAAAATTTTAAAAAACAGATCTGGTATTTTCAAGATAAGATTAGAATAACACACATAGCTTCCTAACGTATCTGAGCACTTGAAAAATCCATGTGGTAATTTACCTAATAAATTTCCTGAGCCCTTCCCCTCAAAAATAAAGCAACCACTGCTTTTGAGTTAATATTTGTATTTTGCAGAAGAGAATCTGAAGCTACAGATAAAATCAGCTAAAAAGAAAGAGGTTCAGGGGTTATTAATCAAGCATAAATGACAATGATCATATATTAGCAACTTAACCAACAAATAACTTGTGATTGACATATATAACCAAAGCCTCTTAATATATATATATATTATATATATAATATATATATATAATATATATATAATATAGCATACTGTTAGATTCTATTTATATATAATTCTTAGTACAATTTTTTAATTTATTAAGCTGCTTCTTGTATCTGCTGCCTTGAATATCTGATGATTTATTATTTAAAATTTCAAGTTGTTGCCCATTTTTTATGTTTTTTTAACATTCTTCCAAACTATAGTAATAAACACATTTAAGGATTATTTTTATCTAGTAGAAAATTTGCACCAGTGAAAATGATAACCAGAATAATTTGTAAAACTGATTCTCTGATTTTTTTCTTTTTGTAATGTTTATTTGGCTGCACCAGGTCTTAGCTGCCATGTGGAGGATCTTTAGTGGCTACAGGGATTGAACCCAGGTTCCTTGAACTGGGAACATGGAGACTTAGCTACTGGACCACCAGGGAAATCCTTGATTGTCTGATTTTAATGAAAAGTTTTAAAGGGGAAAAAAGGACTTGAGAGACATGAAGTACTTTACACCTCAAGAGTAAACATAGCTTTCAGTCATGAATTTGTTCTACTATTAAGTACTTGCTCCTTTATGTAAAGTCAAATGTAAAGTAAATATATATCAAATCATATTTTCCATTGATGGTTATAATTATTAGAGGCTATTGCTGCAAACAAAAATCTCAAGTTACATAGACGTATTCAAATAAATACATTTTTGAACAGCCACTATGTGCTGTTTAGGTTAGGAGTTCATAAAGAAAATTTTAGGAGGGGAGAGGAATAAATTAGGAGCTTGGAATGAATATCTGTATACACTACTATGTATAAAATAGATGCACAAAAAAATCTACTGCATAGCACAGGAAACTCTGCTCAAATATCCTGTAATAAACTATAATGGAAAAGAATCTGGAAAAGAATATATATATATGTACATATATATGCACATATATGTAAATGTATGGCTGAATCACTGTGCTGTACATCTGAAGCTAAAACAATAGTGTAAATCAACTATACACCAATTTAAAAAGTTAGAATAGTACTTAAAAATAGCAATGAGCTCCTTGTATTTCTAATAGTGCTTTATAATTAGCAAAGGATATCTTCATACATTATTTCATTTAATTTCACCCTCAAAAAATTCTACATATTAAGCATTACAGTTATTTTAGAAACTTCCACATTCACTTTGGAAATCACTTTCTTTGCTAACCAGCAGGTTTTCTGTGTGTTCTAAATGGCCATTCTCTTTGAGATAACTTCATCATATACACAATCTATCCTTATACTTGCACAGCTATTTTAAGCCAACATGGGCTTCCCTGGTGGCTCAGACAGTAAAGAATCTGCCTGCAATGAAGCAGACCCAGGTTCAATCCCTGGACCAGGAAGATGCCCCGGACTAGGAAATGGCAACTCACTCCAGTATTCTTGCTTGGAGAATCCCATGGACAAAGGAGGCTGGATCACAAAGAGTCCACAGGATCGCAAAGAGTGGAATCATCTGAAGCCACTTAGCACGCAAATGCCAACACAATCCAGTATTTATTTAGTTAAATAAACTGAATGAAAACTCTTGACTTATGAGTCCATAAGTTGCCCATACTTTAAGTTTCCAAAAACTTCTAGGAGTTCTTAAATAATACAGTATCAACCAAGGTTTTGTCATCTACAACATCCATATTATAATAATGGTCTGATGATGCCCCATTGTGTTTGAATTGCCACAGAGATCACCACAGGGGTCAGGTTTTTCTGTGCAGGGTCTCAGCAGTGAACCTGGTATGGTTCTGCTCAGGACCCTCATTCCCTCTAACTGGTCCCTTTTCCTCAGAGTGGACTCACGGATACCTCATGGGAAACACAGACACCTAAGCACCTTTCTAAGTCAAGAAATGCTCTAAACTCACCCTAAAAACTAGGAAAGAGAAGCCAGCCATTCTCTCAACCAACATCAGAAATGCTGACCCTCCTCCTCTGGCATCCCCAAGGAGACTTGACAACAACAGCAAAAAAAAAGAAAAAAGAAAAAAAAATCTCTGAATTCAATACTCTGCCATCAGTCCTAAATGCTCCTCTCCCTCCACTCCCCAAAGTAAGTAGAACTCTGTGTCCCGAAGTCTCTCTTTCCATTTATCATCTGCCAGAAAAGCGGGACAAAGAGGGAATGATAAAATGACACAACTTGCTTTCTCCTCTGGTGACCTTTTCCCTAGAAACGGTTCATTAGCCAAATTGAGAGAAACCAATCCATAAAAATCATCCTGAGGTTTTGAATGTGTAACATCCCTGAGAGCTGCAGCATTGGACAACACTGCCCCCTAGAGATCTTTGGTGGGCACAGCACGAATGGGTTCAGTTCAGTTCAGTTCAGTAGCTCAGTCATGTCCCACTCTTTGCGACCCAATGGACTGCAGCACACCAGGCTTCCCTATCCATCAACAGTTCCCGGAGCTTATTCAAACGCATGTCCATTGAGTCAGTGATGGCATCCAATCATCTCATCCTCTGTCGTCCCCTTCTCCTCCCTTCTTCAACCTTCCCCAGCATCAGGGTCTTTTCAAATGAGTCAGTTCTTCGCATCTGGTGGCCAAAGTATTGGAGTTTCAGCTTCAGCATCAGTCCTTCCAATGAATATTCAGGACTTATTTCCTTTAGTATGGGCTGGTTCCCTGAAATAAAAGGTTCTGTGTGTGTTTCAAATATATTGGAAGATTTTCTGAGACACATCCCTCCATTTGAAAGGTTTGTGTCCTTGTTTTCCAATTCCATTGGGACTGAAAAGGGAATTCGCTGCTATTTGTTGAGAGAATAAGAGGCTTCCTCTTCCCAAAATTCACAGTGTGTTTAATACTTCTGTATGACACAGAAATCTTATGGAAAAGAGCATGAAATCTATTCTAACTGGGATGCAGCTATGTTTAGATTGAGAACAATTTACTGTAATAGCATTTTTATTTATCTGTGAAAGGTTCTGCCTGGCACATAAGTGCTTAGAATATATTGAAGGAAGGAAAAACAGATGGAAGGAAGGAAGGGAAAATTACAGTATGAAGTTGCCGGTGTGAGACACAAGACAGAAATATTGTGAGGGCAGGGGAAGAAGGGGATTCATTTCTGGTACCAAGCTGGACTGTGCTTCCAACATCCTGTGCAGCCTGCTCCCTCAGTGGCCCTGTCTCAACTCATCCTGTCTTACCCCAGTCCCACCAGCTCTGCATGCTCTGGGAAGGAGATGACTGTATTTTGGTGGAACGCCGGATCTGCGCTCTCGAAGGCAGCGCTGTGATGACTGTATTTTGAAGGAAAGAGCTGTGTCCGCCAGCTCTGCTGTAAGAAACATATCTAACAGCTGATGGAAGAAAAGCAGGAGCTACAAGACTGAGAGAAAATTGCTGGAGGACACAGCAAGAGGGCAGGAAGCCAGAGGAGTTGGGGGTCACCCCACACACACAGAAGTCGCTTAGTCATGTCCAACTCTTTGTGACCCCATAGACTGTAGCCCACCAGGCTCCTCGGTCCATGGGATTTTCCAGGCATGAATACTGGAGTGGGTTGCCATTTCCTTCTCCAGGGGATCACCCCAGCAGAGTAGCAAAAGCCATGGATATCAAAACAGAGGAAGTAAAGATCTTCAGGCAGATTCTCATGCTTATCCCCTCTCAGGAAATGCAGGTAGAATGAATCCTGAGTAATGGAGAGGGCTCCAAAAAAGAAACACAAAATTTTCTGCATGCCAAGTGTACAGTGGCTTAGAGCATCTCCAGATTTGGGATTCTGTTGTAAATAACTTTATTCTCAATAGCAAGTGAAGCATGAAGAATTTGAGTTCAAAAGTGATACTTTTTTATGTCATTTTATTTTTCACTTTTTTAAAAGATTTTTTATATGGACTATTTTTTAAGTTTTTATTGAATTTGCAACAATATTGCTTCTGTTTTATGTTTTGGTTTTATGGCCACGAGGCATATGGGATCTTTTCTCCCCAATTAGGGATCAAATACATACCCCTTGCTTTGGAAGATAAGTCTTAACCACTGGACCACCAAGGAAGTCCCTCTTATTTTAAAAATAATACCTTAGTATAGTCAAAAATGGCACCCCACTCCAGTACTCTTGCCTGGAAAATCCCATGGGTGGAGGAGCCTAGTAGGCTGCAGTCCATGGGGTCGCTAAGAGTCAGACATGACTGAGCGACTTCACTTTCGCTTTTCACTTCCATGCATTGGAGAAGGAAATGGCAACCCACTCCAGTGTTCTTGCCTTGGAGAATCCCAGGGACGGGGGAGCCTGGTGGGCTGCCGTCTATGGGGTCGCACAGAGTCGGACACAACTGAAGCGACTTAGCAACAAATAGTCAAAAAACTTGTTCTTTAATGCTATCTAAAATTTCAGAAAAATCTAGACACAGAGCAATGATAATTATAAAAAGAAACATTAATATTCAATGCTTTATTTTTACTCAAATCAGAAAACAGATGAGTTACAAATTTGAGTCAGTTGCTTGTTTTGATATTTTCAATTCTCATTAAACTTATTGCACTGTTATATTTTCATAGGTAAAAGTACAGAGAAACAAGATTTACAAATGAATATTGGTGAAAGTGGGAAACTTTGATGGAAAACACACTCATATTTTTTAATAAACTGAAAGAGATTTTACTAATACATTTTCCACAGTGCTTTTCTGAAAAATTACTTAAGTTACCAAGAAATTGTATTATATTACAAAAACTTTTCTTAGCAGTCTTCCCACAAAAAAAGTGATTAAGTTTTTAAGAAGAAAGTTCACAAATTAATTAGTATTTTTATTTATAAAGTCATTTTGATTGAATACACAGATTTCATTGTATCTTTAAACATAGTTTTAAAGAGATTTATTTTCAGATCCATAACAACTCAAGAAAAACTTTCTTCCCTAAAATGCCTGATTTTATTTGATGTTCAGATATAGATGTTTGAAATAGAACAAAATGAACAGTAAATTGGAGTTTTTCATGGCGTCTCAGGCTTAATATCTTTAAAGGTCCTTAATTTGTATATTTAATAGGTCCAACTCAGCTTATAGGTGTCACTTTTAAGATTTCAAGTAGCTAATCTGATAGTTAAAAAAAAAATTCAGTTTCAGTTAAGTTCAGTCACTCAGTCGTGTCTGACTCTTTGCGACCCCATGAATCGCAGCACGCTAGGCCTCCCTGTCCATCACCATCTCCCGGAGTTCACTCAAACTCATGTCCATCAAGTCAGTGATCCCATCCAGCCATCTCATCCTCTGTCATCCCCTTCTCCTCCTGCCCCCAATCCCTCCCAGCATCAGAGTCTTTTCCAATGAGTCAACTCTTCGCATGAAGTGGTCAAAGTACTGGAGATTCAGCTTCAGCATCAGTCCTTCCAATGAACACCCAGGACTGATCTCCTTAAGAATGGACAGGTTGGATCTCCTTGCAGTCCAAGGGACTCTCAAGAGTCTTCTCCAACACCACAGTTCAAAAGCATCAATTCTTCAGCGCTCAGCTTTCTTCACAGTCCAACTCTCACATCCATACATGACCACTGGAAAAACCATAGCCTTGACTAGATGGACCTTTGTTGACAAAAAATGTCTCTGCTTTTGAATATGCTATCTAGGTTGGTCATAACTTTCCTTCCACGGAGGAAGCGTCTTTTAATTTCATGGCTGCAATCAACATCTGCAGTGATTTTGGAGCCCCCAACAAAACAAAGTCTGACACTGTTTCCCCATCTATTTCCCATGAAGTAATGGGACCAGATGCCATGATCTTAGTTTTCTGAATGTTGAGCTTTAAGCCAACTTTTTCACTCTCCTCTTTCACTTTCATCAAGAGGCTTTTTAGTTCCTCTTCACTTTCTGCCATAAGGGTGGTGTCATCTGCATATCTGAGGTTACTGATATTTCTCCCGGCAATCTTGATTCCAGCTTGTGCTTCTTCTAGCCCAGCATTTCTCATGATGTACTCTGCATAGAAGTTAAATAAACAGGGTGACAATATACAGCCTTGATGTACTCCTTTCCCTATTTGGAACAAGTCTGTTGTTCCGTGTCCAGTTCTAATGGTTGCTTCCTGACCTGCATACAGGTTTCTCAAGAGGCAGGTCAGGTGGTCTGGTATTCCCATCTCTTTCAGAATTTTCCACAGTTTATTGTGATCTACACCATCAAAGGCTTTGGCATAGTCAATAAAGCAGAAATAGAGGTTTTTCTGGAACTCTCTTGCTTTTTCGATGATCCAGCAGATGTTGGAAATTTGATCTCTGGTTCCTCTGCCTTTTCTAAAACCAGCTTGAACATCTGGAAGTTTACAGTTCACATAATGCTGAAGCCTGGCTTGGAGAATTTTGAGCATTACTTTACTAGCGTGTGAGATGAGTGCAACTTTGCAGTAGTTTGAGCATTCTTTGGCATTGCCTTTCTTTGGGATTGGAATGAAAACGGACCTTTTCCAGTCCTGTGGCCACTGCTGAGTTTTCCATATGTGCTGGCATATTGAGTGCAGCACTTTCACAGCATCATCTTTTAGGATTTGAAAGAGCTCAACTGGGATTCCATCACCTCCACTAACTTTGTTCATAGTATGCTTTCTAAGGCCCACCTGACTTCACATTCCAGGATGTCTGGCTCTAGGTGAGTGATCACACCATCGTGATTATCTGGGTCGTGAAGATCTTTTTTGTACTGTTCTTCTGTGTATTCTTGCCACTTCTTCTTAATATCTTCTGCTTCTGTTAGGTCCATACCATTTCTGTCCTTTATCGAGCCCATCTTTGCATGAAATGTTCCCTTGGTATCTCTAATTTTCTCAAAGCGATCTCTAGTCTTTTCCATTCTGTTGTTTTCCTCTATTTCTTTGCATTGATCACTGAGGAAGGCTTTCTTATCTCTCCTTGCTATTCTTTGGAACTCTGCATTCAGATGCTTATATCTTTCCTTTTCTCCTTTGCTTTTCACTTCTCTTCTTTCCACAGCTATTTGTAAGGCCTACTCAGACAGCCATTTTGCTTTTTGGCATTTCTTTCTACGGGGATGGTCTTGATCCCTGTCTCCTGTACAATGTCACGAACCTCAGTCCATAGTTCATCAGGCACTCTGCCTATCAGATCTAGTCCCTTAAATCTATTTCTCACTTCCACTGTATAATCATAAGGGATTTGATTTAGGTCATACCTGAATGGTCTAGTGGTTTTCCCTACTTTCTTAAATTTAGGTCTGAATTTGGCAATAAGGAGTTCATGGTCTGAGCCACAGTCAGCTCCTGGTCTTGTTTTTGCTGACTGTATAGAGCTTCTCCATCTTTGGCTGCAAAGAATATAATCAATCTGATTTTGGTGTTGATCATCTGGTGATGTCCATGTGTAGAGTCTTCTCTTGTGTTGTTGGAAGAGGGTGTTTGCTATGACCAGTGTGTTCTCTTGCCAAAACTCTATTAGCCTTTGACTTGCTTCATTTTGTACTCCAAAGCCAAATTTGCCTACTAACTCCAGGTATCTCTTGACTTCCTACTTTTGCAGTCCAGTCCCCTATAATGAAAAGGACATCTTTTGGGGGTGTTATTTCTAAAAGGTTTTGTAGGTCTTCATAGAACCGTTCAACTTCAGCTTCTTCAGCATTACTGGTTGGGGCATAGACTTGGATTACCATGATATTGAATGGTTTGCCTTGGAAACAAACATAGGTCATTCTGTCGTTTTTGAGATTGCATCCAAGTACTGCATTTCAGACTCTTTTGTTGACCATGATGGCTATTCCATTTCTCCTAAGGGATTCCTGCCCGCAGTAGTAGATATAATGGTCATCTGAGTTAAATTCACCCATTCCAGTCCATTTTAGTTTGCTGATTCCTAGAATGTTGATGTTCACTCTTGCCATCTCCTGTTTGACCACTTCCAATTTGCCTTGATTTATGGACCTAACATTTCAGGTTCCTATGCAATATTGCTCTTTACAGCATTGGACCTTGTTTCTATCACCAGGCACATCCACAACTGGGTGTTATTTTTGCTTTGGCTCCATCCCTTCATTCTTTCTGGAGTTATTTCTCCACTGATCTCCAGTAGCATATTGGGCCCTTACCAATTTTGGGAGTTCCTCTTTAAGTATCCTATCATTTTGCCTTTTCATACTGTTCATGGGGTTCTCAAGGCAAGAATACTGAAGTGGTTTGCCATTCCCTTCTCCAGTGGACCACATTCTCTCAGACCTCTCCACCATAATTCAGTTTAATTTGCTCTAAATCCTAATGGAGGAGAAACATTTCCAGAACACAATGGGCCTTGTCCATTTTTTTTTTAAGTTCATTTGATGGAAAAATTTTGACCCCAGTACTTGTGCTGATGTTAAACAAATAGACTAACAGATATATCTATAGGAAAGATGAATTTTTTTCTGGGATCAGTTGTTAATTGCAATTCAAGATCTGCAACCATGGTGAGCCGCATGCAAGTCCCCTAATAGCAAGGGAAGGAGAATGCTTTCTTAGAGAGAAAAAGGAAGGTGAAAGGGCTTTAGTAAACAATCCATGGATTGTTCACTGACTGAGTCCTTGCCAGAAAAGAAGAGGATTCATTCTCCTTTTGGTCTCAGCTATCATTGCAAAGCATCAGAGCTCCCCCTCTGAGCTCCAAACTCCACTCAACTGGGATTTATGTTTACCAATTTTTTACATTTCCCCCTTTTGATCAAGATCTTTCTCTGAAAGCACCACTGATCAAGAGTTAGGTTTTCTAGTTTCAGTGGCTTTTTGTCCCTCAATATCAGGAGTACCTTCCCTTGCTTCTAGGGTCTCATGTGGGAGGGAAGTGCACAAATAGGGAACCTAATAGGGTCACTCAAGTAACAAGGAAGGAGAACTCTCAGGCATTTTTTATCTAAACTTCATATATTATCAAGATTATAGACACTGAAGATCATCTGAAGCTTTATGTCATTGTCAAAGTTTGACAACAAACTTCCAGCAAGCCTGGTCCAAATACCCTGGGAAAACTGTCTCCTCATGACATATGCTTTGATTCTGAGAAATCTTTTTTTCAGGCACCACATGGCAGTGCTGGTCCAGTAAGGGTTTAGTGTTTTCTTTAAGAGTGTCACATGAATCCAAGAACCTATTCCTTGGAATATAGTAGCATAAGAGTTGGTTAACAGTACTTAATAGCGGCCTTTCCAGTAAAGCTGGAGAGAATACTTCAGGGAGTTCTTTTCCAAAAGACAAAGTTTCTAGGTAGCACGGTGTGATGCTTAAGATCTTTGTTGTCTACCAAACAAGGCAATTTTAATAGAAGGAATTAGGCATTTGCAATATTGAAGTTTCTCTCCTTTTATCAACTGCAGTCAAAAGAAGCAGGAGACAAGTTCATTGGGCATTCTGACTAAAGGTGAGAATTTCTGAGTTCCAAAAGGGAGTGAATATGAAGTTTTTAAGAACAAACAGCAATGCTCTTGGCCAAGGTATTTGGAGGGCCTCTACAAATTCTGAGTCTTGATGCTGCTAGTGGTAAGCACAGTTAAAGTGTTGTAAAACTGGCCAACAGCACAGACTTATTAAAGCACCTGGTCAGTTAAACAGGTTCCTCGATTGCTATGAACTTTGAGAGGAGTTCCTCAAATAGGGATAATCTTTTCCAAAAGGACTTTAGCCTCAGGATAGGCAGTAACCTCTCTATAAGATCAGTTCAGCATGAAAACATACAGATCATGACTAAAACATATTTTTATTCATTAGATAGAGGGCTGTGTATGGAATTCATTTCTAAATCTTGAATAGTCCATTCAGTTCAGTTCAGTTCAGTCGCTCAGTCGTGTCCGACTCTTTGTGACCCCATGAATCGCAGCACACCAGGCCTCCCTGTCCATCACCAACTCTCGGAGTTCATTCAGACTCATGTCCATCGAGTCAGTGATGCCATCCAGCCATCTCATCCTCTGTCGTCCCCTTCTCCTCCTGCCCCCACTCCCTCCCAGCATCAGAGTCTTTTCCAATGAGTCAACTATTTGCATGAGGTGGCCAAAGTATTGAAGCTTCAGCTTCAGCATCAGTCCTTCCAATGAATATTCAGGACTGATCTCCTTTAGGATGGACTGGTTGGATCTCCTTGCAGTCCAAGGGACTCTCAAGAGTCTTCTCCAACACCACAGTTCAAAAGCATCAATTCTTTGGCGCTCAGCTTTCTTCATAGTCTAACTCTCACATCCATACATGACCACTGGAAAAACCATAGCCTTAGACAGTTTAAAATGTCCAGAATGATTAGGCTTCCCTGGGTTGTATTTTGGAAAAGTGGGAAAGGTGAGGGACTTTCTGCAGCCTTGTTTTATTCCCCCACCAGTATAGATTAGTGAATGCTACCATTGTTTTTCAGTAGACAAGTGGTTTAGTACACGTACAGTGGTGAGGAGAGGAGTGGGAATTTCAGAGTCTCTAGTAGAACTCCAGAGAAACTAGAGCTTTTTATCAACCCAACAATTGTTGAATTTTCAATCTTGTTTTTCTTTTCTGAGGACAATTTTTGGGCCTCCCTATGCAATCTTTCTAAATTACCATTTGGGGACATATCCCTTTGGACCATGACAGAGATTTTACTGCTATTGGTTTCTTTAAAGGCATGATTCCCTGTAAAAATATCAGCAAGATGATTTTCCTTAGCTTCCAGAGAGTCTAGTTTAGAATGCCTTGAAATCTTTTAATCTTTTTTTAATTATGAAAATATAGTAACACACAGGAAACTGAAAAATACAGAACAAGGTTACATACAGTTCCAATATATACTACAACTTTTAAGTAGAGGAATTAAGATTTTTATTTGGAGTTTCAATATCAAACTCTCAACAGTTAATAGAACGAATAGACAGAGAAGTACAAAAATATAGTAGACCTGAAAAGCACTATGAACCAATTCAGCATAATTAAGATTTAAACAATTTTTCACACAACTGTAGGATACAAATTCTATTCAAGTTCCCATAAACTATAAACTAGGAGACACTGGAACATATCCAGGGACATAAGACCAGGCACAAAAATTTGATGATTTAAGATATTGAAATCATACAGAGTCTGTTTTCTTATCACTTTGGAATTATGTTAAAGATCAATATCAAAAGATGTTTGAAAGTAACCCACATATTTTCAGGTGCAATGTGGTATCTACCAAGAGAGATCTTTGACTTTAGCCATTGAAAGCTTCAGTAAAGTTAGAAGACTGAAAAAAACAGAGAGGATAATTGGAGAGAAGAAAGCATTTAAATAAGAAATTACTATCAAAATGAGAAATTAACATCAGAGATATTTTTAAAACCCCATGAATTTGGAAATTAAATGTCTACTTTTAAATGATGGGGTAGCTACTAAGCCATATGTGGAAATAGAAAATATTTGTAATAGAATAAAAATGAAAAGAGAATTTACCAGAAATTGTTCCATGCAGCTAAAGCTGCTCAGTGCAATTAAATACAATATGGAGTCTTGAATAAGGTATGAAAACAAATAATGGACACTAGCATAAAATTTTGTGAAATTTAAACAATATCTGTATTTTAGTTAATAATACTGTATCACATGTTAATTTTCTGGTTTTTTTTTTTTTTTTAACAGTGTAGCTATTTCTTTATATTCCCAAGATTGGATTAGAAGTTTCAAGTCTTATTTTAAAAAATGTTTAAGGATCACTAAAATAATACAATTTTTAAACTTTTACAAGTAATACTAGATGCCAAAATATGTGGAACTATATCAAAGTTTTGAGTGAATATAAACTAGAAATCCATAGAATGCCCAGAAATCTTAATAGCTAAAGTGAAAGGTAAAAGTAACATATTTAATAATTTCTGAACTTAGAGATAAATTTTATTTCCACAAAAAGTAAGCAAGCCCTGTTTCCACAACATTCCAAAATCATGAGCTACTCTGAAAGTATATCTGCTATCAGAATAATATTGGCAGTTTTGTCCTTGACTAAAGTACAAATCCATGTAATAGCATTTAATTTAGCACAGTGGACTGAAGCAGTCATAGGTTAAAATGTGGCCTTAACACATCAAAAGGAGCTGTAATAGCATAGCCAGCACAATATTTGCCACTGTCACCTTTTAAATAAGAACCATCAGTGAACTATGAGAAGTCATTGTTACCCAATGGAATTTCCTGTAGATCATTACAAGGAGTGAGGAGATGGTCCATCAGCAGTAAACAGTCATATAAAACTTTGGTGATGGTGTGGAGCAAAGTATCTGGGTTAAGTTTATTATGATGTAAAAGAATTATGTTAGAGACAGTTAAGAGGATTTCATAAGAGGTGAGGTGGCTGGCTGAGAAATCTTGAGTATGATGAGAACTCAGGAGAGATTTTACTGAAAAAGGTATAAAATGGTTAAAACATATCCCACAAAAACTTTCTTTGTGGCTCTAGCCAAAAGGGCAGTGCCCATAACGGCTCTAAGGCAAGGAGAGTAGCTCTGTGCTACAGGGTCCAGCTGCTGGCTGTCATGACTTGTGGGTTGATGCCGGTCCCTATGTTTTTCGGTGAGTGTCCCAAGGGCAAATCACTTGCTTTTCACATACAAAAAAAGGAAATCTAATCCTTGGGATTCCCAAGGACAGATATGTTCATCAAACTCTCTTTTAAGTGCTTGAAAGCTAAGTCACTTTGTTCTTATAAAATGGAGTTGGGGTTGTTATTTTTGAGTAAAACATATAGAATTTAGTCATAAGAGAGAATTTTGGAATCAAATTTCAGCAATAACCAACTAGCCCAAGAAAATCTCACAGTTAGTGCTTAGTTTGGGGTTATGCAAAATTTAGGACACCATGAAATCTATCTGGATCTAGGTTTTGTCTTTGTTCTAATGTTAGATGCTGCTGCTGCTGCCGCTGCTGCTGCTGCTAAGTCTCTTCAGTCGTGTCCAACTCTGTGCGACCCCATAGACGGCAGCCCACCAGGCTCCCCCGTCCCTGGGACTCTCCAGGCAAGAACACTGGAGTGGGTTGCCATTTCCTTCTCCAATGCATGAAAGTGAAAAGTGAAAGTGAAGTCGCTCAGTTGTGTCCAACTCCTACTGACCCCATGGACTGCAGCCTTCCAGGCTTCTCCATCCATGGGATTTTCCAGGCAAGAGTACTGGAGTGGGTTGCCATTGCCTTCTCCTAATGTTAGATGCTCTAAGTATCAAATCTGAGTTTGAGCCAACTGAAATTTTTCATTGGTAATTTTATGTCCCTTTAGGCTAAAAGCTTTAGTAAGTAGACACTGTCTTTCTGTGAAGAGGCTTCAGAAGTAGCACAGAGAAGCAAACACCCACATCCAGCAAAAAAGTAGAAATTCTACTTTATTTCTCAACAAATCCTGAAGGCTGACCTGGATAACATCAAGCCTCTTTTCTAGGAGGCTATTTTTCTTTGGTAAAGAAGTTCATGTGTACCCATTTGCAGAAGCCACCTAGAAGAGATATCATATTTGTCTTTCCCTGCCTCACTTACTTCCCTTTGTATGATAATCTCTACTTTCTTTCCTGTGGCCGGACCTGGTATTATTTTCTCCTTCTTTATGGCTGAGTAATATTGCATTGTGTGTATATAACCCGTCTTCTTTATCCATTCACGCGTCCTCTTACACATAGGTTGCTTCCATGTCTTGGCTATGATCCCTAGTGCCGCTGTGATCGTAGGGTGCAACTGTCTTTTAAAGTGTTGATTTCTCCAGATCTATGCCCAGGTATGAAATTGCTGGCTCCCATTTATTTTTCTGACTCATTATTTAAAGGACCTCCATACTGTTGTCTCTATGCATGTACTGATTCACATTCCCAACAAGAGTGCAGGAGTGTTTTCTTCTCTCTACAACCCTCTCCAGCATTGATTGTTGGAAATTTGGGGGGACAGCCATTCTGACTGGTGTAAGGTGAAATCTCATTGGTCTTTTGATTTGTCTTTCTCTAATAATTAGTGATGCTGAGCATCTTTCCATTTGCTTAATGACCATCAGTATGCCTTCTTCAGAGAAATGTCCATTTAGGTCTTTGACCCATTTTTTATATTGAGTTGTTTGGGTTTTTTGGTATTGAACTGCACGAGCTACTTTTATGTTTTAAAGATGATTTCCTTGTGGCTAACTTCATTTGCAAATATCTTTTACCCATTCTGAATGTTCTCCTTTTCTTCCATTTAGGGTTCCTCTACTGTGCACTTTCTTTTAAAGTTAACTCTGTCCCATATGTTTCTTTTTGGTTTGTTTTTAATGATTCTAAGAGGTGGATTAAAAAAAAATTGTGATTGATGTCGGAGCGTGATCTGCCTCTATTTTCCTCAAGAGGTTTACAGTATCCATCCTTACATTTAGATCTTTAAACTCTTTGCAGTTTACTTTGTGTATGGTGTTAGGGAGTAATCTAATTTCATGATCTTTTTCATTGTTTCAGGAACCTGCACACTGTCCTCCACAGTGGCTGTACCCAATTGTCATTCCCAGCATCAGTGGAGAAGGATTCTCTTTTCTGCACATCCTCTATAGCACATGTTCGTGGAGGTTTTGACAGTGGCCATTCTGACCAGTGCATGATTATACTTTGTTGTAGTTTTGCTTTCCTCTTCTCCAATAATTATTGATGTTGACATGTTTTCATGAGATTTTTTTCAAAGGAGTGAGTTAAACTTAACTCTTGAAATCGGCTTCTCAAATGTCTGTCCTGTTTTGAATGCTTTTTCAATGACCACCCCAGGACATTTCTTGAGGGCAGGTGATCTTTACGTACAGCCTGGCAGGCCTTGTGAATATTAAGTTCCCATCAATACAGCTTTTGAAGTTGTTATGGAAAAGTCATTTCTTCATGCTCCACTTTTTTTTTTTTTTTTGCAATTTCATTTTTATTTCATATTGGAATAGAGTTGATTTCCAATGTTGTGGGGCGTTTTTAGAAGTGTGCAGGTGCTTGATTCAGCATATATAAACATGCTGCTGCTGCTAAGTCGCTTCAGTCGTGTCCGACTCTGTGTGACGCCATAGACGGCAGCCCACCAGGCTCCCCCGTCCCTGGGATTCTCCAGGCAAGAACACTGGAGTGGGTTGCCATTTCCTTCTCCAATGCGTGAAAGTGAAAAGTGAAAGTGAAGTCGCTCAGTCGTGTCCGACTCTTAGCGACCCCATGGACTGCAGCCTGCCAGGCTCCTCCACCCAGGGGATTTTCCAGGCAAGAGGACTGGAATGGGGATATATAAACATACACCTATTCTTTTTTGGGTTCCCCCCCCAACATAGATTACTACAGATTGTTCAGTAGAGGTCCCTGTACTGTTCTCTTTAATTACCTATTTGATATATATTAATGTGAATGTTATTTCCAAAATCTTAATTTATCCCTACCCCCTAACATTTCTTTGGATGAGCATAAGTTGCCTTTCTAATTTTGTGAGTGTGTTTCTGCTTTGTAAATTAGTTCATTTGTATGAATTTTTGCATTCCACCTGCAAGTAGTATCTTAAGATATTTGTTTTTCTCTTTCTGACTTCACACCTTACGATAATTTCTCTGTCCATGCATGCTGCTGGCAATGGCATTGCTTCATTCTGTGTTATGGCTGAGTGTATAGATGGACCATTTAGTCATCATTTTCTGGACATTTTGGTTGATTGCATGCCTCAGCTACTGTAAAAAAAAAAAATGCTGCCCTGGAAACAGGGGTGCACATACCATTTTGAATTATGATTTTCTCCAGATATAAGCCCAGAAGTGGATTTCACAGATTGGCACCCCACTCCAGTACTCTTGCCTGGAAAATCCCCTGGGTGGAGGCGCCCGGTAGGCTGCAGTCCGTGGGGTCGCTAAGAGTCGGCCACGACTGAGCGACTTCACTTTCACTTTTCACTTTCATGCATTGGAGAAGGAAATGGCAACCCACTCCAGTGTTCTTGCCTGGAGAATCCCAGGGACGGGGGAGCCTGGTGGGCTGTGGTCTATGGGGTCGCACAGAGTCGGACACGACTGAAGTGACTTAGCAGCAGCAGCATAGTCCCTTATGTTTAGTTAATTAAGGAACGTCCATGTTGTTTCCCAAAGTGGCTGCACCTGTTTATATCCCCACCAGAATGTAGTTGGATTCCCTTTTCTGTACAGCATCTGCAGTTTTATTTTTCAAAGATCTTTCTAATGATGGCCATTCTGACCTGTGTGAGGTGATTCCTCACTGTAGTTTTGATTCACACTGATTTAATATTGAGTAAGGTGGAGTGTCTTTCCAGGAGCTATTTGATCTTATATAGTGTGAGTACCACGTACGTCTTGAAATTGGCTTCTTGAAAGTCAGCCCCCCGTTTTGAATTCTTTTTCAAAAATCTACCCCAGGACACTACTTGAGTGCAGGTGTTTATTACTTATAGCCCCACAGACCTTGTGAATATTAAGAACCTATCAGCACCACTTTTAGTTTTCGTTACAGGAAACACCAGAACATTTCTTCATGTCCTACTCTGGTTTCTCAGTCAACTAGTGTCAATTAGAGTGGAATGTGCCAGAAGAAACACCAAAGGCTTGTGTCTCATCACCTCTTCCCTCTACCACTTTATTCCTGGGACACATCCCAGTTCCTGCAACACCACTTGGGGAACATGCCCTCATCTGTAGGTGATGTGACCTTAAGAAAAGAGCCTGAGGCAGAACCCCATCACCAAAAGACATACAACCCAGGGGGTTTTTCAAAGCAATTCCAGCCCAGAAGCTCAACCATTCTTTGGGTGTGCTAGGCTTGTTTTTGCTGCAGGAGGGTTGGCCTGGATCTGGAGGTTGTGAGCTCATGCAGAAGGGAGCAGGCAGTCAGGTCTGTTGGGGCTGGGAGCACATTGGCTAACACATCCTCACCAGCCCCTCGACACTCCACACTTGGGACCCAAGCCTGATGAGGCTCCAGGGATGAGACACCAGCATAGCCCACAAAGGCAAAAACGGAGTCAGCATTTTTTTTCAGTAGTATAATCTAAACTAGAGTACATAGATGCCTTAAAATATTGTGGTTTTTTTTTTCTTTTCCAAATACAGCAACTGGATTTATACATACATAGAGGTATATATGTTGATCTTCATGTTCTCTTCCCATATAGATTATTACAGAGTGTTAAATAGGGTTCCTGGTGCTATACAGTGGGTCCTTGTGGATTGTTTTGTAAATAGCAGTGTGTTTATGATATCTGAACCAGCTCATTTGTCCCTTCCTTCACCTTTCTTATTTGGTAACCATAAATTTCTAAATCTATAAAGCTATCTCTCTTTGGTAAAGAAGTTTATATGGATCCATCTGTAGAGTCCACATAGAAGTGATACCACATGATACTTTTCTTTCCCTGTCTCCCTTGCTTCCCTTAGTACAATTATGCCTACTTTCTTCCCTGTGGCTGGACATGGCATTTTTTTCATTCTTCATGACTGAGCAATATTTCATTGTGTATATGTACCCCATCTTCTTTATCCATTCATCTGTCCTCCTACAAATAGACTGCTGCCATGTCTCAGTTATGGTACCTAGTGCCACCGTGATGGTAAGGGTGCAAGTGTCTTTTAAATTTTTGGTTTTCTCCAGATCTATGCCTAGATATGAGGGTGCTGGGTCCCATTTATTTCTATGATCTGTTGTTTAAAAGCCCTTTATACTATTCTCCTTAGTGCATGAACTGCTTTAAATTCCCAATAAGAGTGCAGGAGGGTTTTCTTCCCTCCACAACCTTTGCAGTATAGACTGTTGGAGATTTTTTGAGATGACCACTCTGAAAAGCATGGGGTGATACCTCATTGGGCTTTTTATTTGCTTTTCTCTTATAGTTAGTAATGCATCTTCTCATGTGCTTAATGCCCATCTGTATGCCTTCTTCAGAGAAATATCCAATTAGGTCTTTGGCCCATTTTTTTATTGCACTTTTTTATATAGTGAACTATATGAGCTGTTTGTATGTTTTGCAGATGAATTCCTGGTGTTTATCTTCATTTACAAATATTTTTTACCCATTCTCAGGGTTGTCCTTTTCTTTCTTCTTTGGTGTTCTTTGCTGTGCACATGCTTTTAAGGTTTATTATGTCCCATTTGTTTCTTTTTGGCTTACATTTCATGATTCTAAGAGATGTATTTTTAATTGCTGTTCAGAGCGTGTTCTGTCTATATTTTCCTCAAGAGTTTTATAGTATCTGCCCTTACATTTAGGTCTTTAAAGTATTTAGAGGGTTTTTTGGTGTGCATATTGTTAGAGAGTATTCTAATTTCATTCTCGTTTTCATTGTTTCAGGAACCTTCACACTTTCCTCTTTAATGGCTACTTCCAACTGTCATTCCCAGCATTGGTGGAGGAGGGTTCTCTTTTCTGCACACCATCTTAACCACTTTTTGTTTGTCAAGTTTTTGACAATGGCCATTGTAACAGGTGTGTGGTGATTCCTTGTTATAGTTTTGCTCTGCATTTCTCTAATAATTAGCAAATATGACATCTTTTCATGTGATTTTTTGTCAAAGGTGTGAGTCAAACTTACCTCTTGAAATTGGCTTCTTGAAGTCTGCCCTGTTTGGAATGTCTTTTTGATGACCACCCCATGGGCACTTATTGAGTGCAGGTGATTTTCTTTTTCTTACAGTCCCACAGGCCTTGTGAATATTAACAGCCTATCTGTACAGCTTTTGAAGTTGTTTGTATGGGAAATAGCCACATGGTGGCAGCATTACTTCATGTGCCATTGTTGTTCAGTTGCCCAGTCATGTCCAGCTCTTTGCAACCCCACGGACTACAGCATGCCAGGCCTTCTTGTCCCTCACCATCTCCCGGAGTTTGCCCAGGTTCATGTTCATTGCATCAGTGGTGCCATCCATCCATCTTATCCTCTGACGCCCTCTTCTCCTTCTGCCCTCAGTTTTTGCAATGAGTCATTAGTTTGTATACCAGATGACCAAAATACTGGAGCTTCAGCTTCAGCATCAGTCCTTCCAGTGAATATTCAGTGCTGATTTCCCTTAAGATTGATTGGTTTGATCTCCTTGCTGTCCAAGGGACTTTCAGGAGTCTTCTCAAGCAACACAATTTGAAGGCATCAATTCTTTGGTGTTCTGCCTTCTTTATGGTTCAACTCTCACAACTGTACATGACAACTGGGAATTCCATAGCCTTGATTATATGGACCTATGTCAGCAGAGTAATCTCTCTACTTTTCAAATACTGTCTAGGTTTGTCATTGCTTTCCTGCCAAGAAGCAATCGTCTTCTGATTTCATGTCTGCAGTGATTTTGGAGCCCAAGAAAAGAAAATCTGTCACTACTTCCACCTTTTCCCCTTCTATTTGCCATGAAGTAATGGGACCAGATGCCATGATCTTAGTCTTTTTTAAAATTTAGTCTTAAGCTGGCTCCTTCACTCTCCTCCTTCACCCTCATCAAGAGGCTCCTTAGTTCTTCACTTTCTGCCATTAGGGTGGTATCATCCACATACCTGAGGTTTTTTATGTTTCTCCTGCCTATCTTGATTCCAGCTTGTAATTCATCCAGCCTGGCATTTCTCATGATGTACTCAGCATACAGGTTAAACAAATAGAGTGACAGAAGACAGCCCTGTCATACTTCTTTTTTGATCTTGAACCAATCAGTTGTTCCATATAGGGTTTTAACTGTTGCTTCTTGACCCACATACAGGTTTCTCAAGAGACAGGTAAGATGGTCTGGTATTCTCATCTCTCTAAGAGCTTTCCACAATTAGTCATGATCCACACAGTCAAAGGCTTTAGACATACCTTTTTTTTTTTTTGGGGGGGGGGGGGCAGTTTCATTTGTATTTCATATTGGGGTGGAGTTGGAATTGATTAAGGTGCAAAGGTGCTTGATTCAGTATACATAAAAAAACATATGCATTTTTTTTCATGCTTTTTTCCTATATAGATAATTAGAGTCTGTCCAGTAGAGGTCCCTTTGCTATTCAATAGTTACTTTTTGATTTTCCATTTGATATATATTGTGTGAATATGTTTAATTCCAAAATCTTAATTTATCCCTCTTCCCTAAGATTTTCTTCAGAAGAATAAGTTGTTTCTCTAAGTTTGTGAGTCTGTTTCTATTTTGTATATTAGTTCATTTGTATGAATTTATACATTCCACCTGCAAGTGATTTCTTAACATATAAGATGTTTCTGACTTACTCTGCACCTTATGAGACCTCTCTGACCCTGCATGCTACTGCCAATGGTGTTATCTCATTCTGTGTTATGGCTGAGTAGAATTACATTGTATAGATGTACCATTTTGTCATCATTTTTTCTGTCCGTGGACATTTTGGTTGATTGTATATCTTAGTGATTATAAATACTGCCACCCTGAAAACAGGGTGGTTCCTTTGAATTTTTTGAATTTTTATTGTCTTTGGATCTCAGCCCAGAAGTGGCACTGGCTGATCATAGGGTTGCTCTATGTTTAGATTTTAAGAAACCTTCATACTATTTTTCATGGTGGCTGCACCAAATTACATCGCCATCAACAATGGAGAATTCTGTCCACACACCCTGTCTAGCATTTATTCTTTGTAGATTTCTGTTGACTATGCATTCTGACCAGTGGAGGTGGTATTTCATTGTAATTTTGATGAGCATTTCTTTAATAATTAGTGATGTTTAGTATCTTTCCATGTGTTTATATTTTATAAAATGTGAGTAAAATATACTTCTTGCAACTGACTTCTTGAACATCAGTTCTGTTAAAATTTTTTTATCAATGATTTACCCCATGGCATTTCTTGAGGTCAGGTTTCATGTAGAGCCCTGCAGGCCTTGTGAAGATTAAGTGCCACTCAGCTCTGGTGTAAAAGTTGATATAGGAGATGGTTACAAGGTGCCAGGATTTCCTCCTGCCAGCTCTGCTTATAGGGCAACCAGAGCTTTAGTGAAAGTGCTGATTTGGTGTTGTGATTTAGAGTAGAATGTGCCAGAAGTAACACCTGGAAGTTTGTGTCTCATCCTCCCTTTTAAAATTGAATATACTTGTATTTCTTATTGTAGCAATATTGATACACATGGTCCTGTGTTACTGGAATATAGAATGGTTTTCCACTTATACATATACATATGTCTTTTCATCTTTGGAATTTTCATATATATATATATATATATATATATAGAGAGAGAGAGAGAGAGAGAGAGAGCTTATTACAGAGTGTTGATAGGCCTCACTTGAAATAAATGTTTTTGTTGATTGTCTATTTTATATGTAATAGTTGGTATATGTTAATTTCAACCTCCAACTTTAACCTGCCCCCTTCTCTCTCTTGGATAAGTGTGTTTTTTATGTCTCTGAGACTTTATGTATTCTCATTTCATTCCTTGGTGTATATTTTTAGATTCCATCTGTAAGTGGTATCTTATGATATTTGTTTAAACTTAGTCTGATTATCTCAAGCTTATCTAGATTGCTGAAAATCGCATTATTTCAGTCTTTTTCATTGCTGAGTCATATAGCTTTGTTTACATGTATCACTTCTTTGTCCATTCATCTCACTATAAATATTTTCTTTGCTTCCATGTTTGACTATTGTAAACTATAGTCCAGTGGGCACATGGCTGTATATGTCTTTTCAAAATCAGGTTTTCTCTTCCTGTGCTCTTCGGAGTGGATTTGCAGGATCTCATGGTAGCTTTATTTTTACATTTTAGGGCAGTTCCATACTACTGTCTTTAGTGACTTTCACCATTTATATGCCTCAAGTACCATAAATGAATTCTCTGTCTGCCATGCCCTTTCTATGATTTATTCTTTATAGAGTTTTGAAAATGGCCTTTCACACTGGTGCAGAGTGATCTCTCATTATAGTTTTGAGTGATCTCTCATGGTAGTTTTGCTTGCATATTTCCAATAATTCACAATATTCAGCATGTTTCCATGGGTTTTTTTTTTTTTTTCAAACTGTATGAGTAAAAGTTACTGTTGACTTTTTTTCTTTTCTATCCAGTTTTTAATTTTTTTCTATTTAGTTATCCTTGGAAATTTTTTTTTAATTTTATGTTTAAACTTTACAATATTGTATTAGTTTTGCCAAATATCGAAATGAATCCACCACAGGTATACATGTGTTCCCCATCCTGAACCGTCCTCCCTTCTCCCTCCCCATACCATCCCTGTGGGTCGTCCCAGTGCACCAGCCCCAAGCTTCCAGTATCGTGCATCGAACCTGGACTGGCAACTCGTTTCATACATGATATTATACATGTTTCAATGCCATTCTCCCAAATCTTCCCACTCTCTCCTTCTCCAACAGAGTCCATAAGACTGTTCTATACATCAGTGTCTCTTTTGCTGTCTCGTACACAGGGTTATTGTTACCATCTTTCTAAATTCCATATATATGCGTTAGTATACCGTATTGGTGTGAAATCATTTAGAGTGCAGCATTCCTTGTGACCATAAAACGGTCGTATTTGGTAATAGTTTTAAGGTTGCTGTTGGTACAAATGGCCACAAGGTGGCAGAGTTGCTTCATGTACTTCTCTTGTTACTATGGTAACCGGAGTTTTAAGTTTGGTCCTAGTTTCTGATTGTACAGTAGTGTGGAATATGGCGCAAAAAGCCACTAAAACTTGTGTTTTATTATTTCTTTTGTTTTTGTGTTAATTTACATTAATGTTTATTTTTATTGAGGCAAAGTTGACTTACAATATTGTGTTGTGTGTGTACAGAAACTTTTTTCAGTTTTACCCATACATATATCTAATCATCTTGGTTTTATTTCACATATCAATTATTACATAGTGCTTAGTATATCACCAGTTATGATTAGGTATTCTATAGATATTTGTGGGTATAAATTAATCCCAACCTCCTAATTCACCCCTTTTACACATCATTCTTTTGGGGGAACCATGTTTGTTTTCTAAGATTATCTGTCTATTGTAAGTTAACTCATTGGTATGAATTTTTTTCCATCTCACCTATAAGTGGTACTATATGGTGTTTGTTTTTCTGACTTACTTCACATGCTATGATAATCTCTAGATTTATCTATGTCTTTGAAAATGACATTATTTCATTTTTTCATTGCTGAGAAATAGTCCATTTATACCTGCATCACTTTTTCTATGTCCACTTATCTGTCCAGGTACAATTTGTTTATTTTCATGTCTTGGCTGTTTTAAATGCTGCTGCAGTGCATACTTGGGTGCGTGTCTTTTTCAAAATCAGGTTTTCTCTGTATATATTCCTAGGAATGGAACTCCCAGATGATATGGTAACTCTACATTTACTTTTAAAAGGCTCTTCTTTAGTGGTCCTTATAATGACTGTTACCAATTACATCCCACAAACATCATTAAAGGGTCTCCTTTTTTAACCCCACTCTAGTGTTTCTTGTCTCTAGATTTTTTGTTAGTGGCCTAATTGTCTTTTCTGAGGTAATAACTCATTGTAGTTTTTATTTTCATATTGCTAACAATTCAACATATCTAGCAATATTTCATGTAGAGCTTTAATTAAACATTTTAAATTGAATTTACTTACCCCTAAAAACTTTGAGGGCAGGTATCATACACAAAATGAGTACAAAAAGAAGCAGGGCAAAGACTAACAGAGTTTTTCAAGAGAACGCACTGATTATACCAAACACCCACTTCCAATAACACAAGAGATGATTCTACACATGGACATCACCAGATGGTCAATACTGAAATAAGATTGATTGTATTCTTTGCGCTGAAGATGCAGAAGCTCTACAGAGTCAGCAAAAACAAGACCAGGAGCTGACTGTGGCTCAGATCATGAACTCCTTATTGCAAAATTGAGACTTAAATTGAAGAAGGTAGGGAAAACCACTAGATCATACAGGTATGACCTAAACCAAATCCCTTACGATTACACAGTGGAAGAGACAAATAGATTCAAGGGATTAGATCTTACAGAAAGAGGGCCTGAAGAACTATGAATGGAGGTTTGTGACACTGTACAGGAGTCAGTGATCAAGACCATCTCTAAGAAAAACAAGCGCAAAAATGCCAAATGGTTGTCTGAGGAGACCTTACAAATAACTTAGAAAAGACGAGAAGCTAAAGGCAAAGGAGAAAAAGAAAGATATACCCATTTGAATGCAGAATTACAAAGAATAGAAAGGAGAGATAAGAAAGACTTCCTCAGTGATCAATGCAAAGAAATAGAAGAAAATAATAGAATGCGAAAGACTAGAGATCTCTTTAAGAAAATTAGAGATACCAAGGGAACATTTCATGCAAAGATGGGCATAATAAAGGACAGCAATGGTATGGACCTAACAGAAGCAGAAGATATTAAGAAGAGGTGGCAAGAATACACAGAAGAACTGTACAAAAAAGATCTTCACGACCCAGATAATCACGATGGTGTGATCACTCACCTAGAGCCAGACATCCTGGAAGGTGAAGTCAAGGTGGGCCTTATGAAGCATCACTATGAACAAAGTTAATGGAGGTAATAGAATTTCAGTTGAGCTATTTCAAGTCCTAAAAGAAGATGCTGTTAAAGTGCTGCACTCAATATGCCAGCAAATTCGGAAAAGTCAGCAGTGGCCACAGGACTGGAAAAGGTCAGTTTTCATTCCAATCCCAAAGAAAGGCAATGCCAAAGAATGTTCAAACTACCATACAATTGCACTCATCTCACATGCTAGCAAAGTAATACTCAAAATTCTCCAAGTGAGGCTTCAACAGTACGTGAACTGAGAACTTCCAGACGTTCAAGTTAGATTTAGAAAAGGCAGAGGAACCAGAGATCAAATTGCCAACATCCGCTGGATCATCAAAAAAGCAAGAGAATACCAGAAAACATCTACATCTGCTTTATTGACTATGCCAAAGCCTTTGACTGTGTGGATCACAACAAACTGTGGAAAATTCTTAAAGAGATGAGAATACCAGACCACCTTACTTTCCTTCTGAGAAATCTGTATGCAGGGCAAGAAGCAACAATTAGAACTGGACATGGAAAAACAGACTGATTACAAATTGGGAAAAGAGTACATCAAGGCGATATATTGTCACCCTGATTATTTAACAGATATGCAGAGTACATTATGCAATATGCCCAGCTGGGTGAAGCACAAGGTGAATCAAGAATGCTGGGAGAAATATCAATAACCTCAGATAAACAGATGACACCACCCTTATGGAAGAAACCAAAGAGGAACTGAAGAGCCTCTTGATGAAAGTGAAAGAGGAGAGTGAAAAAGCTGGCTTAAAACTCAACATTCAAAAAATTTAAATCATGGCATCCAGTCCCATCACTTCATGGCAGATAGTTAGGGAAACAATGGAAACAGTGACAGACTTTATTTTCTTGGGCTCCAGAATCACTGCAGATGGTAACTGCAGCCATGAAATTAAAAGGCCCTTGCTCCTTGGAAGAAAAGCTGTGACCAACGTAGACAGCGTATTAAAAAGCAGAGACACTACTTTGCCAACAAAGGTCCATCTAGTCAAAGCTATGGTTTTTCCAGTAGTCATGTATGGATGTGAGAGTTGGATTATTAAGAAAGCTAAACGCCAAATAATTGATGTTTTTGTACTGTGTTGTTGGAGAAGACTCTTGACAGTCCCTTGGACAGCAAGGAGATCAAACCAGTCCATCCTAAAAGAAATCAGTCCTGAATATTCATTGGAAGGACTGATGCTGAAGCTGACGCTTCAATAGTTTGGCCACATGATGCAAAGAGCTGACTCACTGGAAAAAACCCTAATGCTGGGAAAGATTGAAGGCAGGAAAAGAAAGGAGCGACAGAGGATGAGATGATTGGATGGCATCACCGACTTAATGGACATGAGTTTGCATAAGCTCCGGAAGTTGGTGATGGACAGGGAAGCCTGGGGTGCTGCAGCCCATGGGTTCGCAGAGTCTGCCGCGACTGAACTGAACTGAACTGAACTGACTCACACAGCCCAGAAGTTGTTCTGAATATTAAGCGCCCTTAAGCGACTAGAGAATCCCGTGGACAGAGGGGCCTGGTGGGCTGCTGTCCATAGGGTCGCACAGAGTCAGACACGACTGAAGCGACTTAGCATGCACACATGCATTGGAGAAGGAAATGGCAACACACTCCAGTATTCTTGCCTGGAGAATCCCAGGGACAGAGGAGCCTGGTGGGCTGCCGTCTATGGGGTCGCACACAGTCCGGCATGACTGAATCAACTTAGCAGTAGGAGCAGCAAGCAATAGTTTTAAAATTGCTGTTCTGGGAAATACCCACATGGTGGCAGTGTTTCCTCTTACCAAACTGGCTACTCGGACAATGAAAGCCTTAATGCAGGTCCTAGTTTGGGTATGTAAATTAGAGAGGAATATACCAGAATATCGGAGAAGGCAATGGCACCCCACTCCAGTACTCTTGCCTGGAAAATCCCATGGATGGAGGAGCCTGGTAGGCTGCAGTCCATGGGGTCGCGAAGAGTCGGATACGACTGAGCGACTTCACTTTCACTTTTCACTTTAATGCATTGGAGAAGGAAATGGCAACCCACTCCAGTGTTCTTGCCTGGAGAGTCCCAGGGACGGGGGAGCCTGGTGGGCTGCCGTCTATGGGATCGCACAGAGTCGGACATGACTGAAATGACTTAGCAGTATACCAGAATACACAGCTAAATTCTTGACTTCGTTCCCTCTTTTTTTAATTAAAAAATTAACATTTATTTCTTATTATAGTAACATTGATAGACAAGGTTCTGGGTTTTGTGGGTGTATGTGCTTGGTCTCTCAGTCGTGTCCAACTCTTTGTGACCCCATGGACTGTAGCCCGGCTGGGCTCCTCTATCCATGCGATTTCCCAGGCAAAAATACTGGGGTGGGTTGAATAGTTATATACATATACATGTGTTTATTCATTTAAGGATTTTTTTCCCATATAGGTTAACTACAGAGTATTGATAGACTTCTGTTGGGATACATAGGTTCTTGTTGATTATCTCTTTTTAGGTAATGTTTGTAATTGTTAAATCTAAACTTTCAATTTGTTCTTTGCCCCCTTCTTTCTTCTTTGGTAACCTTAAGTTTGTTATTTAAGTCTCTGTGTGTGTTTATGTTTTGTCAATTAATTCATTGGTGTCTAGTTTTAAATTCCACCTGTAAGTAATATCTTATATTTATCTTTCAGATTCTGACACTCTTAACTTGATTACCTAATTTTATCTATGTTCCTGAAAATATCACTATTTCATTCTTTTCAATACCTGAGTCATAGTGCATTGGTCCAAGTATCACTTCTTTATACTTCATCTCTCCATAAACATTTGGTTTCTTCTATTTATGGGTTATTGTAAATAGTCCAGTGCACACTTTGCAACATGTACCTTTACAAAATTTGGTTTTCTCTGCCGATATTCTTCAGACTGAGTCTGCATGATGTCCTAGCAGCTCTATTTTTACTTTCTGAAGGTAATTCCAATTGCCTTTTGTTGTCTTTTCTGCAATTATTTCTTCATAGGTTTTTCACGATAGCCTTTCACTCTCCTTGCCTTTCAGCAAGGAGATCCAACCAGTCCATCCCAAAGGAAATCAGTCCTGAATATTCATTGGAAGGACTGATGCTGAAGCTGAAACTCCAATCCTTTGGCCACCTGATGTAAAGAACTGACTCATTTGAAAAGACCCTGATGCTGGGAAAGATTGAAGGCAGGAGGAGAAGGGGACAACAGAGGATGAGATGGTTGGATGGCATCACCGACTCAATGGACATGAGTTTGAGTAAGCTCTGGGAGTTGGTGATAGACAGGAAGGCTTGGCTTGCTAGATGCAACTGAGCGACTGAACTGAACTGAACTGACCCACAGCAGAGTAGATATAAGGGGTTGGAATTTGTCCTGCGTGTTGGGAGAAACTAATGGGGAACAAGTAATGAGGCACTAATCCTTGGGTGTGTGCTGTGGCATATTCCACTCTAATTTGAAGCCAGAAATACAACGTTCTCTAAAGCTCTTGTGTTTCAATGGAGAATGGCGAAATCTGGCCGCCTTGTGGTCGTTTCTTTTAACACCACCTTTACAACTGGTGCTGATGGGAACTTAATACTCACAAGGTCTGCAGGCCTGTCAATACTCCTGCCTTCAAGAAATGGCCTGAGGTGGGTAACTGCATGAGAATTCAAAACAAGGCAGGCTCTCAAGAAGCCAATGTTAATGTGTACATTTTACTCACACTGCTTAAATTTTTTTAAAAAAAAACCCACACATGTAGGGCTCCTCACTTCAGTTCAGTTCAGTCGCTAAATGGTGTCCAAATCTTTGCAACCCCATGAATCGCAGCACGCCAGGCCTCCCTGTCCATCACTAACTCCCAGAGTTTACTCAAACTCATGTCCATCGAGTCGGTGATGCCATCCAGCCATCTCATCCTCTGTCGTCCCCTTCTCCTCCTGCCCCCAATCCCTCCCAGCATCAGAGTCTTTTCCAATGAGTCAACTCTTTGCATGAGGTGGCCAAAGTACTGGAGTTTCAGCTTTAGCATCATTCCTTCCAAAGAAATCCCAGGGCTGATCTTCTTCAGAATGGACTGGTTGGATCTCCTTGCAGTCCAAGGGACTCTCAAGAGTCTTCTCCAACACCACAGTTCAAAGGCATCAATTCTTCAGAGCTCAGCCTTCTTCACAGTCCAACTCTCACATCCATATATGAACACAGGAAAAACCATAGCCTTGACTAGACGAATCTTTGTTGGCAAAGTAATGTCTCTGCTTTTGAATATGCTATCTAGTACATTCCACTCTAATTCACAGCCTCCCCCTGGATTGCAGCACGCCAGGCCTCCTTGTCCATTACCAACTCCCAGAGCTTATTCAAACCCATGTCCATTGAGTCGGTGATGCCATCCAATCATCTCATCCTCTGTCGCCCCCTTCTCCTCCCACCTTCGATCTTTCCCAGCATTAGGGTCTTTTCTAATGAGTCAGTTCGCATCAGGTGGCCAAAGGATTGGAGATTCAGCTTCAGCATCAGTCCTTCCAATGAATATTCAGGACTGATTTCCTTTAGGATGGATGTTGGATCTCCTTGCTGTCCAAGGGACTCTCAAGAGTCTTCTCCAACACCACAGTTCAAAAGCATCAATTCTTCAGCACTCAGCTTTCTTTATAGTCCAACTCTCACATCCATATATGACTACTGGAAAAACGATAGCTTTTACTAGATGGACCTTTATTGGCAAAGTAGTGTCTCTGCTTTTTAATATGCTGTTTAGGTTGGTCATAATTTTTCTTCCAAGGAGCAAGCATCTTTTAATTTCATAGCTGCAGTCACCATCTGCTGTGATTTTTGAAGCCCCCAAAATAAAATCTGTCACTGTTTCCATTGTTTTCCCATCTACTTCCCATGAAGTGATGGGACCAAATGCCATGATTTTAGTTTTTTGAATGTTGAGTTTTAGGCCAACTTTTTCACACTCTTCTTTCACTTTCATCAAGAAGCTCTTTAGTTCTTCTTCACTTTCTGCCATAAGGGTGGTGTCATCTGTTTATCTGAGATTATTGATATTTCTCCCAGCAATCTTGATTCCAGCTTGTACTTCATTCAGTCCAGCATTTCTCATGATGTACTCTGCATATAAGTTAAATAAGCAGGGTGACAATATACAGCCTTGATGTACTCCTTTTCCTATTTGGAACCAGTCTGTTGTTCCATGTCCAGTTCTAACTGTTGCTTCCTGACCTGCATACAGACCTACTGTGGTTGTTATGGTCTAAAATTGGGGCAACTCTAAGGAAGGAGGCTGGAGTTGGGAAACCCAACTAAAGGAGATGTGCAGACCAGATGAATTTTTGAAGTTCTTTTAGCCCAAAGGTTCCAGCATCCTTTGGGGGCATTAGTTTTGGTTTAGCTGTGGAGGGCCAGTCCTGGTCTGGAGATTGTGGTTTCATACAGAGGGGATAAACAAGACAGGCCCAATGAGGGCTCATTTGCTGGCACATCCTTAGCTCCCTCAGCCCGAGGACAGTCTACCCTTGGGTCTCAAGATTGTTGAGGCTCCAACAATGTGATCCCAGCCAAGGTGACAGAGGCCTGAGGGGAATATAGTAGGCATTTTATTTTATTTCTCAGTTTAATGGTTATTTTATATTAGAGTCTTGTTCATTTCCAATGTTGTGTTCATTGTAAGTGTACAGAAACAAGATTATAGACCTATAGATATAGACCAATATCTAGTCTTCTTCAGAAGCTTTGCCCCATAGGTTATTTCAGAGTGTAGAATATGGTCCTCCATTGTATACAGTAGGCTCTGGTGGATGATCTATTTTTCTATAAAAAAGTGTATATATATTAATCCCAACCTCTTAAGTTATTCCTCATCCCCCAAATCTATATGCATATAATTATGAATATCTCTCTATATGCAGATATGATCATCTCTATTCATATATAGATGTAACTATCTCTATATATACAGGTATGGGCTTCCCACATGGTGCTAAAGAGCCTGCCTACCAATGTAGGAGACCTAAGAGATGCAGATTCCATCCCTGTTTCAGGAAGATTCCCTGGAGTAGGGCATGGCAACCCACTCCAGTATTCTTGCCAGGAGAATCCTATGGACAGGGGAGCCTGGCAGGCTACAGTCCATAGGGTGGCAAAGAGTTGGACATGACTGACCTAGCACACACATATGCATACATATAGATACAAATATCTCTTTATATGTAGGTATAAATGTTTCTATACATATAGACATAAATATCTCTACACATACAAATGCAAATATCTATATACATATAAATATTTATAGACACTTATATATAGACTCTGCTCTGTTCTGGATTCTCCCCAAGGCTTTGAGGAACATGACCATCTCCTTGATGCTTTCTATCTGTTCTTAAAGCAATCCACCCATTTGGGAACTTGAGAGTTTCTACTCTTTATAAACAAAATAACATGGGTGGTAGATTGATGGCCATATATTTCCAACTGGTCATATGGACTTCATGCAAGCCATCATAAAGAAGAAAATATGGGCCATGAGACATGGAGGGTGAAATTACCCTAAAGGAGCAGGAAAATTTTTAAAGCTGTTCTGAAAGAAATACATACTTCAGTTACAGGGAAATTAATCATTCTATTCCCATATTTTACTTTTAAGGCAGTAATTTGGAATTCCTATACTTGAGAAAAGCAACTTGAGATATTTCCAAATGAAAGATGTTATCTTCAGATAAAAGATTATTTTTCAGTCTTTGGTTTTATATATTTCTCTCTTAATAAGTTCACCTGCTTCGGGGCAAGATTTGTTTCATATGGCAAAATATCTTGATGTCTATCAAGATTCCTGCTCACCATTTTATCTTGTTAGAGATGCCTGGATCACAGTTATTTGAGGCCTGTGGTAAAAGGGATCTTGGGTAACAGAATGACAAATTGAAACATTTAACAATGCTGTGGCTGTGTGGGCTCCTTTGGGATGTCAATAGAATTGTGATGATCCAAATCACATCACAGGAAGTATATCTGCAAGCCAATGATAGAGTAGAAAGGCAATTTTGTATTTACTGTGACAGCAGGGATTGAAGGATGTGATGGAGGCATGAAGGGTGAAAGCAGAAGGCCTTTCCTGCATGGTTTGTGAAGTGGCAGGTAGTCACAGCAGCTGCCACCCCCTGGGACAGTGTGGTCCAGAGTTGAGCCCTGGAACAGAAATCAGAACATCACTTTACAAGCCTGGGTGCTGCTGGAATCACAGGTTGGTTTCTAGTTTCTACAGGTATTAAATAAAACCAGGGTCTTGCTTTCACTGTTTCAGAAATTCCTAGGACTACAAGTAAAGCACAACTTAGTTGTTAAGTGTAAGACTGCTGTACTAACTACATAAAGCTCTGAAATAAGGGGGCATCATCTTTCCCAGGTACATTTGACAGGCCATGCCAGACTTAGATTATGAAATCCTAAAATTTAAGTTACTGGGTATTACTTCAAGAAATCACTTGGCATCAGCATGATTTGAAACACAAATGTAAAAACTGAAACTGCAGGGGCTTTCCTGAGGTTCAGTGGTTAAGAATCCACCTTCCAATACAGGATACATGGGTTCAATCCCTGGTTGGGGAACTAAGATCCTGAATGCCATGGGCCAACTAAGCCTACACACTACAACTACACAGTCCACATGCTTAGAAAGCAGTGCACCACAACTAGAGAGAAGCCCGTGCACCACAACTAACAGCCTGCACGCTGCAACTAAGACCAGATGCAGCCAAAAATAAACGAAAGAATGAAAGAATGAAAACCTGAAACTGTATAAGAGTTGTTGATTAACTTAGATGTTCTTAAGAGGTGGACTTTATATATATATATATATATATATATATATATATATACACACTTAATTTATAAAATAAGACATTTCAAATAGAATAATAAGCAGGATAAATTTGAATCTGATAAATGATAAATGAGATCGTGACAATATTAATTATATTGATTTGACTATAAAGAAAGCTGAGTGCCGAAGAATTGATGCTTTTGAACTGTGGTGTTGGAGAAGACTCTTGACAGTCTCTTGGACTGCAAGGAGATCCAACCAGTCCATCCTAAAGGAAATCAGTCCTGAATATTCATTGGAAGGACTGATGCTGAAGCTGAAACTCCAATCCTTTGGCTACCTGATGTGAAGAGCTGACTCATTTGAAAAGACCCTGATGCTGGGAAAGATTGAGGGCAGAAGAAGGGGATGACAGAGGATGAGATGGTTGGAGGGCATCACCGACTCAATGGACATGGGTTTGGGTGGACTCCGGGAGTTGGTGATGGACAGGGAGGCCTGGCGTGCTGCAGTTCATGGGGTTGCAAAGAGTCAGACACAACTGAGCAACTGAACTGAACTGATGGGATCGGATGCCATGATCTTAGTTTTTTGAATGTTGAGTTTTAAGCCAGCCTTTCATTCTCTTCTTTCACTTTCATCAAAAGGCTCTTCAGTTGTTTTTCGCTTTCTGCCACAAGGGTGGTGTTATCTGCATATCTCAGGTTATTGATATTTCTCCTGGCAATCTTGATTCCAGCTTGTGCTTCATCTAGCCTGGCATTTCTCATGATTTCCTCTGCATATAAGTTAAAGAAGCAGGATGACGGTATACAGCCCTGATGTACTCCTTTCCCAATCTGGAAGCAGTCTATTGTTCCATGTCCAGTTCTAACAGTTGCTTCTTGACCTGCATACAGTTTCTCAGGAGGCAGGTAAGGTGATCTAGTAGTCTTATCTCTTTAAAACTTTCCATAGTTGATTGTGATCCACACAGTCAAAGGCTTTGGCATAATCAATAAAGCAGAAATAGATGTTTTTCTGGAACTCTCTTGCTTTGCCTATGATCCAACGGATGTTGGCAATTTGATCTCTTGTTCCTCTGCCTTTTCTAAATCCAGCTTGAACATGGAAGTTCTTGGTTCACATACTGTTGAAGCCTCACTTGGAGAATTTTGAGCATTACTTTGATAGCATGTGAGATGAGTGCAATTGTGCGGTAGTTTGAACATTCTTCGGCATTCCGTTTTTTTGAGATTGGAATGAAAACTGACCTTTTCCAGTCCTGTGGCCACTGTTGAGTTTTCCAAATTTGGTGGCATATTGAGTGCAGCACTTTAACAGCATCATCTTTTAGGATCTCAGAAAAATTGCTCCACTCCAGAGGGAAGAGCAGATATAAAGTGGCCGCTAGATGGCGCCCGACAACAGGCGCAAACCGTCCTGAGGAAGAATCCCATGGCCGGAAGGCCGGGGAGAACTCAGCAGCGCGGGCCTTTTAAATGCTGAGTCTCTTTCAGGGAGCCCTCCTCTGAGCTACCCATGGCTCGGCTAGGTACAATATAGTACTGCGCGATGCCACGGAGGGGGCTGGGAGGGAGGTAGGGGAGGGCTGGGAAGATATCACCAGGAGCCTGCCACGAAGGAGATACACTCCCCATGCAATTCCTGAGTGGGGGAAAAGTCCAAGGAAACGCCAGCGAGACCCGATGCGGCTGTCACGGGCTGCCCAGAAAGGCACAAGCGAGATCCGGGGGCTTCCCCACGCCCACGGACTTTCAGGAGGGAGGGGGAGGGACGGAGCGGGGACGAGGGAGGCAGGGGGTGGGTTTGAGGTTGCACCAGAAAAAATCCTGAATGCTTGTGGACTCCAGGGAGACCCTGGATCAGCAGTCCAGCTTAGTGTGTGAATTCTCTGGAACTCAAACCCCCATTAAAGAAATGCTGTAGGTACGTGGGAAATGAACACAAGGAAAGCTAGGCCCTAGACTCTAGCCGTAGGAGACGGGTGGAGGGGGGTCAGATGATGCTACATTTTCCTGACTGCAGCACGTTGAGAAACCTCCATTGGGTAGACCGCAATTGCCAGGGCCTCCTTCACCACAAACCCTCCTACATTTCTTCTTTGCCATTTGAGAGATCCCAGCGAGCGATGGACACCAATTACTCCCAGCCGCAAACTGGCACGCAAAAAGTATGGTATGGTGAAAAACAGGTTTATCTCACATCTCACTGCTAGGCACAGAGCCCTGGGGCACAGCCATTCACATAGCAGCAAACCTCCTGCCCAAACATTACTCACCCAGGTGGGGTCAAGGGACCCTGGATGCACAGAAAGCCCTGATCATGGCTGACAGTGTGTATGACTGTTCTCTTATTGAAAGCAGCACCACTGCTTTCCCTGCCAAAAGTACCTCAAGCAAGCAGTAGTCAAAGGAAAATTTGGTGTGCTGTGCTTTGGGGCACCATATCTGCACTTATGCAGACTGAGGGCCCATGGGCCCTGCAAAGTCACCACCAAATCCACAACCCCATGAAGGCACACAACGTAAGTGATAACTGAACAAGGACTGCTCACACAGGTAAACCTCAGATGCCCCACAAATTCCACGGGGGCCCATCTCCCCAGATAGAGAGCATGTGTGCACACAGTGTGGCCATGGTACAGTGTGGTGCTCCAGCCTGGGCACATGGGCTGTGGGAACAGGGACAGGCCTCCCCACTGCCCTTTGGCGAAACTTCCCTGACACCCAAGGAGGGTAACTCTCATGAGATTTTAAACCTCCACACCTGTGTAGTCCCAGGTAATTAGAAAGAGTAAGTCAGGAAAGGCAGGTATGGAACACCCCACAACCTCTGTCTCACCACTGACAACCACACTGCTTCTGTGGCCACCCAAGGGAAGCGGACCTCAGCACTTTGGGCCGCTGACTGGGGCCCAAGAGGCACCATCACACTACATTCTCAGTCCTGCTGCTGTCCAGTGCTACCCCAAAATGCAAGCGCCCCTATGATCTTTCACACTTAACTCTCAGCTCTCCCTGTACCTACCCCAAGTCTTGCAACAGAGAGTGGGGACTGGAACAGGAAGTGGGTCACAAGTCCGCAGAGCACAATGGGAAATACAGTCAGACAGGGTCAGTATTGAAGTTTAGAGGGTGAGGAGAAATGTAAGGGTGGCAGCATTAGAGCTGATGACCAGAGAACCAGTATAAGGTAGAC
The DNA here is from genome assembly GCF_003369695.1 of Bos indicus x Bos taurus. NCBI lineage: Eukaryota > Metazoa > Chordata > Mammalia > Artiodactyla > Bovidae > Bos > Bos indicus x Bos taurus. Next base: position 28,840,178 of record NC_040092.1, on the reverse strand, counting down.
AGCAGCAGGCAGTAGTAGCCACATGAACGTCAAAGCCCTCTGGGATTGTACCACACATCCAAAGAAGTACTGAAGTCAACATGCTGGTGCTGCTTGTTCTAAGTCACTTCGGTTGTATCTGACTCTTTGCGACCCCATGGACTGTAGCCCACCAGGCTCTTCTGTCCATGGGATTTTCCAGGCAAGAATAATGGAGTAGGTTGCCATTTCCTCCTCCAGGAAGGAAACCTGGACCCAGGTATCAAACCTAGGTCTCTTAGGTCTCCTGCATTGGCAAGCAGGTTCTTTACCACTAGCATCACCTAAGAAGCCCAAAGTCAACATGTGGGCAGTCAAAAATCAGGGGTGACCAGGCCAGAAACAAAGGTACAGGAGACACAGTCCCCAAACCCTCAACCCACCTCCCAGTAGGTGGGGTGACCTGGCAGAAGACATACCAAAGGCCTCATGGACATGGTTGCCCTGAACATCTAAGATGGGAATCGAGGAGGAACACTGAGGAAACCAGTAGGGAGACGGCAAGAAGCCTCCCCCCACCAGTCCCTTCCTCACCATCCCATTTCTCCCTGCCCTTAACACCGCCACAAATGTGGAAGGACAGTCTCCACACATTATTCCCTCCTTTCCATGCAACACTGGTGGAGGCTCCCCAGTGGCCCAAGATAGCACTGATACTGCTATGCTCTTGCTAATGATCCTTTCACAGGTTGACCTGTGGAAACAAGCTATGGGAACCTTGTTATTTTTACTTCCTCTAAAGTTCAACTATCACCACCTGGCACTACATCAGGACCATTGGTCAACCCCAGAGAAGCCACTTGGAGGGCCTCACCAAAACATTCTTATCAGTAGTAGTGATGGGTGGTAAGAACCAGAAAACAGGGACTCAACATAAGCTTAAAACCTGCACTTAGAGAACTCAGCAGTGTGGGCCTGGGAACTCGTCAATCATGAATAACTGTGATCTCCATCACAAGAAGGGTTCAGTGGGTTACCTCCACCTGCTGATAGAGTGTAGGCACATCTTCAGCCATTCAGTGTGTCATGTGTGTAGCCCTAGCGATCTAAAACCATCACAGACCTGTTTTTCTTCAATTTGGGGTGGCTAAATGCCACCTGTATCTCTAAGAACTTTAGAAGACACTGCTCAGGGATCATATAATGAATTGGCATACCAGAGTACCTTTCATTATTGGAATTAAACAGAGAAATCACTCAACCAGTGGCCATGCAGCACCACCCACAAAATCACTAAAGAGCTATCTGACAATCCTGTCCATGTCAGATTTCCTCTTCTGAGTCAAGTTAAGACATTAACTCCAGCTCCACTCCACTCCTGGTGATGCCCTTCCACCAATTCTTTAAAGTTGCAGCTTTGCAACCATACCCCCCAAGAAACCAAAAAGTTTCATTTCCCTTCAGCTGTCCAGCAGGATATGGAAGAACAACACAGCCACATTGTCAGTCACCATCAGCTATGGTCAGAATCATGATGGTGTCTGATCTTCTTTGAACCTCCAACTTTCATTCATGATCAATAAAAACATTCTTGGCACAGCTCTCTGGTCCATCTCGCACCAGTTCAAGAATTTCACCTACAGTGTGTAATAAGAATACTCCAGTATCTCTTAACTGTGGCCTGTTTTGAAAATGAACAAAATAGGACCACTGTTGTATTCCATTATTCCTAGCTGTGATATCCCAATGGCTCAGACCTGCTTTGAACACCCTAGCTTTTTCAATGCAAATGCTTTTTCTGGACCCACAGACATTTGGCTAACAGTTTGAGGAGTACCAAGAGGCAGGGATGGGCAATGACTCTGTTTCATGACGGACTAGCTGCCCACTCCCAAAATCATGCCAGACGTGTTTTAACTGCAACATCTCTAATATGCCCTATTGTAGATGGAATTCCTGACTGCCCTACAGTGGATTCTTGTGGAATTTATCTATCTTTTTTTGTGGAATGATTTAAAGCAGTCATTCATAGGACTTGGAAAATCAAAGAGAGTCCTTTCATCACTACTTTTCTGGGCCAGGTATCTGTCACTTGCATACCTGTTGCCTTCCTTGAATGTGGGAGCCATTAATCAGGCTCCCTCTCCTGACTCAAACCCTGATTCCCCATCACTCATAAGTAGGTATGAGAACTACCATCAAAGTCTGATTAGGCAAACATTTGAATGAATCACCACAGCCAGTGGTACACATCCCCCAGTCATGGCCATGGGAAGAGTGTTGTTGGAGCTGATAAATGCATGCATTACTCTGGTGTGAAAGTAGTCATCACTCATTGGCATGTAGTGAACTCTAGCATTGCCTATTATTCAAGTAGGAGACAAGTGAGTGACCAAAAGAATCATAACTGATTTAGTGAGACATACACTGTTTTAGTCCCATGCATACTTATACATGCTTTAATCTTTGAGAAAAGTATACACTAACAGCAGAAACAACCAGGTCGTGTGCATTGCAAGGACCCAGAGAATCAGCTCAAAAACATCCCAGGCATATGGAACACAGGCCACTGGGAATGCAGCAGTGGGTGGCAGCACTCACCTCAAGGTGAGAGAGGAGGAAGGGAAACATTGTGGCCCGACCAAATAAATACCCTGCCCAGGGCAAGGATGGCTAACCACCCAGAAGAAAAGAAGAATCCCTTAGTGCCATCCCCAGGCTCAGCCCCTTTATGGCATGGGAGTGGGACTGGGGCACCAGGCCATCTCCTCAAGTCTAGCCAGCATATCAACTGCTCTTGTGTGGACAGTGGGCAGTGTGACCAATCACAAACTGGCTGGAACCCATCTTGAACTCACACACAGGAGACCTCACCAGAGCCAGGCAAGTCAAGGGTGGGCAGTCCATCTCCCACACAATGCTTCCAGCAGTCTGGAGGCAGCAATGGACATGGAGGGGGGTCTTGGTGGGCCCAGGAAACAAGGCATTGAAGGGCATGGCACTGAAGTTAGCAGACCTGATGGATAGAGAGAGGTGATAAGGCTGGGAAAGAGGATAGGCACTGGAAAAGCAGTAGGGGAAATGGATTGAATGCTGCTACAAGGGGTGTGGGACTGTCAACAAAACATGGATCCAAGTCAGATACCAGGGCACAACACCAGGTCTCACTGTAACATGGCTCTAGCAGAGGGATACTCCCACACATACTTCCTGCTGAACCTGCAATGGGTCCAAGAGCTCTCAATCTGAGGGATCCTCCAACCATGACAGCTGGGGATGACACACAGGCTGAAGTTATTTAAATCCTATCAGTACTGTGAGCAGTCATCTGGGCAGAAAAGGGCCAGCATGCACACAAGTTGAGGGCCACTGTAAGGGAAATTAAGTGGAAGCAATCGTGTTCAGTCTACAGAGACAGGAAAGCAGAGAAGGCCTCTAATCTTGCTTCTGACCTGCCTGGACTCTGCCCTGACTGCATATAAGCTAGGAGTGCAAGCCAAGAGTCAAAATAGATAAGATAGGGAGTGGGTCTTGGGATTCCTGAGCTCCTGGAGGAGGTCTGGCCAGCCACCCTGGGATTTAATAAAATCCTATGACTAGCAAGATAAACCAGCATTGTAAAAAAATATTAATGTGAACTCCTAGGTTCACCAGATGCAGCTCAAGGGCTCTAGAGCACAGGCTCAATAGTTGTGACTCACATGGGCTTTTTGTTGCTCCACAGCATGTGGGGTCTTCCTGATCAGGGATCAAACCCATCTCTTGGATTGGCAGACAAATTCTTTTCCACTGAGACACCACAGAAGTCCCAAAGTAATTTTTACTTTTTTTTAGTTTTTTTAATTAATTTACTTTTTATTGAAGGATAATTGCTTTACAGAATTTTGGTGTTTTCTGTCAAACCTCAACATGAATCAGCCATGAAAGTGAAAGTGAAGTCAACCAGTCATGTTGGACTCTTTGCGACCCCGTGGACTGTAGCCTACCAGGCTCCTCTCTTCATGGGATTCTCCAGGCAAGAGTACTGGAGTCCGTTGCCATTTCCTTCTCCAGAGGATCTTCCCAACCCAGGGACTGAACCCACATTGGAGGCAGACGCTTTAACCTCTGAGCCACGGTATACATATATCCCTTCCCTTTTGAAACTCCCTCCATCTCCCTCCCCCATCCCACCCCTCTAGGTTAATACAGAACCCCTGTTAGAGTTTGCTGAGCCATACAGCAAGTTCCCGTTGGCTATCTATTTTACATATGGTAATGTCAGTTTCCATGTTACTCTGTCCATACATCTCACCCTCTCCTCCCACCTCCCCATGTCCATAAGTCTGTTCTCTATGTCTGCTTCTCCATTGTAAAGAGAAATAAATAAATTTGCCCTGTAAATAAATTCTTCAGTACCAGTTTTCTAGATTCCATATGTATGTGTTAGAATCTGATATTTATCTTTCTCTTTCTTGCTCACTTCACTCTGTATAATAGGTTCTAGGTTCATCCACCTCATTAGAACTGACTCAAATGCATTTCTTTTTTATGGCTGAGTAATATTCCATTGTATATATGTACCACAACTTCTTTACCATTCATCTATCAATGGACATCTAGGTTGCTTCCATGTTCTAGCTATTGTAAATAGTGCTGCAATGAACAATAGGATACATGTGTCTCTTTCAATTTTGGTTTCCTCAAGGTATATGCCTAGGAGTGAGATTGCTGGGTCATACAGTTCTTTTATTCCTAGTTTTTTAAGGAATCTCCATACCGTCTTCCATAGTGGCTGTATCAATTTACATTCCCACCAACAGTGCAAGAGTGTTCCCTTTTCTCCACACCCTCTCCAGTATTTATTGTTTGTAGACTTTTTGATGAAGGCCATTCTGACCAGTGTGTGGTGATATCTTATTGTAGTTTGATTTTTAATAATGAGCAATGTTGAACATCTTTTCATGTGTTTGTTAGCCATCTGTATGTCTTCTTTGGAGAAATGTCTGTTTAGGTCTTTTTCCCACTTTTTGATTGGGTTGTTTGTTTTTCTGGCATTGAGTTGTATGAGCTGCTTGTATATTTTGGAAATTAATTCTTTGTCAGTTGTTTCATTTGCTATTATTTTATCCCTCTCTGAGGGCTGTCTTTTCACCTTGCTTATAGTTTCCTTTGCTGTGCAAAAGCTTTTAAGTTTAATCAGGTCCCACTTGTTTACCTTTGTTTTTATTTCCATTACTCTAGGAGGTGGGTCATAGAGGGTCTTGCTTTCATTTATGTCATCGAGTGTTCTGCCTATGTTCTCCTCTAAGAGTTTTATAGTTTCTGGTCTTACATTGAGGTCTTTAATCCATTTTGAGTTTATCTTTGTGTATGGCGTTAGCAAGTGTTCTAATTTCATCCTTTTACATGTAGCTGTCCAGTTTTCCCAGCACCTTTTATTGAAGAGGCTGTCTTTGCCCCATTGTATATTCTTGCCTCCTTTGTCAAAAATAAGGTACCCATAGGTGCATGGGTTTATTTCTGGGCTTTCTATCTTGTTCCATTGGTCTATGTTTCTGTTTTTGTGCCAGTACCATACTGTCTTGATGACTGTAGCTTCATAGTATAATGTGAAGTCAGGAAGCTTGATTCCTCCAGCTCCCTTCTTTCTCAAGACTGCTTTGGCTATTCAGGGTCTTTTGTATTTCCATATGAATTGTGAAATTTTTTGTTCTAGTTCTGTGAAAAATGCCATTGGTAATTTGATAGGGATTGCATCAAATCTGTAGATTGCATTTGGTAGTATAGTCATTTTCACAATATTGATTCTTCCTACCCAGGAATATGGAATCTCTCTCCAGTTATTTATGTCATCTTTGATTTCCTTCATTAGTGTCTTATAATTTTCTGTGTACAGTTCTTTCATCTCCTTAGCTAAGTTTATTCCTAGATATTTAATTCTTTTTGTTGCAACGGTGAATGGGATTGATTCCTTAATTTCTTTCTGACTTTTCATTGTAAATATATAGGAATGCAAGTGATTTCTGTGTATTGATTTTGTATCCTGAAACTTTGCTAAATTGACTGATTAGCTCTAGTAATTTTCTGATACTATCTTTAGGGTTTTCTATGTACAGTATCATGTCATCTCCAAACAGTGAGAGCTCAACTTCTTTTCCGATCTGAATTCCTTTTCTTTTTCTTCTCTGATTGCTATAGCTAGGACTTCCAGAACTATGTTGAATAACAGTGGTGAAAGTGGACACTTTTGTCTTGTTCCTGATCTTAGGGAGAATGCTTTCAGTTTTGCACCATTGAGAATAATGTTTGCTGTGAGCTTATCATATGTGACCTTTATTTGAGCTTATCACATGTGACCTTTACTATGTTGAGATAGGTTCCTTCTATGCCCATTTTTTGAAGTTTTAATCATAACTAGATGAATTTTGCGGAGAAGGCAATGGCACCCCACTCCAGTACTTTTGCCTAGAAAATCCCATGGACGGAGGAGCCTGGTAGGCTGCAGTTCATGGGGTTGCTAGAGTTGGACACGACTGAGCGACTTCACTTTCACTTTTCACTTTCATGCATTGGAGAAGGAAATGGCAACCCAGTCCAGTGTTCTTGCCTGGAGAATCCCAGGGAGGGGAAGCCTGGTTGGCTGCTGTCTATGGGGTCACACAGAGTCGGACACGACTGAAGCAACGCAGCAGCAGCAGCAGGTGAATTTTGTCAAAGGCTTTTTCTACATCTATTGAGATGATATGGTTCTTATCTTTCAATTTGTTAATATGGTATATCACATTGATTGATTTCTGTATACAGAAGAATCCTTGCATCCCTAGAATAAACCCAACTTGATCATGGTGTATGAGCTTTTTGATATGTTGCTGAATTCTGTTTGCTAAAATTTTGTTGAGGATTTTTGCATCTATGTTCATCGGTGATATTGGCCTGAAGTTTTCTTTTTTTGTGTCGTCTTTGTCCGGTTTTGGTATCAGGGTGATGGTGGCCTCATAGAATGAATTTGGAAGTGTTCCTTCCTCTGCAATTTTTTGAAAGAATTTTAGAAGGATGGGCATTAGCTCTTCTCTAAACAACAGAATTCTCCTGTGAAGCCCTCTGGTCCTGGGCTTTTGCTTTTGGGGAGATTTTTGGTCACAGCTTCAATTTCAGTGCTTGTAATTGGGTTGTTTCTAATTTCTATTTCTTCCTGGTTTAGTGTTGGAAGATTGAACTTTTCTAAGAATATGTCCATTTCTTCCAGGTTATCTATTTTATTGCCAAACAGTTGTTCATAATAGTCTCTTATAATCATTTGTATTTCTGCATTGTCTATTATAACCTCTCCTTTTTCATTTCTAATTTTGTTGATTTGATTCATCTCTCTTTTTTCTTAATGAGTCTGGCTAAAGGTTTGTCAATCTTGCTTACCTTCTCAAAGAACCAGCTTTTAGTTTTATTAATCTTTACTATTGTTTCTTTCATTTCTTTTTCAATTATTTCTGCTCTGTTCTTTATGATTTCTTTCCTTCTGCTAATTTTGGAGGGTTTTGTTGTTGTTGTTGTTTTTCTTCTTTTTCCAGTTGTTTTAGGTATTATAGTTAGGTTGTCTATTCGATGTTTTTCTTGTTTTTTTTAGGTCGGATTGTACTGCTATAAACTTCCCTCTTAGAACTGCTTTTGCTGCATCCCATAGGTTTTGAGTTTTCATGTTTTCATTGTCATTTGTTTCTAGAAATTTTTTAATTTCCCCTTTGATTTCTGCAGCAACCTTTTCATTATTTAGAAACATATTGTTTAATCTCCACGTCCCCTGTGTTTTTTAGTTTTTTTTCTTGTAATTGATATCTGCTATCATGGCATTGTGGTCAGAAAAGATGCTTTATATGATTTCAATTTTCTTAAATTTATTGAAGTTCGGTTTGTGACCCAAGATGTGGTCTATCCTGGAGAATGTTACATGTGCACTTGAAAAGAAGGTGTATTCTTCTGCATTTGGATGGAACATCCTGAAGATATCAATGAGAACCATCTCATCTAATGTATCATTTTAAGACTTGTGTTTCCTTATTAATTTTGTTTTGATTATCTGTCCATTGGTGTCAGTGGAGTGTTAAAGTCTCCTACTATTATTGTGTTACTGTCAACTTCTCCTTTTATGTCTGTTAGTGTTCATCTTATGTATTAAGGTGCTCCTATGTTGGGTGCAAAGATATTTACAATTGTTATGGCCTCCTCTTGGATTGACCCCTTGATCATTACATAGTGTCCTTCCTTATCTCTTGTAATCTTCTTTATTTGAAGGTCTATTTTGTCTGATATGAGGAGTGCTACTCCAGCTTCTTTCGCGTCCCATTTGCATGGAATGTATTTTTCCATCCTCTCACTTTTAGTCTATATGTGTCTTGAGGTCTGAAGTGGGTTTCTTTTAGACAGCATATAAATGGGTCTTGTTTTTGTATCCATTCAGCCAGTCTGTGTCTTTTGTTTGGAGCATTTAATCCATTTACATTTAAAGTAATTATTGATATATATGTTCTTACTGCCATTTTCTAATTGTTTGGGATTGATTCTGCAGATCTTTTTTCTTCTGTTGTATTTCTTGACTATATAAGTCCGTTTAGTATTTGTTGTAAAGCTAGTTTGGTGGTGCTTAATTCTATTAACTTGTGCTTGTCTGAAAAGCTTTTTATTTCTCCATCAGTTTTGAATGAGATCCTTGCTGGGTACAGTAATCTTCATTGTAGATTTTCCCCTTTCATTACTTCAAACATATCCTGCCATTCCCTTCTGGCTGGCAGAGTTTCAGCTGAAAGATCAGCTGTTAAGCGTATGGGGTTTCCCTTCTATGTTACTTGTTGCTTCTCCCTTGCTGCTTTTAATATTCTTTGTGTTTAATCTTTGTTAGTTTGATTAGTATGTGTCTTGGAATGTTTCTCCTTGATTTACCCTGTATGGGACTCTTTGCACCTCTTGGACTTGATTGGCTATTTCCTTTTCCACATTGGGGAAATTTTTAACTATAATCTCTTCAAAAATTTCTCTTACCCTTTCTATTTCTCTTCTTCTTCTGGGAGATGTGTAATTTGAATGTTGGTGCATTAGATATAGTCCCAGAGGTCTCTGAGACTATCATCAGCTCTTTTCATTCTTTTTACTTTATTCTGCTCTTCAGAAGTTATTTCCACCATTTTATCTTCCAGCTCACTGATTCGTTCTTCTGTTTCAGATATTCTGCTATTGATTCCTTCTAGAGTATTTTTAATTTCAGTAATTGTGTGGTTTGTCTCTGTGTGCTTATTCTTTAATTCTTTCAGGTCTTTGTTAATTGATTCTTGTTTTCTCCATTGATTCATTTTCTCCATTTTGTTTTCAAGGTTTTTGATCATCTTGATTATCATTATGCTGAATTCTTTTTCAGGTAATTTTCCTATTTCCTCTTCATCTATTTGGACTTCTGTGTTTCTACTTTGTTCCTTCATTTGTGCAATAATTCTCTGCCTTTTTTTTTTTAATGTTACTGTGTTTGAGGTCACCTTTCCCCAGGCTTCAAGGAAAGTTGAATTCTTTCCTTGAAGAATGTTGAATTCTTTCTTCATTTTGATTTCTGCCCTCCTAAGGTTGGTCCAGTGGTTTTAGATGAGTTTCGTATAGGGTAAGATTTGTACTGAGTTTTTGTTTGTTTGTTTGTTTTTCCTCTGATGGGCAAGGCTGAGTGAAGTGGTACTCCTGTCTGCTGATGATTGGCTTTGTATTTTTGTTTTGTTTATTGTTTAGATGAGGCATCCTGCACAGGGTGCTACTGGTGGTTGGGTAATGCCAGGTCTTGTATTCACGGGGCTTCCTTTGTGTGAGTTCTCACTATTTGATATCCCCTAGGGTTAGTTCTCTGGTAGTCTAGGGTCTTGTCGTCAGTGCTCCCACTCCAAAGGCTCAGAGTTTGATCTCTGGTCAGGAATGAAGATTCCACAAGTGGTTTGCTATGGCATTAAGGAAGAGTAAAACAAATATCCAAAAACAAGAAACCAAAGATGAACCCCAGAAAAATGGCAGTTACAGAATCAGGCAAATAATAATAAAATAATGGAATATACACATATACATATGTACCCATGAGCAAAGTGAAAATAGTCCAACAAAAATAAAGTACAGTAGATTGATCTGGTGAACAAAGGAAATCAAAAATTATATTTAGCAGTTAAGAACAAAACTAACTTAATCACAAACTGGAAAACAAAACTAAAGCAAGGTGCCAAGTGGGGGAATAAAGCAATGAAAACAAAACTAACAAACATGTTGAGAGGAAAGGAAAGAAAGAATAGACATGCAAAGTTAAACAGAGGTAGATGAAGAAGATTTATGTACATTAAAGATTAACTGCAAGGGGAAAAGAACAGTAGGAAAGGCAAACAAAGGAATGAATGTAGAAAAAATAATAGGTTTTTAAAAATTAAAATAAAAAAGAGAAAAGAGGAAAAAACAGAAGAAGAAAGAAAAAAGGAAAACTCCACAGAACTGCAAAAGCCCAATGTAGAGGCAGAGGGTTATAACAATAGAAACTGTGACTGGATATACACATATACATATACACCCATAAGCAAAATCAAAACAGTCCAACAAAAATTAAGTACAATAGATTGACCCAGCAAACGAAACCAAAAATTATATCTACCAGAACAAAACTAAATAAAACACAAACTGGAATACAAAACTAATGCAAAGTGCCAACTGGGGAATAAAGCAATGAAAAGAAAACTACCAAATATGTTGAGAGGAAAGGAGATAAAGAAAAGAAAGAATATATATGCAAAGTTAAATAGAAGTAGATAAACAAGATTTATATACATTAAAGATTAACTGCAAGGGGGAAAGAACAGTAGGAAAAGCAAACAAAGCAATAGATGTACAAAAAATAATAGGTTTAAAAAATTAAAATTATAAAAACAGAAAAGAAAAAAGAGGAAAACTCCACAGAACTGCAAAGGCCCAACGTCAAGGCAGAGGTTTATGACAACAATAAAATATGTAACTGAGGAAGAAGGAAAAAAAAAAAGCTCAAAAGCTTAATTGGATTTCTTAGTGCCAAAAAAATCAACAACTACAATAGAGGGGGGAAAAGAAAAAGAAAAAAAAAATCCAAAAGAATCTACATAACAAGTCAAAAAATAAGAATAATAAATGTTTTTCTTGAGTCACTGCTGTCAGAATCCTTTCCCATGCTGGGACTCACAGTCCACCTTACCTCCCTAGGATGCCCTCCAACACTGTTCTGATCTCTGGACCTGCTGTGGGGGCAGGTTCTAATCTGGTTCTATTCCTCTGTGTTCTTGCCTCCAATGTCCACAGCTATCAGAGCTAGTATGTTTTCTTTTGTGGGAGCTCTCAATGGCCCTTTATATATTCCATAGACACAGAGTCTGCTTAGTTGATCATGTAGATTTAATCTGCAGCTTGTCAGCTGGTGGGAAGGTTTTGGGTCTTCTTCCGTAGCCACACTGCCCTTGGGATTCAATTTGTGGTTTTATTTCCACCTCTACATGTTGGTCGTCCACTGGGGTTTAGCTCCTGAAGCTTCCCTGGAGGGCTTCGGTTTGTCTGTGAGGGCCAGGTGTGGAAGTGGTACAAGTGCTTGGGTTGCAGGGGTTCTGGCAGCATCAGGTACTCAGGAGGATTGACGGCTAGGGTAGTAGGAAATATAGTGTTCTAGAAGGGCACAACAACCAGTATTGGCCAATACACTCCAGTATTCTTGCCTGGAGAACGCCCTCTGACAGAGAAGCCTGGCAGGCCACAGTCTACAGGGTCACAAACAGTTGGGCAAGACAGAAGTGACACTGCACGCATAAATACAAGACCTTTTTTTTTTTTTGGCCTGTGGCAGCTCTGCCCCAGTGAGAGTTGAGCATGAAGGTGGCGCAGCTGCTTGGCTTGCAGGGACCCTGGTGGTGCCAAATGTGCAGGGACACAGACTGCCTTTGTGGAAGGAATTATGGCCCTACCAGTCTTTTTGTAAGCCTCTCGTAGCTGGCCATCAGAAGGCCTCTCTGGCCAGTCTTTCTCCATAGCTCTGCCTGCTCAGGCACTTAGAGGGATCCCTTGCCTGGGGAACCTCTCTGTTGTTCAGTGCATCAGGCACATAGACAGGCTCCCCTGACTGGGGTCCTACTCTGTAGATCAGTGCATCAGACACTTAGAGGGGCACCCTGGGTGGGGTCCTACTCTGTAGTTCAGTGCATCAGGCATTTGATGGGCCAGCCTCTCTATTGTTCAGCTGCCGATGCTGGCATGTGGAGAGAGGCTATGGTGATGGCTCCATCCTCTACATGTGACTCAGGAGTATCACCTTGCTTCCATGGCTGCCTGGCTTTCCTCCACAGGCATTTCCCACCACAATCTCTTCCCTCACATCCTCTCAATCTGTCTTTCTGCAGACAACAGCAGCCCTCACCCTGGGACTGAACCACAATCCCAAACTCCAGCTCCCAGCCATTGTCCCTTCCAGTGCCCGTGTTCCTGCCTGGCATATGTGTGGCTTTAGCAAGGACCGTCTGACTCCATTTAGGCTGCCACAGATCAGTTGTTTCACTCTCAGCCTTAAACGTTTCTTCTCTGACTCAAACTGCCCTGCTGTGGGGATCAGACCCCTGCTTCAGTTCCCCCACCCGCCAAGGGTAGATCCAGTCCTACTAACACTCCTGTTTTTCCGCCTAGTTCCCTTGTTCTACCGAGTTTAGCGTGGTTCCATATATTCTTTTCCACTGGTCAGGTACTCCTGTCCACTCTCAGCTGGTGTTCTGCATGCACGTCTGTGTCTGAAGGTGTATTCCTGATGTATCCATGGAGAGAGATGTATTCCACATCCACCTACTCCTCTGCCACCTTGTTCTAAATTTTACTTTTGCAACTGATTCAACACTGTTTCCAGGAACAATCTTACACATTTCCTTGTCCTCCTGTAGATGTGTGTCTGTGTGTGTGCGTTAGTCACTCAGTTGTGTCTGATTCTTTGCAACCCATAGACTGTAGCCCTCCAGGCTGTGTCCATGGAATTCTCCAGGCAAGAATATTGGAGTGGGTAGCCATTCCCTTCTCCAGTGGATCTTCCTGCTCCAGGGATTGAACCCTGGTCTCCTGCATTGCAGGAAGGTTCTTTAACCATCTGAGCCACCAGGCAAGTCCATGAATGTGTATTCACCAGCAAAAAATCACAAGCAAAATGGAAAGACTAGCAACACATCAGAAGGAGTTTACAATAATCACACAGAATTAGTATCCAGGGATATTAATATTAAATATATTAAATAAAGATGTATATTCACCAGCAATGGATAAGAGCTCCCATTAGTCCAATGTTCACACGTTCTGTGAAGAACTTTTGCTTATAGGTTTTCAGAAAGTCTTTATTTATATGTTATTTATTTAATATATGAAGGCAATGGCACCCCACTCCAGTACTCTTGCCTGGAAAATCCCATGGACAGAGGAGCCTGGTGGGCTGCAGTCCATGGGGTCGCAAAGAGTCGGACACAACTGAGCAACTTCCCTTTCACTTTTCACTTTCATGCATTAGAGAAGGAAATGGCAACCCACTCCAGTGTTCTTGCCTGGAGAATCCCAGGGACGAGGGAGCCTGTGGGCTGCCATCTATGGGGTCGCACAGAGTCAGACATGACTGAAGTGACTTAGCAGTATTCAAATACATAAAAATGTCTATTGTGTACATATAAAATCACATGTGTATTGCCTGATCAATTTCTGTTCACATTTTGAGGATTTAAAAATCTGTATCTATGACAAAGACAAACTTGTAAACTTCTTTTTTTAAGGCCCATGTGTAGTATTTTTTTTATCACTAGATCATTTTTTAGAGCAGTGTCAGTTTTACATAAAAATTGATTGCAAAGTACAAAGAGTTCCTTTATATCCTCCATCCCCTATCTTCAGTGTCCCCTATATTTACACTTTATATATATATATATATATGATATTATACGTGTTTCAATGCCATTCTCCCAAATCATCCAACCCTCGCCCTCTCCCACAAAGTCCAAAAGACTGTTCTATACATCTGTGTCTCTTTTGCGGTCGCATACAGGGTTGTCGTTACCATCTTTCTAAATTCCCTATATATGCGTTAGTATACTGTATTGGTGTTTTTCTTTCTGGCTTACTTCACTCTGTATAATAGGCTCCAGTTTCATCCACCTCATTAGAACTGATTCAAATGTATTCTTTTTAATGGCTGAGTAATACTCCATTGTGTATATGTACCACAGCTTTCTTATCCATTCTTCTGCTGATGGACATCTAGGTTGCTTCCATGTCCTGGCTATTATAAACAGTGCTGCGATGAACATTGGGGTACATGTGTCTCTTTCATTTCTGGTTTCCTCGGTGTGTATGCCCAGCAGTGGGATTGTTGGGTCATAAGGCAGTTCTATTTCCAGTTTTTTAAGGAATCTCCACACTGTTCTCCATAGTGGCTGTACTAGTTTGCATTCCCACCAACAGTGTAAGAGGGTTCCCTTTTCTCCACACCCTCTCCAGCATTGATTGCTTGTAGACTTTTGGATCACAGCCATTCTGACTGGTGTGAAATGGTATCTCATTGTGGTTTTGATTTGCATTTCTCTGATAATGAGTGATGTTGAGCATCTTTTTATGTGTTTGTTAGCCATCTATATGTCTTCTTTGGAGAACTGTCTATTTAGTTCTTTGGCCCATTTTTTGATTGGGTCATTTATTTTTCTGGAATTGATGAGCTGCAGAAGTTGTTTGTATATTTTTGAGATTAATTGTTTGTCAGTTGCTTCATTTGCTATTATTTTCTCCCATTCTGAAGGCTGTCTTTTCACCTTGCTAATAGTTTCCTTTGATGTGCAGAAGCTTTTAAGTTTAATTAGATCCCATTTATTTTTGCTTTTATTTCCAATATTCTGGGAGGTGGGTCATAGAGGATCCTGCTGTGATTTATGTCAGAGAGTGTTTTGCCTATGTTCTCCTCTAGGAATTTTATAGTTTCTGGTCTTACGTTTAGATCTTTAATCCATTTTATTTTTGTGTATGGTGTTAGAAAGTGTTCTAGTTTCATTCTTTTACAAGTGGTTGACCAGTTTTCCCAGCACCATTTGTTAAAGAGATTGTCTTTAATCCATTGTATATTCTTGCCTCCTTTGTCAAAGATAAGGTGTCCATAGTTGCGTGGGTTTATTTCTGGGCTTTCTATTTTGTTCCATTGATCTATATTTCTGTCTTTGCACCAGTAGCATACTGTCTTGATGACTGTGGCTTTGTAGTAGAGCCTGAAGTCAGGCAGGTTGATTCCTCCAGTTCCATTCTTCTTTCTCAAGATTGCTTTGGCTATTTGAGGTTTTTGTATTTCCATACAAATTGTGAAATTGTTTGTTCTAGCTCTGTGAAAAATACCGTTGGTAGCTTGATAGGATTGCATTGAATCTATAGATTGCTTTGGGTAGTATACTCATTTTCACTATATTGATTCTTCCGATCCATGAACATGGTATATTTCTCCATCTATTAGTGTCCTCTTTGATTACTTTTACCAGTGTTTTATAGTTTTCTATATATAGGTCTTTAGTTTCTTTAGGTAGATATATTACTAAGTATTTTATTCTTTTCATTGTAATGGTGAATGGAATTGTTTCCTTGATTTCTCTATTTTCTCATTATTAGTGTATAGGAATGCAAGGGATTTCTGTGTGTTGATTTTATATCCTGCAACTTCACTATATTCATTGATTAGCTCTAGTAATTTTCTGGTGGAGTCTTTAGGGTTTTCTATGTAGAGGATCATGTCATCTGCAAACAGTGAGAGTTTTACTTCTTATTTTCCAATTTGGATTCCTTTTATTTCTTTTTCTTCTCTGATTGCTGTGGCCAAAACTTCCAAAACTATGTTGAATATTAGTGGTGAAAGTGGGCATCCTTGTCTTGTTCCTGACTTTAGGGGAAATGCTTTCAATTTTTCACCATTGAGGATAATGTTTGCTGTGGGTTTGTCATATATAGCTTTTATATATACACTTATATACACATATATACACTTTTATATAACTGAAGTATAGGGCTCCCCTGGTGGCTCACGGGTAAGAGTCTGCCTGCCAATGCAAGAGATGTAAGAGATACGGGTTCAATCCCTGGGTAGAGAAGATCCCCTGGAAAAGGAAAGGCACCCCACTCCAGTATTCTTGCCTGGGAAATCCCATGGACAGAACAGTCTGGCAGATTACAGTTCATGTGGTCGTTCAGAATCAGACACGCCTTAGTGACTAAACAACACACAACAACAGTCAACAATTACTGTGGTATATTTGTTACCTTTGATGCACTAATATTGATATATTTATTATTACTATTATTGAAGCCCACCATTCCCTATTGCAAAATTCAGACTTAATTTTTTCTTTTTTCTTTTTTTTTGCAGGCTTAAGTTTAAGAAAGGAGGGAAAACCAGTAGGCCATTGAGGTATGTCTTAAATCAAATCCCTTATAATTATGCAGTGGAGGTGACAAATAGATTCAATGGATTAAATCTGGTAGACACAGTGCCTGAAAACCTATGGACAGAGTTTGTAACACTGCACAGGAGGTGGTGACCAAAACTATCCCAAAGGGGGGAAAAAATGCAAGAAGGCAAAGTGGTTATCTGAGGAGGCTTTACGAATAGCTGAGAAAAAAGAGAAACAAAAAGCAAGGGAGAAAGGGAAAGATATACCCAACTGAATGCAGAGTTCTAGACAATAGCAAGGAGCGATAAGACAGCCTTCTTAAGTGAATAATGCAAAGAAATAGAGGAGAAAAAACAGAATGGGAAAGACTAGAAATCTTGAAACGAGATGCCAGTCCAGGTTCAATGCACAATACTGGATGCTTGGGGCTGGTGCACTGGGATGACCTGGAGGGATGGTATGGGGAGGGAGGAGGGAGGAGGGTTCAGGAGGGGGAGCACATGTATACCTGTGATGGATTCATTTTGATGTTTGGCAAAACTAATACCATTATGTAAAGTTTAAAAATAAAATAAAATTAAAAAAAAAAGAAAGAAAATTAGAGATATCAAGGAAACATCTCATGTAAGGATGGGAATGATAAAGGGCAGAAACAGTAAGGACCTAACAGAAACAGAAAATATTAAGAAGAGGTGGCAACAATACACAGAAGAACTATACAAAAAAAGTCTGAATGACCCAGATAGCCATGATAGTGTGATCACTCACCTAGAGCCAGACATCCTGGAGTGTGAAGTTAATTGGGCCTTAGGAAGCATTGCTATGAACAAAGCTAGTGGAGGTGATGGAATTCCAGTTGAGCTATTTCAAATCCTAAAAGATGATGCTGTTAAAGTGCTGCACTTAATATGCCAGCAAATTTGGAAAACTTAGCAGTGGCCACAGGACTGGAAAAGTTCAGTTTTCATTACAATCCCAAAGTAGGGCAATGCCAAAGAATGTTCAAACTACCATATAATTGCACACATTTCACATATTAGCAAGACTATGCTCAAAATTCTCCAAGCAAGGCTTCAGCACTAAATGAACTGAGAATTTCCAGATGTACAATTTGGGTTCAGAAAATGCAGAGGAACCAGAGATCAAATTGTCAACCTACACTGGATCACAGATAAAGCAAGGGAATTTTAGAAAAACATCTATAGGGAGGGAGGAGGGAGGAGGGTTCAGGATGAGGAACACATGTATACCTGTGGCGGATTCATTTTGATATTTGGCAAAACTAATACAATTATGTAAAGTTTAAAAATAAAATAAAATAAAATAAAAACATCTACTTCTGCTTCACTGACTACATGAAAGCCTTTGACTGTGTGGATCACAACACACTGTGGAAAATTCTTAAAGAGATAGGAATACCAGACCACCTTACCTGTCTCCTGAGAAACCTGTACACAGGTCAAGAAGCAACAGTTAGAACTGGACATGGAACAACAGACTGGTTCAAAATCGGGAAAGAAATATGACAATGCTGTATATTGTCACCCTGATTATTTAACTGCTACATAGAGTATACCATTCAAAATGCTGGGCTGGATGAATTACAAGCTGGAACCAAGATTGCCTGGAGAAACATCAACAACCTCAGATATGCAGATGATATCACTCTAATGGCAGAAGGTGAAGAGGAACTAAAGAATCTCTTGATGAGGGCGAAAGACAAGGGTGAAAAAGCTGGCTTAAAACTCAACATTCAAGAGGCTTCCCTAGTGGCTCAGTGGTAAAGAATCCACCTGCTAATGCAGGAGACACCGGTTCAATCCTTGATCCAGGAGTATGCCACATGCCTCAGAGAAGCTAAACCTGTGCATCACAACTACTAAGCCTGTGCTCTAGAGCCTATGAGCTTCAACCACTGAAGCCCATGTGCCCTAAAGTCTGTGTTCCACAACAAGAAAAGCCTCCATAATGAGAAGCCCATGCACCACAACTAGAAAGTAGTCCTCATTTGCCACAACTAAAGAAAAGCCCATGCAGCAACAAAGACCCAGCACAGCGAAAAAATAAATAAATAAAAGCAGGGCCTGAAAGCAACATCTGTACACCCAATGTTAACACTGACATCATTCACAACAGCTAAAATGGGTAAACAGCTCAAGTGTCCATCAATGGATGAATGGGTTAGCAATATGGGATGTATATATACAATTGAATATTATCCAGACTTAAAGGAAATTCTGACATTTGCTACAACATGGATAAACCTTGAGGACACTGTGTTCAGTGAAATAAGGCAGTCACATAAGGACAAATACTTTACCATTTCACTTGAATGTTACCTAATGTAGAAAGTAGAGAGGAGGTAACCAGAGGCTGGTGGAAGGGGCCTTGGGACATTTAATGGGTACAGAAGTTTAGTTTTGCAAGATGATAAGAGCTATTGAGATGGATGGTGGTAATATATTCAAAATATTATGAATATACTTAACACACTGGAATTGTTGTTGTTCCATCACTAAGTCATGTCCGACTCTTTGCAACCCCATGGACTGCAGCATGCAAGGCTTCCCTGTCCTCCACTACCTCCTGGAGTTTGCTAAAATTCACGTCCATTGAGTCAATGATGCTATCTAACCATCTCATCCTCTGTCACCCCCTTCTCTTCCTGCCCTCAGTCTTGACCAGCTTCAGGGTCTTTTCCAGTGAGTCGGCTCTTCGCATCAAGTGACCAAAGTATTGGAGCTTCAGCTTAAGCATCAGTCTTTCCAATGAATATTCAGAATTGATTTCCTTTAGGATTGATTGGTGTGATCTCCTTGCAGTCCAAAAGACTCTCAAGAGTCTTCACCAGCATCACAATTTGGAAGCATCAACTCTTCTGCTGTTTTCAGACTTAAAATAGTTAGGGTGGTGCATTTTATATTATATGTATGTTAGCACAGTTTTGCACATAAAAAAGTAAGAGGCCTATGCACTATTTTTTACCTCAGTCTTATGAAGAACCTTGGAAACAGTGAAAGCAGGCGTAATACCTATTTTAGTCAAAACTCTCTTGATTGCAAGACACAAAATGCAACTAAAGCAGAAAAGAAACTTAGGAAACAGAGAATTTGAGTGTAGCTACCTCAGGGGAAAGTGGGTCCAGACCTCAAATGACACTAGGGACTTTCCTTAGAGTCACATGTCTGCTTGATTCTTGGTAATGATTTTACTTATTTATTTGACTTTGCTGGGTTTTCGTTCCTGCGTGGGTTTTTCTCTAGCTGCGGTGAGTGGGGGCTACTCTCTAGTTTCAGTGTGTGGGCTTCTTACTGCAGTAACTTATCTTGTGGCTCACAAGCTCTAGAGCACAGGCTCAATAGTTGTGCCACATGGGCTTAGGTGCTCCATGACATGCGGGATCTTCCCGGATCAGGGATCTAACCCATGTTTCCTGCATTGGCAGGCAGATTCTTTAGCACTAAGACACCAGGGAAGCCCTCTACTTCATTTTAAGTCTTACAACTCTCCACCCTGGCTGATGGCTGGGTTCTCCCTGCAAGGAGAGGGGATGGGTAAGAGCAGCTCTGCACTCAGAGTGAGGTCACTTCTCAGCACCTGTTTATATGGTTTTGGTAAATACACTTCTTGAGTCACCTGCCCAAAACCTGGGCAGTCACTCGCCACTGGGATAGAATACAGCTGCAGCTAGGCAGGCCAGAGTGCTGCCCAAAAGTAAGTAGAGTGTGCCAGGATTCCAGGCCCCAAAACAGGATGAAAGGACTGGACATACACTGCAAGACTCCACAACCCCATTTTAATTTACAGATAGGAAACTAGAGCTCAAAAAAGTTTAATTTGTCAAAAACTATGCAATAGTAAAATGGCTAATAATCCAAATGAGATATGCCTTTTGTGATCTTAATTTTTTCAGACCCTCAACCTTTCCAGCTTTAGTTTGTGACAAATGCCAGTAAGGACTTTGAGGTATCCGAATAAATTAGCTGACTTATACAGGGATGAAAATAACATAATTAACAGTAGTATAACAGAGAGCACTTCATGTCTAGGGAGATGGAGGAGTTCACGCCCAATCCTGCCACCTGGTGGGACTGTGGTATCAAAATAGCTTAGAGCGAGTGTGGAGCAGCACACTAAATAGACAAATGTAGGAGAAACAAGGGAGGCACCAGACACAGCTCACCTGTCACCAGCACAGCACTGACTGCACCAGAGCAGGTGGTTTCTCATTGCTTCCATAAGGAAAGCTCTCAACAAGGCAAATGAATGACATATAACACCCATACTTAGGCATGAGTCAAAGATGGGACCTGATGTTCAGTTCAGTTCAGTTCAGTCTCTTAGTTGTGTCCTAGCCTTTGTGACCCCATGGACTGCAGCACACCAGGCTTCCCTGTCCATCACCAACTCCAGGAGCTTGCTCAAACTCATGTCCATCGAGTCGGTGATGTCATCCAACCATCTCATCCTCTATCATCCCCTTTTCCTCCTGTCTTCAATCTTTCCCAGTATCAGTCTCTTTTTCAATGAGTCAGTTCTTCGTATCAGGTGGCCAAAGTATTGGAGCTTCAGCTTCAGCATCAGTCCTTCGATAGAATATTCAGGACAGATTTCCTTTAGGATGGACTGGTTTGATCCCCTTGCAGTCCAAGGGACTCTCAAGAATCTTCTCCAACACTATAGTTCAAAAGCATCAATTCTTCGATGCTCAGCTTATCAATTCTTCGATGCTCAGCTTTCTTTATGGTCCAATTCTCACATCTTTGATGCTCAGCTTTCTTTATGGTCCAATTCTCACATCCATACAAGACTACTAGAAAAACCATAGCTTTGACTATACGGACCATTGTTGGCAAAGTAATGTCTCTGATGCTTTTTTAATATCTCTGCTGTCTAGGTTGGTCATAGCTTTTCTTCCAAGGAGCAAGCGTCTTTTAATTTCATGGCTGCAGTCACCATCTGCAGTGATTTTGGAGCCCAAGAAAATAGTCTGTCACAGTTTCCACTGTTTCCCCATCTATTTGCCATGAAGTGATGAGATCAGATGCCATGATGTTAGTTTTTTGAATGTTGAGTTTTAAGCCAGCTTTTTCACTCTCCTCCTTCCATCAACAGGCTCTTTAGTTCGCCTACACTTTCTGCCATAAAGATGGTGTTACCTGCATATTTGAGTTTACTGATATTTACCCCAGCAATCTTGATTCCAGCTTGTGCTTCATCTAGCCTGGCATTTCGCATGATGTACTCTGCATATAAGTTATAAGCAAGGGTGACCTGCTTACACCCTTGACGTACTCCTTTCCCAATCTGGAACCAGTCTGCTGTTCCATGTCCAATTCTAACAGTTGCTTCTTGACTTGCATACAGGTTTCTCAGGAGGCAGGTAAAGTGGTCTGGTATTCTCATCTCTTTAAAATTTTCCACACTTTGTGTGATCCATACAAAGGCTTTAGCGTAGTCAATGAAGCAGATGTTTTTCCAAAATTCTCTTGCTTTTTCTGTTGGCAATTTGATCTCTGGTTCCTCTGCCTTTTCTAAATCCAGCTTGAACATGTGGAAGTTCATGGTTCACATACTGAAGCCTGTCTTTGAGAATATTGAGCATTACTTCGCTAGCATGTGAGATGACTGCAATTGTGTGGTCATTTGAACATTCTTTGGCATTGCCCTTCCTTGGGATTAGAATGAAAACTGACCCTTTCCAGTCCTGTGGCCACTGCTGAGTTTTCCAAATTTGCTGGCATATTGAGTGCAGCACTCTCACAGCATCATCTTTTAGGATTTGAAATAGATCAACTGGAATTCCATCACCTCCACTAGCTTTGTTCAGAGCGATGCTTCCTAAGGCCCACTTAACTTCGCACTCCAGGATGTCTGGCTATAGGTGTGTGAGCACACCATCATGGTTATCTGGGTCATTAAGATCTTTTTTGTATAGCTCTTCTGTGTGCTCTTGCCACCTCTTCCTAATATCTTCTGCTTCTGTTAGGTCCATACTGTTTCTGTCCTTTATTGTGCCCATCTTTGCATGAAATGTTCCCTTGGTATCTCTAATTTTCTTGAAGAGATCTCTAGTCATTCCCATTCTATTGTTTCCCTCTATTTCTTTGCATTGATCACTTAGGAAGGCTTCTCATCTCTTCTTGCTATTTTTTGGAACTCTGCATTCAGAGGGACATATCTTTCCTTTTCTCCTTTGCCCTTCACTTCTCTTTTCTCAGCTATTTGTAAGGTCTCCTCAGACAACCATTTTGCCTTTTTTCATTTAGCAAGGAAATTAAGACAGGACAGCACCAGACGTGTGATGTGGGATCTGGGCCTAGCTGTGACATCTCTGCTAAGACTACCCTATATTCAGTGGGGATGTGGATTCAGCATCTGATGGGTTTCCAGCTTGAATTGTCTATGGCCCTACCCAGACCCTCCTCTTCAGAAGGTGGAGGGTAGGTGTGGGTGAACCTCCTTATATATGTCTCATCTCTTTTTTCTTGAAAGTTATGCTCTTGGTATGGCCAATCTCTAAGTATCCTATGCTTGTTTAAAAAATTATTTATTTCTGGCTGGGCTGCATCTTTGTTATTGCTTGAACTTTTATCTAGTTGCAGCAAGTGGGGGCTACTTTCTAGTTGTGATGTGTGGGCTTCTCATTTTAGTCACTTCTCTTGTTATGGTTCTCAGGGTGTTTAACACAGGCTCAGTAGTTGTGACACACAGGTTTTGATGCGTGGCAGATGGAATCTTCCAGGATCAGGGATCAAACCCATGTTTCCTGCATTGGCAGGCAGATTCTTTATCACTAAGAAACCAGGGAAGCCCTATCCTTCTCTTTTAAAACTCAAGAGGATTAGAGGAGTCCCCAGATTAGTTTGTAAAAGAAACAGACTATTTTTCTCTGTACAGACCCCAGGACCCACGCAGGTGAGCTAAGTTCTGGGCAGAGTATGAACTCATACCACCACTACCAACTGCTTTTTCTCTGTGACAAGTGTATCTGCATCATGACAGGTTGGAAAGTGGTGTGAGTTCAGACTGTTTGGAATACCTCGTTGGCAAGGAAACTAGAGTTTACTGTTCCTAATGATCACACTCACACATATGAATTCATCAAACTGTTTACTCAGTATATATAGATGGGTACAGATGTTTTCCTTTCAAATGCAGCACTGAGGAAGTATCAGCAGCAGGCGTGATTTGACACCACCATGTTCTGATCTCTGGATGCCCCAAGTCAGGGCAGAACCTGATCCTCAACAAGGGGCAGCAGCCTGGCTTCATCATCAACCACTGACCCCACCCTCACACGGGAGCACATGGTCCTGACTAGACATCGCCATCACTGGATGCACTCTGCTTTCTATTAATGTTATACCCAGGAGGACAAAAATATATGATTTGCTTTTGTGCTCATAGCTGTCTGGTGATGTCATGGTTTGGGGACACATCCATACCACTTTGGATGGCTGCAGTACCAGCATCTCATCTCTGGTTTCATTGTTTCCTTCACATGGTCTCTAACAAGTAAGTGAAAGTTAATGCACTTTGCACATCTTTTTGTGAGTCTGAGCTTGATGTTTTTTAATGAACAATTTAAATGAGAGTAGTGCTTTAATTGAGATCCTCAATTTACAAACGTCACCTTATTTGTGTTTCTCTCCTTTTCATCTCACCAGTAACTGCTTCACAGCTACATTATCTTTGCTGGGCACCTTTAATGATTTGGGGGCTTCCCAGGTGGCTCAGGGGTAAAGAGTCCACCTGCCAATGCAGGAGACACTGGTTTTATCCCTGTGTCAGGAAGATGCCCTGGAGGAGGAAATGGAAACATACTCCAGTATTCTTGCCTGGATAATCCCATGAATAGAAGAGCCTGGAGGGCTACAGTCCATGGGGTCACAAAGAGTCGGATACAAAGGAGCAATTGAGCACACATGCACAAATATCTAAATATAATGATGTAGGTATTCAGGCATTAAATAAATTTGTTCCTAGTGTACTTCATCTTAGCATTTTAAAAGTCTTGATAACAAGATGTCAAGACTGCCTGGATGAATTGTGTAGTAATTGTGAAAAAAAGCTACAAAGAGCCCACAGAGAAAATAAAGAGTAATCATATAGCATCACCAAATCTGCAGACTTGGCCCTGGAACAAATCCACTACTTACCAAGGTGACTTGATATGGAGATTGAGCTTGCAGTGTTGAGAGGAATCTATCCCATGTGGAAGAAAAGCATACTTTAACTTGCATTTCATTCTTTTGAGCTAATCATGACATATCAAGGTCACACTGCCTACTTCTAAGTTATAGACAGATATCAGGACACAAACAGAATTTTCTAAGATAATCAGAGTGAGAAGGGCTTTTCCCTTCACTATGTGGCCAATAAGGGTCAGGGGAGAATCTCAATGGGGTAAACCATTTCACTATCATAAATAGATCACAGAGCACTATTACAGACAGGCCATTTGTGTGCAGTAGCAGAAAATGACCGGGTGCAAAAGGATACCCGATAAATGACAGGGAGCGTGCTACACTGGATCTATGCTGGCCTCTTTAACAGTCTACTTCAGCCTAACTTATTATGCTTCACGTAGGGCTTACCAAGCGGCTCAGTGATAAAGAATCCATCTGCCTATGCAGGAGATGCCGGTTCAATCCCTGGGTTGGTAAGATCCTCTGGAAAAGAAAATGGCAACCCACTCCAGTTTTATTGCCTTGGAAATCCCATAAACAGAGGAGCCTGGAGAGGCTACAGTCCATGGGGTCACAAAGAGTCACACACACACATGAATCTATACCTTAAGAACCTCTGTTTTAATCTTAGGAAAGTTGATTTTCAATTTGGCATGGTGTCTGTGATGGAATCTAGTATGGAGCCTTTAAAGAGGTTCTCTGGGGGTGATTCTGAATCCTGAAATGGGAAATCATGTGTATAGATGACAGACTGTGAATTATACAGAATTAAAAAAAGCCAAATATGGAATAAGAGTATTTTAATTGCACAGCACAAGTTTTTAAAATAAGAGTACAGGGAAGTACAGTACATTATTCCTTTCTTTCTTCACTCAGTAATGAGTTACCTTTTTTTTGCCCATACATATTTAACAAAAATAATAATGCTTTCTTGTAAGGTCAACCAACCTAGAGGTAGCACAAAGACCTCATGATGTTCAGTCTATTGCTGTGAGACCACCGGCATATGGAGCAGATGGTAACAATCTCCAGAGTCATTTATGTTTGCAGCAAAACAAAACACACAAAGAATTTATAATTTTTTACTGAATTATTAAAACACAAAGAGAAAATACTGATCTTGAGTGTGAGAAATCTCAAAAGATGTCAGCCTATGCCCCATGGACCAGTAACTGATACTCAAAATTTGGTCAAACGTTCATCATTTGTAACAAACGTTATACTTAAAATGATTAACTCAAGAATATTTAATAAACAAACTATTTACAGAAGTGTGTCTAGAATTAAGAAAATCAACCAGGGATGGTGAAGTCCCCAGAAGCAATTAACAACACCCTTATGTCTGATGAGCAGGGGGAGGGTCTGTGGTGAACATAGGAGCTTCAGCCACATGGACAGACACCCCCAGATGTGTGCCAGCAGGAGAGAAGCAGGGGTGACACACACCTCGCCTCTCCAAACCTAAGCAGAAATCCTAGGAAGCAGTGCACTCCCTCTGGGCGTACAAAGAAAGGAGGAAAATGGTGTGGACATGGAGAACACTCAGAGAACATGAGCACATGTACAGATCCATAACACAGACACTTTTCATCATATAGCTGCTAAAGATACAAGTCATCCCACATCTCTGACTCAGACAACACAAGTCTCTTCAACTATTTTTATAGATTCATACTTAAGTACTACTGTAGCACTTTACTTCTAAGTAGATCTTAACCCAAGGTATGCTGTCATTAGTTTGGTTTAAAGCAGTTCATTACCTTTTTAAGGAATTTTAAAATAAAGACAAAAATCTTTCATATTCACCCATGCATTCACCATTTCCAGAACCTTTCATTTCCAGAGTGGTGTTTTCCTGCAGTCCCCAAACTTCAATGTTTCCTGAAGGCAGGAACTCTCTCTGATTTTGCTTTTTTGAAGTCCTTTTTGGTTTCGTTTTTGACAGGCAATTGAACTCCAGGCTGTGGGGCAGGAGAGGTTCTTTATTTTCTTTTGTAACTTAACAGCGTCATTCTGCTGTCCTATAGTTTGCATAGTTTCTGACCAGAAGTATATTGTAATTTTTTGCTCTGTGGGTGTGTCCTGTCCTTTTTTCTCCAGGCATTTTACAATTGCTCAATTAAAAAAAATTTTTTTTTGACTGGGCCACACGTCATGGGGGATCTGTTTCCCACAAGGGACTGAACCTTCACTCCTTGAATTGGAAGGCAGACTCCCAGCCACTTGGCCACCAGGGAATTCCCAACAATTGTTCTCTTTAACTCCAGTTTTCATCAACTGACTGTGATGTCCGTTGGCATCTTTATGTTTCTTCTGTGTTGGGTTCTTTGAACTTCTTGAATATGTGCGTTTATACTTTTCATCATATATGGGTATTTTTCAGCCATCATTTATTCAAATCCCTTTTCTGCCGCCTCTCACCTCTCTCCTCTAGACCTTCCATTACATGTATATTACACCACTTTTAACTAATTTCCTGTCCTCCTTTCCCCCCACCCACAGTGTTTTTCTCTGGGTATATCATTTGATAATTTTCATTCTTACTCTTCAGATTCATTGATTTCTTTCCTTCTTCTATGTCTAATATGTTCTTAATTCCAGTTGGGTTTTTTTATTTTTTATTTTTCAGAGTTGTTCTCAACCTAAGAAGTTCCATTTGAGCTTTTAAAAGTGTATCTTACACTCCAGGTTTCATCAAATTTATGTTTTCTTCTACTTTATACTTACAGTAGCTATTTGAATATACTTGTCTACTACTTCCCATCAATTCAGTCTTTCCTCTTTCTATTGACTGATTTTTCTTGTAGTTACAAGTCATATGTTCCTGCCTCTTGGTGTGCCAGGTAAGTTTCTGGATGTCAAACACTGTGGGTCCAGAGTAGCTTTTAATCTAGGTTAAGTGATTCTCCACTGTCCCCAAGACAACTCTGTTCTGGAAACTCCCCTTGATGCCCCTGTGCAAAAAGCTGCCTCCAAGTGGCTGGTGGGAACACAAACTGTCTCAGCCTGTGCTAAGCTCCAGGGCTTGTTCAGCTCCCTGCTACCCAGCTCCTCTCAGAGTCTCAGTTTTCTTCCACACACATGCAAATAAGGACTAAAGCCAAATACTCAAAGAGGGACTCACTGAGGATTTATACAGCCTCCTCTCTGGGGAGCTCCTTCTTACCCAGCACCCTTCACCTGCAAATTCTAGCTACCGAGGTTCCTCAAATGCCAACTCAGAAACCCTCTTCAGTTCAGCAAGACCATGTTCATTCAACTCCCTGACCTGCAGCCTTGACAGTGGCCCCCAGGTAGTAGGCTGGGCAGTCGTGGGGCTGTCCTTATTTTGTCCACCTCCTGCCAGGGATCATAAACCTGCACTTGACATATGTCTAAAAACCACTATTTCATAAATGGAGTTTCTAGCTGTTTAAAGCAGGAGAGTTTATGTGGTTCTTATTATACCACCCTAACAGAAAGCAGAAAGAAGTCTTCACACCTCAAACACAGCTACCACTTTAAAAATGCCTATTCTCTTACAAAAATTTATATACAATAAACATAACCTTCTTAAAGAATTATTTCAACAGGGATCATGCTTATCAAATTCTTCAATGTACTAAGACTACTCCTCTGCATGAGACCTATAGTATATAATACTCAGTTACTTCCTTTGTGTATGTATTATCTAGTGTACTCTGGGCTACAATTTCCCAATGAAATTTTCACTCACTTGTTACAACAATTGATTTTTTCTCCTGTTTAGGTCTTCTAAAATTTAATAGCCTGGCACTTTTGACTGAAAGGTCTATACTTAACACAATACTGATAAGACTTCCACACTGAGGAGCCATCAATATGCCACAAGTTGTGTTTCCTGGGAGAAGACTTTCCTATATCGTCTACTTAACAACAACAACAAAAAAAGGTTCTCTTTCTAAATTCTATGTGGTAAGACAGTCACTGCAGTGACAGAGTTTCTCTCCCATACATGTCCTTGGAATGTCAGGGACCTGACATCTGATGGCAGACTCCCCACACTCACCACATTCACCCCATGTCTACAGCATATGACTTCTCTGATGAATCAGGAGCTGCGCCTTCCTGTGGAAGACAGTCCCACATTCACTGCATCCATAGTACTTATCCCCTGTATGGATCCTCTGATGCCTCATAAGGTGTGACTTCCTAGTGAAAGACTTCCCACATTCCTCACATTTATAGGGTCTCTCTCCTGTATGAATTCTCTGATGTATAATGAGCTGTGCCTTCTCAAAGAAAGCTTTTGCACAGTCATTGCATCCATAGGTCTTCTCTCCTGTATGATTTCTCTGATGTTTAATGAGCTGTACTTTCTGAACAAATGCCTTTCCACATTCACTGCATCCATAGGGTTTCTCCCCTGTATGAATTCTCTGGTGCCTAAGAAGCTGTGGCTTCCAGGCAAAAGCTTTCCTACACTCACCACATTCGAAGGGTTTTTCTCCAGTATGGGTTCTCTGATGGTGAATGAGACTTGACTTCTCACTGAAGGTTTTCCCACATTCACTGCATTCATAAGGTTTCTCCCCTGTATGTGTCCTCTGATGGGACACCAGGCTGGACTTCTGGGTGAAGGCTTTCCCACAGGCACTACATTCATAAGGTTTCTCTCCAGTGTGAGTTCTTTGATGTGTCAGGAGCTGTGACTTTCCAAAGAAGGTTTTTCCACATTCAACACATCCATAGGGTCTTTCTCCTAAATGAACCTTTTGATGTTTAATTAGTTCTGACTTCTTAAAGAAGGCTTCCTCACAATTACTGCACTGATAGTTCTTCTCTCCCGTATGAGTCATTTGATGTTTAACAAGTTGTGGTTTTCTGATGAAGGCTTCACCACATTCACTGCATTCATAGGGTTTCTCTCCTGTATGGATCCTCTGATGCCTAATGAGGAGTGAGTTCCTGCTGAAGGCTTTTTTACATTCACTACAGGCATACGGCTTCTTCCCTGTATGAACCCTCTGATGAGTTATAAGCTGTGACTTCCAAAAGAAGGCTTTTCCACAATCACTACATCTGTAGGGCTTCTCGCCTGTGTGTGTCCTCTGATGTGTAATGAGCTTTAATTTCTGGGAGAAGACTTTCCCACAGTCACTGCAGCCATAGGGCTTCTCTATCGTATGGGTTATCTGATGTCTTTTAAGCTGTGACTTCCTGCTGAAGGCTTTCCCACAGTCACTGCAGCCATAGGGCTTCTCTCCTGTGTGAGTTCTCTGATGTAAAATGAGCAGTGATTTCCTACTGAAAGCTTTCTGACATTCCCCACACCCATATGGTTTTTCTCCTGAATGAGTCCTTTGATGAATAGTGAGCAATGACTTCTGGGAGAAAGCTTTCCCACAGTCCCGGCATCCATAGGGCTTCTCTCCTGTATGAGTTCTTTGATGTATAATGAGCTGTGACTTTTTATTAAAAACCTTGCCACATTCCATGCACAAACAGACTCCTGTGTGTGGTATATGGCTCATAATGAGTCCTGGCTCTTTACTGCTGACTTTTCTACATGTATTGCCATCAGAGTATTTTATTCCACCATAAGTTCTGGCAGGTTTAATACAAAATAATAATTTCCTATTAAGCTCATCAAGTTTCTTTCTTTCACAGTTACTTTTTGGAATAAGAAAATCAAAAGGATCCTTCAGACTTTTTTCACCTGTGCCACATTTATGGGATCTCATTCCTAAATGATCAAAGTTAATACCTAAATGAAACATTCTCTCAAAGATGTCATATTCATGGCCTCTCTCCAAACTTTTAAGCTTGTCTTGATTATCCTGATGCCACATTTTGAGATTATTATCTAGCCAGACTTTTTCTAAAAAGGAAAAAATGAACCATACTGTGTAAATTTCCCTAATCATTAAGCTTATTGAACAAATCTTCGGAAATGGAGCATGAGCCCAGTCCATTAAAAAAAAAAAAAAATCTCCCACATACAATATCTACTTATTAGGCTTTGAACTTTTTAATAGAAATGAAAACAGATTTTGAAATTACAAATGTTTATAAACACAAACTTTAAAATAAGGAAAAATGAAATATATTCAAGTGATCATGATGAGATAAAAAAGACAAGCAATTTCTAATCAAACACTGTGCTCATTCCACAATAACCTACTGATTATCTTCTATATGCCCAGACATTATTAACAGAAATCAGAAAAGGGCAAGTAGGTACTCCCATGAGGGAAGACTGAGTACTTCTGAGTATCACAGTATCAGATGTACTGAGTATCAAAGTGCAGAGAACAGCAAGATTAATACACAGTGCTGAATGTCACACAGGAAGAAACACTGAATACAATGACAGCAAACACAGGATATCAACTTTCATGTCTGAAAGGTGAGATATGTTAGTTTTCTGTACTATCAGTACATTCAAAAAGCATCCTCATTCAAAATCATCACCCAAATCACTGATATCTGCAATTTCACCATCATGAGAAATACTTTTTTGGAATTATCTAAGAGTTCTCCAGAGCTCAGCATCAACACCTTTATTAAGGTTTCTGATACTTTAATTGAATCATCATCTATATACTGAATCTGTATATGATGTAAATTACTCAAAACCACAAGTATACTTTGCATAATATTAGGACAGTTTTCTTTTTTACCCTGTAAGTACAGTTATCTGTGATCTCCCTTAATGATCTTTTAAGCTTGTTTACTTTATGATATTCTTTACTAAGAATGTGAGATAATACTCCCAAGATGAAAAAAATACGGCAAGATCTCAAATATAAAGCAATCACTCTTTTTTTGTAGGATAATTTATCTGGGGAGGGAAATAGCCTCATCTAACAACCCTCAGATATATCAGAATTTCAGAGGAAGAGCTAACTAGAGCTGTGGATATGGAGGAGAAAAAAAAAAGATTCAACGTTTTGAGCTTCAGTGAGTAAAAGATGATAACACTGTTCATGGGCATTTTAAAGACTAGAGAGGGAAGTTAGATACCATTTATATAAGCTTCTCATATAAGTGTGAGACACTTATATGTCCTACAGACATATAAGTGTGAGATACTCTTTAAGAGTTTATAAAAAATTGTCTCATTAAATGTAAGAGTAAAGAAAAATAAATTTTAATTCAAATCAAGGAATAAGATTAAGATATATATCCAAACTAATAAATTAAATGATATAAAACCATACTGAGGTTAAACTGTACCAAAAAAAATTATTAAAGAAATTTTTAAAAAATCTTGGTACTTTGGCAAACACATAGACCATGTTTTACTAGTATCATCCTTGGTAGGGGTACAGGTCTGTTTCCCCACATCTCTGTTTCTGTTACACTCTGATTCATTCAGCCTTCATTTCATCCTATTTTTCATTTGATATTCCCACTTCCAGGCTCATGCCCTCCCAATTCTAGTCTCCACACATCAATCTTTATAAAATGTACTCTAACCTTTTGCTTAAACCTCTTGTTTAAAAACCTTTGATAAATCTGGGCTTTTAACACAGCATACACACCCCTGCATGCCTGGCTCCTTCCAGCCCTCAACTTCCTCTCACAACACTGGGCTCCTCCCTGCCCCCAGTGACCCCAAAAGCCTCTCCCTGCCCAGCTTCCAGTATGCCTATTTCATATCATTTTAAGGGCACACTAACAAACACCCTGTTTATTCTCTTCATAGCACTTATCAGATAGGTAATCACCTTACTTCTGTCTCTCCCACTGGAATGTAATGAAGGTAGGGAACAGGTTTGAGTTTTTCACTGATGTACTCCCACTACATAGTACATACAAGCCCTCTATACAACCCTATTCACTTATCATTAAACTTCTAAAGCAATTCCTTTCTATATAGTTAATCCTGATAATTAACTTTGCATTTTGACACAAATGTATTATGTTCAAACTGAATTATTTTATATTATCTTCTAAATTATAATTCCCTGGTCCTGCAATGTTATTTCATGACTCATACTTTATCTCAACTCCTCTCATTTCACTAAATAGCAGTGGTTCTAAATTAATGGAGGAACATAAAGTCTATCTTGACAGCTTTTCCAAACTACGCATACCCAGTCCTAATCATCCATGTGAATGGTGCCGACATCTGTAATTTGAAGTATTTTCCCAAATAAGATGAAACACTTACTTAGATGAAAACCTTTGTACTAAAGAAATTATTTGAAAAATAAGACAGATCCTGCTTTACCTGGCCTCACAACAACCAATTAATGAAATATTTAGTAATTACACAGCATAAATGTCATAAAGAACAGAGAATAATAAGTTAGTTACCATCTTTCTATGTAGGGAAAAAACCTCAAGACCTAATTAGTTAAGAAATTATAGATAATTATAGATAGTGTGTGATCAGACCCAAGTTCCTACAATACTGCTCAGTAGGTAGAGATTTCAGAAAAGGCTGGGAGTCAAGAAACACTGTGGAAGTGAAAAAATAGAGCTTAAAGAGGGGGAGGGTATCTAATTGAAAAAGTGTGCACAAAAGCCCACATGCAGAGAAACATGTGAAAGACACAAGGAAGGAATTACTTCAACTGGAGTCAACTGTGACCTCTGGGCACAGGAAAAAACTTCACAGATAAGATGCTGCCATACTGTGAGGGTCCTCAACTCAAATGGAGGTAAAATATATCACACAGCAAGTCTTAAACCCCCGCAGACCATTTGAAGGGATAAACAAGAAGCTTTAGAAGCTAAACATCAAAGGCACCAGAAAGATGCCCTGGATGCTGACCCTGAAGTTCTTATCTGCAAGGAGGCAGGAAGAATGCTTTTAGGCATTAGACTTCTATTCTCTGTCCATGGACTCACAGTCTACTCTATGTGAGTTTGAAACAGAAATTTGATAAATTAGGGAGAGAAAAGCAAAATAATAAAGGAAATTCAAAGGTAACAGCATCACCTAAAACAGGAAAAAATTATGAATTCTTAAAGAGGAGAAAAGAAGCCTACCTCTGCAGGTGGGACTGGGGCAGGAGAGAAGAAAAAGTCAACTGGGGAAACTCAAAGAAGGGTCTGATCAAGAATGCAAGGTCCTGAATGACTGTGCCACTAGAGGCACATTTCATTACCAGCTCCAAAGGGGACACATCCCAATGTGGAGATCAGGACACAGAGTCCTGAGTCAACTCCAAAGATGGAGAAGCTTTAACCAGAGTTATTTACAAATAACATTTCAAAAGTACCAATCTATCATCAAAAACCTGAGATTTAACTTTCGCTGTCTGCCACTAAACTGATTATTTCTCACCTGAGAAGTTTTGACTTAGGATTTCTTCATCTAATAACCATGGGTTTTCTTGCTCCAGCTTGAAGATCATCTCAGGTTTGATAACTTGATAACCTGTCAATTGGAAACACAGAGAGTCCCAATTGCTTGGGCTGAGGGGACTCTTAAATATGAAGACTATTTCACCTCAGAGGCTATAAAACAAAGAAAGCAAATAAAAACTTTTCACTTGGGTGTCAAAATCAAAGACTCTTTGACATGTGAAACTTAAATCCAAAGTCAGTAATATCTTAGAGGTATGTGCATATCCAGTTACCGGGTATGCACTGTACTACATGAGAATGTTCTTACCCAATAAAACTAGATTGCTATAGTTCTCCAACATCACGTCTCTGTACAAGGTCTTCTGAGTAGGATTAAGCAGCTGCCACTCCTCCAATGTGAAATTCACAGCCACATCTTCAAACGATATCTAAAAAAGTATAATCCCTGTTAAATCTGAAGTCATTCTCTTTGCTGAATGTAGGCTTCCTTTTCTACAGCAACAAGTGGCCTGAAAGCTGGACCCATGATCTCCAACTCCTGGAAATGTGCTTTTGTTTAACCCTCACTGCCCCACGTCCTGAATATGGGCTGGATTTATCAAGTCACTTCCACTGAATGGAATAGGGTAGAAGTAAGGGATCTCCCTTCCAAGACCAGGTTACAAGAGGACATGACTTCTACCTTGGGAACCCTCTCCTGCTCTCTTTCGGGAAGTCCAAGGGCCACATGGTGAGGCAGCTCTGTGTACAAGCCTACGTGGCAAGGACCAGAGGTCTGCCAACACCCATGTGAGTAAGCTTGAAGTGTGTGACCTTCATACCACAGCAATTCTCAACATTTTGAAGACAGGGTCGTGTGAGATTCTCCACTAGAACCAAATGGGTGAGCCACTGGCAGATTCCTAACTCACAGAAACTGAGATAAATGTTTAAACTTCAGCCACTGAGGTTTGGGATAATTTTCTCTACACAGTAAAATGATATCCTAATCTTGCACTATTATACTTTGAGAGAAAAACAAAAGAGTTATTAAAATATTCATCATTATGAATTCATAAACTTATCCACCCATCTACCCATAGGATAAGAAGTTGGAATAGGCTGTCTTTAAACAAGCAGTGTTTCTCAAAGAAGGTGCCACTGGGATTTGGGAATAATTCTTAGCTGGGCAAGGGCTTCCCTGAGAGCTCAGTGGGTAAAGAATCCACCTGCAATGCAGGAGACACAGGAGATGTGGTTCAATCCCTGGGTCGAGAAGATTACCTAGAGAAGGAAATGGCAACTCCAGTGGACAGAGAAGCCTGGTGGGCTACAGTCCATGGGTCACAAAGAGTTGGAGAAGACTGAGCGACTAAACCACTTAGCTGGGCACATTTGCCCCATGCGGTGCAAGGCCTAAGGGACAGGAATGGTTCTTAGTCACTGTCAGAACTAAAACCACATCTACCTTTCTAGAACACTCTGCTCCCTTTGAGCAGTACTGGTCTGAAGTAGGAACTAGCTATCCTTTAGAATGCATGTTTTTTCCAGCAATTAAGGGGCCTGCAACTATGCCAGGTGCTAGAAATATAAAGATGAGTAGAAAAACATCATATTCTCCTATACTTTTCAGTCTTTTCTGGCCAGAGGCAATAAGGCATTTCAGAGGCCATGATACAAGTACATTCAGGGTATGGGGATAAAAGGCAAAGGAACCAGAATATCCAAAACAATTTGGAAACAGAACAGCAACATTGCAGGACTCACATTACCTGGTTTCAGGACTTCCTATAAATGCACATGATAACAAGGTGGTATCAGTGAGAGGTTACAGATGTTGGTGACCAGAAAAGAACAGAAAGCCCAGAAGTGGACCCCCACAGGTAAGCTCCCTGGCTTTTGAGAGGTGCACATACAATTCCTCGGAGCAGGGAGTTTTCAGCACATGAGCTAAAGTAACTGGATACCCACAAGCAAAAGAACAAACCTTGATACACATTACACCTTACCAAAAAATCAACTCAAAAAGAATCACAGGGCTTCCCTGGTGGCTCAGTGATAAAGAATCTGCCTGCCAATGCAGGAGACACAGGTTCAATCCCTGATCCAGGAAGATTCCACATGCCATGGGGCAGCTAAGCCTGTGTAACACAAATATGAAGCCTGTACTCTAGATCCCAGGAGCTGAAACTACTGAGCCCACGTACTGAGACTACTGAAGTCTACAAGCCCTAGGGCTTGTGCTCAGTCATAAGAGAAGCCACCGCAATGACAGGCCCATGCACCATAACTACAGAGTAGCCCCGACTTACCACAATTAGAAAAAAGCCCACACAGCAACAAAGACCCAGCACAGCCCAAAACAAATAAACAGATTTTTTAAAAAAAAGGAACACAGACCTAAATATGAAACACAAAACAATGAAATTTCTAGAAGAAAACAAGAGACAACCTGCGTGACTGGATTTTGCAATGAGTTTTTAAATACAACACTGAATACACATGGTCCATTTAAGAAATAATTAATAAAACTGAACTGTTTCAAAATTAGTTTTTTTTTTCTCTATGAAAGGCACCATTAAGAGAAAGAAAAGACAAGGCACATACTAGGTGGAAATAGTTGCAAATCACTTATCTGAGAAAGCATGTTAACGGGACTTAACAACACTAAAACTATAACATCATTTAAAAAATGGGCAAAAGATCTTACCATATGCTTCACCAAAAAAGATGTAAGATTGAAAATATATGAAAAAATGCTCAATATCATCTGTCAATAGGGAAATGCAAATTAAAACAATAGAGTTGCTACTACATCCCTATCAGAATGGCTAAAATGAAAAAGTAACAGAACAGAACTGACAAATGACAGTGAGGACGCAGAGCTACAGCAACTCCCGTTCATGCTGTGGGAACACAGGGCAGGGACTCTGGACACTTTCATAGCTTCTCATAAAGTTGAACATACACCTACCCAGCAAGACCATTTGTAGGTATTTACCCAAATAAACTAAAAACTTATGCTCACCCAAAAACTTATGTTCAAACCTATATGCAGATAAACACAGCCTATTAAGAACTGGAGGCAACCAGGACGTCCTGCACCAGCAAACAGAGAAGCAAAGCAGTGTCTCCACATATAGGACCTACTGTATGAAGCCATTCAGCAAATGAAAGGGGACAAACTGGGGCTTCCCTGGTGGATCAATAGTAAGGAATCCTCCTGCTAATGCAGGAGACACAGGTTCGATCCCTGATCCAGGAAGATCCCATATGCCAAGAAGCAATTAAGTCCGTGCACCACAACTATAGAGCCTGTGCTCTAGAGCCTGGAAGCTGCAACTGCTGAAGCCTGTGTGCCTAGAGCCTGTGCTCTGCAACAAGAGAAGCCACCACAATAAGAAGTCTTTGCACTGCAACTAGAGAGTAGCCCCCACTTTCCACAACTAGAGAAAAGCCTTGCAGCAATGAAGACCCAGCACAGCTAAAAGAAAAAAAAAGAACTCTTCCCTGAAATCCATCAGGGAGTTTGCATCTTTTGAAAAAGGGATAAACTACTGAAGAATGAGCAAAAAAAGTCAGTATGAAAGGTTATACACTCATGGTTACATTATCTAACATTCTGGCAAAGGCAAGACTATGGAGACAGAGAACAAATCAGTTATTGCCAGAGGTTAGGGATGCAAGAAGGTGACACCCAGGAATTTTGGGAGAGAGAGAACTATTCTGAGTCCTGACTGTGAGGTTAATTACATGAATTTATACATGTTTTAAAACTCACATGAGAATTCCGGCTCAGAATTTTTCAGGCTTAACTACAAGCAATTACAAAGGCTCTACCTGACAGGTTGTAGGGCAGGAAGTTGCCCTCCCACCCCAAACCCGACACCCAGCCTTAAGGGCGCCACCAGCTCCAAAGATAACTATACTGGGCCCCATTACTGAGTGTGCAACTGGCACTGATGTAGTATCTGTGTGCCCCTGCTGGCCTCCACCCCCAGCCGTGATGGAGACTGTGGAGACTGCCATGGTCAGGGTTGGAACACAGAGGCATGTTGGGGACGCTGAGTCTCTCACCTCATGAGCTACAGCTGACCCCACAGCAAGCTTCAAACCCACATAAAACAAGCCCCCCATGGGGGTGACACATTTGGACGAAACCAAGTTCTGTTCCTAACAAGACTGATGTCAGCTGTGTGGATGCTCACCAAAGAGAGTCTGGAACTGCCCCCGTCCAAAGCAAGAGACATGTTCAACCCCTTCTGGATCCAGGACAGGATGCTGTGGAGACGGACACTGTCCCAGGCTGGGCCCACATGCGTGTGCTGCCATGTTGTCAGAACGGGCCAAAACATTGAGGAAAGCTGTCCCACCTTCCAGATGCTGGACAAGATGGAAAACACTGCCCCAGGACAGGCTCCTGTGCCAGGATGTACTCCACAGGTGGACCTCGCTGGGCTTCTCATCCCATCCAAAGGGTTTCACTGGACCCTGACACTTTCCTGGGGTCTGCTCTGGCCATCCTTGTGGGTTCCCCCAATGCAAATCACACTCTCAGGCTCCACCTGACCACATTTACTTCCTTTTTGGGTTTTGAATTCACTGCATCTGATCACAGCCCCAGATTTGCTGTGGGGTTCAGTGAGTGTCTTAATTAACAGTTTAAGGAGAGACATAAGGGGCTGATGAGAGGTCAAGGTAACCCCAGTCTGGAGCACAGAGCTCAGAAAGGCAGCCTGGGACCCAGTGCAGCAGCTCCCATGAGGGCCCTTCTCACTATGCTGGATGCCTGGAAAGGCTGTCTGCAATCACAGTCCTCCTTTCACAGTCACTGATACCTCAGACTCTGTGGGAGCCACTGTGAGAGCCTTCCACTCCCTGCCACACCGTCCTGAAGACTCAACAAGTGGGAGATCATGTAAAACCATTTTATTTAATTTTTTTTAAATTTTACATTATTTAAGAAATTTACACCATGCTGTGCAGTATGTGGGATCTTAGTAGTTCCCTGACCAGGCATCAAACCTGTGCCCCCTACATTGGGAACATGACTTCTTAACCCCTGGACTGCCAGGGAAGTGCCCATGTAAAACCATTTTTAAATCTTTTAAAATCTCAGGAGTTTCTGCTAACCAATTCTTAAACATGATCGCTCCACTTAAATTACATAAAAATATCTGCCCCTCTGTGTAGGGACAAAGAGTCTTTCCAGATAGAGTCTGGATAAAAACAGAAGATGATTTCTTTCAAAGTTTTGATTATCAAATGAGACACACTGATGATAACAGAAAAAAGAAAATAAAGCCCAGCACCAGGAGAGGCACAGGGGAGGGAGAAGTATATAAATGATCTTTGTTTTTCAGACTTGCTCCTAGAGCTTTCCCTTTCTCCTGGGGAAAAAAAAAAAAAAACAAGAAACAAAAGAAACGACTCCTGTGTTGCTCTGTCTGGATGCAGACTGACACCTTTCCGGCCTTCCTGTCCTTATGGGGCTGCTGGCCAGAAGCACAGGGTGGCCTTGGCCCATGCACTTCCCAGACACCACCGCCTGGGTGCTGTTGCCACCCCATGAGGTGGGAGGTCCTGGACAAACAGTTTGGAACTAAGCACCCCAGGCAGTCCCTCACAAACCAAGGACTGAACTAAATTATTCAGACCAGGCTGATGTCCTGGGAGGCCCACAGAAAGGCCCTGTTTAACCTCACTGCCTGATGAAAATGTATCCTGCTTGGGGACTCTGGGATTGCACTCCTAGTGTGTACCCCCAGCTATGGGAACCCCACTGTCTCAGCCCCGGCAGGTAGGCATTCCAGCCAGCTTCTACCTGCTTCCAGGGCTGTGCTAAGTGAACCACTGTCCTGTGCCAGATCACAAAAGACTCACAAAGCAACTCCAGAAGCCTCCTGATGGACTGAGACAAGCCTTCCTGATTCAGAAACAGCTAAGACCACCTGGGAGGCAGTCCTCATCATCCTGCTCCAGGGTCTTCCTCAGGGCCCTGTCTGCTGCTGCCCCAGGTTAATTCCCTGGTTCCTGTCTCAGTCCCTCCAAGTCTGACCTGCTCAGGTTCATGATGGGGGAGCCTGTTTCTCACTCAGGTCCTGAAAAAATTAAGCGGTGGAACAGAGGAGTCTGGCTCCTGGTTAAAAACCTACATGTGAATCCTCAGGTCTCACCACAAGTCACAAGGGGTTATCTCCAGGCCTCCTGGGTGATGCTGCCCCCACCTCCACCCCCAGACCTGAAGCACAACCTGTGCTCTCCCCAAGACTCGAGGGGTGAGGGGTGTACTATGTCTACCTGGAGCTTCTGGCACAGGCCTTTCTTGGGTACCTCGCTAAAATCCCCTTGTGGTGGCAGGGCAGAGTGGGATGGCAGGCAGGGAACCTGAAGACACTGTCCCTACTCTGACCCAGTATCCTGTACTTTCCACTCCCACCTCCTCTTCCCCTCCTTCTAACCCCCAAGTCCATAAACCTGCCAGAACCTTTTGTTCACGGCTCCCAGGCAGTGAGGACAAGACACCTCTACAACCGTGCTGAGCTATCCACACACGGTCAAGGCACCATTCACTCCTCAGGAAAAGGTAATGGGAAGTTAGCACCTTCATCAGCATCTGGTTCTCACCTGTGCCATCACAGCAATTAGAGGCTTTGATACCATCACCCTGATGCTGCAGTTATCAGCAGCTCAGCCCTCTCAGCTCTGTTGAACTCCTGACTCAGAACACAGCAGGAACAGGGAAAGGCCTACAGTAGTTTAAACAACAGAATTTTTAAAAGAAGAAAAGAAAGGGAGGGAGGCAAAGAG
This sequence comes from Bos indicus x Bos taurus, assembly GCF_003369695.1. Lineage (NCBI taxonomy): Eukaryota > Metazoa > Chordata > Mammalia > Artiodactyla > Bovidae > Bos > Bos indicus x Bos taurus. Next base: position 28,799,524 of record NC_040092.1, on the reverse strand, counting down.
CATGGAGGTTAGCTAGGTGGATAGGAATCGCTTTGAAGAGACACTGCAGTCCTGTTTCTTGAGTCAACAAAGTCAGGAAGAGGGGTTGGGGAGGGATGAATTGAGAGTCTGGGGTTAGCAAATGCAAGCTATAACATACACATATATATAGGATAGATAAACCACAAGGCCCTACTGAATAGCACAGAAAACTATATTCAATATCCTGTGATAAACCATAACGGAAAAGAATATGAAAAATATGTGTGTGTGTGCGCATGTGTGTATGCACTTCCCAGGTGGCACTGGTGGTAAAGTGTCCACATGCCAATGCAGGAGGTGTAAGAGACACACTTTCGATCCCTGCATCAGGAAGATCCTCTGGAGGAGGGCATGGCAACCCATTCCAGTATTCTTGCCTGGAGAATCCCATGGACAAAGGAGACTGGCAAGCAATTGTCCACAGGGTCACAAAGAATCAGACACAACTGAAGCGACTTAGCACACATACATACATACACACATACACACACATACATATAAATGTGTAACTGACTCACGTTGGTGTACAGAAGAAACTAACACAACACTGTAAATCACCTATACACAGATCAAAAAAAAGTCAGGAAAAGGAGCTAAAAGCAGACATCTTCCTGTCCAGCTTTTGCCAACAGAAGCCAAAAAACTCCTAGCTAAAGTGTACTGAGGGATTCCCTGGTGGCCCAGTGGTAAAGAATCCACCTGCCAATGCAAGAGACATCGGTTTGATCCCTGATCAGGAAAAATCCCACATGCTGTGAAGCAGCTAAGTCCATATGCCCCAACTACTGAGCCTGTGCTCTAGAGCCTGGGAGCCGCAACTACTGAGTCCATGTGCCACAACTCCTGAAGCCCGCATGCCCCAGATCTTTTTTTCTTGTTAACAACCAAATCTTTTCTAAAACGAAGTTTAATAACTCAAGAATGTCTTTCTTATAGACCTGGGAGGTGTCTCTGAAATCAGCCAGGAAGACACATCCCTGTCTCCTGTTCTCTGGGAGAACAGCAGCCTGACTGGCCTGACTGGGGCATCTGGTTCCAAGCTGGAAAATTACCTCCCATCATAAAGATATGAGAAGTGTATTTTTCCTTTGGGTGAAGGAAAAAAGCTAATACAGTAGCCACTCCACTTCTCCTCAATGAAAGAAGCTACTGCAATGAGAGACCTGTGCATCACAACTAGAGAGCAGCCCCCACTCTTCGCAACTAGAGAAAAGCCTATGCAGCAATGAAAACCCAGCACAGGCCAAAATAAATAAATAAAATTTTTTTTAAAATGTATTGAAATTCCAACTGAGAGAATATTTATGGAGGCCGTTTTAAGGTTTTGTAACAACCAATTCTGCAAGATGATTCAGGTTTTCTTCCCTAAAAGCAGAACAGAAGTAGGGTGTGGGCCCAGGCCTGCTGTCCACTCCCATGTCCTCCACCTACACTGAGGATCCCCGCAAGGAATAGCCCTCGGAAATATGTTCACCCATTCCAGGACGTCATTCACCACGACATCTACATAAACAGTTATCCAAGCATTTTCTTTACATGTAATCATCAGGAAATGTTTGCTTCTGCTAAGTCAGTAATAGTCTGCTTTCTGACAGAGAAAACCATGCAGCTATTCCTGTTTCTCTTTCTATGGCAGCTTCTGGGGACACTTAAGGAAGCTTGCGGCTCAATTCCAACAGTGCAGGGCCTTACTTCTCACATGTCTGTGTCCCAACTTCAAGATTTTTGTATGATTCTATGGTCCACCTTGTATTTCTTTTGACCACCTTCCTTTCCAAGTTTACGTTTTCTCTGGCTTTAATTTAAATGTATTTAAACCTTTCCTGTTGGTTGCAGAAATGCCTGGAAGGAAGATGGCGGAGGAGTAGGATGGGGAGAACACTTTCTCCCCCACAAATTCATCAAAAGAACATTTAAACACCGAGTAAATTCCCCAAAACAACTTCTGAATGCCGGCAGAGGACATCAGGCACCCAGAAAACCAACCCAAGTCTTCGAAAGGAGGAAGGAAAAAATAGAAAAGACAAAAAAAGAGACAAAAGAGGGAGGGATGGAGTTCCGTCCTGGGAAGGGAGTCTTAAAAAGAGAGAAGTTTCCAAACACCAGGAAACCTTCTCACTGCCGAATCTGTGCTGAGCCTTGAAAGCGCAGAGGGCAACATAACAGGGAGCGAAAATAAATAAACAATTAAAAACCGCAGATTACGAGCCCTACGGTAACTCTCTCAGCGGAGAAGCAGCACAGACGCGTGCACACGCCACTAGCAAGCGGGGGCTGGGCAGGGAGGCACAGCGTGGGCTGCATCGCTTAGTGTAAGGACCTGGCCTGAACACCCCGAGCACTATCTGAGTGAAATAATTTGGGCTGGCAAACCAGACTGTGGGATATCTACCATGCAAAAAGCCAGCCCTAACCTAAGACACTGCCAGGCCCACACACGGAACAAAGGACTGAACAGAGATAGCCGGCTACAGACCATCCCCCTCCTGTGACAGGCAGCCAGAGCCGGAAGGAGGCATTCGCAGCCCCAGAGAGACATTATCTATAAAACTGTAAGCAGGCTTCTTTGCTAACTAAAACTTCTTGGGGGTCTGGATGGTCAACATCTGTCTGAGAAGGTGCGCCGGTTGTACACCTAGATAACTGAGCTGTGGGGAGGCGATAAGTCACAGCAATCGCGCTCGCCAAACACCTCGTCACCTGAGCTGCTCGGACCTGGGAAAGGCACAAAACGCAGGCCCAACCGAGTCTGCGCCTCTGAGGACTACCCGAGTGCCCGAACCTCAGCGGCTTGGACCTGGGAGGTGCAAGCAGCCCAGAGCCTGCCACAGATGGTTCCTGGCGGAGCAGCCTAGAGCCTGAGCAGTGTGGGCAGGGAGGCTACACGCGCCGTGAGCGGGGGCAGACCCAGTGTGGCTGAGGCACTGCAAGCACATGCCAGTGTTATTTGTTTGCAGCATCCCTCCCCACAGCGCGACTGAACAAGTGAGCCTTAAAAAAAAAAAAAAATGTCCTCCACCATCCCCTTTGTGTCAGGGCAGAAACCAGACACTGAAGAGACCAGCAAACAGAAGAATCTATAACAGAGGGAACCGCCTTGGAAGCTACAGGCAAAGATTAAAACTCTGTGGTTAGTACCGACTATGTAGGAAGGGGCCTATAGATCTTGAGAAATATAAGTCGGACCAAGGAACTAGCCGAAAGTGAACTGAACCCACAATACCCACAACAAAACTAGAGAAAGTCCTAGATATATTTTTACTATTTTTACAATCATTCTTTCTTTTTTTTAAAGAATTTTAAGTCCTCTATTATTCCTTTAATTTTCACTTTTATAACTTACTATTACTTAGCAAAAAAAAAAAAAAGACCCTATTTTTTTTAAAGCAAACTTCATTTATATATTTTTTTATAATTTTTTGACTTTTTTTTTCTTCTTTTCTTTAACATTGCGTTTTTGAAATTCCAAACTCTACTCTAGATTTTTAATTTTAGCTTTTTTGTATTTGTTATCAATTTTGTACCTATATTTTTTTATATAACTTTTTTGACTTTTTTTTTTCCTCTTTTTCTTTCTCTTCTTTTATATAACATTGTATATCTAAAATTCCAAACTCTACTCTAGATTTTTAATTTATGCTTTTTGGTATTTGTTATCAATTTTGTACCTATACTTTCTTTACAATTTTTGTGACTTTGTTTTTGTTTTTTTTCTCTCTCTTTTCCTTCTTCTTTTCTTTAACATTGTATTTTTGAAATTCCAAACTCTACTCTAGATTTTTAATTTCTGCTTTTATGTATTTGTTACCAATTTTTGTACCTTTAAGAACCCAATCTTCAGTACTCATTTTTCACTTGGGAGCAAGATTACTGGCTTGACTGCTCTCTCTCCCTCTGGACTCTCCTTTTTCTCCACCAGGTTGCCTGTGTCTCCTCCCTAACCCCTCTCTACTCTACCCAACTCTGTGAACTTCTGTGTGTTCCAGACGGTGGAGAACACTTAGGGAACTGATTACTGGCTGGATCTGTCTCCCTCCTTTTCATTCCCCCCTTTTATCCTCCTGGCCATCTCTGTCTCCTTCCTCCTTCTTCTCTTCTCTGTATAACTCCGTGAACATCTCTGAGTGCTCCAGTTGTGGAGTGCACATAAGGAAGTGATTACTGGCTAGCCCACCCTCTCCACTATTGATTCCACCTCATCTCATTCGGGTCACCTCTAATTCCCTCCTCCCTCTTCTCTTCTCCATGTAACACTGTGAACCTCTCTGGGTGACCCTCACGGTGGTCATTTAACGTAGATTTTTTAACGTTTTTTTTTAACATTTAACGTAGATGTTTTATCAGTGGTGCTGTATAGAAGGAGAAGTTTTGAAACAACTGTAAAAATAAGACTGATAACTGGAAGCAGGAGGCTTAAGTCCAAACCCTAACTCCAGGGAACTCCTGACTCCAAGGAACATTAATTGACAGGAGCTCATCAAACGCCTCCATACCTACACTGAAACCAAGCACCACACAAGGGCCAACAAGTTCCAGGGCAAGACATACCAAGCAAATTCTCTAGCAACAAAGGAACACAGCCCTGAGATCCAAGATACAGGCTGCCCAAAGTCACTCCAAAACCATAGACATCTCATAACTTATTACTGGACACTTCATTGCACTCCAGAGAGAAGAAATACAGCTCCACCCACCAGAACACCGACACAAGCTTCCCTAACCAAGAAACCTTGACAAGCCACCTGTACAAACCCACACACAGCGAGGAAACGCCACAATAAAGAGAACTCCACAAACTGCCAGAATACAGAAAGGACACCCCGAACTCAGCAATTTAAACAAGATGAAGAGACAGAGGAATACCCAGCAGATAAAGGAACAGGATAAATGCCCACCAAACCAAACAAAAGAGGAAGAGATAAGGAATCTACCTGATAAAGAATTCCAAATAATGATAGTGAAATTGATCCAAAATCTTGAAATCAAAATGGAATCACAGATAAATAGCCTGGAGACAAGGATTGAGAAGATGCAAGAAAGGTTTAACAAGGACCTAGAAGAAATAAAAAAGAGTCAATATATAATGAATAATGCAATAAATGAAATTAAAAACACTCTGGAGGCAACAAATAGAATAACAGAGGCAGAAGATAGGATTAGTGAATTAGAAGATAGAATGGCAGAAATAAATGAATCAGAGAGGAAAAAAGAAAAACGAATTAAAAGAAATGAGGACAATCTCAGAGACCTCCAGGACAATATTAAACGCTACAACATTCGAATCATAGGGGTCCCAGAAGAAGACAAAAAGAAAGACCATGAGAAAATACTTGAGGAGATAATAGTTGAAAACTTCCCTAAAATGGGGAAGGAAATAATCACTCAAGTCCAAGAAACCCAGAGAGTCCCAAACAGGATAAATCCAAGGCAAAACATCCCAAGACACATATTAATCAAATTAACAAAGATCAAACACAAAGAACAAATACTAAAAGCAGCAAGGGAAAAACAACAAATAACACACAAGGGAATTCCCATAAGGATAACAGCTGATCTTTCAATAGAAACTCTTCAAGCCAGGAGGGAATGGCAAGACATACTTAAAGTGATGAAAGAAAATAACCTACAGCCCAGATTATTGTACCCAGCAAGGATCTCATTCAAATATGAAGGAGAAATCAAAAGCTTTACAGACAAGCAAAAGCTGAGAGAATTCAGCACCACCAAACCAGCTCTCCAACAAATACTAAAGGATACTCTCTAGACAGGAAACACAAAAATGGTGTATAAATTTGAACCCAAAACAATAAAGTAAATGGCAACGGGATCATACTTATCAGTAATTACCTTAAACGTAAATGGGTTGAATGCCCCAACCAAAAGACAAAGACTGGCTGAATGGATACAAAAACAAGACCCCTACATATGTTGTCTACAAGAGACCCACCTCAAAACAGGGGACACATACAGACTGAAAGTGAAGGGCTGGAAAAAGATTTTCCATGCAAATAGGGACCAAAAGAAAGCAGGAGTAGCAATACTCATATCAGATAAAATAGACTTTAAAACAAAGGCTGTGAAAAGAGACAAAGACGGTCACTATATAATGATCAAAGGATCAATCCAAGACGAAGATATAACAATTATAAATATATATGCACCCAACACGGGAGCACCCCAATATGTAAGACAAATGCTAACAAGTATGAAAGGAGAAATTAACAATAACACAATAACAGTGGGAGACTCTAATACCCCACTCACACCTATGGATAGATCAACTAAACAGAAAATTAACAAGGAAACACAAACTTTAAACGATACAATAGACCACTTAGACCTAATTGATATCTATAGGACATTTCATCCCAAAACAATGAATTTCACCTTTTTCTCAAGTGCACATGGAATCTTCTCCAGGATAGATCACATCCTGGGCCATAAATCTAGCCTTGGTAAATTCAAAAGATTTGAAATCATTCCAAGCATTTTCTCTGACCACAATGCAGTAAGATTAGATCTCAATTACAGAAGAAAAACTATTAAAAATTCCAACATATGGAGGCTGAACAACACGCTGCTGAATAACCAACAAATCACAGAAGAAATAAAAAAAGAAATCAAAATTTGCATAGAAATGAATGAAAATGAAAACACAACAACCCGAAACCTGTGGGACACTGTAAAAGCAGTCCTAAGGGGAAAGTTCATAGCAATACAGGCATACCTCAAGAAACAAGAAAAAAGTCAAATAAATAACCTAACTCTACACCTAAAGCAACTAGAAAAGGAAGAAATGAAGAACCCCAGGGTTAGTAGAAGGAAAGAAATCTTAAAAATTAGAGCAGAAATAAATGCAAAAGAAATAAAAGAGACCATAGCAAAAATCAACAAAGCCAAAAGCTGGTTCTTTGAAAGGATAAATAAAATTGACAAACCATTAGCCAGACTCATCAAGAAACAAAGGGAGAAAAATCAAATCAATAAAATTAGAAATGAAAATGGAGAGATCACAACAGACAACACAGATACAAAGAATCATAAGAGACTACTATCAACAATTATATGCCAACAAAATGGACAACGTGAAAAAAATGGACAAATTCTTAGAAAAGTACAACTTTCCAAAACTGGACCAGGAAGAAATAGAAAATCTTAACAGACCCATCACAAGCACGGAAATTGAAACTGTAATCAAAAATCTTCCAGCAAACAAAAGCCCAGGTCCAGATGGCTTCACAGCTGAATTCTACCAAAAATTTAGAGAAGAGCTAACACCTATCCTACTCAAACACTTCCAGAAAATTGCAGAGGAAGGTAAACTTCCAAACTCATTCTATGAGGCCACCATCACCCTAATACCAAAACCTGACAAAGATCCCACAAAAAAAGAAAACTACAGGCCAATACCACTGATGAACATAGATGTAAAAATCAATAACAAAATTCTAGCAATCAGAATCCAACAACACATTAAAAAGATCATACACCATGACCAAGTGGGCTTTATCCCAGGGATGCAAGGATTCTTCAATATCTGCAAATCAATCAATGTAATATACCACATTAACAAATTGGAAAATAAAAACCATATGATTATCTCAATAGATGCAGAGAAAGCCTTTGACAAAATTCAACATCCATTTATGATAAAAACTCTCCAGAAAGCAGGAATAGAAGGAACATACCTCAACATAATAAAAGCTATATATAACAAACCCACAGCAAACATTATCCTCAATGGTGAAAAATTGAAAGCCTTTCCTCTAAAGTCAGGAACAAGACAAGGGTGCCCACTTTCACCATTACTATTCAACATAGTTTTGGAAGTTTTGGCCACAGCAATCAGAGAAGAAAAAGAAATAAAAGGAATCCAAATTGGAAAAGAAGAAGTAAAACTCTCACTATTTGCAGATGACATGATCCTCTACACAGAAAACCCTAAAGACTCCACCAGAAAATTACTAGAACTAATCAATGATTAGTCAATACTAATCAATGATTATAGTAAAGTTGCAGGATATAAAATCAACACACAGAAACCCCTTGCATTCCTATACACTAATAATGAGAAAACAGAAAGAGAAATTAAGGAAACAATTCCATTCACCATTGCAATGGAAAGAATAAAATACTTAGGAATGTATCTACCTAAAGAAACTAAAGACCTATATATAGAAAACTATAAAACACTGGTGAAAGAAACCAAAGAGGACACTAATAGATGGAGCAATATACCATGTTTATGGATTGGAAGAATCAATATAGTGAAAATGAGTATACTACCCAAAGCAATCTAGAGATTCAATGCAATCCCTATCAAGCTACCAACAATATTCTTCACAGAGCTAGAACAAATAATTTCACAATTTGTATGGAAATACAAAAAACCTCGAATAGCCAAAGCTATCTTGAGAAAGAAGAATGGAACTGGAGGAATCAACCTACCTGACTTCAGGCTCTACTACAAAGCCACAGTCATCAAGACAGTATGGTACTGGCACAAAGACAGAAATATAGATCAATGGAGCAAAATAGAAAGCCCAGAGATAAATCCACACACATATGGACACCTTATCTTTGACAAAGGAGGCAAGAATATACAATGGATTAAAGACAATCTCTTTAACAAGTGGTGCTGGGAAAACTGGTCAAAAACTGGTCAACCACTTGTAAAAGAATGAAACTAGAACACTTTCTAACACCATGCACAAAAATAAACTCAAAATGGATTAAAGATCTAAACATAAGACCAGAAACTATAAAACTCCTAGAGGAGAACATAGGCAAAACACTCTCTGACATACATCACAGCAGGATCCTCTATGACCCACCTCCCAGAATATTGGAAATAAAAGCAAAAATAAACAAATGGGATCTAATTAAACTTAAAAGCTTCTGCACAACAAAGGAAACTATTAGCAAGGTGAAAAGACAGCCTTCAGAATTGGAGAAAATAATAGCAAATGAAGCAACTGACAAACAACTAATCTCAAAAATATACAAGCAACTCCTACAGCTCAATTCCAGAAAAATAAATGACCCAATCAAAAAATGGGCCAAAGAACTAAATAGACAGTTCTCCAAAGAAGACATACAGATGGCTAACAAACACATGAAAAGATGCTCAACATCACTCATTATCAGAGAAATGCAAATCAAAACCACTATGAGGTACCATTTCATGCCAGTCAGAATGGCTGTGATCCAAAAGTCTACAAGCAATAAATGCTGGAGAGGGTGTGGAGAAAAGGGAACCCTCTTACACTGTTGGTGGGAATGCAAACTAGTATAGCCACTATGGAGAACAGTGTGGAGATTCCTTAAAAAACTGGAAATAGAACTGCCTTATGATCCAGCAATCCCACTGCTGGGCATACACACTGAGGAAACCAGAAGGGAAAGAGACACGTGTACCCCAGTGTTCATCGCAGCACTGTTTATAATAGCCAGGACATGGAAGCAACCTAGATGTCCATCAGCAGATGAATGGATAAGAAAGCTGTGGTACATATACACAATGCAGTATTACTCAGCCATTAAAAAGAATACATTTGAATCCGTTCTAATGAGGTGGATGAAACTGGAGCCTATTATACAGAGTGAAGTAAGCCAGAAAGAAAAACACCAATACAGTATACTAACGCATATATATGGAATTTAGAAAGATGGTAACAATAACCTTGTATACGAGACAGCAAAAGAGACACTGATGTATAGAAGAGTCTTATGGACTCTATGGGAGAGGGAGAGGGTGGGAAGATTTGGGAGAATGACATTGAAACATGTATAATATCATGTATGAAATGAGTTGCCAGTCCAGGTTCGATGCACGATACTGGATGCTTGGGGCTGGTGCACTGGGACGACCCAGAGGGATGGTATGGGGAGGGAGGAGGGGGGAGGGTTCAGGATGGGGAACACATGTATACCTGTGGAGGATTCATTTCAATATTTGGCAAACCAATACAATATTGTAAAGTTTAAAAATAAAAAAATTTTAAAAAAAAGAAATACCTGGAAGCCTCATCCACCCACAGGTAAAACGACTGGAGGACAAACAACTTACCTGTGACTTCATCATCTTCCCCAGTTCTGGAAAATCTGTTCTCTCTGTGACTTCTCTCTGTCCTGATACTCTGACCCTCTGGTCAAAGATAGGAATGCACCCCAAGTCCTGAGGCCTCTTCTTTCTTATCTCACACAAGTCTTGATCCTGAGACCCATGGCCTAGAGTTGCAATGGGAATCTTATTTGAGATGATGTCATTCATTTGGGGACCTCAATCTTGGTTCTCTATAACTGGGAACTCAGACGGGCTATTTGCTAGCGCTAAGGAACAAGATGGAGAGTGAGCTACTGGCACATGTCAATCGAGCCAACCACAGCCAGGCCAGGCCTGCAGCACACTTTGTGCTCTGCAGCCCAGCTCCCACCTGGGAATGCCTGACGGGAGCCACCTGCCTTGTTGGTTCAACCAAAGGCTCCAGGGGAGCCTAACACTTGAAACCATTCTGCAGGGGCAGCAATAAAGTCTGGAAAGACAGTCCTGGCTCACTGACCCTGCAGCATCTTTTCCCGAGGGCACTTAAATGAAATGCCTGGCACTGGTGCTACAGAATAAAATGCAACTCACTTCCAGGCAAGATAGGGGACAGGAAAGAGCTTTTAGATCAAGATGGAGAAGCATCCTGGGGTGCTGGCCCTCTACTCCAAAATCAGTCTTGGAGCCAAAGGAAAGCACAGATCAGAGGAACTAAAAGAAATGGCCAAAAGAAGGTATGAGACCTCAGGGGAGACAGGCCTTGGGGAAGCTGACACTTGGGTGTGGGTTTGCAGCTGATCCACAGGGTTACAACCCAGAGTAGACACCACAAGAAGAGAGGCCTAAAGGAACCTTTACCATCCTTTCTTTCTGACCTCACGCTCGGGCAAACACTGCCTGCTCCTCCCTCAGAAACCAGCACAACAGCCCAGGCCATGGGCTCCCAAGGGGTGACAGGAGACAGATCAAAATCTCTGCTGAGTTTAGGCATCATAGAACTGGCAAGGCTCCCAGCTGCCTTCAGGGACATTTGCATCTCCCACCTTCCCATGTACCCTAGAGAAACTGCTCCACAGCCTGCTTCTTTCTAAGGTCTCTGGTCCCTGCTCAGAAGAGCTGCTTGCAGAGGGGGTGATATGGGGCTATCCAATGGTTCTGAGGTCAACACTGCTGGCCCTGGGGCCCCTTCCCTCCCCTCTGCTTCCAAGGCCTGGTCTCAGCCCTTCTCTAATACAATTACTGGAGCAGGAGAGTAGACAGATAACACCTTTAGGGTGATCCAGCTCAGAGTCTGTGAGGGTGAACAAAAAGAAAAAGACCCCTCAGATCCCTATTTCAAGAGCATTTACTGTAGAAAACGTGTAATTACAAAATCTTTCTCTGCCCCTTTGGGATGTACGTAAATCTTTTCTAAAACTAAGTTTAATAACTCATCAGTGTCTTTCTTATGGACCTAGGAGGTGTCTCTGAAATCATCCAGGTAGACACATCCCTATCTCCTGGTCTCTGGGAGGATAGCAGCCTGACTGGCCTGACTGTGGCACCCAGGTCCAAGCTGGAAAATTAACTCCCATCATAAAGACATGAGAAGTGTATTTTTCCTTTGGGTGAAAGCAAGTAGCTAAAACAGTAGCCATTCCAACTATCAGGTAAGTTTAGGATGAACTGTGTGTGACAGATGATCCCTTAAGACTGTGTTGCAGGTCTGTCTAGCAGGTTGTACCTGCATGGCTACAGAAAAGAACACCATCTCTTCCTGTCTCTTGCAATATTTTTAGCAGATTGTCTAAAGTGGACATCACATTCTGGTTTAATTTTTATTCAATAATAAAACTATTCTTTCTCTTCTATTTTTGTGGAGAAGTTTTCTGGATTGGTTTGTTAAACTGTATCCACAAAGAATCAAATAACCACATAAATAAATACAACTACTACTTTAAAAACTTTTTAAAAGATCACAAACTGTAAAACAGAGATCACCTTAGGCAGAATTATCGGAATAGATGGACCAACAGTTAAGATCAGCATGATCACAAATAAAATACTACATCTTCATGCACACAAATACTTACACTTTCAATTTCTCCACCACTCATGAGCCAGGTCACTGACATCAGCCAGACACCAGATCAGAGCCAAGGACGCCACAGGGGCGGGGTCACACAGGGATGTGATTTCCTTCATGAGGGTACACCTGAAAGGAAGTGTCCAAAAACACAGTTCCTGGTAAACCTGGGGACACGAGGGACAAACTCTGTCTCCTTACTGAGATCTGTCCAGTGCTGTGGTCCAAACCTGTGGTCTGGGAGTGACTGCTGGGCACCCGCTGAGATGTTCGTGTTCCTGGCTTGGTCCCCAAAGGCTAACAGGCTGCAAGGAAGACCAGATGTGATGGACAATCAATGGACACTTTTCCAGAAAGTAAACTGAGAAAGAAGAGAACATAATTCCTACAGGAGATCCAGAGCAGGAGCCTGTTGTTCTATTAAGAATGGCGGGAAGGGGAAGGAGGCATCCTGAGTGTCCCAGTTGAAGAGAGAGAGATGTGTGGACTCATCCTTCACAAGTGAGGGCAGAAAGTTATGCCTGGGTGTCAGCACACTGCCAGGTTTTGCTCCAGGGCCACTAACAAGAGTGGAAAGAACATTGGCCCCTTTGAGGTCCTTCCTGCCACCCTCAGGGTTGGGCTGAGGGCTGGAATCAGACAAAGGAAGTCTGCTTTCATCACCACCTGCTTAGGAGCCCCAAACTGCTCAGTCGGCAAGGGAAAGAGAAAGGAAACCCAGGAACACTGCTCAATGCCGGCCAGACCACAAACCAGCTCCCAGCATCGTCGATCGAGGGCCTTGAGAGATCAAGAGAAGACACAGGCCAGGGAGGGAGGGCAGGTCCCAGTGTGGACCAGGTACAGAGAGGACCTGCAGTGAGTCAAGAACCAGCGAGGCTGGAAAGACAGACTGGATTTTGAATTTTGACTGAAACAGTGGTAGAGGGCAGAACAAGGGCATCCAGGGCAGGAAGAACTCCTACTGGTGGGAAGGGAGAGTAATGCCATGGGTTCTGCCCACATGTGGGTGCAGCGGACACAAAGATCAATGTCCCCCAATGAGACTGGACTCTCCTCAGTCCAGTGTGAAAAGCGTGGTGCTTGAGAACAGGTCTCTCAAGAAAAACTTCCTTTGAGAGCAGAGAGTGACACCCAAGGGAAAAGCACCTCCTCCTGGGACATGCAGGGAGCTCTTTGGGGCTCCTGGGCAAGGGAATGTCCCAGTGGTCTAGGAGGCTGAGGGAAGAGACTCCAGAGTCAATGCTTTCCAAACCTGGGCTCCTTGAGATGCAGGCCCACCTGCCCTGGAAGCATCTATCTCATCTGGACCCCTTTTGGGTTGATGCACAGGAGCCCTCCTGCAGCTTCTCTGGAAAAGGGGACGTGCTGACTGTACTAACACACAAAACAGTCACTCTGTTTCTCCCCCAGGATCCAACATACTCCTGCACTCTGTTCTCACATCCACATCAGATCTCTCTCACTCACACACTCATGCTCACACTCTCTCTCACACACACACACACACACCCCAGTGCATACACACACACTCACAGTCTCATTTATGGCTCAGGAAAGCAACAATTTGTTAAGGGTCTCTTACTACTGGGCCCTGCTCTGGACACATGGGAGAGACCACAAAATAAGACAGATGATCCCTGCCCTCTCAGGGGGGATACAAACATCAAAAAAATTTCTGACTGTCAGAGAGCTCAGAAGAAACTTCAAATGTGACAGACAAGTGGGTACATGGAGGATACTCCTTGGAGATGACTCTTAGCTGAGCCCTGAGGAGGTAGAGCCCCCTTTGGAAGGCCATAGGCCAACCACACCCATGTAGGTGCATCAGACACAAGTGGGAGGATTCAGAGTCAATGGGGTCACTGAGAATTCTTAAGAAAACATTCAAGTAAAAGGAGCCATCACTCACCAACAAGGCCACACAGGTGCTGGATGAGAGGGGCTAAAGAACAAAAGACAACATAGTTATTGAACAGAGGTCACAACCTGAGAGTCTTGCCCACACATGATCCATCCAAACCCCAAAACACCACGCTCACAGGCCCTGCAATCACCAACACCCACAGCCCCTAAAACACACGTTCCAAAGACCACCTCAATCACACTAACTGACCACCTGAGAATTCCCCAGCCCCAATAACTGAACACAAACCACTGACCCTCACGTGTCCACCATCCCTCCAGGGTGTCTGGGCCATCAGTTAGACACACTGTGGGTCCCCAACACTCTTCTTGCAAAGCTCCCAATCACCAACAACCAGTGACAAAACCAATCCACAGAAGTATGTGAATCAATGAATCCCAAAGTCTCTCACCACAGCTTAATCCCCAATCAGACAGTACAGAACCGTTTGCTCCTGGTCACAGCAGGCTCTCCCTCACTCAGCCCTGCGCATAGCCACAGGTATCCCAACAGACCCCTTAGTTGACTACAATCCCAGAGCCCCTTACCTCCGATTCCCACAGGTTTCTCAGTGTCACCAAGAAACCCCATCACTGGCTCCTCCAAATCCCACTCAAAAATCTCCAGGCTCCTCGTTGACTAGAAACTGTCACTGGAATCTCACATGCTGAGTCCCAAAGGACACCTGCAGACCTCCCATCACTCCCTTCTATGGGTACCCACCCACTCACCTTCACAGGTGCAGGCTTGCTAAATCCCATCACCACCTACCACCTAAACTAGCCCCCGTCACTAACCCCCACAGTGGTCCCCAGCCCCTCATCACATAGGGTTGCCAGCCACTCACCTCCTTGATATCCACTCTCTAGTCCACCCTGTGCTCACCCACCACTTGCTGATATCCCCACAGCTCATCACTCTGCAAGGGCCTCCAGAGCCATACAAACACCAACACCCCCAGCCCTTCCAACAATGCCAAATACCATCCCCGTTTTCCACTCACTCATAACCCCCAACAGGCCACCTATCAACTTAAGCGCAGACCCCCAACACTGATACACAGCCCCCAACCTGACATCTCGGTCACCAGATCCCCAAACACAGACCCAGACCACTCACCAGCCCGGGCCACCCTAGTCACTCCCCTCCACTAAAAAAGCTACCACTAAACTGTCAGGCCAAAACAAATAAAGGGCTTCCCTGGGGGTCCAGTCGTTAAAGAGTCTGCCTTGCAATTTAGGGGACACCAGCTCAATGCCTGGTCAGGGAAGATCCCACATGCCTCAGGGCAACTAAGCCCACACACCACAACTAATGAAGCATATGCTCTAGAGCCCAGGCTCCACAACAAGACGAGCCACCACAAGGAAAAGCCTGAGCACAACTGAAGAGCAGCTCCCACTTGCCACAACTAGAGAAAGCCTGCATGCAGCAACGAAGACCCAGCACAGCCAAAATAAATAAGTGAATCTTTTAAAAAATGCAGACTTGGCAAAGAAATATTTCACTCCAAGAATTTATTATCATGGGTGGTGCAGGGTGCTGAAGTAGGGAAAACGCTGTGGCCCTAAGAGGTAGAAGCATTTCGGCAAGGTGTCAGGATGCCGGATCAAAGGGCAGGGTGACCAGATGGCAGATGACAGGACATTTCACCAGAGGCTGGCCATTTCTCAATGGGCGGGCGGCCGGGGGTGGTGGGGTGGGGTGTCAGGGCTGTAAGGCTGCTCAAGCTGCAGTGCACCAAAGTTCAGGAAACTGTGGGAAGAAGAGAAGCTGAACCAAAGAAGTTTGGTTAATAACTGCTTTGATGTGTGAGGACCAACAGTTCAGCTAATCATTGATGAGGTAAAGGATGACAGGAGTTGGTATCATATTTATCCATGGCCTTGTCACAGGTAAACAAGAGAGTCCTGTGAGGGGAACAGGGTTCTTTGCAAGAAGGTGTTTCCTTGAACCCTGGGAAGGGGAAGACTTCTTAACCTTCCTGTTTTCCAGGAGCACAGGGAACAAAGTCTAACACTGCAGCAACCAAAAGGCCTGTCAACGAAATCCTCAGTTCAACCACTCGGAGCCCTCTCAACGCTGCCCAAACAGACTCCCCTCAAGGGCCTTATCATTCATCCCTTTGGGTCCAGTCCCCAATCCAAGGCACCCAAATCATGGATCACTAGAGCCTTAACTATTCCTACAAACCCTCAATCCACTTTCCCAGTGCACAGTGACACCAAGCAGCCCTTCATTCACTCCAGAGGGTGACCTCTGGGCTCCCTCTCTCCCAGCGCCTGCTGTCGCCGCCCCGGCTCCCCGCCTCCAAAAAAAAAAATCCTTCCCTCCACTGGTTTCACAACAATTCATCCCTTCCTAACCCCAAATTATTGATTTCCACAGACATTCCAATATCTCAACCCTCAAGTGACCCCCAAATTAATCAGCTTCATGGTCTGCTTCACAGTCCCTTCATCGCCCACCACCACCGGAGGCCTCTCCCGGACCCCCAAATCTCCCTCCAGACTCCCACACCACCGACACTTACACCCAACCCTACAGACCCCAGTCCTCCAAACCTTGCCCCTCATCCCGCTCCCTCCCGCTCCGCTCTGCTCTGCCACCTCTAGCCCTTACCCCGCGCCGCCCCGCCCCCTATGCCGCCCTATGCCCCTCCCCCACAGCCTCACCCGCAACGTACCCCCGCACCTGCACCGGAATCGAAGCCTGCGCAGCAGGAAAATCCTTCCGAGCCTCCCCCAGTTCCCGGCTCCGGAGCTGGTTCGTACACACGCCGGCGTCGCCCCAGGCCGGTCCGCGCCGGGGTCATCACACGGCCCCAGTCGGACGCAGAGGCCACAAGCAGCCCACAGCCCCGTCCCCGCCCCAGCCCCAGCCCCCCACAACCTTACCCCTCTGGTCTACAGAACCGAGGCGGACGCGGCTGGGCCTCGGCAGTGTCCACGCAGAACTACATTTCCCAGAGTCCCACTCGCTTTAGAACTACATTTCCCAGAGGGGCTTGCGGCGCGCCCCCCTGAGGGACAGGTGTGCTCTTTCCTGTTGCAAAACGCTTTGTGGCTGAGCTGTAAGGTACAGGGGGCGCTTCCTTCATAATCTGCACACAGTCCTTTTCATTTTTGATCATGCGTAAGTGTTAAGACGCTTCAGTCATGTCTGACTCTTTGTGACCCCATGGTCTTTAGCCTACCGGGCTCCTTCTTCCATGGAATTCTCCAGGCAAGAACACTGGAGTGGGTTGCCATTTCTTTCTCCAATGCATGAAAGTGAAAAGGGAAAGTGAAGTCGCTCAGTTGTGTCCGGCTCTTGGCGACCCCATGGACCGCAGCCTACCAGGCTCCTCCGTCCATGGGATTTTCCAGGCAAGAGTACTGGAGTGGGTTGCCATTGCCTTCTCCATTGGTTGCTTTAGGTACAGTTAATCTTCAGTTCCAGGGTACATTTGTTCCCATTTCTTTGAGGCCAATTCTCAGCACTCTGGCAACAGGACCCATTATGTTGTGGGTACAGTCTGGTCATCATGTAGTTAACTTTTTCACCCTGGTGTTTTTCGTATCTATAAGACTGCTCCCGGGATATGATTCAGAATATTATCTATAGCCCTTGAGAAAGAACTGAAGGTCCTTGACTATGCTTAATGACTATATTATTATTATTTGATCTCCTTTGACTGTTTTCCTTTGTTTCTGCATTTCTCATTTCTCCAATTAAACTTATTCTTTGACTAAAGTTTTCCACAGACAAAAGGCAGGCAGAGGACATGGTGGGTAAGGACTCTAGGGTCCTGTTCCATTTCAAAACCACAGAAAGAGAATGGAAGATCAGGGAAGCTGAGACTGAGAAGAAATTGTTATAAAAAAGACAATTTTTAAATGGAGAAATAATTTTTCTAAGCATATTCCATATAAATCAATGAACAAATTCAATATCTAAAATGATCTGTTTCCAAGATTGGGAATAAAATAAATAGGAGTACTTTTCTACCCAAAGCTTAGAACTTAAGTAGAAAAAAAAAATTAGACATGCAAGGAGGAAACAAAGAATGACGTGCTATAAAGGCCATAAGAATAATTTACATGGTTCAGATTACAAGTCCTACTGCAGTTCATAAATATGGTGAGATCAAAATTCACTGGGACAGACAAGAATGAATTTTGAGGCTTTGCAATATGACTTGAGCATTGAAAATGTCACACAGTGCTTTCTCATGCTGTGACTGTCCCAGGATGAATTCATGTATCAGGGGAATCAGTAATTCTAGAAATAGAGGACCTAAGAAATTTTATTTTTGCCTTCCTTACATCCATTCCTTTTCTTCTGATAATTTATCTCAATTTCTCTTTAGGAAACAAGCTTTCTCCTATGCTTGATCTATGTGGTTTCAGTGGAGCTCCAGACAAGGAAGTATTGGTTTTATACAATAAGCCAAGGGCTAGATCATTGGTCATTGTGACTCTTGTTCAGGGAAAGGAGACTGACTCTGTGAGAGTCAATCCCCATATATTTTCCAGAACTATTATGAAAGAAGTGTCAGTTTTCCTCTGCTACTTCATGAGGAAAGTTTGACTGAAAATGAGGCCAACCAGAAAGAATGGAGAAAGGGAGAAAGTAGTGTAATGCTGATTGAAGTTTTGAGTCAAGTCATTCCTGAAGACTACTGCCTGTTCCTTTCAGTTATTATATAAGAGCTATAATTTATTTTATAATTTACACATTATATTGGAGAAGGAAATGGCAACCCACTCCAGTATCTTGCCTGGAAAATCCCATGGACAGAGGAGTCTGGTGGGTTACAGTCCATGGGGTCGCAGAGAGTCAGATCCGACTGAGCGATATATAATACCTATGTTATATACATTTATGATATCTTCCCAGGTGGTGAGGGGGAAAGAAAGTACATTTATATACATTACATATATGTTTATATATTATATATATACATTTATATATGAGAGCTAATACATTTTCTCTATTAGTTTAAGCTAATCTGAGCTATATTTCTGGCATTTGCATCCAAACGAATCTTAAAAATTTTAATGCATTAATTAAGCATGGTTTTTCTGATCTCACAGAGACAACAGTGAGTGGTGGTTTGAACCAGAATCTTAGTTCCCTGCTTCCCTTAGTTCCCAGTTCAAGAAATGAACCTGAGGTAGCTGGGGTGAAAACCAGGAATTCTAACCACCAGAGGTTAGAGGCTAGATTTGAAGCTTCTCTGGCTCTTGTCCCTGTTGAAAAACAAGTGTTTCAGGGAGACAAAAACTTGAAAACAGGCACAAAATTTATTATTAGGGACACAGCATAACATGTGAGAGAGCACACAGAGAAGCATTTTATTTATTTAAGACAAAAACAGGGCAGAAACATGCACCCAGAGAAGAGGGCGGGCATCCTGCTTAACAAGGAGTGTGCCATCCGAGGGTGGTTCTTCTGGGTCTTTGTTTTTCTCTGGCCAATTATCTCGCTTCTTTCTCCCCATCTGACCTGGACCAGAGCTCTCCCCAATTTGCATGTACATCTTTTGGCCTATTATGGGATAGCACCCCCTTCCTTTTTGACCCCTGAGGAGCCTTTCTGTGCATGCGCGGTCAGGGCAGGTCTCCTTGATCTCAAAAGTGATAGACGTGGTCGTCTTATCTATTTTCTTCAGCAGAGTTCGGCTCCTGCCTTAAACTGTTTGCTTTTTAGTGTCAAGGAAAACAAAACTTCAATTTACTCATCTTGACAAATTCCAATTGCTCAGCCCTGTAGCCCATCTACCTTGTACTTCATTTCCAGCATCAATTCCCATGCCAATTAAAACAAATGACAACAAAAACCTAAGCTAAATCGCTGAAAAATACAGAAACAAATAGGTATGCATTTATTCATTGTTGTAGCTTTACTTCCTTTTTGCATGCAGTTGCCCCGATCACTGTCCCTAATCTTCTATGAATAGAATGGTTATCTCTGTGTTGTATTCTATCATACCTTACACACTCTAATGTTCTCCTTAGTTTCCTCTTTGCTATACACTGTCATTAATTATTCTTACAGCTATCTATTTCTGTCACACACTTTCCCAAGACTTCCTGCCATTTCATTATAAACCAATATCAATCCTAGGACCTCGTCCCTAAAAATAGTTCTGCACTGTTTTAAGGCAGTAGCAGTTTTATATTATAACAAAAGGTTCAGAATTATGAATAAGGGGAATTAATCCAATTCCCCTTAGAATTAGACTAAGGTCTAATATGGTAAGATCTCAAAAGACAGTAGGATTAGGGATTATTCATTTAAATTTACTTAAATGACATAAAATGACAATTCAAATGGGAGAACAGCCTAAGAAAGATCTTAAGTGCTGAGTTTCCTTCCATCAGAGAACAGGGCATAGAGCATTAGGGATTTGTTAAGAATACAGTTTGTTTGGGAATTTTATGAGATCATAATAGCGACTGAGCAGTTCTGGGTTCAGATAGAAAGGCAAGATTAAATTGAAGGTAAGTGGAATAAAAGAGCTCAGGATTTGGATTTCTAGTGATGTAGACATTTACAGTACATTGCATTTTCACTTCAATTCAGTTCAAAGTATTTTCTAATTTTCCTGTGATTTCTTCTTTGAGTTAGCAATTACTTGAAACTGTGTTTTTTCATTTCCAAAAACCTGGGGACTTCCTACATTTTTCTAGGGTTTATTTCTAATTTAGTTCTACCATTGTCAGAAAATATACTTTTAATGGGTCAGTCTTTTCAAATTTATTGAGATTTATTTTGTGATCCAACATAGGACTATCTTGGAGAATGCCCCATGTGCATGTAAAAGTTATGTATATTTAATATCTTTAGTTACAGTGTTCTATATATGTCAGTTACTTTGAGTGGATTCACAGTATTATTTCACTTTTTTTCTGTCCTTGCTAATTTTGGATAATTTTTTTTCTTTTATCTTTACTATTTCCTCTGCTTTGCCTTTTTTAGGTTTACCTTGTTTGGGGTTTTTTTTAATATATATATTTATTTATTTTGCCTGCTCTAGGTTTTCATTGTTGTGTGGGGCTTTCTCTAGTTGTGGTTCACAGGTTTCTCATTACACTAGCTTCTCTTGTTGCAGAGCACGGGCTGTAGGTGCCTGGGCTTCAGCAGTTTCCCCAAGTGGTGGCAGGAGTTGCTGCTCACCTCCTTTGGCGTGCAGGCTCAATAGTTCTGGCACCTGGGCTTAGTTGCCCCGAGGGATGTGGGCTCTTCCTGAAACCAGGGATCTAACCTATGTCCCCTGCATTGCAAGGCAGATTCTTAACCACTGGACCACTAGGGAAGCCCTAGGCTTACTTTGTTCTTTAGCTTTTTGAGAATTCAATTCTTATTGTTTTGTTTTTACTGTTATAACTACTATAATTACTTATGCTATGCTATGCTTAGTCACTCAGTTGTGTCCAACTCTTTGCAATCCCATAGACCATAATCCACCAGACTCCTCTGGCCATGGGATTCTCTAGGCAAGAATACTGGAGTGGATTGCCATTTCCTACTCCATATAATTACTTAAGATTATGAAATCTCCTGTCATCATTGCTCGTAGTTTCTCCCACAAATTAATGCATAGTGTTGTCTACAGTTTTGTATTTCCCTATTTGCTGTCAGTTGAAGATAAGACTTTTTAAAAACAATTTTTTTTCAGACAGAAAGACCTTTTTAAATTATGCTTTCAATTTATAGTTAATATTGCCTAGCATATCAGTAAACAAAGGATATTGCAGCCTTCAAGCCATCACATTACAGCTACCTGACTGTGAGCCTTGAGGGGGTCTCAGGATGAGAAAACACAGACTACTGGCCCCAGATAGCTGAGGTGCATATCAAAGGAATGATTTCAGTGAGCACAGATTATTGTATCTTCCCATAGATGGAAAAGCAGTAAATCCCTTAACTTGAGCTATCTAGTTTTCTTTAATCAATAGTCTTTTGATGTTCCAACGACTAGATCTTTGTTGCAAAAACTCCTACCTATCCTGACTTCCCCTTGCCTCTTCAGAGCAGTCCCCTCTCAGAGTTATCTGAGCTGCTGTGTCCCAGGCTTAAGTCCTCAGTTTTGCCCACAGAATCAAACAGAACACTAACTTTCAGGTTGTGCATTTTTTTCCAGTTGACTATTGTTTGCTCTGTCTTAGACAACCGCACGTTTGTGTGTCCCAATATTGATGTACTTCTACTTCTCATCTACTATACTTTCTCCTCTATAAAGTTGGTAACTATTATTTCGTGCACTGATATTCAGTATAACACTGATATACTATTTTATAACCCTGTGCACTGCGCCTCATAGTCTCACACGGTGTCGTTCTCTGCTGTGCCTTCCTCTACGAACTCTACCTGGTTTGGCCTCAAGACCGAACCACCGGCCACTGTCCAGACGCTAGCTCTTCTCTGAGCAGCGGAGGAAACGACCTATACCGACTCTCTTAGAGCCCGCCCACCTTTCCCATGAGGCCTCGCCCGTCTATCCAGGTCCTCTTCCTGCACAGAGGATTCTGGGAGATGTAGTTTTCTGCCCGCCGCTGGTCGTCACGTGACGTACTTCCGCCTGCGCCGCCCTGCGGCTGTGAAGGAGTACGCGCTTAACGGGCTGTATCCGTCAGGGCTTCTGTGCTCAGGGGCGGGGCGGGGGCGTTCTGTTACAGAGACTGCGGAGCTAGCTGAGACGCGAAGTTATCCTGGCCCAGAAACGTCCTGTGCGAAACAGGATCTTGACCAGCTGAGCCCCCACGGTCGATCCCGGCGTAGAAGCAGCCAGCCCGGCCTCGGTCCCTCCTGCATCAGAGCTACAGAGCGGTACAAACTCATTGTCCAAGTTCCCTCTGCCCGGGCCCGGAAGCCCCTTCCCTAAGAGGGACTCAGCCCCGGAGGGGCAGGTGCCTGGTGCCCGCGGACCCCCTCTTGGTGGGCGGGGTGGGACCAGCAGGGATATCCTCAGAGTTCGGTTCTCTCCTCCGCAGCCTGCACGAAACAGCCCGGGATGGCCACCAGGTTCCCTACAGCTTCGTGTTCGGTAAGTAGGGACTTTTTCACTTAAGAAAGCTGACTCGGCCGTGAGGGCGGACCTCTTCATCCCTTCACGGTCACACCAGGGCCTGAACTCACATATTCCCCGCCATCCCCCTGAGTCTCCAGAAACGTTCCTTGTCTTCTGGCACTTGGTGTCCGGTGCCTTGTCCGTGGGCAGTTACTCTGCTTTGTTGTCTACAGCGGACCCTGAATTCTGAGGGCAGTGAGGGCCCTTGTGAAGGAAATGATCCTCTATCGTTTCAGGTTTTCCACACACAAGTATAGAGTTGTCTTCGCGTCCAGATTTCAGGGCATCAGCAGGGAAATTATCTCCTTTTTGTTCATTAGCTTGTTCAGATGTTTGTATACTGAGTACCCTCGTGAGCTGGATCCAGAGATTGATGCTGGCAGTGCAAAGAAATCACGTACGTTTCTTGTTTTAGAGGAGCTGTGGTCTGGCGCACAGAGTCGTTGGGCAGGATGGCGGGGAAGGAGTTTAAGGATTCAAAGCGGGAAGGAGCAGTGTTGTGAGAGGAGAGAGCCAGTGGACCCTCTGGACCGTGCAGGTGGTTGGAGGACTGAACCAGAGGGAGACTTAACAGCGAATGCTGAAATCCTGAGCTGTTGGTACACCGGTGATGTGTCCGGTCTTGAGAACACTGTTGGAAGAAGTATCCAGGGACAGAGTGTATGTAGCTTTTTTTATTTTTCCCTTTCCTTCTTTTAAGATTTATTTATCTTTGCCTGTGGCTGGGGGTGGTGGCGGCGGGGGTAGGTCTTCCTTGCTGCTCCGGCTTTCTCTAGTTGCAGTGAGTGGGGGCTACTCTCTAGTTGCAGCGTCTGGGCTTCTCATTGCGGTGACTTCTCTTGTGGTGCACAGGCTCTGGGGCAAGCGGGCTTCAGTAGTTGCAACATGTGCGCTTAATAGTTATGGTCCCTGGTCTCTAGAGCAGGGGCTCAGTAGTTGAGGTGCAAGGGATTAGTTGCCCCGAGGCATGTGGGATCTTCCTGGACCAGGAATCAAATCCATGTCCTCTACAGTGGCAGGTGGATTCTTTACCACTAGACCTCAGAGTGTAGCTTTGTAGGTATTTTAATATGTGGTGCCTACAGTTGAGTCTGTAGCTCAGGTGGGAGTTTTCAACTAACATGTACCGATTAAAGGCACCTATGTTAGTGCCTTTAACAATAGGAGTTATAGGTATAGGAGTAGAGCACCAAAAAGGACCAAATAGAGGCCTCAGGACAATGACAAGGGCTGCATTAAAGAGGGGCTGGGGTGCAGGAGAGGTGAGAGAACATTTGGAGAGTGGTTTTTCCCCTACAAACTTGAGAAAAGAGAACTTCTTAGAAGCCATGATGTGAAATTCCTTGAAAGTATTTCATAAGGCCAAAAGGTGCTTCTTGGATTTCAGAATTTATAGGTCTAAAGCACTTTTTCCAGAGCAAACAGAATACCGGGTGTGCTACAGATATTCACCTCCTAAGAGGTGAAGGAATTGCATTAGGCTGTGGACAGCAGGATGTAAAGAAGTGATTAGTAATAGTATAGGTGGTGGTGGTTGTTCAGTCACTCAGTCATTTCTGACTGTTTGCGACCCCATGAATTACAGCACACGAAGCTTCCCTGTCCTTCACTATCTCCCAGAATTTGCTCAAATTCATGTCCGTGGAGTCTGTGATGCCATCCGACCATCTCATCCTCTGTCACCCCCTTCTCCTGCCCTCAGTCTTTCCCAGCATCAGGGTCTTTTCCAGTGAGTCGGCTTTTCACATCAGGTGGCCAAAGTATTGGAGCTTCAGCTTCAGCATCAGTCAGTCTTTCCAGTGAATATGCAGGGTTGATTTCCTTTAGGAGTGTAGGTGGCACTAATGGTAAAGAACCTGAGTGCCAACGCAAGAGACAAAAGAGATGCAGGTTTGATCCCTGGGTCTGGAAGATCCCCTGGAAAAGGAAATGGCAACCCTTGCCAGTATTCTTGCCTGGAAAATCCCATGGACAGGAGCCTGGTGGGCCAGAGACCATGGGGTCAGAATGAGTCAGACATGACTGAAGCGACTTAGCACATGGACAGCAGGATGTAAAGAAGCAATTAGTAATAGTACAGTAATAGTATTTTTTTTAGGTGATCAAGTATGACAGGAAGGGTTTTGGTGTCAGGGGGAAAGGATTTCATTAAGGTGGCCTGAGGGATACAGTTAACCTCAAAAACCAATTAACTTTTTGTCTTTAAACAATAATTATACAGAAAGTACAATGAGAGAATGTATTTGCAATAGCAATTAAGAAATATAAAATAAATGAACATTATAAGTGTACTGCTGCTGCTAAGTCGCTTCAGTCATGTCCAGCTCTGTGCGACCCCATAGACGGCAGCCCACCAGGCTTCGCCTTCCTTGGGATTCTCCAGGCAAGAACACTGGAGTGGGTTGCCATTTCTTTCTCCAATGCATGAAAGTGAAAAGTGAAAGTGAAGTCGCTCAGTCGTGTCCGGCTCTTGGCGACCCCATGGACTGCAGCCTACCAGGCTCCTCCGTCCATGGGATTTTCCAGGCAAGAGTACTGGAGTAGGTTGCCATTGCCTTCTCCATTATAAGTGTACAGGACCTATTAATAAAGAAGACTTTACAATTATTGAATAACATTAATAGACACCACTCTTGGCCTAGGCACTTTGTGTGTGTGACATCATTAAAGTCTCAGGGCCCTTTGAGACAAGTATGTCCCCATTGTACAGCTGAGGAAACTGGTGAGGCTGCCCACAGTCCCAAACTAGTAAGGGAAATGAGACGAGGGTGGCAGAGCTAAGATGCAGACCCACGCAGAGTGTCTTCAGAGTCAGTGCTCTTATTGCCCTTAGGACCTAAGAGACTTTGACAAATGTAAACTGTATTTCCTTATTTTTGAGTGCATGTATTTAGCAAACATTTATTGACTCTTATGCCAGGTAATTTTCTAGGGTGTGTAGGGATGAACAAGATTAACAGGGCCCATAACCCCATGGAGGGTGTGGGAGGTGGTAAGACATATCAGAGGAACATCATGAACAAAACTGTGGGTGTTTGTGCACATGAGAGTGGCTGGGTGGCTACTTGTCTTGGGGCAGCATTTAAGCAGAATCTGATTGACAACTTGATGATCATGGGCAGATGAAGGCACAGAACATGACGCATTCCAGGCTTTGGAGGCAGCTAAGTTGGTGGCCTTGCCGTGAGAACCAGCAGATGCATTGTGTAGTGGAAAGAAGGCATATGGCCAGAATGGGGAGCATGTGAGAGCAGGGCTAGCTTGTGAAGGGCCCTTTAAGTGTGCAAACGATCATCTGGAGAGCCCAAGGAGTTTATTGTATTTTATGTTTTATTTTGAAATGATTTCAAAACTAAAGAAGTGGCAAAAGTAGAATAAAATAACCTCCTGTATTATATTAAAAAAAAAAAACACTCTTCACTCAGATTCCCCCATTGTTATTTTGCCAAGTTAGCTCTGTTATTCTTTCTTTACTTGTGTATGAGTGTGTTTGTGTATGTGAATTGATATAAAAAGAACCACAGAGACTGAAGTTCAATGTTACTTTCTACCAGAGTGGGTTTCCCCTTTGCTTTGTTGTACAGATGGGGAGTGACTGATCATTTCATCTAAACAGGCATCAAGCTGGTTTGGGACTGGATTGCTGCTTTAGTTGAATCACCTTGTTTTCAAGGGTGTGCTGATCGCAGGCTCCTTCCTCGCGTACTTTGTGCCCTTGGTGCCTCGAAACCATGGGAGAATCAGTCTGCCTTTCCTGCTCAGTTCCTGCACTGACCACGCTCAGCAAACACTTGGTGGGAAGAGCCTGCTGTCCAGGGTGGGCACCGCAGGGTCTACTGGTTTCTTTTTCTCTTGGTGTCATCCTCTGTCTCAGCTGAGCCCACCCTGCCTATTCTCAGGCTGGACAAATGCCCTCAGCGAAGTAAACAGCCAGAGCACTCTTAGCTTATCTCGGAAGAGCTCTCCCCTCTTTGGAATTTGGCTCATTTAGTTCTCCTTTCATCCGTGGGTCTCGATGTTCATGGATTGTAATTTACCATTAATTTTCTAGTTGTAGCAGCTATAGTCCAAATGTATAATTTTATTTATCGTGAATGAGTATTAGAAAATACTTACCATTAGATGAAATAAAATGCAATATCTTCGTATTTTGATAATACATTGAAATTATAAATTAATTTGTTGAGATATTTATACCATATTGAATCTATATATCATAAATGTTACTCAATTACTCAGGTCCTTGTAAACTCAGGTTTCTTTTTTCTTTTTTAAAAAAATATGAATATATTTGAAATATAGTTGATACACCATATTATGGTATTTTCAGATGTACTACATAGTGATTTGACATTTGCATACATTATGAAATGATCTCCGCCCCAAGTCTAGTAATCTGTCCCCATATGATATTATTGACCATATTCTTTATGCTGAATCCCCATGGCTAATTTGTTCTATAACTAGAGATTTGTACCTCTTAATCCCCTTCACCTGTTTCACCATCCTTCCACCTCTGGCGACCACCTTTTTGGTATCTGTATTTATGTGTCTGGTTTTGTTCTGTTTATTTGTTCATTTAATCTTTTAGATTCCACATGTAAGGTCATATGGTATTTGTATTTCTGTCTGATTTATTTCACTTAGCATAATACCTTCTAGTTCTAGCCATGTTGTTACAGATGGCAAGATTATGGGTTTTCTTTTAATGGATGAGTAATATTCTAGTATGTGTGTGTGTCTGTGTGTTGTATGTTTATCTATTCATCTGTCAGTAGATACATTGCTTCCTGTATCTGGGCTATTGTGTTTTCTTTTTTTATTTTTTAATTGATGGATAATTGCTTTACAGAATTTTGTCGTTTTCTGTCAAACCTCAACATAAATCAACCCCCTGCCTCTTGAACCACCCTCCCATTTCCCTCCCCATCCCACCATTCTAGATTGATACAGAGCCTCTGTTTGAGTTTCCTGAGACATATAGCAAATTCCTGTTGGCTATCTATTTTATATATGGTGATGTAAGTTTCCATATTACTGTCTCCATACACACCCTCTCCTTACCTCTCCCCATGTCCATAAGTCTATTTTCTATGTCTGTTTCTCCATTGCTGCCCTACAAATAAATTCTTCAGTACCATCTTTCTGCTGCTGCTGCTAAGTCGCTTCAGTCATGTCCGACTCTGTGCGACCCCATAGATGGCAGTCCACTAGGCTCCTCTGTCCCTGGGATTCTCCAGGCAAGAATACTGGAGTGGGTTGCCATTTCCTTCTCCAACGCATGAAAGTGAAAAGTGAAAGTGAAGTCGCTCAGTCGTGTCTGACTCTTAGCGACCCCATGGACTGGAGCCTACCAGGCTCCTCCATCCATGGGATTTTCCAGGCAAGAGTACTGGAGTGGGGTACCATCTTTCTAGATTCCATATTTATGCATTAGTATATGATATTTATCTTTCTCTTTCTGACTTACTTCACTCTGTACAATAGGCTCTATGTTCATCCACCTCATTAGAACTGATTCAAACACATTCCTTTTTATGGCCAAGTAATATTCCATTGTGTTTTTGTACCACAACTTCATCCATTCATCTGTCGATGGACATCTAAGTTGCTTCCATGTTCTAGCTATTATAAATAGTGCTGCAGTGAACCATGGGATACAAGTGTCCTTTTCAATTTTGGTTTCCTCAGGGTATATGCCTAGGAGTGGGATTGCTGGGTCATATGGTGGTTTTATTCTTAGTTTTCTGAGAAATCTCCATACCATCTTCCGTAATGGCTGTATCAATTTACATTACCACCAACAGTGCAGAATGGTTCCCTTTACCCCACACCCTCTCCAGCATTTGTTGTTTGTAGACTTTCTAATGAGGGCCATTCTGACCAGGGTGAGATGATATCTCATTGTAGTTTTGATTTGCACTTCTCTGATGATGAGCGATGTTGAGCATCTTTTCATGTGTTTGTTAAGCATCTGCATATCTTCTTTGGAGAAATATCTGTTTAGGTCTTTTCCCCACTTTTTGATTGGGTTGTTTTTCTGGCATTGAGTTGTACGAGCTGCTTATGTATTTTGGAAATTAATCCTTCGTCAGTTGTTTCATTTACTATTATTGTCTCCCATTGTGAGGGTTGCCTTTTCACCTTGCTTAGAGTTTCTTTTGCTGTGCAAAAGCTTTTAAGTTTAATCAGGTCCCACTTGTTTACTTTTGTTTTTATTTCCATTACTCTAAGAGGCAGGTCATAGAAGATCTTGCCTTGATTTATGTCATCAAGTGTTCTGTCTATGTTTTCCTCTAAGAGTTTTATATTTTCTGGTCTTACATTTAGGTCTTTAATCCATTTTGAGTTTATCTTTGTGTATGGTGTTAAGAAGTGTTCTAATTTCATTCTTTTACATGTAACTGTCCAGTTTTCCAAGCACCTTTTATTGAAGAGGCTTTCTTTGCCCCATTGTATATTCTTGCCTCCTTTGTCAAAAATAAGGTACCCATAGGTGCAAGGGTTTATTTCTGGGCTTTCTATCTTGTTCCATTGGTCTATATTTCTGTTTTTGTGGCAGTACCTTATTGTCTTGATGACTATAGCTTTGTAGTATAGTGTGAAGTCAAGAAGCTTGATTCCTCCACCTCCATTCTTCTTTCTCAAGACTGCTTTGACTATTCAGGGTCTTTTGTATTTCCAAATGAATTGTGACATTTTTTGTTCTGCTGCTGCTGCTGCTAAGTCGCTTCAGTCGTGTCCGACTCTGTGGGACCCCATGGACTGCAGCCTACCAGGCTTCTCCGTCCATGGGATTCTCCAGGCAAGAACACTGGAGTGGGTTGCCATTTCCTTCTCCAGTGCATGAAAGTGGAAAGTGAAAGTGAAGTCGCTCAGTCCTGTCTGACTCTTAGCAACCCCATGGACTTCAGCCTACCAGGCCCTCCATCCATGGGATTTTCCGGGCAACAGTACTGGAGTGGGGTGCCATTGCCTTCTCCCTTTTTGTTCTAGTTCTGTGAAAAATACCGTTGGTGATTTGATAGAGATCTCATTGAATCTGTAGATTGCATTCAGTAGTATAGTCATTTTCACAATATTGATTTTTCCTACCCAGAATATCTCTCCATCTGTTTTCTGTTTATGTCATCTTTCTTGCTTTCTTTCATTAGTGTCTTATAATTTTCTGTGTACAGTTCTTTTGTCTCCTTAGGTAAGTTTATTCTTAGATATTTAATTATTTTTGTTGCAGTGGTGAATGGGATTGAGTCCTCAATTTCTCTTTCTGATTTTTCATTGTTAGTATATAGGAATGCAAATGATTTATCTGTATTGATTTTGTATCCTACAACTTTGCTAAATTCACTGATTAGCTCTAGTAGTTTTCTGATAGTCTCTTTCAGGTTTTCTATGTGCAGTATCATGTCATCTGCAAACAGTGAAAGCTTTACTTCTTCTTTTCCGATCTAGATTTCTTTTATTTCTTTTTCTTCTTTGACTGCTGTAGCTAGGACTTCCAAAACTATGTTGAATAATAGCAGTGAAAGTAGACACCCATGTCTTGCTCCTGATCTTAGGGTGAATGCTTTCAGTTTTTCACCATTTAAAATAATGTCTGCTGTGAGCTTATCATATTTGGACTTTACTATGTTGAGGTAAGTTCTTTCTGTGCCCATTGTTTTGGAGAATTTTAATCATCAATGGGTGCTGAATTTTGTTAAAGGCTTTTTTTACATCTGTTGAAATTATTGTATGGTTTTTATCCTTCAGTTTGTTAATATGGTGTATCACATTGATTGGTATGCATGTATTGAAGAATTCTTGCATCCCTGGAATAAACCCAGCTTGATCATGGTGTGTGAGCTTTTTAATGTGTTGTTGAATTCTGTTTGCTAAAATTTTGTTGAGGATTTTTCATGTGTTCATCAGTGATATTGGCCTGTAGTTTTCTTTTTTTGTGTTGTCTTTGTTTGGTTTTGGTATCCGGGTGATGGCCTTGTTGAATGAGTTTGGAAGTGTTCCTTCCTCTGCAATTTTTTGAAAGAGTTTCAGAAGGACTGGCATTAGCTCTACTCTAAATGTTTGATAGAATTCTCCTGTGAAGCCATCTCCTGTGGGCTTTTGTTTTTTGGGAGATTTTTTATTGCAGTTTCGATTTCAGTGCTTGTAATTGAGTTGTTCATAATTTCTGTTTCTTCCTGGTTCAGTGTTGGAAGATTGAACGTTTCTAAAAATCTGTCCATTTCTTCCAGGTTATCCATTTTATTGCCATAAAGTTGTTCATAATAGTCTCTTATAATCTTTTGTATTTTTCTGTTGTCTATTGTAACCTCTCCTTTTTCATTTCTAATTTTGTTGATTTGATTCTTCTCTCTATTTTTTCTAGATAAGTCTGGCTAAGGGTTTGTCAATTTTGTTTATCTTCTCAAAGAGCCAGCTTTTAGTTTTATTAATCTTTACTATTGTTTCTTTCACTTCTTTTTCATTTATTTCTGCTTGGATCTTAATGATTTCTTTCCTTCTACTGATTTTTGGGGGTTTTTTTGTTCTTTTTCAAGTTGTTTTAGGTATAAAGTTAGGTTGTCTATTCAATGTTTTTCTTGTTTCTTGAGGTTGGATTGTATTGATATAAACTTCCCTCTTAGAACTGCCTTTGCTGCATCCCATAGGTTTTAAGTTGTCATGTTTTCATTGTCATTTGTTTCTAGGAATTTTTTTATTTGCTCTTAGATTTCTTCAGTAACCTGTTCATTAATTAGAAGCATATTGTTTAATCTCCATGTGCTTGTGTTTTTTACAGTTTTTTTCTTGTAATTGATATCTAGTCTCATAGCATTGTGGCCAGAAAAGATGTTTGATATGATTTCAATTTTCTTAAATTTACTGAGGTTTGATTTGTGACCCAAGGTGTGGTCTATCCTGGAGAATGTTCCACGTGCACTTGAAAAGAAGGTGTATTTTTCTGCATTTGGATGGAATGTCCTGAAGATAATGAGATCCATCTCATCTAATGTATCATTTTAAGACTTGTGTTTCCTTATTAATATTCTGTTTTGATGATCTGTCCATTGGTGTTAAAGTCTCCTACTATTATTGTGTTACTGTCAATTTCTCCTTTTATGTCTGTTAGTGTTTGTCTTATGTATTGAGGTGCTCCTATGTTGGGTACATAGATATTTACAATTGTTATGTCTTCCTCTTGGATTGATCCTTTGATTATTATATAGTGACCTTCCTTATCTCTTGTAATCTTCTTTATTTTAAGGTCTACTTTGTCTGATATGAGGATTGCTACTCCAGCTTTCTTTTGCTTCCCATTTGCATGGAATATATTTTTCCATCCTCTCACTTTCAGTCTGTATGTGTTTTGAGGTCTGAAGTGGGTTTCTTGTGGGCAGCATATATATGGATTTTGTTTTTGTATCCATTCAGCTAGTCTGTCTTTTGTTGGAGCATTTAATCCATTAATGTTTAAAGTAATTACTGATATATATGTTACTACTTCCATTTTCTAATTGTTTGGGGTTGATTTTGTAGATCTTTTTTCTTCTGTTGTATTTCTTGACTGTATAAGTCCATTTAACATTTGTTGTAAAGCTGGTTTTGTGGCCCTGAATTCTCTTTAACTTTTGCTTGTCTGAAAAGCTTTTGATTTCTCCATCAATTTTGAATGAGATACTTGCCAGGTAGAGTAATCTTGGTTGTAGACTTTTCCTTTTCAGTACGTTAAATATATGCTGCCATTCCCTTCTGGCTGGCAGAGTTTCTGCTGAAAGATCAGCTGTTAAACGTATGGGGTTTCCTTTGTATGTTACTTGTTGCTTTTCCCTTGCTGCTTTTAATATTCTTTCTTTGTGTTTAATCTTTGTTAGTTTGATTAGTATGTGTCTTGGCATGTTTCTCCTTGGGTGTGTTCTGTATGGAACTCTTTGCACCTCTTAGATTCGATTGACTATTTCCTTTTCCATCTTGGAGAAATTTTCAGCTATAATTTCTTTAAAAATTTTCTCACGCATTTTCTTTTTCTCTTCTTCTGGGAGCCCTATAATTCAAATGTTGGTGTGTATGATATTGTCCCAGAGATCTCTGAGACTGTCTTCAACTCTTTACATTCTTTTTACTTTATTCTGCTCTTCAGAAGTTATTTCCACCATTTTATCTTCCAGCTCACTGATTCATTCTTCTGCTTCAGATATTCTGCTATTGATTCCTTCTAGAGTATTTTTAATTACCGTAATTGTGTTGTTTTTCTCTGTATGTTTATTCTTTAATTCTTCTAGGTCTTTGTTAATTGTTTCTTGCATTTTCTCAATTCTGTGTTCGAGGGTTTTGATAATCTTTACTATCATTATTCCAAATTCTTTTTCAGGTAGTTTTCCTATTTCCTCTTCATTTATTTGAACTTCTGTGTTTCTAGTTTGTTCCTTTATTTGTGTAGTACTTCTCTGCCTTTTCATTGTGTTTTGTTTTTTTTTTTTAACTTATTGTGTTTGAGGTCTCCTTTTTCCAGGCTTCAAGGTTGAATTCTTTCTTCCTTTTGGTTTCTGCCCTTCTAAGTTTGGTCCAGTGGTTTGTGTAAGCTTTGTGTAGGTTGAGATTTGTGCAGAGGGCGAGTGAGGTGGTACTCCTGTCTGCTGATGATTGGGTTTGTATTTTTGTCTTGTTTGTTTGGATGAGGCATCCTGCATGGGGTGCTACTGGTGTTTGGGTGATGCCAGGTCTTGTATTCAAGTGGTTTCCTTTGTGTGAGTCCTCACTATTTGATACTCCCTAGAGTTAGGAGTTCTCTGGTAGTCTAGGATCTTGGAGTCAGTGCTCCCACTCCAAAGGCT
Organism: Bos indicus x Bos taurus; assembly: GCF_003369695.1. Taxonomy (NCBI): domain Eukaryota; kingdom Metazoa; phylum Chordata; class Mammalia; order Artiodactyla; family Bovidae; genus Bos; species Bos indicus x Bos taurus. Next base: position 28,765,615 of record NC_040092.1, on the reverse strand, counting down.
TAGGGTTTGATCTCTGGCCAGGAATGAAGATCCCATAGGTAGTTTGTTATGGCATTAAGTGAGATTAAAACAAATACCCGAAAACAAGAAACCAAAGATGAACCCCAGACAAATGGCAGTTACAAAATCAGGCAAATAATAATTAAAATAATGGAATATACAAACACACCTATAAGCACAGTCAAAACAGTCCAACAAAAATAAAGTACAGTAGATTGACCTAGTGAACAAAAGAAAACAAAAATGATATCTACCAGTTAACACAACTTAACTAAACCAAAAACTGGAAAATGAAACTAATGCAAGGTGCAAGTGGGAAATAAAGCAGTGAAACCAAAACTAACAAATATGAAAAGAGGGAAGAAAAGAAAAAATAGATATGTAAAGTTAAGCAGAGGTAGATAAAGAAGATTTATGTACATTAAAGATTAATTGTAAGGGGAAAAGAACAATAGGGAAGGCAAACAGTGAGTAAATGTAGAAAAAATAATAATAGGCTTAATTTTTTTAATTAAAACTAAAAAAAGAGAGAGAAAAAGAGAATAAAAGCAAAACTCCACAGAACCACAAAAGGCCAACATGGAGGCAGAGTTTTGTAACAACAATAAGAAGTGTGACTGAAAAAAAAAATCTCAAAAGCTTAATTAGATTCCATAGGGCTAGTAAAATTGGCAACTACAACAGAGGGAAAAAAGAAAGAAATCCAAAAGAAACTACCAAATAAGTAAAAATATAAGAATAGTAAATATTTTTCTTGAGTCAGTGCTGTCAGCATTCTTTCCCTTGCTGGGAGACACAGTCCACCTTGCCCCACTAGGGTGCCTTCCAACACTGCACTGGTTTCTGGACCTGATGTGGGGGGCAGCTCAGACTCTAATCTGGTCCTATTCCTCTGTGTTATTGTCTCCAGTGTCCACAACTATCAGAACTAGTGTGTTTTCTTTTGTGGGAGCTCTCAATGTCCTTTTATATATACCATAGATACAGAGTCTGCCTAGCTGATCATGTGAATTTAATCTGCAGCTGGTACAGCTGGTGGGAAGGTTTTGGGTCCTCTTCCTTAGCCACACTGCTCCTGGGTTTCATTTGTGGTTTTACTTCCACCTCTGCATGTGGGTTGTCCACTGGGGTTTGCTCCTGAGTCTGCCTTGGAGGACTTGGGTCTGCCCCAGTGAGGGCCAGGTGTGGAAGTAGTGCAGCTGCTTGAGTCACAGGGGTTTTGTAAGCATCAGGTACTCAGGGGGGTTGGCAGCTAGGGCAGCAGGAAATATAGTGCTCTAGAAAGGGACTGCAACCAGTATTGGCCAATACACTCCATCATTCTTGCCTGAAGTTGAACGGTTCTGTGAAGACCTACAAGACCTTTTAGAACTAACACTCAAAAAAGATGTCCTTTTCATTATAGGGGACTGGAATGCAAAAGTAGGAAGTCAAGAAACATCTGCAGTAACAGGGAAATTTGGCCTTGGAATACGGAATGAAGCAGGGCAAAGACTAATAGAGTTTTGCCAAGAAAATGCACTGCTCATAACAAACACCCTCTTCCAACAACACAAGAGACGACTCTACACATGGACATCACCAGATGGTCAACACCGAAATCAGATTGATTATATTGTTTGTAGCCAAAGATGGAGAAGCTCTATAGCGTCAGCAAAAACAAGACCAGGAGCTGACTGTGGCTCAGACCATGAACTCCTTATTGCGAAATTCAGACTGAAATTGAAGAAAGTAGGGAAAACCACTAGACCATTCAGGTATGACCTAAATCAAATCCCTTATGATTATACAGTTGAAGTGAGAAATAGATTTAAGGGACTAGATCTGATAGAGTGCCTGATGAACTATGGACTGAGGTTTGTGACATTGTACAGGAGACAGGGATCAAGACCATTCCCATGGAAAGGAAATGCTAAAAAGCAAAATGGCTGTCTGGGGAGGCCTTACGAATAGCTGTGAAAAGAAGAGAAGTGAAAAGCAAAGGAGAAAAGGAAAGATATAAACATCTGAACGCTGAGTTCCAAAAAATAGCAAGAAGAGATAAGAAAGCCTTCTTCAGCGATCAATGCAAAGAAATAGAGGAAAACAACAGAATGGGAAAGACTAGAGATCTCTTCAAAAAATCAGAGATACCAAAGGAACATTTCACACAAAGATGGGCTCGATAAAGGACAGAAATGGTATGGACCTAACAGAAGCAGAAGATATTAAGAAGAGATGGCAAGAATACACAGAAGAACTGTACAAAAAAGATCTTCACGACCCAGATAATCACGATGGTGCGATCACTCACCTAGAGCCAGACATCCTGGAATGTGAAGTCAAGTGGGCCTTAGAAAGGATCACTACGAACAAAGCTAGTGGAGGTGATGGAATTCCAATTGAGCTATTCCAAATCCTGAAAGATGATGCTGTGAAAGTGCTGCACTCAATATGCCAGCACATTTGGAAAACTCAGCAGTGGCCACAGGACTGGAAAAGGTCAGTTTTCATTCCAATCCCAAAGAAAGGCAATGCCAAAGAATGCTCAAACTACCACACAATTGCACTCATCTCACACGCTAGTAAAGTAATGCTCAAAATTCTCCAAGCCAGGCTTCAGCGATATGTGAACCGCGAACTTCCTGATGTTCAAGCTGGTTTTAGAAAAGGCAGAGGAACCAGAGATCAAATTGCCAACATCCACTGGATCATGGAAAAAGCAAGAGAGTTCCAAAAAAGCATCTATTTCTGCTTTATTGACTATGCCAAAGCCTTTGACTGTGTGGATCACAATAAACTGGAAAATTCTGAAAGAGATGGGAATACCAGACCACCTGATCTGCCTCTTGAGAAATTTGTATGCAGGTCAAGAAGCAACAGTTAGAACTGGACATGGAACAACAGACTGGTTCCAAATAGGAAAAGGAGTTCGTCAAGGCTGTGTATTTTCACCCTGTTTATTTAACTTATATGCAGAGTACATCATGAAAAACGCAGGACTGGAAGAAACACAAGCTGGAAACAAGATTGCCGGGACAAATATCAATAACCTCACATATGCAGATGACACCACCCTTATGACAGAAAGTGAAGAGGAACTAAAAAGCCTCTTGATGAAAGTGAAAGTGGAGAGTGTAAAAGTTGGCTTAAAGCTCAACATTCAGAAAACAAAGATCATGGCATCCGGTCCCATCACTTCATGGGAAATAGATGGGGAAACAGTAGAAACAGTGTCAGACTTTATTTTTCTGGGCTCCAAAATCACTGCAGATGGTGACTGCAGCCATGAAATTAAAAGGCGCTTATTCCTTGGAAGGAAAGTTATGACCAACCTAGATAGCATATTCAAAAGCAGAGACATTACTTTGCCAACAAAGGTCCGTCTAGTCAAGGCTATGGTTTTTCCTGTGGTCATGTATGGATGTGAGAGTTGGACTGTGAAGAAGGCTGAGCGCCGAAGAATTGATGCTTTTGAACTGTGGTGTTAGAGAAGACTCTTGAGAGTCCCTTGGACTGCAAGGAGATCCAATCAGTCCATTCTGAAGGAGATCCGCCCTGGGATTTCTTTGGAAGGAATGATGCTGAGGCTGAAACTTCAGTACTTTGGCCACTCATGTGAAGAGTTGACTCATTGGAAAAGACTCTGATGCTGGGAGGGATTGGGTGCAAGAAGAGAAGGGGACGACAGAGGACGAGATGGCTGGATGGCATCACTGACTCGATGGACATGAGTCTGAGTGAACCCTGGGAGTTGGTGATGGACAGGGAAGCCTGGCGTGCTGCGATTCATGGGGTCGCAAAGAGTCGGGCACGACTGAGCAACTGATCTGATCTGATTCTTGCCTGAAGAATCCCACTGACAGAATCCTGGCAGGCCACAGTCCACAGGGTCGTAAATAGTTGGACATGGCTGAAGTGACCTCACGCGCATAGACGCAAGACTTTTTCTCTTGTGGCAGCTCTGCCCCAGTGAGGGTTGAATGTGAAGGTGGTGCAGCTGTTTGGATAGTGGGTACCCTGGTGGTGCCAAGTGTGCAGGGACACAGACTGCCTCAGCCATAGGAGTTATTGGCCCTATCAGAGTCTTTTTCAAGACCTTGATAGCTGGTGATCAGAAGGCCTTTTCGCTAGTCTTTCTCTATAGCTCCACCTGTTCACACATTTACAGGGCTCCCTTGTCTAGGGTCCTTCTCTGTTGTTGGGCACGTCAGGCACATAGAGGGGTCCCCCTGGCTAGGGTCCTACTCTGTAGTTTGGCACATGAGTCACTTAAAGGAGCACCCTGGGTGGGGTCCTACTCTGTAGTTCAGTGTGTCAGGCGCTTGATGGGTTCAGCTGCCAATGCTAGCATGTAGGGAGATAGAGGCTATGGCGATGGCTTCACCCACTACACATGACTCAGCAGTATCGCCTTGCTTCCATGTCTGCCTGGCTTTCCTCCACAGGCATTTCCCACCACAGTCTCCTCCCTCACATCCCCTCAGTCCATTTCTCTGCAGTCAACAGCAGCCCTCGCCCTGGGATTGCTCCACAATCCTATGCACCAGCTCCCAGCCACTGTGCCTTCTAGGGGACCTGTGTCCCTGTCCAGGGTACATATGGCTGTGGCAAGGACTGTCTGATTTTCATTCCATTTAAGCTGCCACAGATCAGCTGTTTCACTCTCGGCCTTAAATGTTTCTCCTCTGACCCAGACAGTTGCCCCAGTGTGGAGATCGGACCCCTGCTTCAGTTCCCCCACCCTCTGAGGGCAGGTCCAGTCCTAATAATACACCTGTTTCTCCCCCTAGTTCCTTCATCCTACGAAGTTTTGCGTGGTTCTCTATATTCTTTTCCAGTGGTCAGGTACTCCTGTCTGCTGTCAGCTCGTGTTCTGCAAGCACTTCTGTGTCTGAAGGTGTATTCCTGATGTATCCGTGAAAAGAGATGTATTCCACATCCACCTACTCCTCCACCATCTTGTTCCCTATTGTGTTTTCTTTTTCTCTACATTTATGTATTTTATCACATGTATTTTTGGTTATGTTTTTCTCTATTTTTAAGTTTTATTCCTGAATACTTTATGTCAATTTGTGTTGTGGTTTTTCTTATTACATTTTCAAATTGGTTACTGTTGATGTATCAAATAGCTATTGCATGTTGATTTTGTTAAAAAATTGCTGCCCTCTTGATGTGTCTTCTTGATTTTCACGTTATGCCAGCTGTTTCTCTTAGGTTTTTTAGTCAGAAAATCATGTTTTTAGACAATGAGAGTAGTTTTTCCTCCTTGCTTAATGTTTATCACTGGTATTTTGCTTTGTGCCCACTGTGCCAGGTCTTCTTGGACAGCACTGACTAGTAGAGTTGATATGAAGATTTCAACTTGTTTCTGAAGAACAATTTCAAATTGTTCCTGATTTTAGAGGGAACACTTCTAATGTTTCACACAAAGTATGATATTTTTTATAGGCTTAGGGAAATTACTTTTACCTGTACTGAACTGAATTCTGATTTTTGAAGGTGTTAAGTTTCATCATAGTACTTTGTTTCTCTATTGAGATAATTGTTTTCCATTAATGTACTAATGTTACTTATTTTTTTGTTACAGTTTTGTTTTTTTGTAAAGTTTGGACTGTCCTTTAATTTTTTGGAATAATTTCTTTCGTAAACTATTGTTTATGCACGTATAGGATTCATTTTAATGTTTTTATCTAAATATTTGTTAGTATTTTTATCTAGGTTTTTAAAAAATATTCATTTTACTTATTTGACTGCACTGGCACTCAGACAGTGTCATGTGTGGGAACTGTTCTCTGAAGCCCTGCACCACTGGGATCTAGTTCCCTGAACAGGAGTTGAACCAAGGCCCCCTGTATTGGGAGTGCAATCTTAACCACTAGGTTGCCAGGGAAGTCCCCGTTAGGTTTTGGGTTTTTATTTTAGGATTTATTTATTCATTTATTTTTGGCTGTGCTAGGTCTTCATTGCCACTCTCGGGCTTTCTCTAGTTGTGGTAATTGGGGACTATTCTCTAGTTGCAGTGCTTGGGCTTCTCCCTGAGGTGGCTTCTCTTGTTGCAGAGCACAGGCTCTAGAGTGTGGGTTCGGTAGTTATTGATCGTGGGCTTAGTTCCCCTGTGGCATGTCAATCTTCCCAGACCAGGGATTGAACTTGTGTCTACTGCATAGGGAGGCAGAGTCTTAACCATTGGACGCCTAGAGAAGCCCTAAGTATTTTTAACAAGTGAAATTGTGCAAGTTGTGCTGTCTTGCCTTCTCTGTGAGATTATACAAGTTTATATAATGAGTTTACCATCATTTCCTGGCTCTACATCTATGGGAGAAATTTTCTGTTTCTTGGATATTGATAAAACTTACTTTTATAGGTAGTGTGGGGCTGTTTACTTTATGGAGAGGCTATACCTCTGATTACTATTTCAGTATATTTTATGATCATGGACTAATCAGTCTGGTCTTCCTAATTCTTTCTGGGAAAATTTTGACTACTTTGATTTTCTAGGAAAGTTTCTATCTCTTCTAAGTTTTCATATTTATTGGAACAAATGTATAAATACAGTCAACTCTGCTGTCATGTTTGCTTTAAAAATGTAAATTTGTTTCAATATGTTAGGGAATGCTGTGAGCTTTCTGATTTCAGGCAAGCCTATTTTCACCATTTTATAATAAACTACAGTGCTTCTGACACAAACATCGGGTCTTTTATAAGGTACAGTGCCATATTCGTGGTGGTATTTATATATTTCTTAACCATTAAACATGTACAAAACTCTACTGTTTTTATTAAGATTTTTTATTTTCTTTTTTTCATGTGTGGTGATAAAGGTGTTACACCCCAGCCCTGTTCTTCCCATAAGCCTGAGACTTTCATAGTGGTGATTTTTTTTTTTTTGTAAATACATACCACATTATAGCAGAACTGCCTTTGTATAGTGATTGCTTGCAAACTTTAAAATCGCTTCTATATCCTAGATTTTATGCACATAGTCTTGGTCATAATAATTTTCTTATCCTTATTTCTTGATTATGCGGTCATAATAATTTTCTTATCCTTATTTCTTGATTATGCTTGTCCCATTAAAAAAATTTTAGTAGTTCTTTTGTATTTTATTTTTATCAAGCTTAAAAATAGTAAAAGGCTTAAAATAGGGCTCCTGGTTGACTGCTTCCCCCACCCCCACCCCAGCCCCAGCATAGATGTTTGTTTCCCTCTACAAGACTAAAACCTTCTTGAGACCAGAATGGGTTTCACTCATCCTGAAATCTTCAGAACCCAAAAGATTATGTGGCACATGGAGGCTCAATTATTAGTAGTATTTTTAATTCCCTCTCAAAAGAAGTGGTGGCCTGGGCACAGGAGGCAGACTGTGGAGGATATTCTCCTTTCCTAGGTCCTCTACAGCTTCTCCATGTCTCCAACTGTAATTGCAGCCTATTGAGTAATGTGTGTGTTGTTACAGGAGTTGTTGTCATTCACGGATATATCTATGGAGTTCAGCTGGGAAGAGTGGCAGCTGCTTGATTCTGTGCAGAAACACCTGTACCGGGATGTGACTCTGGAAAACTATAGTAACCTGGTGTCTGTAGGTAAGTACAGCTTCATGAGCCTGTACAAGCCCAGATCATGAGTCATAAGTCACCATTGCCTTTTCTTTTGTTGATCTACCCTGAAGCCTCTGGAGGTCACATGTTTTTAGCCCCTACTGAACCCTCAGCTCCTCACTGTCATCTTCCCCAAGTGCAAACAAGCTGCTTTCTTTCCTCCCTCCTGACCTCTTAGTCCTCAGCAGTCTGACTACATTCTCTATGACTTTCCCTTAACAGGGTATCATGGTACCAAACCTGATTTAATCTTCAAGTTGGAGCAAGGAGAAGAGCCATGGATCATAAACTTCGAGGTTTCCCATCAGAGCTGTCCAGGTGGGTGAGCAGATACCATGAAGATGGGAGGTGGGGAGTAAACCATGTTGGCATTCAGGCAGTGTCATGTGTGGGAACTGTTCTCTAACCTCTTGTACCATTGGAGCAGCTCAAGATGAGCCCAAGAGTCCTCAGGTGAGGGCTATCACTTTCCTCCCATGACTCCAAGAGGCTGGTGGGCTGTTCTGTACACACTGCTCAAAGGTTGCTTTCTGGGTTAGTTTCCTTCCCTCAAGCACATTCCTTACTGTGGTCATGGGCCTTATTTTCCCTTTTGCCTCTGCAGTTAATTCCCTCAACTTTACCTGCAGTCTTCTCCTTCTCTCCTCTTGACCATCTTAGGAGGTTTCATTGCTTCCTTCACTCTTCTCACACTAGTCATTTGGAAATTACAACTCTTACCTTCTTGAGCACTTTTCTTTCTTTTTCTTTTTTGCCACACCTCATGGCTTGCAGGATCTTAGTTCCTTGACCAGGGATAGAACTCATACCCCCTGCAGTGGAAACATGGAGTCTTAAGCACCAGACACTGGGGAAGTCCCTTGGGCACTTTTCTGAAAAGAATTCTGAAACCTAGCCTTAAGTGGTTTTTATCACCTTATATTTGTTTCCCTGATTACTCTTTCTCTTCCCTTTCAAGTTGTCCAAGTTTGAGCTTCTCCTCTATATCGTAACTCTGGAAGGACTCTTCCATCCTGAAAATTGAACTTTTTCTGCCCAGTGTTGTAACAGCAGAGCTGTCATCCCCTCCTCTCTTCTTCCTGCACTCTGGTTCCAGCTTTATATGCTTCAGGACAGAGCTCTTGATCTCCCATTCTGCATTCTCAGTGGCAGAAATTGGAAGACACTTCTGAAATTGCTCTTCCTCTTCAGTTTTCCCACCATTTTCTTTTTTGGGGAAGAAAATGTTTAGCAAGCAGTCCTGAGGAAACAGGACAGCTTCTGAGGTCCCCAGTACAGCAGTCATGTCCTAGGGTGACTGAGGCTTGTGTCTGATGGCTGCTGTCGAGACCTTGCCCTGTTCTTGCTGCTTTCCTTTAACCTTGCCTTTCTATAACTCTCATCATCACAGTGTTCAGGCTTCACAGATAGACTTTCCCATTTTCTCTACATCTCTTGTCCAACCTTAAATGTGACCTTCTCCAGGGCTCTTTCCCTCATGTCATTCAATACCTTGTATGTGCTGTTGATGCCTAATTTTTACTGAGCACTGAACTTAAGTGCAGAGAAGGCAATGGCACCCCACTCCAGTACTCTTGCCTGGAAAATCCCATGGACGGAGGAGCCTGGTAGGCTCCAGTCCATGGGGTTGCTAAGAGTTGGGCATGACTGAGCGACTTCACTTTCACTTTTCACTTTCATGCATTGGAGAAAGAAATGGCAACCCACTCCAGTGTTCTTGCCTGGAGAATCCCAGGGACGGCGGAGCCTGGTGGGCTGCCATCTGTGGGGTCGCACAAAGTCAGACAAGACTGAAGCGACTTAGCAGCAGTAACAGCAGCAGAACTTAGGTGTAACTGCCTACCTGCTTCTATGTTTGAATATTTAATGAAGATCTCCAGTATAATAAGATCCAAAACAAAGTCCTTTGTCTTTCTCCAAACATGTCTCTCTCCCAGTGTTTTCAGTCTCAAAGAGCAGTACCCCCTGCTTCTCAAGTCTCAAATCTAGGAGTTTCTCTTGCTTCTGTCTAAAATGTTTTTACCTTAATTTTCTTATGGCTCAATCCCTGTTTTAATATCTCACTGTACCATCTTAAATGTTGTACCTAGCTATTATGTACCCTGTTGATTCACCATTTGAGTAAACTCCTGAAATGATAAAATTGGCATAAATAGTTGGCAATGGATTTTATCAGTAAGTGCAGGCTAAATTTTTTAAACTTCTATATAAAAAATACTTCTCATCACTGCTTATCAGCTACCCATTTCTGTAGAGGGATTTATTGTGGTTTGATTCACTTCCCCTTGCCCCCACACTTGGTTATATGGTGTGTGTGTGCACTTGGCCATTATTTCTTTTGAACCATTGTCAGAGGCCTGGACCAGAAGAAAAACACTCATTAAATAGCAGTTCTAAAGTGTTTTAATTCTAATCAGGTTTATTTATGATTTTTAAATTACTATGTTGTTTTTTTTTTCTTAGACGGTTGGGAAGAATGGTACCAGAAAAATCATAATGAATTTGAAAGTGTTCAGAGAAGCTATGCTTGTAATGCATTTGGAAAACTTCATCTGAGCAAAACCCACATTTCTTCAAGACAAAGACTCCTTAAATATAAAACACATGGAAAAAGTTTGACACAAAACTTAGCTTCAGCCACAAGCTGTCTAAGAAAGAATACTGATCAATTTCATGGGTATAAAGAATCATATTTTATTAAGCACCAAAGAACTCATAGTATAGAAAAAAACTGTGTATGTAACGAATGTGGGAAAGCTTTTCGTTGTAAATCACAGCTCATTGTACATCTCAGAATTCATACAGGAGAGAGACCATATGAGTGCACTAAATGTGAAAGAGCCTTCAGTGCCAAGTCAAACCTCAATGCTCATCAAAGAGTCCACACAGGAGAAAAGCCCTACTCTTGCATCGAATGTGGGAAAGTCTTCTCTTTCAGGTCACAACTTATTGTCCACCAGGAAATTCACACAGGAGGGAAACCTTACGGGTGCAGTGAATGTGGGAAAGCCTACAGCTGGAAATCACAACTGATTTTACACCAGAGAAGCCATACAGGAGTGAAACCATATGAATGCAGTGAATGTGGGAAAGCCTTTAGTTTGAAGTCACCATTTGTTGTGCACCAGAGAACTCATACAGGAGTGAAACCTCATAAATGCAGTGAATGTGGGAAAGCCTTTAGGAGTAAGTCATACCTCCTTGTTCACATTAGGATGCACACAGGAGAAAAACCCTATCAATGCAGTGACTGTGGCAAAGCTTTCAATATGAAGACACAACTTGTTGTGCATCAGGGAATTCATACAGGAAATAATCCTTATCAATGCAGTGAGTGTGGGAAAGCCTTTGGCAGGAAGGAACAGCTCACTGCACATCTGAGAGCTCATGCAGGAGAGAAACCTTATGGATGCAGTGAGTGCGGGAAGGCTTTCAGCAGCAAATCATACCTCGTTATACACAGGCGAACACACACAGGAGAGAGACCCTATGAATGTAGTTTCTGTGAGAGAGCCTTTTGTGGGAAGTCACAGCTAATTATACATCAAAGAACTCACTCAACAGAGAAGCCCTATGAATGTAGCGAATGTGAAAAAGCCTATCCCAGAAAGGCATCACTTCAGATACACCAGAAAACTCATTCAGGAGAAAAACCGTTTAAATGCAGTGAGTGCGGGAAAGCATTTACTCAAAAGTCATCTCTCAGTGAACACCAAAGAGTTCATACAGGAGAGAAACCATGGAAATGCTCTGAGTGTGGGAAATCCTTCTGTTGGAATTCAGGGCTTCGTATACATCGAAAAACTCATAAGTGAGAAATCAGAACAGAATAAATTTGGATGCATACTCACAGAAGTTGATCCTCAAGAGAATTCAGATGATAATAGAAACAGGATATATAAGTAGGAACACCTAAAAGTACATTCTAATCAAATTAGTCATGTGGGAGAGAGACCAATCATATTTGGAATGAATATGCAAAAGCTTTCAGAAATAAGTCATGCAAATCTTTATACACAGGAGAATGGTTGAAGGAATAAAGAGCAGTAATGGTATCATATACAGTAGCATAATTATGAAGATTTAATTTGGGAAATGCATATTAAGTCCATATGAATTTAATAAATCAGGAAAGCACTTTTCCACAGAAGATGTGTTACATGGGGAGTCATGTTCCAGATTTGATGCTGTTTTTGAGTGAAGAAAGTCCTTGGTGGAGGATAAAGTAGTTTTGTTTTATTTTTTAATATGTAACTAATAGGAAAATAGCAAAGAACGTATTTTGAAGGTTCAGGGGCATGGAGTGTGACTTTCCTGAGTAATACTGCATAGCATTTTTTTTAATTTTGGTATTTTATTTTTAAATGTAACTTGTTATATTTGATAATTTGTGGAATAACATCTTCCAATATTCTTTATATTAAATGCTAAGTATCAGTATTGTCTCTTTATTTCTTAGCAATATAACTAAAATAGTTTGAATTTTAATAAATGAAAGGATTTTATCTTACTCCAAATGATTTTACTTATTCAATAAGTGGGTCTGTCCATTTTTACAGGGCTGCTTTCCAAGAGCACTCATGGTAATGAAGATTGATTGTATTTAGCAATTCGGTGTCTGCTCCCTATTTATTGATAACAGTGGCTTAGAATTCTCTGGAGAGATACTCCTCCTATGTTGTGCACATCCTTGTGGTGTATCTCTCAGGGTGTCCTTCCCACCAGCCATAGGTGAGCATTCTGCCACGGTTGAGTCATGATGACATCTTTTCCAGGAGTTTGAGTCTCTAATTCAGTCTCACATGAACCAGAAGGGAAATATCAGAATTCATTCTTGTACCACAGTTTTAAGACCATCAAATAGTTCCTGCTATTTCAATTTCTCAGGATAACTTTGGATATTCTGAACCTAATTTTCTGGTGTTCTGTGCGCTTCCTCATATTTGCAATAAAAATATTATTTTCTGCTAATGTTAAGAAGAATGAGTTCTATTTCTTGTAACTGAAAGGCTTTAATTGGTAAATAGTGTCACTGGAATAAACTGTTAGTAAACTGTTGGATAGTAAACTGTTAAAGAAAAGTGGGGTTTGTGGTTTAGGTTTATTCCTAAGACAAGAATAAAATCTTTCAGATTTCTACTTATATTCCAAAGTGGATTTTTTAGCTCATAGTATGAAATAGTGTTGTTGCTTATGTACACCAAGAACCTCATGGACTCTGTTGGTAAGATTCTGGCAACACTCAGGAGCTATTGTCCTAGAAAACTTTTAAATTTATGAGGAAATCTGGAACATCAGATGAAATGGCTAGTTCTGGTTCCATCAGCTCTTAAACACAAGGCCAGACTTGAAGGCCTAAATCTCATCTCAGCGCAGAGTGTTGTCAGCAGTTCTCTGACATTGTGGAAATAATTGCTTACTCAAGAGTTGTAGGGTTGAGATGATGGAAATCAAAGACACAGTTGCTGAGGTACAGAGTCATCTACCTTAAGTGCACCAATCCCTTATGTATACATGTTAGAAAAAGTGTCTCTTGATAATCGATCATTTGAGTAGAGGATCCTGTGAAGAATCTGAGGACTCAACCTAGCAAACTCATGATACACTTTGCATGCTTGTCACTCAGGGATACAGCCTAGAAGTTTGCAAACTGCAGACCATGGTCCAAATACAGATTGATGATACTTTTATGGATGGCAAGTTAAGAAGCTTTTACATTTTTAAATGGTTTAAAATTTTTCCAAACTATGAAATGACAAAATTATTTAATTAAAATTTCAGTGTCCATCACTCGAGTTTCATTGGAACACAGCCAGCCATAACCTGGCTGTAAATTGCTTATACACTACAGTGGTAGAGTTGAGTGGTTGTGGCAGATACAGTGTTACCCCAGAACCTGCTAACTCCTGATGTAGAGGCCCTTCCTTCCCTGAAAAAGTGGATCATTGCTTGTAGGAGGAAGCTTATTCTGCCAGTACCCCATGTCTCAGTTACCAGCTGTGTCCAAATGTACTCTTTTTATAAGGACATTGATCATATTGACTTAGGTCTCATTCTATTGACCTAATTTTAACTTAATTATCTCTGTAGAGGCCCTGTCTCTAATCCACATTCTGAGATACTGGGGGTTAGGAATTCAATGTATTTTTGACAGGATGCAATTCAATCCATAACAGTCGGCCCTCCTGCCCCCCAACCCCACCAAATTCATGTCCTTCTCACATGCAAAGTGCATTCACCCCTGCCCAACATTTCCTCCCCACCCAATGTTAATCCACTCCAGCATCAACTCTAAATCCAGAATCTCATCCAAATCAGATATGGGTGAGATTTGGGATATGATTCATCCTGGGGCAATATTCCTCTCCATTTGTGAACCTATGAAACCAAAAGAGTCATCTGCTACCAAAATACAATAATCAGATAGGCATGGGATAGACATTCCTATTTCAAAAGGAAGAAATTGTCAGGATAAGGGGTGTTATGAGTCCCAGAGAAGCCCCAAAACTAGCAGGGTAAATTCCATTAGATGTTAAGGTCTGAGAATAATCATCTGTGGCTAAATGTTCTGTCCTCTAAGCCCAGTAGGATGGTGGCCCTGAATCTTTAATTCTGAATAGTGGGGCAGCTCTCTGGAATTGAAAAGGAGGCTTCGCCTTCTGGAACCAAGAAAGTGGCCCCACCCTCAGTCTGTGTCCACAGCTAGAAAGCTCTATCAACCTGTTTCCTGCCTGTAGAATCTCAGAAGTTTGACAGTTCCTTCATTTTAACCTTTCTATTCCTTTGAGTCCAAGTTGGTAGCATTTTTACCGAAATGATTGATTGGATTCATAAGTCACATACCCATAATCTTTTGAGCAAACAGTGTCTGGCCACATGCTTGGTGTTCTCTCCAGAGCTTGCTTTCTTGCTTTTTGCAATATGAGTAAGCTGAGAGTCTTCCAAACCTTTGCAGTCTAGTTCCTTTTGCTTAACAATACAGTCTCAGTTTATCTCTGTCCTCCCATGTTTTACTATCAACATCAAGGAAAAGTTAAGTCATGACTTCAACACCTGGCTTAGAAATCTCTGCAGCTAAATATCCCAATTCGTCACTCACAAGTTCTGTCCTCTGTCCACTGAAACACATGTCAGTCAAGTTATCTCCCACTTTTCTCCAATTTCCAATAACATGTCCTTCATTTTTATCTGACATCTCACCAGTAGTACCTTAACATTCTCGTATTTCTACCAATAATGCCCTCAAAGCAATCTGGGCTTTTTCTATCAAGTACCTCAAAACTCTTCCATCAGTTGCCAATTCCAAAGCCACTTCCAGATTTTTACGTATTTGCTAAAGCAACACCTTATTTTGCAACCAAAATCTTACACATTTTCTAGACTGCTGTAACAAGGTACTGCAAAACAAGTAGTTTAAGCAACAAAAATTTATTTTTCATATATTTCATAGTTCTGGGGGCCAGAAATCTGAAGTCAAGGTGCCAACAGAGTTGGCAGATTCTGAGGGAAGAATCTGCTCCAAGCCTCTCTTTGACTTCTGCATATTGATCTTTTCCCTTTGTCTCTCCACATCATTTTCTCCTATGTGTGTCTAATTTGTGTTTAAATTTTTTCTTTTTATAAAGATACCAGTCATATTAGAGAAGGAAATGGCAACCCACTCCAGTTCCTGCCTGGAAAATTCCATGAACAGAGGAGCCTGGTGAGCTACAGCCCACAGGGTTGCAAAGAGTTGTACACAACTGAACACACACATGCATGCACCAGTTTCATTGGTTTAGGGCCCACCCTAATGACCATTTGAACTTGATTATCCCTATAAAGACCCTGTCTCTAAAGTCACATTCTGAGATGGGGGGTGAAGACTCCAACATATCTCTTTTGTGGTGGAACAACTGAACCCATAACACTTGACAGGGAAACAGGCAACTTGCACAATACTCTAAACCAGCTGGACCTAACAGACAGGTGAGCCACTCGGCTCCACTGCAGAAGAATGCATACTCTCCAAGTACTGTGAAATATTGTGCAGCACAGATCACACGTTAGGCCACAGAACAAGCCCCAAAGGGTATCACAAACAGCTCTAAGGCTTTGGTCAAAACTGGGACCAAATAATAACAGGTTACAACTCAAAAGAATAAAATAAAAATGCATATATCTGCATTGATATATAATTGTATATGTATAAACAACTAGGGAAGAAGGGAAAACTCGTTTAAAAATTGACTATCAATAAATACAAAAGGAAATGACAGATTAGAAACTCACAGCTTGGTAGCCAGCACAGTGATTCTTTAAGGCAAGAGTCATCCATGAATGCTAAAACTAGGTGACAGTTTCATTAGTTTCAGAACATCTTTCCACAAAATGCTTACTGCTTATAGTTGGAAAACAAGAAATCTGGCATTTACCACCTTAATTAAACAAAACTAATATTGCAACTATTGGTACAATCAAATATCAGGGAACTGGTTGCTCTGATTCTCAGAGGAGGGCACAACATCATTTATATATTATTCCAGCCCAAAATGCATAACCTGAATCTAAATTATGAGGCAATACCAAACACCAAGTTTGGGCCATTTACCATGACAATGACATGCAATTTTTAAAATATTGAGGATGTAAAAGACAGAGGCTAAAAGGCTGCTCCAGTTTAAACACTTAAAGGGACAGGGCACTGCACAATGAACCCACATTGTTTCTTGGACATTTTCTGGGCAACTGATGGAATCTGGATAAGTTTTGTATGCTAAATAATAGTGCTGTGTTTGCATTAATTTCCTCAATTTTATAATTTTACTGTCATTAGATAATAGAACGAACTTGTTGGAGACACTCACTGAAGCTTTGGGGAGTGTAGAGAACTCACACCTGCAACTCATGCTCATACCTTTAAAGAAAAATATGTTCTTTTATAGAGAAAGTAGATGTGGTCAAATGTAAATGTTGTGTAAATATAGATAAAAGGTATTTAGGAATTCTTTACAATTTTTTAAATTCTGTGTTTCTGTAGTATTTATTCAACTTTTTAATAGCATGAAATTATTTGTAAATGATACAGTTAGGAAGAGAAAAATGAATTTAGCAAGGTCTTTGGATGTCACGTCAGATTATCCACATCAATTCTATTACACACCACAAAGTTTTCATAAAATAGGATTTAATACACTGAATTCATTTTCAAAAGTATCAAAATACAAAATAAGTTTTGTAGTGTTGGAACTGCTCTGTATCTTAAGTGTAGTCATTAATACATAAACATTTCCTACTTCAGGGGATTTTCCCAACTCGGAGATCAAACCTACATCTCCTGCATCTTGCAGGTGGGTTCTTTTATCACTCATGCTACCTGTGAAACCCTACATAAACACACAGGTGATAAAATAGAACTTAATACACACACAAATGAGTGTTAAGTAAAACTGGAAAACAGTTAAGTCTTGTGGATTGTATTACTGTCAACACTCTGGCTGTGATATTATACTACAGTTTTGCAAAATGTTAACATTGGAGTAAACTGGGGAAATTGTATAAGAGATCTCTTTGTGTTTTTTACACTGCAGGTGAATTTGCAATTATCTCAATAAAATTTTCAATTAAAACAAAATTAATCTAATAAAGATGTAAAAGGAGAATGAATAAACTATTATGTACAGTCAATGAAATAGTCAGTGGAATATTATATAACTATGAAATAAACTACAATTGAATAAACAATATGTTTATGTCCTAGATATACAGTATTGAGAAAAGTCATTCTCAGATGGCTGTGTATAACATAACACCATAGTTAAAGGCCAATAAAGTGAAATGGAATTATATATTACTTAGGCACATATGTGTAAGTGATAAGATGATGAATTAAAAAGCAAGATAATGATAACCAAAATATTTAGGATAGTGTCTGCCTTTGTGAGGAAGAGGTAAGTTGAAAAGGAGGAACTGCAAACAAAGATTCCAAATATTAATAATTTGTAATTTTCTGTTTCTCAGATAGATTCATGAACATTCATGAGAAGGCCTTTTAACTAAAATTACATAAAAAGGGACATAAATACAGGTAATTTAGATTCTTTAAAATAATAGGGAAATACTAAGGATAACCACAGGCCACTAAATATGACATTTTAGATTAAAATTTTCAATTTTCTTGCAAATTATACATTACCATAATTGACAAAGCAGAAAACTAAAACAATGAATAAATAGCAAATAAGGAAACTGAATTGCAGTCAAAAACTTCCCTCAATGAAATGTAACAAGCTTAGATTATTGAACAGTAAACTGTTACCAAACATTGAAACACTTGATCACCATTATGTTATACAAGCAGTACTAGAAATTTTTTAAAGAATAGATTACTCTCAAATTCATTTTACAATCCTCCATAACCTTCACACCAAAAAATAGACACAATAGAAAATTATGTTTCTTGGATAGACACAATAGAAAAAAATTAGAGGACAGCCTAATAGATTTAAAACTTCTGAATAAAATGGAATTCGAGTTTGTTTCTTTCCCCACACATTTGTTCATGTCTATATTAGGTTGAACTATATGAAATTACCAAAAATGAACCATTTTTTACATATGTGGCAAATTTTATTTTCCAAAGTTAACTGTAACAATATGTCCCATCTTGCATCTTCTTCTACAATGTGATTGTGCCAGTCCTCCCACTTAGAGTCTTGTTGGCTGGTGATTAGTCTGTAGCTAAAAGAGAGTGGAGAAAGTGCTTCTGCTTTCCTCACTGGAACACATGTTCTTGAAGCTTATGTGGCCCTGTGAGCAGCCCATCATGGAGAAACCTCAGAGAATCCCGGGAGAGAGACTGGGCTCAGGCTCCATGGAGAGGAAAAGATGCTCATTCATCCCCCACATCCTCCAGCACCACACTCCCCAGCTCCAGCCACGTAAGGACAGCAAATGCATGAGGAAACCTCCCTGAACTCCTGATCCACAGAAATCACAAGAGATGTAACCCCTTTGTTGTTATCTATGCTATAGTTTGGGGTGACACTTTAGGCAGCAGTACTGACTGGAATAGAAATTTGTTCTTTGAAGTGGGATACTACTGAAACAAAATCTTAAAACATCTGCCACTGATTTTGGCTCTGGGCGGTGAGAAGAATGTGGCAGACTTCTGAGGCAAATATTAGTGAAAGACTGAAGAGCCCTTTGGAAGGATATTAGAAGAGCCTAAAGATCCTAAAGGAGGTTGTTGATGGAGGCTTAAAGGGATATGAGGAAAGCATTATGGGAACATGGGAGAAAAGGTGTTTTGTTATAAGCCACAGAACGTTTCTCAGTACTGTCATTTAATGAATCAAGCAGGACCCTATGGGGTCTTCCCAAAACAGAACACCACTCCCATCCATGTCCTCCCCCTGCCTCTTATCTGTACAAAAACTTCAGCCTCTTAGTGTATGTGTGTGTGTTAGTTGCTCAGTTGTGTCCTACACTTTGCGGCCCCATGGACTGTAGCCTCCCAGGCTCCTCTGTCCATGGGATTCTCTAGGCAAGAATACTGGAGTGGGTTGCCATTTCCTTCTCCAAGGGATCTTCCCAACCCAGGGATTGAACCTGGCTCTCCTACATTGCAGACCGATTCTTTACTGTGTGAGCCACAAGGTAAGCCCCTTAGCCTCCTAGGCCTTCCCCAAGTTCCAAAGAAGAAATTTAGTCAGAGAAGTAAGAAAATGCAGAAAGAAAGGAAAATAGTCAAGCAAGACTAAATAATAATAGTTTAGCTGCTAAAGTCAAAGACCTTTAGTTCCCCTTCACGGGCTTCCCTTGTAGCTCAGACAGTAAAGAATCTGTCTGCAATGCTGGAGACCCAGGTTCAATCCCTGGGTCAGGAAGATCCCTTGGAGAAGGAAATGGCAATCCACTCCAGTACTCTTGCCTAGAGAATTCCATGGACAGAAGAGCCCAGCAGACTAAAGCCCATGGGGTCACCAAGAGTCAGAAACGACTGAGCGACTACACTTTCTTTCTTTCTTTCAGGGGCTATAGATAATGTTCTGAGCTATATCCTTTGAAATGTTTTGCAGATACTGAAACCTGCAGCAGACGGAAAAGTTAAGTATATGCTGAACACCAGGACGCAGGCCCCAGACAGATTGGAACCAGAAGATTGATGATGTTGAGCCCTGATTACCTCACCACCAACCAATCAGAAGAATGTCCACAGGCTGATCACAAACCTTGTAATCCCTCTCCTTCACCCTATCTTTAAAAACTTTCCCTGAAAGCCATCAAGCAATAGCCAACCATGCACCTTGCTTGGCCCCACATTGGGCACCTGCTGTAAACACTGCACTTCCCTTCACCACAACCTGGTGTCAGTAGCTTGGCTTTGCTGGGTGGTAGCAAGTGGACCCAAGTTCGGTTCAATAACATAATGACCTCTAATGGTAGAGCTGAGAGTTTTCTATGCACAGTGTTACTGTGCTACCTGCCTTATTCTCATGCTACTTCTCTGGTAGCTCAGACATCAAAGAATGCTGTCTGCAATGCAGGTAGACCTGGGTTCAATCCCTGGGTCAGTAAGATCCCCTGGAGAAGGGAATGGCTACCTGCTCCAGTATTCTTGCAGAAGAATTCCACAGAAGAGCTTGGCAGGCTATAGTCCATGGGGTCACAAAGAGTCAGACACAACTGAACGACTAAAAACTTTCACTTTTCATAACAATATGAGAGTGGAGAGAGGAACTGAAAAACGAACCACTCCATGAGGAATTATCAGTGGCTCAATACAGTCTTTTATTCCAGGAAAGCATTCTTAAAGCAAGAAAGGTTCTCAGGGATCAAAAGATCCTTAGGGAAGATTTCAGGAAAATCTCAGAGGGTACCTCATGTACCTCTTCAGAGGGGAAAAAAAGATCTTACAAGAAAGCCTCTGTGAAATTTCTCATAAAAAAAACAGACCTTCCATGACAAAGAAAGGGATAACAAAGACTTATCCCTAAGACAAAGTCTTATCCCTAAAATAATATTTTGAGGATATATGCATGCCTGCTCAGTCACTCAGTCATATCTGACTCTTTTGTGATCCAGTGGACTGTAGCTCACAAGTTTCCTCTGGAATTTCCCAGGCAAGAATACTGGAATGGGTTGTAATTTCCTTGTCCAGGGGAATCTTCTCAACCCAGGCATCCAACCTGTGTCTCCTGCATTGGCAGGTGGATTCTTTTCCAGTGATCCACCTGGGAAGCCCTACAATTAGCCATACTTATGTAATTTTGTCCTGTATTTTTCTTTCTACTCAAACAAGTTCCAATTTCACCATTTTTCTTTATTAGACACTCATTTTATCCCTTTAGTTAGCATGCCTCCAACCACAAGTAATGGAAATCCCATGGACAGAGGAATCTGGTGGGCTACAGTCCATGGGGTCCCAAAGAGTCAGACACAACTTAGAGACTAAACAACAATGGCTAATTGTAGGGTTCCCAGCAAGAAGAGGAACAAGTGAAAGCTAATTGTAAACAGAAAGATAGTATAAATATATACATATACACCACAAAGTTTTAAAAAACAGCCATACTGGGGCTTCCCTGGTGACTCAGTGGTAAAAAATCAGCCTGCCAATGCAGGAGACACATGTTCGATCCCTGGTCTGGGAAGTTTTCACATGCTGTGGAGAAACTAAGCCCTAGTGACACAACTATTGAGCCTGTGTCCTAAAGCCCAGGAGCCACAATTAATGAAGCCCCCAGACCCTAGAGCCCATGCTCTGCAGCAAGAGAAGCCACTGCAATGAGAAACCTGTGCACCACAACTAGAGAGTAGTCCCCACTCACCACAACTAGAGAAAAGCCCATGCTACAACAAAGACCCAGCACAGCCAAAACAATAACTAACTAAATAAAAATGTTTTAATGAAAACTAAATAAAAACAGCCAAATTACCTTGAAATGAAAAAGACAAATGCTGGACAAAATAAAAAAGAGATCTTTGGGCTCCCAATCATTTTTGGACAGGAAGGAGGCTGAAAAAGATACTCAACGGCAAATATGGATCACATTTTATGAATAAAGAAGGATGACTCAGCAGAACCAAGATCTAAGGTGCTGCTAAGAGGTATGGAGAACTCTACATGAGCAGTGAACTGGTAACATATACCTAGCATGATTTGGAATTTCTATGGATCAGTGGCTGCTCTATCCCCAGCAACTGCTGTATGAGGACTCCTGTTGTCCCCAGTTTGGAATAGTAGTGTCTTACTATTGCATTACATGTGTGTAAGATGAAGATAACAGGTACTTTGATTGAGAGAAATAGCACGTAAGAGTTGTATCCAAGGGAGAAGTCCTGAAGAGCCTCACCCCAGGCAGGGCCTGATTTCTGGAATGAGACTGATCAATCTGATGCCACAATGTAATGAGACATTTGGGGTCTTGGAACAGAAGATAGTTATAGTTTGCAGATATCAACTGTCAAAGCCAGAGGACTGTGGTAAGTTGTGTATTCCTAAGATGACTACAAGAGCACCTCTTACACAGCAACCTCTTTCAGTGTGACAATATGATTTTGTCACTTTTTCCATGGGGAGGAGAGGTCTGTGTCCCCTGCCTCTCGAATCCAGATGGGCTAGTGAATTGTTCATAGACAGCAGATTGCAGCAGAAATGAAGCTGTGAGACTTCCAAGCCCAGGTCATAAAAGGAGATGCAGTTCCCACCTTGTTCACAGAAGCTCTTCCTGATGAAGAATTTCAGCTGCCAGGTAAGCAGTCCAACTGCCCTGAGGCTGCTGTGCTATGAAGAGGTGCAAACAGCTCACACAAAGAGATGAACTAAAGAGGCCTGAGACTACTGGAAGAGTGAGAGATGCCTACACCACCCCAAGTGTTACAGCACCTGCTGGTCTAGCTCCAGCTATCAACTAATTGCAATCACATGAAAGATCCTAAGACAAAAATTGCCTAGCTGAGGTTATCTTGAATTTCTGACCCGGGAAAGTGTGAGATATAATAAGCCACTAAATTGTGACATGATCTATTATGTAGAAGAGTAACTGGACCAGTTAGAATCAGACATGAAAAAACTGATGCCAGTTTGGGAAAGGAGTATGACAAGGCTGTGTATTGCCACCGTGCCTGTTTAACTTAGAGGCAGAGTACTCACTGGAGAAGGAAATGGCAACCCAAACCAGTATTCTTGCCTGGAAAATCCCATGGACAGAGGAGTCTGGTAGGCTACAGTTCATGGGGTCACAAAGAGTTGGACACAACTGAGCGACTGAGCACACACACATGCAGAGTACATCATGCAAAATGCTGGGCTGGATGAATCACAAGCTGGAATCAAGATTGCTGGAAGAAGTATAGACAACCTCAGATGTGCAGATGATACCACTCTAATGGCAGAAAGTGAAGAGAAACTAAAGAGCCTCTTGGTGAAAGAGGAGAATAAAAAAGGTGGCTTGAAACTCAACATTCAAAAAACTAAGATCATAGCATACAGTCCCATCACTTCAGAGCAAATAGATGGAGAAAAAGTGGAAGCAGTGACATATTTTATTTTCTTGGGCTGCAAAGTCAGTGTGGATGGTGACAGGTGCCATGAAATTAAAAGATGTTTGCTCCTTGGAAGGAAAGCCATGACAAACCTAGACAGCATATTAAAAAGCAAAGACATCACTTTCCTGACAAAGGTTCATTAGTCAAAGCTATGGTTTTCCCAGTCATCATGTATGAATGTGAGAGTTGGACCATAAAGAAGGCTGAACAGCGAAGAATTGATGCTTTCTAACTGTGGCACTGGAGAAGGCTCCTGAGAGTCCCTTGGACTTCAGTAAGATCAAACCAGTCAATCCTAAAGGAAATCAACCCTGAATATTCATTGGAAGGACTGATGCTGAGTCTGAAGCTCCAATAAGAGCCAATTCACTGGGGAAAAAAGCTCTAATGATGGGAAAGATTTAAGAGGGTGGCATAGGATGACATGTTTGCATGCCATCACTGACTCAATGGACATGAATTTGAGCAAACTGCAGGAGATACTGGAGGGAGGACAGAAGAGCCTGGTATGCTGCAATCCATAGGGTCACAAAGAGTTGGACATAGCAACTGAACGACAACTGGACCAACACAAAAAAGGACAGTATTGTTCAACTTTATAAGTAAATAATATGTTCAAGATTGCCAGAGTCCAGCTCCAGCAGCCAGGGAATCGGCCTGAAGGGATGGGCGGTGTCGGCGAGAAACGAAGCAGCCTCTCAGTTTTCTTAGACTGCATATTTATTTCAAGCTTAAGATTCTCTTTTATACTTTTACAAAAGCATCAGGTCAGAGGTTTGACATTTTCAGTTCCCCCTGACCCAGATTTGTTGTCTCCATAAATCATTGTTGCCCCTCAAAAGGAGTTCCTGCCTCAGCAATTCTCTTATCTACTTCTCATGTGTCCTTGTGAATACATAGTAACTCATGCTAATGTCTGAGCTGCATACCACATTCCTCAGTTTATTTCTTATCTTTCTAAATCCTGTTTGCCCCTAGTATCCTGAGCTCACTTTCTCTAAAAGGCTTCTAACCACTAATATCTCCAAAATTCCTAATCTCTAGAAGCTATAGTAAAATATGCTAACATTACAACATTCCTTAAATCTTTAGCTTCTAACTATTTTAATTATTCCTAAGCCCTAAATTCAGCAAACTCCTTTGCCATAAACATTTCCCTCACAAATAGGTTTCAGATAGCAATCCCTCCCATAGCCTCAAGCTGCGGCCTACGTGCTCATCCTGGAACACTCTTTTGTAAAGGTCCTTGAACGAATGTCAAAGATTAACTTTATGAATTATTCTCTGAGCACAGCTGCAGAAGGCTTTGTGCCTTCTCATGCTCCTCTCAAGAACAATAAGCACCTTAATATTCTTTTCAGTCAACTCAGCTGTGGGGAGGAAAAAACAAGTCAGGATCACAAGGCCTAACTCCTTCATCCCGGGTCCATGCCTGCGGGACAAGGAGAGGGAGTTGGGGCTGTGCCTCCATTTTGTCAGTAATGCCTAAAGCGGCTCCCAACACAAGATAATTTAATATTGAAGTTTATTAATCTTAAAGCAGAAATAGGTTATTATAAAATACATATTTATTTACCTATACAGCTAAAGAAAAATATTCAATATATTCCAGCCATTCTTCAGGACCAAGTCCTTAACAAATTCAAAATGGAAAGTAACTTCCTTTTAAGGTGATAAAGGATATCTACAATCTTCTACTGCAATTATACTGAATTCATTTATTAGTTCGAATAGTTTTCTCTTCAGAACAGCATGGTAGGGGGTACTTCCCTGGCTGTCCAGTGATTAAGACTCTGTTGCTCCCAATGCCACTCAGGCTTGTGGGATCTTGGTTAGTTCCCCCACCAGGGATCAAACCCGAGCTCCCTGCAGTGGAAGCAAGGAGTTCTAATCACTGGAGCACCAGGAAATTACCAGTATTAGCCTGGTTAAAAAAAAAATCTGAATCCTGAGTATGGATCCCTTGTTCCTAACTCCTAATGATATTCCACCTTTAAGCAGCATAGTGGTTTAATAGTTGAAATGGATATTTTTTCAATTAGGCTAAATTAGGAAACAATTTTTTTAATTTATATTTTAAAACCTATAATGTATTTTTTCAGTTAAACATTTTTTTCATCTCGTGGAGGTAATATCAGTTTTTCCCTTTAACTTATTTACTTATGTTAATATATACCCTGATTACCCTTATATTTCTAGAATAGAATCCACTTGGTTTCCAGTCTACGAAAATATTTCTATTTCTACAAAATATTAACAAAATATCCTACAAAAAATTATCTGTTGATAACTTCTCAGTATTTTTGCATGGGCAGCAATAATCAAGTTCTGTCTGTGCTTCCTTTTAAATCATGATTTGTCCATTTTGGTACCTTTATGCTATTTAATAAATAGAAACTTCTCCTTCTTCTAATTCCTCTAAAACTATTTAAATATAAGAGTTCTCTGATCACTGGATGTTTGAAAGAATTCATTGGAAACGCAATAATGGATACTTTTCGGCACAGATTCCCTGATACTGTCTTCATTTTTATTCACGTCCAGGTTTTCTCGTTTCTCGGATCAAATCTGACACATCTACTCCTTGAGAACCATAAAGAATTTAGAATTTATTAATACAGAGTGGATTCTCAATCTCTTAAGTGTCTGTGGCTCTGCATTTTCTTTTTTCATCCTGCCTTTTACTCTCTTTAAAAAAAAAAAAAAATAGTGAAAATTATAACCTACCCCACTGCACTTGAGTTATAGATTAACTTCGCTTTTTTTGTGCTTTATTATCTGTTTTCCATAAATGTGTTACAATTATTTTTCTGTTTTCTCCAAGACCGACCCGCGTTCCAGCGACTCCTGACGCTGCGTGTCCCAGGGCCTCCTGGGAAGTGTAGTTCGGCAGGGCCTTTCCCGCGCGCACGCGCAACCCTCTGCAGCCGGCTTGGACCCTCTCTTTGTCCTTCGCCACCACGCGAGAGGCCACTGTGCAAGTGTCCGCGTGCTCGTGCGCGCGCTGTTCCCCAGCTAGGCTCCAGGCCGTCGGGAATCCCGCGGATCTGCCCGGGTCGCGCAAAGCCCGGGGGCGGGGCGGTCACTTGGGTCCAGGTCCCCGTCCGGCGCGTCCGTGGTCCGAGGCATTTTTTGCAGGTTCCGGGGCTGGATCCCTGTGGGGCGGGCGGCGGGGGCTGAGAGGGCTCGTGGGGGCCGGGTTGGGGGTCGTGCCAGGGCTGCAAGTGGGCGTCCGCATTTCGGCCTGGATCTCAGTGGCTGGGTTGCGGTAGGCACCGGTGGGCTTTAGCAGTGGGGGGAGGCCCTTCCTCCGCCGCGGCCAGTGCTGAGCATCTTGACGTTTCCTTCCAGACCGGCTCGTACAGGTGGTGTCTCCCACGCGCGTGCCCGGCCGCGCGCGACCTTCGGGACACACGGCCAGTCGTGGGGGCACCCTGGGCGTGTACGCGGGGCGACCCGATTGTTCGCCTCCATCCCGGCTCCACCCAGCTTGCCTCTGCTTTTATCAGTAGGATTTTTTCCGAGGCGTCTCTACTAACAAAAAAGCCAGACAACTTTGACAGTTGCTAATGCGGTGAGGACAGCGTTGGCCTCAAGCCTTGTCTCTGACTTTGACCCACAACTGCCACTTGAAACAGTCAACTCACAGTTCCTGGGTCTCAGGCTTTTCATCTGAAACCGAGGGAGTGGCAAGAAATGACCTTTTCTTCCCTAGCTTGGAAGCTTTTTGCAGTCATTAAAACACATTATTTTATTGATTACTTATTGATTCCTTACTGTTTATTTCAACCACATGGTGCTGGACTGAAACTACTTTGCTTGCCTGTTTTCTTGGATTAAGGATTTTAAAATATGTTCACTGTCGTCAGTTTAGAGTATTGATAAACAGATTCAAATGAAAATCATTCATGATCCCATCAACAGAAAATAGTCACTGCTAACGTTTTGTACATCTTTTAGTCAATAAATGTGTGTATATTGTTAATAACCTTATTTGTTCCCTTTAAGAAAAAAACAACAAAATTGGGAATATGCTGCATATCCTGCTTAAAGCCCTTACGATCCCAAGTGGGATATTTTTTGTCCCAAGTGGGGAGTTTGACCTTTCCGGGGGAGTTCTTTCAACTTGCCCCTGAAATCTTTTCTTTCTCTTATTTTTCTCCTTAGTCTGCCCTGCTGCCATCATCCCTGGACAGGGGACTCTATCATGCATATACTGGGAATATAAACAGGGACGCCCAAGACATTTGCCCATCCCTCTTTCTACTGCTGCTGTGGATCTTTGGTCACAGGCCCTGGGGTAGACTGCATGGAACCAGTGGCCCCAATCTACCATTCTTGCATATATCATCTGTTTGGGGCACATGAACTTTTGTGCAGTATTACTTCTGTAATGAATGCTGAATGCATCGAAAAAGACAGCGTGGTATATAGAATATCTGGCACATAGTTGTTTAGTTGCTACATTGTGTCTGACTCTTTGGGGACCACATGGACTGCAGGTGGGCAAGGCTTCTCTGTCCTCAAGATTTCCTAGGCAAGATTACTGGAGTGGGTTGCCATTTCCTTCTCTAGGGGATCTTCCCAACCCAGGGATCCCACCTGTGTCTCCTGCATTGGCAGGCAAGTTCTTCACCACTGAGCCACCAGGGAAGCCTGGCACATGATAGGTGTGAGTAAATGTCACTTTTCGTTGTTCTTTTTCCCTTGTAATTCCACAGGACTTGATGCTGAGTGGGAACTTTGGGATGATGATGAAGGTGCCCCTTCCTCCTGCAGGTGAACGTGAGCATGTCATGGGGAGAACTGCAGTGCTGTGCAGGAAACTGCTGAGGTAAACTCAAACCCATGAAGTTAAAAGGGTCAAATTCTATAGCGGAGGGGGTAGGCTTCCATTTGCTGAAGGAATACATGGAAGTCAAGGGGAAGAGCACTCAGGGAGAGCTCTCTCAAGAGCCAACCTGCAAAAACATTTGTATAAATTAAATGAAAATAAGGTCGAATCTATTGTGCTGAGCAGTTAATATCAAATTTTTAAAAACTACCACACTGATGGCTTATCACACTTTTTCCACCTCAGATTCTTATGCCTCATTTCAACATTTCTCTCTACTCTTGATAAATTTTCTCTGAAACCCAACTAAACTTTGCCAAGTAGTTTCTGACAAAGGAAATTTAAAGATCACATTGTGAATTTGGCTGCCTGCTTAATTTTTATTCCATGAAATAAAGTGAAAGTGTAACACAAAGGAAATGACCTATTTATTTACTAGAGGTGTATCATCCTTGTCTGGGGTATGTGTGTATGTTTGTATTATGATTGACTTTTCTTGAACCACACAGAGGTTATTACTTTTTTTTAATGGTTAAATCTATTGGCTTTTAAGTAACATTTTTTTACTTTTGCCTTTGTAGCATGTGTAGGGACATTTTCCCCCAAACTACACAAATACTCACTTGTGTTTTCTTTAGGCACTATCATGGTTTTCATTATTTTAAGTTCTGATCCCTCTGAAAGTACAGTTGACCCTTGAAAAATAGGGGTATGAAATGCGTGGGTCCACTTATATGCAGTTTTTTTTCAATAAATACCACAGTACTGTATGATCAGAGGTTGGTTGAATCTGCAGATATGAACCTTGGATATAGAGGGCTGACTATAATATTATTTGAGGATTTTTGAATGCATGGGTGGTGAGGTGGGTTAGTGTCCCTAACCCTCAAATTGTTCAAGGGTCAACTGTAGTTTGTTGTAATATATGAGATAGATATCTGGCTTTATTTTCTTTCAAGTGTTAATCACTTCTCCTATTCATTAAGTAATCGGGTTTTACTTTGGGTGTGAAGTGCCACATTTATTGCGTGAGAGATTTACATATTGGGGCTGTTATGGTTTATTTAGCTGTAAATCTTTTGTGGAGACAGTATGAAATACTTTTTTTAATATAATTTTACAATATATGTTAATATTACATGGACCTATTTACACTCATTATCTTGTGTTTCCCAAAAATGTCCAAAGCTGTTCCTGTACCTTTTTTTCTTCCAGGTGAACTTTAGAATTGCTTGTTAAAAAAATTTTTTTTGAGATTGTGATTGGAATTGACTAAAAATATAAATCATTCAGGGCTGAATTATGAAGTTTTTCTGTCCTAGAAAGACCAATTTGTGTGTGAGGAAGTCTGTTTTTATAGTCCCCATCGGTGGTTTTAGTTTG
Organism: Bos indicus x Bos taurus; assembly: GCF_003369695.1. Lineage (NCBI taxonomy): Eukaryota > Metazoa > Chordata > Mammalia > Artiodactyla > Bovidae > Bos > Bos indicus x Bos taurus. Next base: position 28,736,287 of record NC_040092.1, on the reverse strand, counting down.
CTTTAGCCTATGAACTGTATACATTTCTTGTCATGTATATTTCTATATTTTATGTATTTTTTCCTGATATACATATTTTTTTTCTACCTTTTTATTTGTTTAAATAAGAAGCTGTTGATATTACAGTACTATGTCTGTTGACCTGGAAAGATGGTTTGCATAGTGGGAAGAAAGCAAAAACAGTTTTTAAATGTGACCTTATATTTTTGTTAAAAATATCCAGATTGTTTATACCACCTCTTAAGAGTGGTTATGTTTGGTCACAAGAAAGAAATTTTTCTTATTTAGTTTATATACATTTCTAAGTTTTGTCATCATATTTTACTTCTGTAATAATTATGACTCTCTTTGTTTAGTTCTTATGTGTGCCAGTTCCAGTTCTAAAATGAATATATTTTCACAATTTAGGGTATGTAAAGGAATCATTTCTTGTGTAACTGGAAAGAACTTCAATATGTATTTCTGAGTTGATACCAAGGGCTGAATCACAGGAAGACATGAAAGGGAAGAGGCTGGTGTTTGAAGTGCTGCTTTAGTGTGTCATAGGGATGAGCAGGCTGTTCTTCATTTGTGTTTCTGTGGAACTAAGGTGACAGAATGTGTGCATGGAAATAAGAGCTAATTCTGAGATGTAGGGTGAGTGTGTGAACATATCTGTACATGAATACACACAATAACTGTATGATTTTGGAAGTAAATATCTTGAATGTAGGACTTCCCAGGTGGTTCAGTCATAAAAGAATCCACCTGACAATTGAGGAGACGCAGGTTTGATCCCTGGGTCAGGAAGATCCCTGGGGAAGGAAATGGCAACCTACTCTAGTATTCTCGTCTGGGAAATCCAACGGACAGAGGAGCCTGGAGGGCTATAGTCCATGGAGTTTGAAAAAGAGTCAGACACGACTAAGCAACTAAATGTCAACAACCCTGAACATAGCAAAAAAGAGAATAGCATTCATTGCTGATACTTAATAGTTGTGCAGTCATTGGCACACTCTAAGTTTCATTTTTTGTTCTATAAAATGGAGATTTTTAATGCTTTTTTGTCAAATGCCTTTTGGGTTGTCTGTGAGGGTTGTTATAAAGTGTTTAGTATTTTGTCTTATATACTGAAAACACTCAGATGTGAGAGCTATTGTTATTGCCAGAAACTAGTCACTTTCCCTTTAATATCTCATTTATTCCTCAGAATCCCCATGGCATTACATAGCAACTAAAGATTAATTCTCCAGAAATATATAATCTCTGTGCTTCAAACAACATAACTTTAAGCATATAATCAAAACATCAACAGAAGTACAAGGAAAAACTGGCCAATCTGAATTTAACATACTTCCTTTAGAAATTGATATGATTGGCAGACATAAATTAGGAAGGTTATAGATTTTAAACCTTAGTTTTCTATTTGTTCTTACCCAAAGTCACAAAGCCAGGAAAAGGAAAAAGTTGATTAAAACTTAGATCTATAAGCTTTCCAAAAGTCTATGTAACACAAAGCTGCCTTGTCCTTCCCAGCACTGTCCCTCAGTGTCCTCAGTGGACATTAACTGAATCTCAGGATTACTTCTGCTGAGTAATCTTTATCTGTGTGCAGAGACATGCACTTCTGCCATTCTTTTGTATCACATTCTATTTCTATCCCTGGTAGTCCTGTGTCAGTTATACAGAAAAGACACTCTGGCATTAGATGATTATCAATTCCTATTTCCCAGCAAGAAAGGAAGGGATTTTAGGTGCACTATGAATATACCAATTGAAGTGCATTGGTCCCCAGGTTCACAGATCCTGGTTCCCCACAAATAAGCCTGCTCGTGTGAGACAAGAAAGGCATTCCCAGCAGAGAAATTCATTCCTGGTGTTAAAGACCTCACTCCAGAGCTTCAGGGTAGAAGCAGAGGCCACAGGACTGAACAAAACTCAGACTTGCTGACCATCTCACACAGGCTGCAGAAATGACCATGTTACAGGTGAGTTTGTGTTTATTCCTCATTATTTTTCCAGGGGATTAGAAGGAGTATGTAAGAGTGAAAAACGAAATATTACATTGTTAAGAAGTCAGGGGAAGATACCCTCAGAATGGAAGATCCAAACTGGGACAAAATAAAGCAGTGATGCAATAACTATAGGGCCTTGAGAAGTTCTTAAAGTTTCGATTTTTATAAGCCTTAGTGTCCTACATAATTATTGAATGAGCTATAAACTTCTCAAATTCTTGACAAGTGTAATAAACATATGCATTGTACTATCTAAATGAAAAAGCAAAATTCTTCATGGAAAGTAAGTATTTATTGGTCACTCCCTGGGGAAGCCTTTAAATAAATGATATAGTGGTAATGTCCTCAGGAGAAACATTGTAATAAATACAAGAGTATTGTAGCCATTTTTCATGGTTTTCCACAGAATGTGACCCAAGGGTAGTATGCCAAAGCCGAACTTAATCACCATAATTATTTATTTATTTACCTCTTTAGTTGTGAAGCAGAATTCACATGGAGAAAAGTTCATAAAATATTAAAGTGCAGCTTAATGTGTTATCAAATGAATACCCATGAAACCACCATTTCATTTCAAGAAATTGAAATCACAGTTTCAATCCCAATCACAGCTTCTTCCTGACAGAGGGAACCAGGACTCTAGCTTCTGTAACCATTTCCTGGCTTGTCTGTTTAGTTTTACTCCTAAGTGTTTATCCGCTAACACTGCAGTTGGTTTTGTCTGCTGTTGTGCATGCTCATTTGTGTTTTGCTTCTTTCACTTTCATTTGTTTCTGAGATTCATTGCATTTGCAAGCTCTTCAATGTAGACAGCTTCTTCTTTTTCAAGAAATATACATTCAATTTCCTCAGTTTATTTTTTTCAAAGCTTTAAAAAAAAAAGTTTATCTATTTGGCTGTGTCGGTGTTTAGTTGTGGCATGTAGGTTCTTCCTGCATTTTTTCAGGATCTTTCATTGCAGTGCACAGACTTTCTGGTTGTGGCACATGGGCTCAGTAGTTGCGTTGTATGGCCTTAGTTACTGCACAGTATGTAGGGTCTTAGTTCCCAAACCAGGACTCAAACCTTGTCCCCTGCATTGCAAGGCAGATTCTTAACCACTGGACCATCAGGGAAGTCCCTGAAGGCAGCTTCTTAATATCATCAAATCCAGCCATTATCAAGTTTCCATTAGTCTCATAAAAATTGTCATTTGTTTGCGTCAGACTCAAGTAAAGTTCATACAGTGCAGTTAATCTGTCTCTTAATCTTGACACTGCGTATTTTTTTCTATCCAAATCATGTGTTGAAGAGACCAGGCCATTGATCTGTAGTTTCTCACTATCTGAAGGCTCTGAATAAGTGATGTGGTGGGTAATACATCCCCATGCTGTTACTGGTGTGTTGTCACCCGGGTTTCCTGTAAATTGGTAGATTCAGAGATGTGCTGTCCAGTACTGAAGCCACCAGCCACATACGACTGAACTTAAGTTAATTCAGTTAAATCCTTTTGTCACAGTTGTCCCCTCTCAAGTGCTTAGTAGCCACAGATTGGACAGCCATGAACTGGGTAGCACAGGTAAAGAACGTTTCCATCATCACAGCAAGTTCCACGCTGAGGTTTGATCAGGTTCAAGTGTGACTTCTTGGCAAGAATGCTTCAGAAGTTGTTGTGGTACTTCTTTCAGGAGTTGCACGATGCCCACAGGTCTCTCTTTGTCTTGCTATGGCTTTAAATGATCACTGCTTGTATGGATCATTTCATTAGAAGCTGCAAAACGATAACACCCTCCTTGTAACATTTTTCTTATTTACTAACTAGAATGCTGTTCTCTAGTACCACAAACTACATCAAGGCTCAGTTTGTACATCTTCTGCCCTACAATTAGTAGCTTAAAATTTAGTTATCATAAAATTTTGTTATAATTTTAAAGTATGGCCAAAACATAGAAATATACTAGATTTTTGCATATTGTCTTGGTATTCAGGAACTTCATAAGCCCATTTAAACTAACTAATCATTTTTCTTTAGATTTGGTTAGATTTCCATGTTTATAAAAATATCAGCAATACTTTTTTTTTAATAAAAAGAAATTCCACTGACTTCCTAGTTTGCTAAGACTTTCTATAACAAATAAATGTTGATTACTTTTCAATTTTTGGTGTGTTGTTTCATCTGTTTGTTCTTTTTCATACTTTTATATTCTCCCTTATGAAATCTAGTCCTTCTTTTTGAAAAACATAAATGTGCTTTTTTAAAGCTGTTAGATTTTTCTGTTATTTGTAGCTCCTGTGATGTACATTCTTCCACTTACAGATATGTTTTATCTGTATCTACTGAGATGATGATATGTTTTTCCTTAATCTATTAATATAGTAAATATCAATTATTATTTTTTAAATATTAAATCAACCTTGAATTTGGGGGATAAACTCCAGCTTATTTTTGATATATTTTCCTCTTTATATTTTGTTCAGTATAGTACTTTGGTGATGTTGTTTAGGATTTTCAAATCAGTGTTCATGTGTAACTTGGCCTTTGCTTTTCCCTTCTTAGCAGTATCCCTATTGAGTTTTGTTATCAAGATCATGCAGGTGTCAAAAAGTTTATCAAAAGTTTCTTCCACATTATATAAGAGTTTAGCAAAATTGGAATTACTTCAGCATTAAATGTTTATAAAATTAACTAGTAAAGCCATTTTTTTTGTGAGTTTTAAACTCAGGAAACCAGTTTTCCACATGGCCAATGCATGATTTGTAAAATCATAAATGAGTAAATGATCCATTTAAGAAGCAAGATAAAACAGTAGATTTTAATGTGACCGTGTGAAAAGTTTACCAATATGAATGAAGATTCTACATTGCAGCTCATTTTTGTGAGACCAGTTGATTAGTTTTGATGTGATATCCAAGAAGAATGTCCACAATGAACTAATTCTAATTGTTGTAGGGTCTTTTGGATTTTCTTTATGCAGTCATGCCATCTATGACAGTTTTACATGTTGTTTTCAATATTTATACTTGTTCCTCGCATTGTATTGTTCTGACCTCCTGCAGTACTTTGTAGACTAGAGGTAGCATTAGGAACACCCTTGTCTCATTAGGAACACCCAGGCCTGCACTGTCCACTACATAGCACATCACAGGTGCTCACTTCTGACACCAGCCACCTGGAATTAGCACAGACTCTGCAGAGTGAGAGCACCATCCCCAACAAGAGTGCCTTCACTTTAGTTGATAGCTGTAAGTTCGAGAGTCCTCAGGCCACACACAACACTTCTGTCCAACTGGCTGCAAATTTGGGGGGTTCCTATGACCCCCTCAGGTTCGATGGAACAGTTCACAAGACTTAGGAAAGTGCTATACCTAAAACTAGTTTTATTACAAGGCCACAAATTAGGACCAGCCAAATGAAGAGACACAGAGTGAGGTCTGGCAGGGTCCCAAACAGAGAGCTGCTGTGCCCTCTCCCTGTGGAATCAGGATACATCATCCTCCTGGCCTATGTCTGATTACCAGCCAGAAAGCTAACCTGAGGCAGAAATATCCAGAGTTTTTACTGGGTGTTCACTGTGTAGGTGTGATTGATTAAATCCCTGGCCATTTGATGGAACTCAGCCTCCAGCCCTGTCTGCTCCATGGAGGTTGGACTGATAGCATCTCTCTGAAAGCCCCAACCCTCCAATCCAATGATTGGTTTTCCAGCATGGCCAGTGCCCACCTGGAGACTCCAGCAGCCCACCATGAGTTACCTTGTTCCATAAACTCAGGAGGGACCCACCACTAATAGCACAGAAATCTGCCATCCCAAAAAAATGGCACAAAAACCAGTTGTATAACCTATACCCATTAGCTTCACATACTGTTAAATTAAAATTAAATAAAATATAAAAGTCAGTTTCTAGTCACCTTTGACATATTCAGTAGACACTGGTGGCTGTCAGTGACTATATTGGATGGTATGCTGCTAAGTTACTTCAGTCGTGTCCAACTCTATGCGACCCCATAGACGTCAGCCAGGCAAGAACACTGGAGTGGGTTGCCATTTCCTTCTCCAATGCATGAAAGTGAAAAAGTGAAAGTGAAGTCGCTCAGTCGTGTAAGACTCTTAGCGACCCCATGGACTGCAGCCTACCAGGCTCCTCCATCCATGGGATTTTCCAGGCAAGAGTACTGGAGTGGGGTGCCATTGCCTTCTCCTATTGGATGGTATAGATATGAGCATTTCTGTCATCACAAGAAATTCTGTTGGACAGTGCTGTTCTAGTCCTCAGAGACCAAGCACTCAGTGTTTTACCATTAAGTATGATGCTAGCTGTACATATTTTATAGATTATGATTATCAGATTAAATTTCCTTCTATTTCTAGTTTGTTGATAGTATTTTACAATGAACAGATTTTCACAATATGCCTTTTCTGCATTTTGAAATGATAATGGCTTTTCTCCTTTATTCTGTTAATATAATAGTGATTTCAGAATCAATATCTTACATAATTGAAAGAAACCTCATTTGGTCAGGCCACATTATACTTTTTATGCATGTGTGTGTGTTAGTTGCTCAGTCGTGTCCAACTCTTTGCAACCCCATGGATGGTAGCCCTCCAGGCTCCTCTGTCCATGGGATTCTCCAGGCAAGAATACTGAAGTGGATAGCCATTCCCTTCTCCAGGAGGTCTTCCCAACCCAGGGATCAGACCCGGGTCTCTTGCATTGCAGGCAGATTTTTTACTGTCTGAGCCACCAGGGAAGCCCCTTTTCTGCATGGCTAAATTCAATTTGCTAACACTTTATTAGGAATTTTGATTCTCTAAGAGCTTGTAATGTTCTTTTGTTGTGTTCATGTCTGATTTGGGATTAGAGGTCTGCTGGCCTTATAAAATGAATTGAGAAGTTTGCACTGTTTATTCTCTGAAAGAATTTATATGAGATCATTTTATTTATTCCTTGAATGTTGGGAAGAATTCACCTCTGAAACCATCTAAAACTTGTGGTTTTTTTGAAGGAAGGTTTTAAATTGTGAGGGTCAATTCCTGTAATAGTTAAAGGACTAATTCAGACCTTCTTTCTTCTGTCACTTTTGAGTACATTGTCTTTCAAGAAATATATCTATTTTATCTAAGTTGTCATGTATGTTGGCATAAATTGATTAATATTGTTATCTTTTTAACACCTTTATTGAACTATGTCAGTAGTATCCACTGACATCACTGACAAGTGTATAACTCAGTAATTTTTTTAGTAACTTTATATTGTATAACCATCATTGCAATCCAGTATTAGAAGGGTTCTATAATCCCAAGAGAATCTTTGTGACATTTGCAGTCGGTTCCTCCTCCCATCCCCAGCCTGAAGCAACCACTAATTTTCTTGCTGTCTATACAGGTTTTCTTTTTGGAAATATCATATAAATGGATTTTTATAAAAGTGTAATCTTTTGTTTCTAGCTTCTTTCAATTAGCATAGTATTTTTGAGGTTCATCTATGTTTTAGTATATGTCAGAAACACATTCTTATTGTTGAATAGTATTCCATTATGTTGAATATATCATTTTTTATTTATCCATTCACCACTTGATGGACACTTGGAATATTTATACTTTTTGGTACATTTGTTATATAAATATAATTTTTATCAGTAGTACTAATATGAACAATCACTTATAAGTATTTTATTAATCAAAGTATAGGTGATTTACAATGTTGTGTTACTTTCAGGTTATAGCGTTTATATCTATATGCATATATATATTCTTTTTCAGATTCTTTTTCATTACGGGTTATTATAGATATTGAATATAGCTCCCTGTGCAGGTCCTTGTTGATTGTCAATGGGATTTTATATATAGTAGTGTGTATATGTTAATCCCAAACTTCTAATTTATCCCTTCACATTTCCGTCCTTTCCCTTTTGGTAGCCATAAGTTTGTTTTCTATATTTGTGAGTTTGTTTCTGTTTTATAAATAAGTTCATTTGTATTACTTTTTTAGATTCCACTTATAAGTGATGTCATATAATACTTGTCCTTCTCTGTCTGACTTACTTCTCAGCAGGATAATCTCTAGGTCCATCCATGTTGCTGCAAATGGCATGATTTCATTCTTTTTTGTGACTGGTATTCCACTGTGTACCACATCTTTATCCATTCATTTTTCCATGGACATTGAGGTCACTTCCATGTCTTGGCTATTGTAAATAGTGCTGCTGTGAACTTAAGAGGTGCATGTATCTTTGCAAATAAGAGTTTTCATCTTTTCTGGATATATGCCCAGGAGGGAGATTGCCAAGTCTGTGGTAACTCTATTACTAGTTTCTTAAGGAGCCTCCATACTGTTTCCCAGTGTGGCTACACAAATTTACATTCCAACCAACAGTGTAGGAGGGTTCCATTTGCTCCATGCCCTCTCCAGCATTTATTATTTTAGACTTTTTGATGATGGCCATTCTGTCTGCTGTGAGGTGATACCTTATTGTAGTTTTGATTTGCACTTTAAAAAAAAATAATTAGACATCTTTTCATGTGCTTTTGGACCATCTATATGTCTTCGTTGGAAAAATGTCTACTAATGTCTTCTGCCCCATTTTTTGATTGCATTGTTTGTTTTTTTGATATTGAACTTTATGAGCTGTTTGTATATTTTGGAAATTAAGACCTTGTCAGTCACATCATTTTCAAATATTTTCTTCCATTCTGTAGGTTGTCTTTAAATGCTGTTTCTGGTTTCCTTTGCTGTGCAAAAGCTTTTATGTTTAATTAGATTCAATTTGTTTATTTTTGCTTTACTTCCATTACTCTAGGAGACAGATCCAAAAAACTGTTTTTGAGGTTTATATCAAAAAGTATTCTCCCTGTGTTTTCCTCAAGGAGTTTTATAGTATCCAGTCTCACAGTTAGGTCTTTAATCCATTTTGAGTGTATTTTCGTATGTGGTGTTAGAGAAGGTTCTACTTTCATTCATTTACGTGTAACTGCCCAGTTTTCTTAGCACTGCATATTGACAAGATTATCTTTTCTTTGTTTTATGTTTTCCCCTACTTTGTTGAAGATTAATTGACCCTAGTGTGTGGGTTTGTTTCTGGGCTTTCTATCTAGTTCCATTGATGTATATGTCTGCTTTTGTGCCAGTACCATAATGTTTTGATTACTGTACCTTTGTAGTATAGTCTGAAGTCAGAGGGTATGATTCATCCAGCTCTATTAAAGATTCTTTACTGGTTATTTGGGGTCTTTTATGTTTCTATACATATTTTAATACTATTTGTTCTATTAATAGTTCTGTGAAAAATGCCCTAATTTCATAGGGGTTGCATTGAATCTGTAGATTGGGTATTATGGTCATTTTAACAGTATTGATTCTTCCAATGCAAGAAAACATAGTGTATCTTTCCATCTATTTGTAGCACCTTTAATTTTTTTCGTCAGCATCTTGTAGTTTTCAGAGCACAGGTCTTTTGCCTCCTTAGATAAGTTTATTTCTAGGTATTTTATTCTTTTTGATGCAGTGGTAAATGGGATTGTTTCCTTAATTTCTCTTTCTGATATTTCATTATTAGTATATAGAAATGCAATGGATTTTGGTGTATTTATTTTGTATCCTGAAACTTTACCAAATTTATTGATGAGTTCTAGTAGTTTTCTGGTGGCATCTTTAAGACTTTCTGTGTATAGTATCAGGGACTTCCCCAGTGGCTCAGCAGTGAAGAATCTGCTTGCACTGCAGGAGACTTAAGAGTAGACAAGTGTTCAGTCCCTGGGTTGGGAAGATACCCTGGAGAAGGAAATGGCAACCCACTCCAGTATTCTTGTCTGGGAAATCCCATGTGGTCCCAGACTGAGGAGCCTGGTGGGCTGTAGTCCATGGGGTTGCAAACGAGTCAGATATGACTGAGCAACTAAACAACAATGTATAGTATTATATCTTCTGCAAACTGATAATTTTACTTCTTCTTTTCAGATTTGGACTCCTTTTATTTCTTTTTCTTCTCTGATTGCCATGGCTAGGACTTCCAAAACTGTTGAATAAAAGTGGCAAGAGTGGGCATCTTTGTCTTGTTCCTGATCTTAGAAGGGATACTTTCAGCTTTTCACCATGGAATATGATGGTAGCTGTGGGTTTGTCATATATGGCCTTTATTATGTTGAGGTATGTTCCCCCTATGCTTACTTTGTGGAGTTTTTATCATAAATGGGTGTTAAATTTTGTCACAAGCTTTTTTTGCATCTATTAGGATGATTATATGGTTTTTATTCTATTGTTTGTTAATGTGGTATATCATGTTGATTGATTTGCAGATACCGAAAAATCCTTCTCTCCCTGAGATAAACTCCTTTTGATCATGGTGTATGATCCATCCCTTTACTATATTGTTGGATTCACATTGCTAGTATTTTGATGAGGATTTTTGCATCTATGTTAATCAGTGATATCAGCCTGTAATTCTCTTTATTTGTGTGTGATACCTTTGTCTGGTTTAGGTATCAGGGTGATGATGGCACCATGAATGAGTTTGGAAGTGTTCCTCTGCAAGTTTTGGAATAGTTTCACAAGGATAGGTATTAACTCTTTAAATGTTTGGTAGAATTCACCTGTGAAGTCATCTGCTCCTGGACTTTTATTGTTGGTAGTTTTTAAATTACTAATTCAATTTCATTACTGGTAATTGATCTGTTCATATTTTCTATTTCTTTCTGGTTCAGTCTTAAGAGATTATACTTTTCTAAGAATTTGTCCATTGCTTCCAGTTCAGTTCAGTCACTCAATCATGTCCAACTCTGCATCCCCATGGACTGCAGCACTCCAGGTTTCCCTGTCCATCACCAATTCCTGCAACTTGCTCAATCTCAAGTCCATCAAGTTGGTAATGCCATCCAACCATCACATCCTCTGTTGTCCCCTTTTCCTCCTGCCTTCAATCTTTCCAGCATCAGGCTCTTTTCTAATGTCAGTTCTTTGCATCAGGTAGCCAAAGTACTAGAGCTTCAGCTTCAGCATCAGTCCTTCCAATGAATATTCAGGACTGACTTCCTTTAGGATTGACTTGCTTGATTTCCTTGCAGTCCAAGGGACACTCACGAGTCTTCTCCAACATCACAGTTCAGAAGCATCAATTCTTTGGTGCTCCGCCTTCTTCATAGTCCAACTCTCACATCCATAGATGACTACTGGAAAAACTGTAGCTTTGACTAGATGGACCTTTGTTGGGAAAGTAATGTCTCTGCTTTTTAATATGCTGTCTAGGTTGGTCATAGCTTTTCTTGAAAAGATGCTTTTCAAGGAACAAGCATCTTTTAATTTCATGGCTGCAGTCACTATCTGCAGTGATTTTGTAGCCCACCAAAATAAAGTCTGTCACTGTTTCCATTGTTTCCCCATCTATTTGCCATGAAGTGATAGGACCAGATGCCATGATCTTAGTTTTCTGAATGTTGAGTTTTAAGCCAACTTGTTCACTCTCTTCGTTCATTTTCATCAAGAGCCTCTTTAGTTCCTCTCCACTTTCTGCCATAAGGGTGGTGTCATCTGCGTATCTGAGGTTATTGATATTTCTCTCTGCAATCTTGATTCCAGCTTGTGCTTCGTCCAGCCCAGCATTTCACATGATGTACTCTGCATAGAAGTTAAATAAGCAGGGTGACAGTATACAGCCTTGACATACTCCTTTCCCAATTTGGAACCAGTCTGTTGTTCCATGTCTGGTTCTAACTGTTGCTTCTTGACCTGCATACAGATTTCTCAGGAGGCAGATAAGGTGGTCTGGTATTCCCATCTCTTGAAGAATTTTGCACAGTTTGTTGTAATCTACACAGTCAAAGACTTTGGCATAGTCAATAAAGCAAAAGTAGATGTTTTTCTGGAACTCTCTTGCTTTTTCGATGATCCAGCCGATGTTGGCAATTTGATCTCTGGCTCCTCTGCCTTTTCTAAATCCAGCTTGAACATTTTGAAGTTCACAGTTCATGTACTATTGAAGCCTGGCTTGGAGAATTTTGAGCATTACTTTGCTAGCGTGTGAGATGAGTGCAATTGTGCAGTACTTTAAGCATTCTTTGGCATTGCCCTTTTTTGGGATTGGAATGAAAACTGACCTTTTCTAGTCCTGTGGCCACTGCTGAGTTTTCCAAATTTGCTGGCATATTGAGTGCAGCACTTTCACAGCATCATCTTTCAGGATTTGAAATAGGTCAACTGGAATTCCATCACCTCCCCTAGCTTTGTTCGTAGAGATGCTTCCTAAGGGCTGCTTGACTTTGCATTCCAGGATGTCTGGCTCTTTGTGAGTGATCACACCATCATGGTTATCTGGGTCAGGAAGATGTTTTTTGTATGATTCTTCTGTATATTCTTGCCACCTCTTCTTAATATCTTCTGTTTCTATTAGTTCCATAGCATTTCTGTCCTTTATTGAGCCCATCTTTGCATGAAGTGTTCCCTTGGTATCTCTAATTTTCTTGAAAAGGTCTCTAGTCTTTCCCAGTCCATTGTTTTCCACTATTTCTTTGCACTGATCACTGAGGAAGGCTTTCTTATCTCTCCTTGCTATTCTTTGGAACTCTGCATTCAGATGGGTATATCTTTCCTTTTCTCCTTTGCCTTTAGCTTCTCTTCTTTTCTCAGCTATCTGTAAGGCCTTCTCAGACAACCATTTTTCCTTTCTGTATGTCTTTTTCTTGCATTTCTTCCAAGTTGACCATTTTATTGGCATATAGTTACTTGTAGTGGTCTCTTGTGAGCCTTTCTATTTCTGTAGTGTTTGTTGTAATTTCATTTCCGAGTTTATTGATTTGGGCCCTCTCCCCTTTTTTCTTGATGAGTCTGGCTAAAAGTTTGTCAGTTTTGTCTCTTCAAAAAACCAATTTTTAGTTTCATTGATCTTTTCCTTTTTTTTTTCTTCCCTTATCTCTATTTCAAGTACTTCTCTTCTGATCTGTATGATTTCTTCCTACTAACTTTGGATTTTGTTTTTCTTTTTTTAGTTGCTTCACATGTAAGGTTGGCTTGTTTATTGGAGATTTTTCTTGTTTTCTGAAGTAAGCTTGTATCACTATAAACTTCTCTCTTAGAACTGCTTTTGCTGCATCCCGTAGGTTTGGGGTCATCATGTTTTTATTTTCATTTGGCTCTATGTATTTTTTTTTTATTTCCTCCTTGATTTGTTCAGTGGTCCATTAAATCACTGGCATATTATAGCCTCCATGTGCTTGTATTTTTTGCATTTTTTTTTCTTGCAGTTGATTTCTTCAACCATGTTGTGGTTGCAAAAGATGCTTGATATGATTTCAGTTTTCTTAAAATTATGTAGGCTTGTTTTGCAGTGATCTGGAGAATGTTCCACATGCTCTTGAAAAGATTGTATATTCTGCTGATTTTGAGTGTAATGTTCTCTATGTTTATATTAACCAGTTTAGTCTAATGTGTTCTTTAAGGCCAGTGTTTCCTTACTGATTCTTTAGTCTACATGATCTGTCCATTGATGTAAGTGGGGTGTTAAAGTCCCCTATTTTATGTGTTTGTGTGTGTGTGTGTAATATATAAAACCAGTGGCCCAGCAGTAAAGAATCCACCTGCAATGCAGGAGACACAGGAGATGGCAAGTTCAAACCCTGGGTCAGGAAGATCCTCTGGAGAACGAAATGGCAACCCACTCCAGTATTCTTGTCTAAAGAATCCAGTGAACAGAGGAGCATGGTGGGCTACAGTCCATAGGGTTGCAAAGAGTCAGATATGACTGAAGTGACTGAACACAGCAGCACAGCACATTACTGTGTTACTGTCAGTTTCTCCCTTCATGTCTGTTAACATTTGCATTATACATTGAGGTGCTATGTTAGGTGCACATTTTTACAATTATTATATCTTCTTCTTGGATTCATCCCTTAATTATTATATAGTGCCCTCTTTTGTGACACAGAAGTTCTGGATTTGTTTCTGTAGGTCTCCTTTTTCCTGTCTTTTGTTCTCTTCTCTTGTGATTTGATGACTCTCTTTAATGTTAGGCTTGTATCCCTTTTTCTTTTCTGGTGTGTATATCTATTACAGATGTTTTGATTTGTGGTTACCATGAGGTCTTTGTATAGCAATCTGTATATATAAGTGATTAAGTTGCTCATCTTTTTAATTTCAAATGCATTTTTTAAAGCCTGCATTTGTGTTCTCCTCCCCTCACAATTACTGTTGTTACCATATTTTACATCTATTTTATGATCCCTTAACTGCTTATTGATAAATGATTTTAAGCTTTGTCTTTTAACCTTACCAGCTTTATGTGTGGATTACCAGCTTTACTGTGTGTTTGCCTTTACTGGTGGACTTTCTCGTTTCTTAATTTTCTTTTTCACCTTGAGACATTCCTTTGTCATTTGTTGTAAAGCTGGTTTGGTGGTGCTGAATTCTTTTAGGTTTTCTTTAGTCTTTAAAGTTTTTGATTTCTGTCAAATCTGAACAAGATTCCTTGGTAGGCAGAGTATTCTTGATTGTAGATTTTTCCCTTTCATCACTCTCAAAGTGTGTGATGTGCTGTTTACAGTCAGGTTTCTTATTTTCTGGTGGTATTTTGAATTTTTAAAAGAGTATGTTTATGCTTTCTTGTCATCTTAGAAGACTTTGGGACAGAAATCCATCTTGATTTAAAATCCAGATATCACGACTTCTCTAGTGGTCCATTGGTTAAGAATCTGCCTGCTAATGTAGGAGATAGGGGTTCGATCCCCAATCTGGGAAGATCCCTCATGCCATGGGGTAACTGAGCCCATGCAGCTACAGAGCCTACACTCCAGAGCCTGCGAGCCACAACTACTTAAGCCTGCTTGCTCTAGAGCCTGCATGCCACAACTACCAAAAGCCCATGCCCTAGAGCCTGTGCTTTGCAACAGGAGAAGCCACCTCACTGAGCAGCTTGTGCACTGTAGCAAGCGAAAGGCCACGCACAGCGACAAAGATCTAGAGCAGTCAAAAATAAAAATAAATAAATAAAATTAATTTTTAAAATATCTGGATATCTTTCTGCAACCTAAATTAAGTTATATCACTTCCATCCTGTAAAAGCTCTAATGGCTAATTGTCAGCAGTGATAAGGTGTGGTAACCACATCTGCCTTGCTCCCACTGTGGCCTGCAGTCCAGTCACTACAATGTACCCTGTGACCTTGTCTGACTGAACTGTTTATACTGTGTTACCCCTAGCAGTTTGGGTCCCCATTTTGGATCTGCTGTCACTCAGAATGCTTTTGTACCCCCTTTTCTCTGGAAACCACTACTAATTTCCTAAAACTTTATTTCATGTATCATCTCTTCAATAGAGACTGATATGACCATAGATGGAGTGCTGGGCTCCCTCTCTGACCCATGTCATGCCCTCACTGGCCTTTCTGCCTCAACTCTTAAAGCAGCTTGCTTTATTTATAAGTGTACATATTTGTGTATGTCTACAACCTAAGAAGTTTTTGAGGATATTGTTTTATTATCTTTCTTTTGTCACTGCCTCTTCTGGTGCCAAATTTGACATTCAATGAAAACTTTGTTGGTGGTTTGGAAAATTTAAAGTCATGTATTTCAGCTCTCATGTAAATGAGAGGATGAAAGAATGCATAATTGCCTTTTATCTCACAAAAGAGAGTGCAAAAGTTGGGACCCAATAGACATTCTGTAACTTGCCATGATAAGAATGATGTGTTTAAGCTCTGGTACTTGTTTCCTACATCACCTGGTGATTCCTGCTTCTGATTCACTAGGATTGTGCTCTTACAGGGGTCATTCTCATTTGAAGATTTATCTGTGGACTTCACCCAGAAGGAATGGCAGCTACTGGACCCCCATCAGAAGGACTTATACAAGGATGTCATGTTGGAGAATTATAGCAGTCTCGTGTCACTAGGTAAGAAAAGCTACCCAGGATTTCCCTGGCAGTCCAGCAGTTAGAACTCTGTGCTTCTACTTCAGGGGTCCTGGGTTCAATCCCTGGTCAGGGAATTACAATCCTGAGAGCTTTGTGGCATGGCCAAAAAAAGAAAAACTTCCCAGAAGACCTCATATTGTATCTAGTACCTTGCTTGTTCTTCTTTAGTTTCTGAGAGTTCTGGGACTTGCAAAATTTTTAATGATTTGGACCTAAATTTTAGAGATCAAAGTTCTTGGACTATGACAGTCCCAGGGAAAGTATTTGAACCTCACTTTCCAATAATGAAGTCTTAATTTCATTGTGCCGCCTCTGAAGCTAATAGTAATAGTTGTAGTTAGGCTCCTGAGGCTTCGCCAACAAAGGTCTATATTGTCAAAGCTATGGTTTTTCTAGTTTTCATATATAGATGTGAGTGAGAGTTGGACTATAAAGAAGGCTGAGTGTTTAAAAATTGATGCTTTTGAACTGTGGTGTTGGAGAATACTCTTGAGAGTCACTTGAACTGCAAGAGGATCAAACTAGTCAATCCTAAAGGAAATCAATCCTGAATATTCATTGGAAGGACCGATGCTGAAACTGAAGCTCCAATACTTTGGCCACCTAATGTGAAGAGTCAACTCATTAGAAAAGACCTTGATTCTGGGAAAGATTGAATATGGTTGGATGGCATCACTGACTCAGTGGACATGAGTTTGAGCAAGCTCTGGGAGATGGTGAAGGACAGGGAAGCCTGGCATACTGCAGTCCATGGGGTCACAAAGAGTCGGACATGACTGAGTGACTGAACAACAACAAAGCTCCTGAGGCATGTAATTTACCGAATTTCACATATTGTTCTTATATTGACTCAATTGTAAGAGCAATCCTGTGTGGCAGATGTGTTGCACTCTTTTTTTTTTTTTTCTTTTTTTTTTTCTAATGAGGAAATTGAGACAAAGAAAAAAGTTAAGTATTTTTCCCAAGGCCTGACAGCTAGGAAATGAGCCTGAATTTGAACCAGAGCAGACCAACTACAGAGACTCTGAAGGGTTTATGGTTTTGGACTTGAGTTATAGAAATCAAAGATTCTTAGACCATATTATCCACTGGGAAGACTGTTACCATTCCTCTGAGGATTGTTTACTTTGTTGGTATTCATGTGGGTGGCTTCACTGGGTCAACTAATTCCAAACCTTGCTCCTTCTTCAGAGGCCTCAAAGGCCATGCAGTAGGGGCCAAGGTCTTTGTGATTTTCCCTGAACAGGGTATGAAGTTATGAAACCTGGTGTCATCCTTAAATTGGAGCAAGGAGAAGACCCATGGACAGGAGATGGAGAAATTCCAAGTTCAGGCTCAATAGGTGAGTGTATGAAGACCAGACAGAGGAGAGAAGGTGGAAGTCATTCTCAGCAGGGTGGTGGTTGGCATCCTTGAAATGTGCCTTAGAGGGCTCTGTTCAAAATCTCAAACCCTTAGCGGTGATTCAGGACAGTTAACATGAGCTACTGAAGTGAATCACATTACATGTGGCTTCTTTGCTCGTAGCTTGAAGTGAAATGTTTCCAGCTGGTTTGGCCCATGACGTTATTCCCAGTCTTTCACATCTGGGACTTTGACTTCTTGTTAGGTATTCTGTCTCCTGATGTGGTTAATCTCCTTTTGTCCTCCCTTCTCTCTGTGGTCAAAGACACCTGTGCTTGACCATCAGGGCTTTATTTTTCCTCGCTTTGGGTGTCTCTGATGTGAAACCCTCTCTGTTCAGCCTTATTATGTCAGAAAGTGGATTATCATTCCTCCCAAACTGTTGGTCCACTTCTCCCCTAGTTGGTCAAGTTCTGTTGTGCTTTTTCTGTAGCTTAGACATGGAGTATATGGAATTACCTCTTTTCTACCTTTTTTTTTTTACTAAGTTTTTTACCTTTGGAAAACATCTTTTGAAAGACTTCTCTATTCCCACTTAAAACTAAGGCTAGTCTGAACTTCCCAAATTACTAGCTAGTGTAGATCCCAGTTCTCACCTTCTTTTGTGAGTTACGTGGCACCACCAAGCATCCAGCACTGCTCTGATCAGCTGGGCCCTCCTCCTCGTTTCCTATTGTGTGACACTGACTTAATTCAAGGTGCCTCAAAAGCAGACCCTGAGATACTTAGTGGGACTGTGATCTCCACAGTGTTAGTGGGAGAAGGGGAAGTGAGATGGGGTGAGAGAGGAATGCATGAACAGTGTGCTTCTGGGAACCCTCTGAGGAACCAGAAAGCTAGTACCACACTCTGCCTCCTGTCCCTCAGTGACTGAGTATTGCCCCAGGGAATATTAGGGCTCCAGAGTATCTGGCATCCCTGCACATGGCCCCAAAATGCACTTGCAGCCCATCTCTCCATCTCATGGTGGAGCGATGTGGGCACGCTGGTTGGGCCCCACAATTGGCCTGAGCTGCAGTGTCCTCTGAGTGTGGCTGAAGGGGGGCAGATGACACTGAGGACCTGTGGAGTGAGCCCATGTAGCCTGTTCAGCAGTTACTCCCTTTGCTCCAAGTTGGTGGTCAGTTTCATTTAAACTTAATCTACTGTCTGCTTTCTGTTCTTGTTTACAGTGTTTAAAGTGTTTTTCAATACCTAGAGGTTAGACATTGCAGTCATACTAGGAAACTAAACATTAAAAGGCATTAGTTCCCTCAAATAGCATTTCTAGGTTTTTATTCAATAAACACGACTATGGAAAGACTTATGGGATTTTTTTTTTCCTTCATAGATCAAGTCTTTCAAGTAAATGGTCACATGACTTGGCACAAGGATAACAAGAAGTTTAAAAATATGAAACAAGATCATGAATGTGATGCACTTGGAAAAAAGTTTAATCTGAGCATGAACTTTATTCCTTTAAGGAAATCAAACAAAGAAGGTGACATAGATGGATTAATTTTAAAACATCATTTAGATTTTCTTATTCCGAAAGCAAACTATGGAAGAATGGAACCAGCTGACTTAAACATATTTGATAAATTATTTCTCCATACCAAGACTGAGGAAACTGATACTTGGTTAAAATACTATGCATGTGATAAAGTTAGCTATAAGAAGTCACAGATCATCATATATCACAGAAGTCGTTCAGGGGAGAAGCTCTATGAATGCAGTGAATGTAGGAAACGCTTCAGTAAGAAATCAAGTCTCATTAAACATCAGAGCAGACATATAAGAGAAATAGCCTATGGCTGTGGTAAATGTGGCAAGACTTTCCCCCAGAAGTCACAGTTTATTACACATCATAGAACTCATACGGGAGAGAAACCTTACAATTGTAGCCAGTGTGGGAAAGCCTTCTCCCAAAAGTCACAGCTGACATCCCATCAGAGGACACATACAGGAGAGAAACCATATGAATGTGGTGAGTGTGGGAAAGCCTTCTCCCGGAAGTCACATCTCATATCACATTGGAGGACACACACAGGAGAGAAGCCCTATGGATGCACTGAATGTGGGAGGGCCTTTAGTGAAAAGTCAAATCTCATCAATCATCAAAGGATTCATACAGGAGAGAAACCTTTTGAATGCAGAGAATGTGGAAAAGCCTTCAGCAGGAAGTCACAGCTTGTCACACATCACAGGACCCACACAGGAACAAAACCCTATGGATGTAGCGATTGTAGAAAAGCCTTCTTTGAGAAATCAGAGCTAATTAGACATCAAACAATTCATACTGGAGAGAAACCCTATGAATGCAGTGAATGTGGGAAAGCCTTCAGAGAGAGGTCTAGTCTTATTAACCATCAGAGAACCCATACAGGAGAGAAGCCTCATGGATGCATCCAGTGTGGGAAAGCCTTTTCCCAGAAATCTCACCTCTTATCACATCAGATGACACACACAGGAGAGAAACCCTTTGTATGCACTAAGTGTGGGAAGGCTTTCAGTAGGAAATCCCAGCTTGTCAGGCATCAGAGAACTCATACAGGTGAAAAACCCTACGAGTGCAGTGAATGTGGGAAAGCTTTCAGTGAAAAATTAAGCCTCACTAATCACCAGAGAATTCATACAGGAGAAAAACCGTATGTGTGCAGTGAGTGTGGGAAAGCCTTTTGTCAGAAGTCACATCTCATATCACATCAGAGGACACACACAGGAGAGAAACCCTATGAATGCAGTGAATGTGGGAAAGCCTTTGGTGAAAAGTCAAGCCTTGCAACACATCAGAGAACCCATACAGGAGAAAAACCTTATGCATGCAGGGACTGTGAAAAAGCCTTCTCCCAGAAGTCACAGCTCAATACTCACCAGAGAATTCATACAGGAGAGAAACCATATGGATGCAGTCTTTGTCAAAAAGCTTTCTTTGAAAAATCAGAACTAATTAGACATCAGAGAACTCATACAGGAGAAAAACCTTATGAATGCAGTGAATGTAGGAAAGCCTTCAGGGAGAGGTCAAGTCTCATAAATCATCAGAGGACACATACAGGAGAGAAACCCTTTGAATGCAACGACTGTGGCAAAGCCTTCTCTAGGAAGTCACACCTCATACCACATCAGAGGACACACACGGGAGAGAGACCCTACAGTTGCAGTGAATGTAGAAAGGCCTTCTCTCAGAAGTCACAGCTTGTTAATCATCAGAGAATCCATACAGGAGAGAAACCTTTTCAATGCAGTGAATGTGGGAAAGCCTTCTCCCAAAAGTCACAGCTCATTAATCATCGGAGAACTCATACAGTAAAGAAATCCTAAGAATGGTGTTAATGTTAGTCTTTGACAGAGATCTTCATCAGTTATGGTAAATCTTTCAGATAATAGTTACATCACTTTATATGTCTGAATACACTTTTAAGTTAGGAACTCTAAATAGGTTATGTCAGGGAAGCTTTCAGCAGACTAATGTGTTTATTATATTAGACTCCTTAGAGGGAGAATGACCCTATGAATTGCAGTGGATTTCAGAAAGCTTTCAAACTGTCATCAAACCTTTTACAGTAGAAAATTAACAGTACAAAAGAATACTGTGACTATCAGAAAGCTTTCCAGAGATCAAATTTCATTAGCCATTGGAAAAATTACCACTGAAAATGAACCCTATTCCAGTGAGTTAAGGAAAACTTCATGAATACAGCAAGTGAGGTGATATTTTCATCAAGAAATAACAGCTCATTGTACATAAGAAGATGCCCTCAGGAATGAATTCTTTGAAAATACTAAATATAGGACAATCTTCGGCAAGTAACCCCACCATATTGTGTCCTGTGGGTGTACCTAACAGTTTAAAGACATTAGAAATACATGCCCCTTGAAATAATGCTATAATAGAAAGCCATGCACTCTTTATAGACATGGGTACCAAAAATAACTGGTTCTAAATTATATTAAGGCTCAAGTATGAAGTTTCTAAAAACGTCAATAAATTGAGTCTTTGGAATACAAAATTTCTCCATGGTATATAATTATGGCTTATTTTCCTGTGTCACAGGTTGTGTTTTGTATTTTGGAATTACAGATGGTAATGTAATTGGGAGCATGAGATGTACATGCCTTGTAGTGCCTCTGATGTCTATCAAGACATACTATGTGCCACTGGTTTTTCTATTTTAATAATACTATAAAAATGGTAACTCATAGGACATGTCTTACTGCTCAGTAAGTAGCATGTAATATCAACACATTTCCTTATGATTTGTTAGTTTATAAAAGGCTCTATTGTTGTCAGTGACCTTTCTCTTTAGTAGCAAAAGCCAACATTATATAAAGTCTTTTGGATCCTAGACTCTGAGAAACAGTTTATATAAAACCTTGTTAATAAGTATTCTAGTGTAGAACTGCAGAATGGTACGAGTGAATTGTGAGGAGTGAGCACTGTGGCTCTGCACTCCTGCTCAGTGGCATTAACTTGGAGCAGAATGCCCTCCTTGTGTAACGAGGTACCTCCATGCATCCAGTGTGTGTATCTTAAGTGTTATGTCACCCAAGAACAACTTGTATTTTAATTTACTGTGATGAATTGTCATGAATATTGTGTGCTGCTATTATGTTTTTGGTGTTTTCTAAAATATCCTGTAAAAATTAGATGAAGAAACTAGTTATTTGAGAGTCACTATCCAGAGAATATAAAGGACAGAAGATTTTGTGGTGAGAACCATATTTTTTATGTATCCCAGGAAGCCTATTTTGCCTTCCTGCAGATTTCTGTGATTACCAGACAGGTATCAGAAAACAAGCTTTTTATTATTTCATCATTGGAAATATTTGTGTTTCACTTGCCTTTCAACTGTCATATCATGCACAAGAGAAAGTTCCCATGTGTGCTTACCATTTTATAAGGGTGTTCCTTCTGGAAATGCATGACCCATGCCTACGTCTATTTAGACTTTTGTAGTAATTTCTCTATAATGTTGTTCGACAAAATCAACTATGTTTTTTGTATGATGGTGAAAATCAGAAAAGTCTAGTCTAGTTTCCACACTTGGAAAAATCAGGTCTTCTCTCATGTGCAAGTCGTTTTAACAGTGTGGTGTTTGGTAACTTTGATTCTAGCAGCATTTTTTTCTTTACCTACAATTTTACATCATTGTTGTAAAATTGGAATATTAAATAAATGAGGGTAATTTCATGAACTATTGTACCAGAATTTCAACAAAATCCTATTTCCCAAATTTTTATTCATACATAAATGTATGGACTTTTCTCACTAATACCTTAAGGTCATTTTACCAGGTTGGTGAAACAGACCTATGTAAAAGAACAAGTAGTTACAGTGTGGTGTTTTACTTTGTGGGTTGTTGTTGTTGTTTTCCATTTTTTCTTTTCCATCTATCCTGGGTCTCTTTCCTCAGCCCAGTGATTGACTTGTTGGGTCTTGGATTGGGCCCAGGAGTCTGTTGTCTAAAAACTTCCAAGTTTTTCTCACTCCTGTTCTAGATTATTTTTGAACTATTAAGCAGTTAATCGTAGAACTTCCTTTATGAGATGATGAAACTTCACTGGCCTTTTGATTGAATCCCAAGGGCGAATGTGATTCCTAAGGGTCTGATGTCAGTCATCCCGTGCCAGGGCTGATGCTGGCAGCAGGGCTTTTGTTTATCAAAATACCTGATGTTCCACATCCCAAGTGTGTGGTGTAGAACTCACCTGGCATTTTGTCTTCTGAAGGGCCACAAGAGGCCTCTGATTCTGAAATTAGAGATTCTTAGTGTTACATTTTTAAGACACCTTGGTAAACCACAAAAATATGTTTCTCCTCACTGATTCTACTACAAATGCTGCATCAAGAAGAAAGCCAATTTTAAAGTTAGGCTGGATTTACCTATGGTTTTGTGAAGCTCAATAATTGAGAGGAGGAGCATCTCTTTCCCTTTCCTCTTTCACCACCCAGGTTCCTCCCCTGGTGTGGAAACAATCCTGCAGGGCATACTTTCTATTATATTCCTTACACTAAGTACTGGATCTTCTGGAGGTCCTATCTATGAATTCTGAGACCTATACCAGGATTGCCTTGTGTTCAGTTTTTCTTTGTGGGCTTTGATATTTTCAGACACCATTATCTGTATGGGTCTATATGTTCCTGATATTTTGATTTCCTTTGACATTTTGATCACATGTATAACCCTGAGATGAAATGAACCCAAAGAATACCAGACATATCTACCAATATCTGCATTACATAGCAAAGTATACATCCATAGATATTTGAACTCTACACTCAAGATCTCAGTCATTTGGTCATTTACTCCAGTATGTGCCCAGATTGTCAATTTCATTGAGTTTGTTAGCCTACAAACATAATACCAACAAGTTTTCAGATGCTGAGCACCTAGTGCTGGCCTGCATGCCAGTTAACTAATTCATCCATGACTTTTGCAGCTGTATGCATATTTTTTGCCCTTTTCATCCTTTCAGTCCATTTTTTGCACTTATATATATACTAGTTATTTTAAGATGCAATTCTGACTATACACTCTTGTATTGAAATACCATATGGCTAATTGTAGACTTGGCTTCCCAAGTGGCTGAGCAGTAAAGAATCCACCTGCCAATGCAGGAGACACAGGAGACATGGCTTTGGTCCCTGGATCAGGAAGATCCACCTGGAGAAGGAATGGCAACCCACTCCAGTATTCTTACCTGGCAAATCCCATGGACAGAGGATCCTGGTGGGCTACAGTCCATGAGGTTGCAAAGAGTTGGACATGACTGAGCACATGTGTGTGCATGCACACACACACACACACACACACACACACACACACACACACACAAATTGTGGACTTAAGCTGTAATATCCTCATGGTATATGAGGACTTTTATACAAAACCATACCTGTTCATAATTTCTGAATACTTTATCTTTCCTCTTACAGTTTTGGTTTTGTTTTGTTTTTGCGTTCTTAAACTATTTGAGAGTTCTACAATCTCTCATTTTACACTTTTGTGTGTGTGTGCTTTTTTGTCGATCTACTGCCACTGAAATGCCTTTGTTCCTTGTTAAATACCTATTCAACCTATGTGAACCTGTACATGTATTTCACTGGTGATAAAATCGTTGCATGTTTTATCTTTCCCATTAGGAAGCTTCTGGAAAGCTAGGACTCTCTTGTTTGTCTATATAATTTTAACAACTGAAGCTTTGGTACATAAATGTGAGTGGTGTCAGTGGCTGTGTTCTCTACCACATGAGGAGGCATAGCTGCAATGAGAGAAGTGTGAAGCCACCATGGAAGCCAAGTCATGAGCATCCTGGCTGGGTTCCAGGATCTGGTTCTTGTCTTGAAGTCTGGGTTCATCTCTGCCATTTTCCTGCCTGGACTTATTGGATTTTTTTCTGTGAGATATCCCAAATATCCTTATAATAAATCCCCATGTTTGTTTCAGCTGGTTCAAGTTGTGTTCATTATTACAACCCAAGTGCTGCTCCTCACTGACAGCAAGATCAGACTGTATCATAAGTTGGGGCCTCTGGAAGCAGATACTGAGGTGTGCCGGGGTCCAGCCCCGGTTGGATCCAGGGATTCCCTCAGGATGACGGCGTTGGCGATTAAGGTATAGCAAAGGCTGAGAGATTTATTAGATGCTCAATAATAACTGGTTTACACGGGAAATCAATAAAGTTCGTGACACCAAACTTGCTCTGACCACAGAGGCTGCAGGCGCCCTCTCAAATAGCGGAAGGTGCCCCACCTTAGACACCTTCTCGAGTGGGTCTTAGAAGCCCAGGCAAATAAGTGGTTGCAGAGGACCCCCGTGCTCCAAATTATTTTGGCATGAAGGAAGAACAGAGGAGAAAAGGAGGAAAAGGAAACAAGAAAGAACGACACGGGGAGACCAAGCTTCGGTGAGCAAGGCCCATAGATTTATTTTCAACAGGGGCTTTTATACCCTAAGTTGCACATAGAGGATAATAGGGGGTGTGAAATCATGCAAAGTCAGCAGTCTTTGATCCTTATCGAAACCAGTGTTTCTTTTCTGCAAACTTATCGTATACAAATAGTTTCTGTGATTTACATCATCTTCTGGCCAGAAGGCCTGTTAACATTTTATGACTCTGATAAAGGTTTGTCAACCATAAGACTTATTTTCTCTAAGAGTAATTATTTTAAAGTTTGGCGCCATCCTCCGAAGGTGTTAGATAAAGTTGCATTCCTACAGGGCAGATGTGCAGTGGGTTTACAACAAAGGAAAGAATTTATTACCTTAAGGGTATAAAGTTGTTAACACCAAGGCCACTACTTATTTTTTCTACATACCAACTATATTAATTAATACACTTCCAAGGATACAATACAGGGGATGTGGAAGCTTGGCAGCAAGCATTGGCTCAACAATGAAATCTTCTACTAGCTCTATTCTAACAATTTCTAACTCTCCAAGAGGCTCTATACTATTTGAATATCTTAAGCTTCCCATGCCTCTCGCGGCTGGGAGACTGTAAACAATTGTATGCATAGCTGTAGGAGTCCGGGTAAGCCTGTCAGGCAAGTTAGAGAGCCATCTGAAGGGTTTGTGAACGAAAACACTCTTGTCGCGCCCAGGAACTTTATTAACTGGAGCTGTAAGTTAACTCTTTTTCAGAAAGAGAGATGGTGGTGGGGGATAGCCCCCCGTAAAGTCAGAGGTGAGAGCACAAAGCAGTAAAGTAGGCAGACTCTGGTTTTGGAGGTAGATGCTCAAGAATTTCCAGGGGGACTCCTGAAGCTCAATCCTGCCTTTACGTATGTCAAGCCTCCTTCCTCATGACCTTTGCCATGGGCGGAGTTCCTCACGCTGGCTCCTGGCAGAGGTGAACTTTGAGGTGCAAGATGTGTTTTGAGAATCAACATGAAGTAATGGGAGAAGAGAAAGGAATGGATTGGTCAGAGGAAAATCACAACTGCACTGTAGGTTGTGGAGACCTTGGCCAGACCAGCAAAGGCTCTGAAGAGAATCACTCGTAAAAGTGTCACATATTTGGCCATGACATTCAGGCCCTTACAATCCTGAGCTGTCAGTCAGTAGAGGCAGGCTGCCCTGAGGAGAGAGTGATCTCAGGTGAAGCAGCCCTTTTCCCCTGAGACCAACTCTGGATAAGCTGGCAAGTGGAGGAAGTCCCTGCCTCTGGGCATCAGGTTGTTCCTGGAAGAGGGATCTGGGTGGTTCAGCTCCACAACTGCACAGAGCATCCCTTCCAAGGTTGGGTTTGCCTAGAGAGAGACTAAGAAGAGGAAAATCAGGAAGAACTACAGCCCTCCTGTTGCAACTGTTTGCTCTCACCTTTTATGCATTCCAGATTCTCACAGCTACCACCATTGCTGACATCAGCGTGAGCCAGATCCTCATTCCTAAGGGCTCTGAGCCCTGGTCACCATGCCCTTCACACACCCAAGCTGCTGTGTTTCTCCAGTTACCATCACAAGTGGGCAAGGAAACTCCAAGAAGGATCTCAGTGTGTTACCCGCATCAACTCAGACTCCCTGCCCTGTGTATGATGGCAGCCCATTCTCCCCATGATGTATCAGACACCCTGCATAGACAACAGCTCCTCTTTCCTGCTGGTCCCTGGTTATAAGGAGCACAATCCTCAAGTCGTTTCTGTCTTTATTAATTAAGTGGAAAACGCTCTGCCCCTGGTGAAATGTATGTCTCCTGTGGGGTTCAAGACCTCTTAACTCTGCAGCCTGGAGTGGGGTGTCCAGGAAGCACAAGGGCCCCTGGAGGGCCTTTGGTAGTGGTGGTTGGTGAGGCCTACCCTCACTGCTGGGTTCTTCCACTCTGAGAACACAGCACTGGCTTTTGTCCATTTCGTAGACTGGACTCTGAAGGGCAGCACCCTGTCCTGGCAAAATATTGCTTCTGAGCTGGGGCTTCAACTGTGCTTTCACTAGGCTGTTCCAAAGCTCTCTTGCAGAAGCAGCTTCTGGTACATGCAGTGGGTCCTTTTGTGCTGGACATAGTTTTGCACATTCTTTAATGCAAAGTGGGTCCTCTGGACTGATGCAGTGTATGTGGGATAGCATACTGGCTGACCAGACATTTTGTAAGCCTTTGGATAGTGGTGCTGGCTGAGGCCCTGGGGGCAGGAAAGAAAACACATGCCTGGAATATTAGATTTTCCTGTGAGGACAAACACTGGCCTTTTGAGGGCCAAAATAGTCAAGTGCTAGTTGGTCTTTCCTAGTAATGGTACTATACTGGGGACTCAGTCTTCGTCTCTTATTTTAGATGTTCAATAGTGGCCAAATCAGCCCTGGTGGAAGAGACTGCTGTTGGACAGGATTGACATTCTTGGCCATTAGAGTAACCCCTGCATTGGATCCCTGGTCTTTGGTTAAGGGCCACCATGGTGAGGAGGCCAGATGGATGGCTCTGAAACTTACTCCCCAGATAAGATAGTAAATGAATATATATATATTGCATTCCAGGTAAAGGGCTCAGCAGGGAGGGTGGCAGAGATTAGTGTGTTCTTAAAGATTGGCAAGGTGACCATTCCTATCATAATCCTGTTTAATTAGGTAGCATAGATGGTGTAGAAGCCTAACGAGGCCTAGAGAATGACTATAGACTGGACACAAGCTCAGTCAAGTAGTGATCCAATTTGCACACGTGGCATTGTTTCTAAAGCAGATTTTCATGCCTTTAGATACATAATATGCAGCCTTTGATTTCACAAATGCATTCTTTGTATCGTTCTTAGGAAAAAGGAAAAATTTTCATTACCATGGAGCAGACAGCACTACACATTCAGTTTTACTCCTGGATTGTTATAATATAGCTTGAAGAGATCCAGACTATCTGAACATGCACAGAAGCATGCTCCACCGCAGCAGTGAAATCATGCCAGTCAAACAAGTTGTGCAGGAAGTTGCCAGTAGCTTGGAGACCTGATGCACCACATGCATTCCAGAAGCTAGGCAACACCCTGAAAAAGATTAGCAACTCGCATCCCACTCCAGTACTCTTGCCTGGAAAATCCCATGGACAGAGGAGCCTGGTGCTGCAGTCCCTGGGTCCACTGAGAGTCGGACACGACTGAGCAGCTTCGGTTTCACTTTTCACTTTCATCACTGGAGAAGGAAATGGCAACCCACTCCAGTGTTCTTGCCTGAAGAATCCCAGGGATGGCAGAGCCTGGTGGGCTGCCATCTATGGGGTTGCACAGAGTCGGACACGACTGAAGTGACTTAGCAGCAGTAGCAGCACTGAAGATACCATAGGACTCACATTTCTGCACATTGCTTTATAGGTTTTTGTTAAATTTTTAAAAAAATAATTTCATTTGTTTTATTTTTGGCTGTGCTGGGTCTTCAGTGCTGCATGGGCTTTCTCTAGTTGTGGCAATCAGGGGCTACTCTAGTTACCGTGCGCAGGCTTCTCATTGAGGTGGCCTCTCTCGTGGTGAATAGGATCTAGGCATGTGGGCTTCAGTAGCCTCGGCTAATAGGCTCAGAGTTACTCTTAAGCACGGGCTCAGTAGTTGTAGTGTATGGGCTTAGTTGCTCCACAGCATATGGGATCAGGGGTCGAACCTGTATCTCCTTCATTGGCAGGCAGATTCTTTACCACTGAGCCACAAGGGAAGCCCCTGCTTCATAGATTATCCAGGAAGTTTGAGTAGGCTGGTTTTCTAGTAATTTATATGATGTATTGACATCAAGTTATAGGTATTTTCTTACTAACTGGAATCTTCTCTGTGCTTACATTGAATTGTTCATTAATAATATCAATAAATTCTGTTTTCTTATTCCATCTTGGCAGAAGTATGTCTATTAGCTTTTACAGTGAGCAATATTTTGATTTTGTTGATCTATTGGTACCTTTGTTTCTGTTTAGTTAATTAGCTGAAAGCTGAACTGGGCAGAGGCCAATACTAAGATATCAGAAATGCCCTGCCATAATATAAATACTGAAGGAAATATGGTTGTTGATGTAGATTTATCATGAGTAATTTACTCACCAATTTCCCCAATTTTGACCTCCAAGAGGGACTAGAAGACACTTCTGCCAGGGCCCTGAGAAACTGCTGGGTGATGGGATCCCCAGCATCCTAGGAAAATGTGAGTCCTTGAGGTCAGATCATGGTCAGATCATGGTCAGGTCACAATGAGCCTATAAACGTCTAACAAAACAAATGTTAGGGCCTCCCTGGTGGCCTAGTGGTTAAGAATCTCCCTTTCAATGCAGGGGACACCAGTTCAATCCCTTGTCAGGGAAGATTCCACATGCTTTGGGACAACTAAGCCGGAGCACCACAATTACTGAGCTTGTGCTTTAAAGCCTGTGAGCTGCAACTCCTGAGGCTATGTATCATGGAGCCTGTGCTCCACAAGAGAAGCCACTGAAATGGAAAGCCCACACACTGCCACTAGGCAGTAGCCCCTGATTTCTTCAACTAGACAAAGCCCACACATAGTAACAAAGACAGAGCAGCCAAAAACAAATAAATATATGTTTTTAAATGTTATTTTCTGTTAAGAAGAAAGAAAAGAGGAGGCATTTAGTTCTGTCTCCATTCCTCCTTGCAGCTTTTAACACTGGCAAACCCTGTAAGCAAAGCAGCATCATTATCCCTCACTTTATTTGTTCAAGGTCCTGAGCCTTGACTTTCACCCTCTGAGGTCCAGACCCTGCTTAAGAACAGGGGTTCCCTGTGTGGACTGGTCACCCTGATTGAGAGTTTTTGTCCAGCATCTAGTCTGGGTCCTCCCACCAGTGCCCATGCCTGACTGAGGAGGCAGATCTCAGCTGGAAGGGCCCTTAGAGTCAGGTCCCCAGGTTTTGTCCAGCAATCATCACTGAAGGAGCCAGGTGTCCAGGACCCAGCTGGCCCCCAACTTGTCCCTGGGCTCCCCATTTCACCCATTGTCCCAAGGCCAGAAAGTCTGAAGGGCCCCAGGGAGAAGGCCACCAATCCATCTCTCACCGAACTCCCTCTGACCCAGGACCCCTGCAAGTCTGACTATTGA
Source organism: Bos indicus x Bos taurus (assembly GCF_003369695.1). Taxonomy (NCBI): domain Eukaryota; kingdom Metazoa; phylum Chordata; class Mammalia; order Artiodactyla; family Bovidae; genus Bos; species Bos indicus x Bos taurus. The sequence goes on along the minus strand of NC_040092.1, from coordinate 28,706,024 downwards.
CCTAGTAGGACTTCTAACTGCTGGGTTAATGGTCCCTCCTTAAGGGCCTTGTGGTAATGATCATGTTCCGGTGGCCGTCCACCTACCTCATCTGTTACAACTACAGTGGGCTCAAGGTCATTGTGGTAATCAGAATTGCTTGACCTACAGAAGTCTTTGGAAGTGGTTAATTGATTATGGGATCTTAAGGACCAAAATAGAGGGACAACTTATGAAGGACTTATCTTTGTAATATCAAAAATATAGAAGTTGGATGTCATTGAGGACAGACCCTGTCATTGGTTCACAAGTACATACAGTAAAATTTAGGGACAGTCAACGGGCCTCTTTCTTGTGTGTCAGACTGACTGCTTCTAGGTAGCAGATAAATGTTAATACTAGTGGACTTACCCATGATCATGATTCCATCACTACACTTTCTCTGCCTTAAAATATATTGTTGCATTTGCACAAAATGAGCCTCTCTGTCCTGTTTGCTTTCTCTGTCTCTTTTAGGCATCAGTGTGAAACACAAAACTCCACACGCTTCATGTCCATGACCAAAGTACCAAGTTCAACCACATCACCTTTCCTTCACACTTTCTTGTCGCTGGTGTCCCAGTTTTGTGTCCTGTTGGGATTCTAACAACCAGACAAGTGAATTCCTTCTGCCAAGAAACATTCATATCCATGTTCCCAGGCATCCCTCCTCCTACATAAAGCAGATTTCCAAGTATCTTGCTCATAGCTTTGACCACTAGGAAGGTCTTCACAAAATGGGGGCTCCACGTATCAGTGGTGCCTTTCATATGGTGCTGATGTATCTGTGAACCAGGCCTGAGTTGTCTCCTCCTCAGCCAGTGGTCATAGGGAGGTCCCCATGAATGACATAGGGCTCTGGACTCCCCATTTATCCATTTTACTTTATGGACTTTCCAGGGCCCAATTCCAAATAGATCATTTCCACAATATGATGAGATGTAGCAGCAGTCAACAAACCTGATACTCCATCTGAGGATGGCTCTCACTGGTCAAGGACCACATGGTGGTGACAAGGTTGATCTCTATTAGAGTGTGTTGCCACAGAATCTATTTCTCCAGTGATATAGTGAAATAGTTCTCTGCCACAGAAGTCAAGGTCTTCCTCCCAAATCTGAGGCCTTTGTAAATTTATTAGAGACTGAAGTCCACTCCACACAGTATCCCATCTCCCTCCTGTCCTAACAGCAAGAGTGAAGCATCTCACAGTTTCATCTGGAGGAAATCTTGCACCTGCGCTGGGCCTGCTGCCAAGCTCTTGATTTGAGCTTCACTCAAAATTGGAAACTGTTCACAGTAGAATTTTCAAGTGTGTTCCAAAATGCCTTCCTAATGCAGAGAGCTCCACTAAGTGTTATACCTCTTTGTGGTGTCAAGTGTGAATTTAAATAACTTGTCCCTTACTTTACAGGGCTGTCTCAGCATTCCTAGTTCACTAAACTTCTAAAAACATCATTGATATCAGGCTTCTAAATCTTTGTGGGGTTTGCCTTACACTTCTGGGGCATATGTGTGTTACCAGTGCATCTGTATTTGCTACCCTTTACAAAATAGTGATAGAGCTGTCCTCCACAGGGCCCAGGCTCTGATCAATTGCTGCTTTCTAATGGAGTTAGACCTGCTATTTTAAAAATTATTCCTTTAAGGGCTTCCCTGGAGGCTCAGTAGTAAAGAATCTGCCTGCCAATCCAGGAGACACAGGTTCAATCCCTGATTCAGGAAGATCCCACATATCATGGAGCAGCTAAGCCCCTGAGCCACAACTATTGAGCCTGTGCTCTAGAGCCCAGGAGCCCCAACTACTGATGGCTGAGAGCCCTAGAGCCTCTACTTTGCAACAAGAGGAACCACTGCAATGAGAAGCACATGCACTGCAACTAGAGAGTAGCCCCTGCTCACTGTAGCTAGAGAAAAGCCTGCACAGCAATGAAAACCCAGCACAGCCAAAAATAAATCGAAAATTTTTAAATTGTTCCTTTAACAAGTTTTAGTCTACCTATCTTCATTCTTTCTTCAGAACCACATTTTAAAAAATAAATTTTATTGATAAAATATATCTATTTTAACATAAAGTTCAAGTTCCATGCCTTTTTGGGGGGTGGGGAGGCACCTCACCACACAGCATGTGGAATCTTAGTTCTCGACCAGGAATCAAACCTGTGCACCTTGCGTGGAGTAGAAGCATGGAATCCTAACCACTGGAACACATGAAGCCCTGAGTTCCATGCATTTTGATAAATGTCTGAGTCTATATAACCACCACTGCTACCAAGATGTACAACTTTCCAGCACTCAAAATGTTTCCTATACCTCTTCCCAGTCAGATCTCACTCCTACTGCTAACCGCAACCATTGATCTCACATTCAACCCTGTGGATTATTTTTATCTTTTCTAGAATTTCATATGAATGGAATTATACAATAAGTAATCCTTTGTGTCAGCTGAATGTTTTTGAAATTTGTGGGCATCAGTAGCCTGTTATTTTATTGCTGAGTAGTTCATTCTATGGTTACACCAGTTAGTCCATCCGTTCACCTATCGATGGACATTTGGACTGTTTCATGTTTTCAACTCTTAAGAATTAACCAAAGATGCAACATGATACTCAGAATGGCCAGACTCCAAGACAAAATGTTGGCAATGGTGTGAGAAAGCAAAACCCTCATACACTGCTGGTGGGGATATAAAACAACATGCAACCACTGTGGACAACAGTTTGGCAGTTTCTTCAAAAGATTAACATGAACTGACCACAGGATTCAGCAATTCTCCTTTTAGCTATATGGCCAAGGGAAATGAAAATATCCATAAAAGCTTGTATACCCTGCTCATAAGATCAGTTTAATGAAGGTTTGATTTGTCTTTGCTTCTGGTCTCTGTTGCTGAAACTATGATCTGAAGGTCAAAGAATAAGAAAAAGTCAATACAAGGAGAAACCAGAGGGGGTGTACCTATACATTCTTATTCTTAAAAATCTGTTCAGGAGTTTACCTTCATGTGACAGAGTCTGGGAGCCCATGTGAACATAAGACTTCTGATGTGTCCTTATGTAATCTCTGGGTCACTTAAATTTAAATAGTATGGCAGAAACCAACAAAACATTGTAAAGCAATTTTCTTCCAACTAGAAAGTAAATTTAAAAATTAAGAGCAGGATGTTTCATTAAATATATGTTGTTGGGACCTTCAGCCAAACATTTTGGACAAAATAACAGCATTGCATTCCTTGCTGTTGTTGTCATCTAGTCTCTAATTCATGTCCAACCCTTGCACTCCATGGACTGTAGCCCACCAGGCTCCTTTGTCCATGGGATTTCCCAGGCAAGAATACTGGAGTGGGTTGCTATTTCCTTCTCCAGGAGATCTTCGTAACCCAGAGACAGAACCCATGTCTCCCGCACTGCAAGAGGATTCTTTACCATTGAGCCACCTGGGAAGCCCCATTGCACCCCTACGTTACACTAAAAAACATCAATTCCAAAAGGTGTAATTTGTAGTTGCAATATAAGAAACAACAAAAGCATCATATACAATCATATGGATACTTATAATATTATGGATGAAAAAGATTTTTAAAGCATATTAAGGAGATCAATTAAAAAGCATAGATTTCACCTCACAAATTCAATGTCATAGGCTATAAAATTGTCTTCTATTACTTGACTATGGTTTTATTTTTAACATTTAAATCTTTTGTCTATTTGACTAATTTACAGTAAATTGATACATTGAAGGAATGCACATTTACAAAAATATACTTATTGAATATATTCAATTATGCAAAAAAATTTATGAGCCTATACATACCATTTACCACAGTTCTAGGCAATGAGGTAAAGGTCCAAATAAGACAGAAAAGGTTTCTCTTCTCAGGATCTGATATTCTAATGAAGGAACATAGACAATAATCATTAAATTTTTAAAAACAGAAGAAGTTATCTAGTATAAATAAATGCTATGATAAAAACAAAACAGGTCAATATGATATAGAATAATTTGAGTATGAGAGAAGCTGCTCTTGATTGGAGTAGTTTTAAAGAACCTTTTGAGAAGATAAATTTGAGTGGAGACCACAGAATGTCATAGGCAGAGGAAAGAGAAATCGGTAAGAATTATCTTAGTATGTTTGAGAAACAGAAGAAAAATAGCAACAAAAATACAGTATAATCATAGCTAAATATGAATGTGTACTGGTTTTGTACATAAACATGAGTTGGGACTTTAAAACTTTTTGCTCCTTGTTTATCATACCTCTTTTCCAATTTTCATGCTTTTCTGTGGGTTACTTGAATATTTTTTAGAATTCTACTGTTAATTATTGAAAGTATTTTTGAGTGTCTCTTTACAGCTTTCTTTCTTTTTTTTTTTTTTTTGTTAGTGGTTTCATTAGATATTACACACCCTAACTTAACATAGTCTACTGGTTTTTGACATTTTCCCATTTGAGTGAAGTGCATACATTGGATTTCCATATCAGATGGTGGTGTAATTTTTTGTTTCAACATTCAAATGTGATTTTTAAAACACATGAGAATAGCCCATTATATTTACCCTTACTTCTACCCATTTTTAAAATTTATTTATAATATTTGTAAAAAGAGTTTTGGCTATAAGAGTTTGTTTAGTTTTAACAATCTTTGTATGAAGGCAACGGTAAATAAGAAATATAATTGTCAAGACAATCACTAAAATTAAGACTTGATGTTGTGAGTAATGTTTTAAAACCATCTGTGTGGGTCTGGCCCTTATGATTGATCAGTTAGTTGTTTAGTTAGAGTTTTTAAATTAGTGGAAGAGGGCAGATTATTAGAAAAGGTTTTAATTTTTTTTGTAACAATTGTATATTTAGAGAGGTATTATCATGTATGTTTTGTAAATGAAATTTGCTTTGTTTTCAGTTGTAGGCACCATTATTGAAATGAATAGGAGTAACACAAAATTGAGTAGAATTTTAATCACATTTTAGCATCACCTGTTTTTGTATATCTGTTAATTGATTACTAACCCATGTGATAGCTGTTTTTAGTTTAGTTTTGTTTTTTTTAATATCTTTATTTATTTGAGCCTGAGTGGCCCACATAGTATGAGCATCTTTAGTCTAATTTTGAATAAAATCATGTGTTTGAATTGAGGTTTGTAAAGCAACACCAGTGACAGCAGCAGTGGTGTAAATGGCTATTAATTTCAAAATGTCAAAATCGGCCATCTAATGAATTGTTTAGATCATCAGAGCAATTTAGTAAGTAACCAGGAAGCAAGTCTAGCCATGGGACCTTTTTATCAGGGCCGCTGGAGATTTATTGGTAACCAAAACAAAGGTCTGGCTAGTCAAGGCTATGGTTTTTCCAGTAGTCATGTATGGATGTAAGAGTTGGACTGTGAAGAAAGCTGAGCGCCAAAAAATTGATGCTTTTGAACTGTGGTGTTGGAGAAGACTCTTGAGAGTCCCTTGGACTGCAAGGAGATCCAACCAGTCCATTATAAAGGAGATCAGTCCTGGGTGTTCTTTGGAAGGAATGATGCTAAAGCTGAAACTTCAGTACTTTGGCCACCTCATGCGAAGAGTTGAGTCATTGGAAAAGACTCTTGATGCTGGGAGGGATTGGGGGCAGGAGGAGGAGGGGACGACAGAGGATGAAATGGATGGATGGCATCACCGACTCAGACGTGAGTTTGAGTGAACTCCGGGAGATGGTGATGGACAGGGAGGCCTGGCATGCTGCAATTCATGGGGTCGCAGAGAGTCGGACACAACTGAGCAACTGAACTGAACTGAACTGAACAGATTATGTCGAGATTGAAGAATCAAAAGGGAGTCATTTTTTAAGGAAATAGAGGAGTTAAGACAAGTACATAATTTACAATTTATGTAAGTTACAGAACATAAAGTCTTATTGAATTGTAAAATTTTTATAGCTATAACAAAAGGAAGTGAAACACAGGCTTGTATAAAATATGATTGAATATAGCAAAAGAAATAATTTTTATGGCTATGACTAGTACTCTTGCCTGGAAAATCCCATGGACGGAGGAGCCTGGTAGGCTGCAGTCCATGGGGTCGCTAAGAGTCAGACACGACTGAGCGACTTCACTTTCACTTTCACTTTTCACTTTCATGCATTGGAGAAGGAAATGGCAACCCACTCCAGTGTTCTTGCCTGGAGAATCCCAGGGACGGCGGGGCCTTGGTGGGCTGTCGTCTATGGGGTCGCACAGAGTCGGACACGACTGAAACGACTTAGCAGCAGCAGTAGCAGTTTTTGTGAAATGTCTGGTCTAAGTCTCAAGTTTTTCAGTGTTTGTAGCAAGTTTTTAGATGTCTCATTGTTCAAGCCCAATCTGTTTATCAAGAATGATTGGGGGGGGGGGTGCATTTTACCATCAAGCCATCTAAGAAGTCTTTTGTCATGGTAATGTTTTATTGTAGTATTAGTAACCTTTTATGTTACTTGAGTAACATAATCATATATAGTTCTGTCAATATCATCTGAGCAGTTAGATAACCACATACCATGGGGTCTCCAATTGACAATTGTACAATTAGCCACAAACATTAATTTTTTTGATTTGGCCTCACATTTGTCCCAATGAACAGGAATATATTTAAAGTTTTTATTAGTAAACTTTTTGTATAGTGTTTTTCGGGGGTTTTTTCTAACTTTTTTTCTAAAGTTTTAGTAGTATAAACATGGTTTATGGACAAAGAAAGGGCAGTAAATAATCTAAGTATAGTGTCTGAAAGTCTTTTTTTTGGAGACAGGACGAAAGCCCAAGTTTGTCGGCTAACATTTATGTATAATTTTGTTGGGCTCATACACAAAAAAAGGACTTTATAACTTAGAGAGATATTAATTAGTTTTTGTTTTTGTTTTTATAGGGTGTGAGGGCCCTTTAAGGCTCTAGGGTGACGGCATATGTATGGAGTCATTGGTTAATATGACTGGAGTTTTTTCTGTCTATTTTACAACCTGAAGTAAAGGGGGGGTGGGTATGTAAGTCCAGTAAGTGTGATTAATCGGTTCAGTTTGAGCAGAGGAGGCGCAAGCAAGCAAAGTGAGCATAGTGAGGCTTTTAGGACTTTGAGGCATTTTTTGTTGAGAAACCAGATTTTTAGTTTGATTAGTAAGGGTTTTTATTTGTCTCCAAGAGGGGAGATTATAAGGTTGATATCACCAAGGGTGGTGTTTTTTGGAGATCTTTAGAGCCACCATGGCCCATATTGGATTTTTTTTTTTTTTTTTTGAAGGGGGGTTGTTGTTTTGCCTCTATCTCAAAAGCCGGGAACCCCTTGGGTCATATCTTTTGAAGAGGAAGCCATGTGAGTTTGTTGGATCTATCTGGGGAAATATAGCATACCCTTTTTTCTGTAAGATTAATTTTTCAGATGTTCATTGTTTATTTAACCCATCTTGATATAAAATGGGCAGATGAGGAAACGAGTCTTTTAATTTTTTTGAAATTTTTTTTTGTTCTTGTCAAGATATCTTCTTGTGGTAAGTTAAAAAAAATTAAAACAAATAAACCTGTACTAACAATAGTTGTTAATACAAAACAAGTTGTTAATGCAAAAACAAGACCAGGAGCTGACTGTGGCTCAGATCATGAACTCCTTAGTGCCAAATTCAGACTTAAATTGAAGAAACTGGGGAAAACCACTAGACCATTCAGGTATGACCTAAATCAAATCCCTTATGATTATACAGTGGAAGTGAGAAATAGATTTAAGCGACTAGATCTGATACACAGAGTGCCTGATGAACCGACAGAGGTTCGTGACATTGTACAGAAAACAAGGATCAAGACCATCCCCATGGAAAAGAAATGCAAAAAAGCAAAATGTCTGTCTGGGGAGGTCTTACAAATAGCTGTGAAAAGAAGAGAAGCAAAAAGCAAAGGAGAAAAGGAAAGATATAAGCATCTGAATGCAGAGTTCCAAAGAATAGCAAGGAGAGATAAGAAAGCCTTCCTCAGCAATTGATGCAAAGAAATAGAGGAAAACAACAGAATGGGAAAGACTAGAGATCTCTTCAAGAAAATTAGAGATACCAAGGGAACAGTTCATGCAAAGATGGGCTTGATAAAGGACAGAAATGGTATGGACCTAACAGAAGCAGAAGATATTAAGAAGAGGTGGCAAGATTACACAGAAGAACTGTACAAAAAAGAGCTTCATGACCCAGATAATCACGATGGTGTGATCACTGACCTAGAGCCAGACATCCTGGAATGTGAAGTCAAGTGGGCCTTAGAAAGCATCACTACAAACAAAGCTAGTGGAGGTGATGGAATTCCAGTTGAGCTATTTCAAATCCTGAAAGATGATGCTGGGAAAGTGCTGCACTCAATATGGCAGCAAATTTGGAAAACTCAGCAGTGGCCACAGGACTGGAAAAGGTCAGTTTTCATTCCAATCCCAAAGAAAGGTAATCCCAAAGAATGCTCAAACAACCGCACAATTGCACTCATCTCAGTACTCTTGCCTGGCAAATCCCATGGACGGAGGAACCTGGTATGCTGCAGTCCATGGGGTCTCTAAGAGTCGGACACGACTGAGCGACTTCACTTTCACCCACTGGAGAAGGAAATGGCAACCCACTCCAGTGTTCTTGCCTGGAGAATCCCAGAGACGGGGGCGCCTGGTGGGCTGCTGTCTCTATGGTCGCACAGAGTCGGACACGACTGAAGGAAGCAGAGATCAAATTGCCAACATCCGGTGGATCATCAAAAAAGCAAGAGAGGTCCAGAAAAACATCTATTTCTGCTTTATTATTATGCTAAAGCCTTTGACTGTGTGGATCACAATAAACTGTGGAAAATTCTGAAAGAAATGGGAACACCAGACCACCTGACCTGCCTCTTGAGAAACCTATATGCAGGTCAGGAAGCAACAGTTAGAACTGGACATGGAACAACAGGCTGGTTCCAAATAGGAAAAGGAGTACGTCAAGGCTGTATATTGTCACCCTGCTTGTTTAACTTCTATGCAGAGTACATCATGAGAAATGCTGGGCTGGAAGAAGCACAAGCTGGAATCAAGATTGCCTGGAGAAATGTCAGTAACCTCAGATATGCAGATGACACCACCCTTATGGCAGAAAGTGAAGAGGAACTAAAAAGCCTCTTGATGAAAATGAAAGAGGAGAGTGAAAAAGTTGGCTTAAAGTTCAACATTCAGAAAACTAAGATCATGGCATTTGGTCCCATCACTTCATAGGATATAGATGTGGAAACAGTGTCAGACTATTTTTTTGGACTCCAAAATCACTGCAAATGGTGATTGCAGCCATGAAATTAAAAGACACTTACTTCTTGGAAGGAAAGTTATGACCAACCTAGATAGCATATTCAAAAGTAGAGTCATTACTTTGCCAACAAAGGTCCGTCTATTTTTCCAGTGGTCAGGTATGGATGTGAGAGTTGGACTCTAAAGAAAGCTGAGCACTGAAGAATTGATGCTTTTGAACTGTGGTGTTGGAGAAGATTCTTGAGAGTCCCTTGGACTGCAAGGAGATCCAACCAGTCCATCTTAAAGGAGATCAGTCCTGGGTGTTCTTTGGAGGGCCTGATACTAAAGCTGAAACTCCAATACTTGGGCCACCTCATGCAAAGAGTTGACTCATTGGAAAAGACCCTGATGCTGGGAGGGATTGGGGGCAGGAGGAGAAGGGGACAACAGAGGATGAGATGGCTGGATGGCATCACTGACTCAATGGACATTAGTTTGAGTGAACTCCGGGAGTTGGTGATGGACGGGAAGGCCTGGCATGCTGTGGTTCATGGGGTTGCAAGGAGTCGGATATGACTGAGCGACTGAACTAAACTGAGCAATAGTTGTAGGTTTAGAAAATATCTTATGTTGGATTTAGTAAAGTCTGTTTTAGATAAGGAAGACAGCAGTGTTTTGTGTATTTTTTAATTTTTGTATTTGTAAGTTAGTAATTTTTTATTACTAAAACTAATAATTTTAGTGTGTGATGTGTTCATTTGACTATGTCTTGTGTCTGTGGATTATAAGGAATGTCTGGAATATGTTTAATAGAAAAGGATTGTAGAAATTGTTTGAAATATCTTGAAGTGTAGGCAGGGCCATTATCTGTTTTAATAGAACTATGAGTTTTTATTATAGCAAAGCAGGCTAATAGGTGAGTTATAAAGTGATGTGTAGATTTACCACGAAGAGGTGCGGCTCATATAAAAGAACTGGTGTCGATACAGACATGTAGGAAGGAAGATGGAGAAAGTTTAGGACAATGAGTTACATCCATCTATCATAGTTTATTAGGCTGTAATCTTTGAGGATTAATATCTTGTGTAATGGGTCGAAGATGTAGGGGTTTACAAGTAGAGCAATTATTAATAATTTTTTTAGCCTGGCGGTATGGGATTTTTTATAGCTGGTGTAGGGAGCCAACACTGTTGTGTAACAGAGCATGTTGTTTTTTAGGAGTAGCAAAAGAAACAAGTTTATCAGTCTGTTTATTACCATGAGTCATAGGACCAGGAAGGTAGGAATATGTCTGAATATGGGTAATATAAATGGGAGAAGTATGGTTTTTAATAGTGGATTGTAATTTTTTTAAGTTGTTGAATAATAGGTTGATTGGAGTTTATAGTAGAGGTTTTTATTTTTTAACACAAAAACTGACTATAAGCAATCAGAGACTATATTAATGGGGTAAGGATGTAGGCAAATAACTTGAATAAGAGTATATAATTTATTTTGTTGAGCAGAATGGAATTTAGTGTAAGAGACTTTATATTTTTTGAGAGACCAGAATGAGGCTTTGGCGTTTTTAGTCTCATCTATATAGAAAACTTTAGCTTGTGGTATAGGCTGTGAGCTGACAATATGGGAAATAATAAATTTAGTATTTTTGAAGAAATTTCATAGTTTGTTAGACAGATAATGGAATAAATTTCTCCAAAATATTTTAGAAAGGCTATTTGAAGATCGGTGGAAGTTTGTAATGTGTTTTTAAATTGAGATTTATTGATAGGTATTACAATTTTATGAGGATCAAAGCCAATTAGAGTTTTAGTTTTAGGTTTTTATTGATAATGATGAGAGTAATTAAATCAAGGTAAGGTGTAAGTGACTTTATTTTTTTTAATGGGTATAGATCTATTTTATTGGATGTTTTTGTTGGGCAAGAAGTTTTGTGGGAGAATGAAGAGAGGGGAGTACAAATAATTTTAGAGGTAAATGTAATCTCATGTGAGTAAGAAACTTTTTGGTAATTTATTTTGTATAAATAGAACTTTTATCGTGTTTATTTAGAAAGTGAATGAGGGCTATCTAAATTAGGATCTCTTTTTAAAGTATTAAATAGATTAGTTAGTTGATAATTAGCAATGTATAATGAGGGTATAATCTAATTTATATCATCCAAGAGTTTTTGAAAATTAAAGTTGATAATTTATCAGTATGAATCTGAGTTAATTGAGGAATAATATGTTGTCTATCAACAATAAATCTTAAGTAATGGTAAGGTCTAGAGGTTTGAATTTTTTTAGGGGCAATGATTAACCCAGAGTTTCTAAGCATTGTTGAACTATATCAAACGTATGTTGCATTTTTAAAACAGATGGAGCCGAAAACAATATATCATCTACATGATGAACAACAAGAAAGTCAGGAAATTGTCTTTTCACAGGCTCAAGGGCTTTAGCCACGTAGTATTGACACATGGTGGGAGAATTTATCATTTTTTGAGGCAGCACATTCTATTGATATCGCTTATGAGGCCTGATGTGATTAGGAAAAGGGAGAGAGAAAGCAAATCTCTCTAGGTCTAAAGGGTGTAAAGGTATATTTAAAAAGCAATCTTGTAAATCAATAATAATAATATGTCAATTTTGAGGAATAGTAGTAGGTGATGGGATTTTTGGTTGTAATGTACCCATAGGTTTTATAGATGTATTAACTTTTTTAAGGTCTGTTAAAAGGCGCCATCAGAGAAGGCAATGGCACCCCACTCCAGTACTCTTGCCTGGAAAATCCCATGGATGGAGGAGCCTGGTAGGCTGCAGTCCATGGGGTCGCTAAGAGTCGGACACGACTGAGGGACTTCACTTTCACTTTTCACTTTCATGCATTGGAGAAGGAAATGGCAACCCACTCCAGTGTTCTTGCCTGGAGAATCCCAGGGACAGGGGAGCCTGGTGGGCTGTCATCTATGGGGTCGCACAGAGTCAGACAAGACTGAAGCGACTTAGCAGCAGCAGCAGCAAAAGGCGCCATTTGTTAGATTTTTTTTTTATATAACAAAAATAGGAGAGTTTCAAGGAGAGTAAGATTTTTCAATATGTTTTAATTTTAATTGTGTGTCTATAAGTTTTTTAGCAGCCTGTAATTTTTTTTTTTTTTTTTTTTTTGGTAAGGGGCCACTACTCTGTTTAAATAGGCTCATCATTTTTTAAAGTTATTTTAATAATTGTTTTGTTTGTTAAATGAGCAATGGCCCCTAGGAAAAATGTGGGATGTATATCTGAGTCTGTCATTGTATACATCTCTTTTTATTAGATTAAGGGGGGCATTTATCACATAAGGTCTTAATGTTGTAGGTTGGCCTTTTGGTCTCTCACATGGGTATATCTGAACACTTTAATAGACTTTTTGTATTTTAGTTTGAGAAATTTTTGCAATTTGGCAAAAGACCTTTTGTATGGGCCAGAATTTAGGCCATAAGTGTTTGGAAATAATAGTAATATCAGATCCAGTGTCGAGGAGACCAGAAAATCTTTTACCATTAATTTTGATATTTACATTTGGTAGGGCATATTTAGATACCAATAATGTCCATAAGGATTGTTTTTTATTTGTACTGTCGAATCTGTCTGTCTGTACATTATTAGAGGAGTTAATAGAAATGTAAGGCAAAAGAAGTAATTGAGCAATTTTGTCTCTCTTTTTGAATTGTCATAGAATCTGAAATGACATCATAATTTGAATTTTAGTTTTATAATCTGAATCAATTATTTCAGGGTGAACAGTGATTTTTTTAGAAGTCAAACTAGATGGGCCAAGCAAAAGACTGAAGGTTTGTGGGGGCAGGGGTCCAAAAAGTCTGGTAGGTACTCTAGAAGGGACTGTTTGAGGGTAAAGGAAAAAATCATTTAGGGCTGGTATATCGACGGCAGCACTGTCAGATATTGAGGGTTTGAGGGAAACGATAGAATTTGTCTCTGGTTTTTGTGGTAAGGGACCTGAGGTGGGGGGGATCCCCTGTTTGGAGATTTTTGGAATAGGTTTTTTCATCAATATCAAGTTTAGATTTATAATCCTTGGCCCAATGTATTTTTTTATGGCAGCGAGGGCACATTTTTGGAGGTTTTTTATTAGCCTTTTTAGGGCAGTCTCTTTTTAAATGGTTTTTATTTCTACATGTAAAGCATCTTTTATTTTCTTTTATAAAGTCAGCAGCCATTGTCTCAACTAGCATTTGTATCTTTTGAGTTTTTGATCTTAGACTGTGACAAGCCTTTAAATAATCAATAATAGTCTCAGTCTCACGAATTGAAGCGATAGCTCTTTGACATTTTTGATTTGTATTTTCATAAGCAAGTAATTTTTTTAGCTGTTTTTTGGCTTTTTTTATTACAGTATGGGAAATAGCAGTTTCTAATCTAGCTAAAAAATCAGCATAACTTTTATTAGGTCTTTGTAATATTTTAGTGTAACTACCTGTAGTTTCCCTTTGAGGAGTAATTTGATCTCAAGCTTTAAGGGCCACTGTTTTTAATTGTTTATGTAACAAGGGAGGGCACTGTATTTGAGCTTTTATGGTATCAAATTGTCTGGAGCCAGTTAACATTTTATAAGTAATTTGGTTTTGGGGCGTGTCAGCTCGAGCATTTTTGTTAGTATGATCTTTGGCTATATCAGGAAACCACATTGTTTATTGAAGATATTTTTTCTGTTTAAGGAGAGTTTTTATTAAAGTTTCTCAATCATAGGGAATAAAGTTTTTAGTAGAAGATGTCACAACATTTAGAAGCTTTCTAGTAAAAGGCGAATGTGGGCCATACATAGTTACAGCCTTTTTTATTTGTTTTATGTGAAAAAGATTAATACCGTCATATTGAGGTATTATGCATCTTTGAGTGTCAGAATTTTTTAAAACTGGAAAGACGGAAAAACCATCAGCGTCAGAAACTTGTGATTATAAAGCCAGTAATTTAGAGAGCTTCTGTTGTGGAGGAGAGTGAATAAGTGTTGCTTTTTTGTAAATATGAGTCTGTGTCAAGGACTTATCATAATTGTCTATAAGAGCATTGTCAGTTTTGGTGTCAAAAAACGTCTAAGGAGAGTCGTCAGAATCATTACGTTTTAACAAAGGAGAGACTTTTGGATTCATGTCTGTTGGCAGAGGAGGAGGAATTGGAGCAGCCAGGGCAGGGCTAGTAGGAAAAAGGTGACGTATTTTATGCTGTTCTAATTGGGTCTTTTGTAAAGTTTTATCGTCTAATTCATATTTATGCAATAAGTGTTCTGTCTGTCATCGAATATCGTGAGGGCTAGAATTATCTTGAAATGGCAACATTATGGCTTTAATGAGAGCCCATAGAGGCCAGAAATCAATTGGAATATTTTTTCCTTGTCCAGTGGCTCATTCAACATTTTTTTTGACCCAGTGCCAAATTTCTAAATCAAAACTGTCTTTATCAGGGAACCAGGGATTATGTTCGACTACTGTTTGAAGGCAAGCCTCTATTCGTTGGTGTGAAACCAGAAGTCCCTGAACTTTAAACAAATGGTGAAGTAAAGTAGAGAAATGATGGGGCTTTCCAGACTTTTGACCCATGTCTTAGTACTTACCAACCTCAATAGGCCCTGACCTCCTGGAGTCACTCTGTCTGAAATGTCACATATATCAGAGTCCCTGTTCAGGCACCACTTGTTGGGGTCCTTTAATGGACCAGAACCTGGTGGTCCGGAGTTGACGATAAGAAAGTGAAACAGAGGAAGAGGCTGATATTTCTTGGTTTATGCAGAAAATCAATAAAGCTCTTGGTACAGAGCTTGTGTCGCTCACGAAGGCACCAGGCGCCCTCTTGAGGGGGTGAAGGCACAGAGCGCCTTCTCGAGAGGGTCTTAGAAGCCCGGACAGAAAAGTGAGCACGTGTCTCAGAGAGAGAGAGGGAGAGAAAGAAACAAAAATGACACAGGGACCTGAGCTCTGATGGAGCAAAGGTGCTTTAATGATTTTTCTGTGAGTATATATAGGCTGTACTACAAGAAATTTTTTTTGACAATGATAAAGATCAGAAAACCAAACGTACAGTAACAGTTACCAAGGGAACAAGGGATAATAATGGTCACAAGGTCAAGAGACAATCTATATCTCAAGGAAAGGGGGGCGAGACTAAGCAGTTTTGTTGTAAAGAGAATGTTTACTAAAGGAGACCCAAGCCTGTATCACACAATGACCTCAGTCCTGAGAGCTGCATGCGGTTCTACTCGCCTCTGGCAGAAGCTGGTAAGGAACAGAGAATTTATGAGAAAGAGCACGTAGGAATACTCCTGTTAAACATTCCCTGAAAACTGTTGTTTTTTTCTTTTGAGGCTCTAACCCTCTTCTTTTTACCAGTTCCTTTATAATTACAGAATTTCTTCTAGCTGGTCTTTATGGTTAGGCCTTCTGGTGACAAATTCTTCATTTTCCTTCATCTGAAGGTCTTCATTATCTAGAGGTCTTTATTTCCCCTTCATTTCTAAAGAGAATTTTTGCTAGATGCAGAATTAGGAGTTTACAGTTTGGGTTTGGTTTTTTTTTTTTCAGCACTTGAAAATTACTCTGCCATCTCTTTCTGGTTTCTGTGGTTTCAGATGAGAAATCCATGTTTCAGATGAGAAATCCATGTTTCAGATGAGAAATCCATGTTATTTAATTGTTCCCCTACAAGGAGTACACTTTTTTCTCTCTTCAAATTGAATAGTCACAACTGAGTTTCTAGTGAATTAATATAGAGAATTAGGCCAGATTATTCTAAAGTTTATCCAGAGATACAAACTCATAAGACTAACCTAGAAAAATCAGGAAAGAAAGTAAAGGGGGACATGCTCTCCCAAAAAGCTATAGTAATTAAAACAGTATGATATGTATAAGAATAGATGAATAGATCAGTAGGACAAAACAGAGGAAAGAGACATAGATATAAGGGGATTTAGTATTAGAAGAATGTAGGGTATATTTTAAAATTTGGTGTGCAGAAACACTTTATAAATGAGAGGAATTCTAAGTCAAAAGGGAAAAGACTGATAAATCTGAATGTATAAAGATTTCAATGTACAGCATGCATGTGTATACACACACACACACACACACACACACACAACCCCAAAGGGAAAATACAAGTAAATATTTATGCAAATATGTGTCTGATACATACATATGAAAGTTATAAAATCTAGCCACCTAAGAATTCCTTTGTGTGTGCTCAGTCATGTCTGACTCTTTTTGGACCCATGGACTGTGGCCCTCCAGGCTCCTCTGCTATGTAATTTCCCAAGCAAGAATATTGGAGTGGGTTGGCACTTCCTGTTCCAAGAGATCTGCTGGACTCAGGGACTGAACCTGCATCTTCTGTGTTTCCTGCATTGGCAAGTGGATCCTTTACCACTAGCACTACCTGGGGAACCCTAAGAACAGCTGCAAATCAATAATAAAAATACAGGGATAGTAATGGAAAAATAGGCAAAGTACATGAACAGGTATTTCAAAGATAAATAAGAACTAGTCAATAAACAGTTGTTTATTCTCACCAAAAAAGTAAATTAAAACAAGTTATTTTAACTCATCATATGAGTTTTAAGTTTTGATGATATCCTTTTGCCACTCACTGAGCCCTCACTCTGTGCCAAGCAATGTGCTATAGTTATGGGTATAACTCATAGTGCTTCTAGTCTAGTAAGGAAGATAATTACTAACAAAATAATCACAAATACACACAAGTAATTA
This sequence comes from Bos indicus x Bos taurus, assembly GCF_003369695.1. Classification (NCBI taxonomy): domain Eukaryota; kingdom Metazoa; phylum Chordata; class Mammalia; order Artiodactyla; family Bovidae; genus Bos; species Bos indicus x Bos taurus. The sequence continues at coordinate 28,689,045 of NC_040092.1, read as the reverse complement.
CAAATTAAATTGCAAATTGTTGTAAATTTTAAAGAGAATACATATAGGATCCAAGGAGAGTTTACAATCAAAGGAACCTATTCTGAGGAAGAGTTTCTTGGGCTGCAATATGAAGCATAAACTTGAAATGTACCAATTAACTTATGAGAAACGCTGGACTGGAAGAAACACAAGCTGGAATCAAGATTGCTGGGAGAAATATCAATAACCTCAGATATGCAGATGGCACCACCCTTATGGCAGAAAGTGAAGAGGAACTAAAAAGCCTCTTGATGAAAATGAAAGAGGAGAGTGAAAAAGTTGGCTTAAAGCTCAACATTCAGAAAACGAAGATCATGGCATCTGGTCCCATCACTTCATGGGAAATAGATGGGGAAACAGTGGAAACAGTGTCAGACTTTATTTTTGGGGGCTCCAAAATCACTGCAGATGGTGACCGCAGCCATGAAATTAAAAGACACTTACTCCTTGGAAGGAAAGTTATGACCAACCTAGATAGCATATTCAAAAGCAGAGACATTACTTTGCCAACAAAGGTCCATCTAGTCAAGGCTATGGTTTTTCCTGTGGTCATGTATGGATGTGAGAGTTGGACTGTGAAGAAGGCTGAGTGCTGAAGAATTGATGCTTTTGAACTGTGGTGTTGGAGAAGACTCTTGAGAGTCCCTTGGACTGCAAGGAGATCCAACCAGTCCATTCTGAAGGAGATCAGCCCTGGGATTTCTTTGGAAGGAATGATGCTAAAGCTGAAACTCCAGTACTTTGGCCACCTCACGCGAAGAGTTGACTCATTGGAAAAGACTCTGATGCTGGGAGGGATTGGGGGCAAGAGGAGAAGGGGACAACAGAGGATGAGATGGCTGGATGGCATCACTGACTCGATGGACGTGAGTCTGAGTGAACTCCGGGAGTTGGTGGTGGACACGGAGGCCTGGCGTGCTGCGATTCACGGGGTCGCAAAGAGTCGGACACGACTGAGCGACTGATCTGATCTGATCTGATCTGATGAAAGGATAACCTTTTCAGAGATAGAGGAAATTAACGTGCTCAAAGGTCCTGCAATGCATGTCATATAGAGAAAGAAGGTTAGCACATTCAGAGAGGAGGGGCCTAAGAAAAGTCCCCTTGAAAAGACAGGGGTAAGATCATGCAGACAACTGGGGACTATGCTAAAGACCATTATCTTTAGAGCAAGCAAAAGCCATCATATTAGATTAAACAGAGGAATATATTTTTGAAGTTTTTATTTATTTGGCTGCATTGGGTCTTAGTTGTAGCATGTGGGAACCTTCATTGTGGCACAGGGACTCTGATTGTGGTGCACAGTCTCGGTAGTTGTGATGCCCAGGCTTAGTTGTCCCACAGCATGTGGGATCTTAGTTCCTTGACAAGGGATCAAACCGGCATCCCTTACATTGCAAGGTGGATTTTTAACTACTGAACCAGCAAGAAAGTCCCCAGAGGAATATATTTGGAATTGCTTTTATAAACATCAGGCTGACTTCTATATGAAGAAAAAAATTGGAAGAAATGGATGTGAAGATATAGCAAGGTTGTGGGTGAGAAATAATAGTTTGGACAAGATTGGTAGTTGAGATTAAACATAGACATGTCAATCTCAACATGTTCCCAAACAAACCTATTTCTTCTCTCCTAAATTTTTCTTTTCATGTGTTTATCACCTTTGTAAAATATGATGATTTACTAAAAGACCTGAGCAACTTGTATAAGTGGAAGTTGAAGTCACAAGAATGGATAACAGTGGTAGCAGAGGTTTTAAAGAATGAACTTCTGGTAACATTTCACCCAAGTCAGAAACCTACTTCCTCCATCTCCCCAGTCTGCCATGTCCAATTCATTACCAGGTCCTTTAAGTTCTTCCTTTATTTTCTTGACCCTGTTTACCTTAGTCCCCAGCTCCTGATCTCCAGGATACAGAATCATTGCCTTCATTGTTGTTCCTGGATCAAGACATTTTTCTGTTGATACTCAGCATCACACTGTACATAGGATGTAACAGCCTCTTCAGAACTCTTCATTGTCTTCTCATTCACAGCAGGCATGTTCCTTCACATGTCCTTGTGAAGCATTAACTTTTTCAGTCTCTTCTCTTTTCATACTATCTCTCCTTTGCCCTTTTTTAAACAGGCCAGTGAATTTCTTGGTTCCTCTTTTCTCTTCCAGTTTTTATACTGGACTGTAACCAAATAAAATCTTAAGGGACCTCCCTGGATAGTCCCACTACCATGTTCTTCACATGCCTCTTGTTTGTAGAAAAAATTTAGTCTCTTAGGCCTTCCCAAAGTTCCAAAGAACAAATTTAATCAGAAAGGTGAGAAAATGCAGAAAGGAAAACAAACGAGAAAAAAAAAAATGGCTTATCCATTAGACAAAATCAAGGACTTTTAGGTCCTTCTCAATGCAAAAGTAGGAAGTCAAGAGATACCTGGAGTTAACAGGCAAATTTGGCCTTGGAGTACAAAATTAAGCAAGTCAAAGGATAATACAGTTTTACCAAGAGAACGCACTGGTCATAGCAAACACCTTCTTCCAACAACATGAGAGAAGACTCTACACATGGACATCACCAGATGGTCAATACCAAAAGCAGATTGATTATATTCTTTGCAGCCAAAGATGGAGAAGCTCTATACAGTCAGCAAAAACAAGACCGGGAGCTGACTGTGGCTCAGATCATGAATTCCTTACTGTCAAATTCAGACTAAATTGAAGAAAGTAGGGAAAACCACTAGACCATTCAGGTATGACCTAAATCAAATCCCTTATGATTACACAGTGGAAGTGAGAAATAGATTCAAGGGATTAGATCTGATAGAGTACCTGAAGAACTATGGATGGAGCTTTGTGACATTGTACAGGAGGCAGTGATCAAGACCATCCCTATGAAAAATAAATGCAAAAAGATAAAATGGCTGTCTGAGGAGGCCTTACAAATAGCTGAGAAAAGAAGAGACATGAAAGGCAAAGGAGAAAAGGAAAGATGTACCCATTTGAATGCAGAGTTCCAAAGAATAGCAAGGAGAGATAAGAAAGCCTACCTAAGTGATCGTGTAAAGAAACAGAGGAAAACAATAGAATGGGAAAGATTAGAGATCTCTTTAAGAAAATTAGAGACACCAAAGGAACATTTCATGCAAAGATGGTTACAATAAAGGACATAAACAGTATGGACCTAACAAAAGCAGAAGATATTAAGAAGAGGTGGTAAAGAATACACAGAAGAACTATACAAAAAGTGTCTTGATGACCCAGATAACCATGATGGTGTGATCACTCACATAGAGCCAGACATCCTGGAATGGGAAGTCAAGTGGGCCTTAGGCAGCATCACTATGAACAAAGCTAGTGGAGGTGATGGAATTCCAGTGGAGCTTTTTCAAATCCTAAAAGATGATGCTGTGAAAGTATGGCACTCAATATGACAGCATGTTTGGAAAACTCAGCAGTGACCATAGGACTGGAAAAGGCCAGTTTTCATTCCAATCCTAAAGAAAGGCAATGCCAAAGAATGTTCAAACTACCGCACAATTGCACTCATCTCACATGCAACAAAATTCTCCAAGCCAGGCTTCAACAGTACATGAACTGTGAACTTCCAGATGTTCAAGCTGGTTTTAGAAAAGGCAGAGGAACCAGAGATCAATTCCCTAATATCTGCTGGATCAGCGAAAAAGCAAGAGAGTTCCAGAAAAACATCTACTTTTGCTTTACTGACTATGCCAAAGCCTTTGACTGTGTAGGTCACAACAAACTGTGTAAAATTCTTCAAGAGATGGGAATACCAGACCACCTGACCTGCATCCTGAGAAATCTGTGTGCAGGTCAAGAAGCAACAGTTAGAACTGGACGTAGAATAACAGACTGGTTCCAAATCAGGAAAGGAGTATGTGAAGGCTGTATACTGTCACCCTGCTTATTTAACTTACATGCAGAGTACATCATGCCAAATGCTGGGCTGGATGAAGCACAAGCTTGAATCAAGATTGCTGGGAGAAATATCAATAACCTCAGATATTCAGATGACACCACCCTTATGGCAGAAAGCAAAGAACTAAAGAACCTCTTGATGAAAGTGAAAGAGGAGAGTCAAAAAGTAAGCTTAAAGCTCAACATTCAGAAAACTAAGATCATGGCATCTGGTCTCATCACTTCATGGCAAATAAATGGGGAAACAATGGAAAGAGTGACAGACTTTATTTTGGGGAGCTCCAAAATCACTGCAGATGGTGACTGCAGCCATGAAATTAAAAGATGCTTACTCCTTGGAAGAAAAGCTATACCAACCTAGACAGCATATTAAAAAACAGAGACATTACTTTGCCAACAAAGGTCCATCTAGTCAAAGCTATGGTTTTTCCAGTAGTCATATATGGATGTGAGAGTTGGACTATAAAGAAAGCTGAGCGCTGAAGAGTTGATGCTCTTGAACTGTGGTTTTGAGGAAGACTCCCTTGGACTGCAAGGAGATCAAACCAGTCAATCCTAAAGGAAATCAATCCTGAATATTCATTGGAAGGACTGATGCTGAAGCTGAAACTCCAATACTTTGGCCACCTGATGCAAAGAACTGACTCATTGGAAAAGACCCTAATGCTGGGAAAGACTGAAGGCAGGAGGAGAAGGGGATAACAAAGAATGAGATGGTTGGATGGCATCACTGATTCAATGAACATGAGTTTGAGTAAGCTCTGGGAGTTGGTGATGCACAGAGAAGCCTGGCGTGCTGCAGTCCATAGGGTCGCAAAGTGTCAGACACAACTGAGCGACTGAACTGAACTGAATGAGGGTTATAGATACTGTTCTGAGCCAAGTCCTATGAGCTATTTTTCAGATAGTGAAAGCCTCACCAGGTAGAAGAATTTAACCCTATGCTGCCCACCAAGTATGTTAACCCCAGAAGGTTGATGATGTTGACTCCAAATTACCTCACCATCAAGCAATCAGAAGAATGTTCATGAGCTGATCATGTGCCCCATTTAACCTCTCCCTCATGTTTTTGTCTTTAAAAAAGCTTTCCCTAAAATCCTTCAAGATGTTCAGGCCTTTTAAACACTAGTTGCACTGTACTCGTTGCTTGCCACCTGAAATTAACGCTGTACTTTCCTTCACCACAACCCAGTGTCAATATATTGGCTTTACTTGTCATGGGCCAGCAGACCCAGGTTTGCTTCAGTAACAATTTTGGCACCCACAATGGGGCAGAAGTCCCAAGTGAGCATCTTCCCTGTGTCATATCAGTCCCGGGCTGATGGAGGCTCTTGGATCCCAGCTGCCTGAGCACCTTTGTCTCAGGCACAGCCCCAAGTGCCTCCCACAGATCAAGTGTCACTGGCTCCTGATGCCTTCAATTCTGTGATGAAGGAAACAAGGCTTTGATTTTGGTCTCTCTGCTAATAGACAATTGACAGTTGACAATTTGGTGGTTGACAGACTTAATGTAGGAGGGTAAGTCACTTTGGTGCATATAACCAAAACTCCCTTCCTCTCCACCCTGGGCTTTTCCTCTCCAGAATAAGCCCATTTGTTTTGTATTGGTGTGGGGTACCCTGCTGGAGTCAGGAATAGTTGTTAGGCTTCTATTTGTGAACCGGTTCTTTGTTTCTTTGAATGCAAGCATTTGGCTTTGGAGGTGACACTTGTGTTTGGTTCTTGTTGTCTTGGTAAAATGCCCTCTGGAGTACATTTTGGGGAAATGATTTTATTATAGCTATCAGTTCAGTTCAGTTGCTCAGTCGTGTCCGACTCTTTGCAACCCCATGAATCACAGCACGCCAGGCCTCCCTGTCCATCAACAACTCCCAGAGTTCACCCAAACTCACGTCATCGAGTTGGTGATGCCATCCAGCCATCTCATCCTCTGTCGTCCCCTCCTCCTCCTGACCCCAATCCCTCCCAGCATCAGAGTCTTTTCCAATGAGTCAACTCTTCGCGTGAGGTGGCCAAAGTACTGGAGTTTCAGCTTTAGCATCATTCCTTCCAAAGAACACCCAGGGCTGATCTCCTTTAGAATGGACTGGTTGGATCTCCTTGCAGTCCAAGGGACTCTCAAGAATCTTCTCCAACACCACAGTTCAAAAGCATCAATTCTTTGGCACTCAGCTTTCTTCACAGTCTAACTCTTGCATCCATACATGACCACTGAAAAAACCATAGCCTTGACTAGATGGACCTTTGTTGGCAAAGTAATGTCTCTGCTTTTGAATATGCTATCTAGGTTGGACATAACTTTGCTTCCAAGGAGTAAGCGTCTTTTAATTTCATGGCTGCAGTCACCATCTGCAGTAATTTTGCAGTGATTATAGCTATGAACCTATTTTATTATAGGTATGGGGGCTTCCCTCATAGCTCAGCTGGTAAAGAATCTGCCTGCAATGTGGGAGACCTAGGTTCGATCCCTGGGTTGGGAAGATCCCCTGGAGAAGGGAAAGGCTACCCACTCCAGTATTCTGGCCTGGAGAATTCCATGGACTATACAGTCCATGGGGTTGCAAAGAGTCGGACACGACTGAATGTCTTTCACTTTCACTATGAACCTATGACTAAGGAAAAGAATGACTTAACCCTCTCTTCAGGCTCCAGAGAAAATTAGTTAAGATGAAACTATTTTGAAATCCCCAAATTGGTTTTTTGTTTATATATATGAAGTTAGAGAAAGCTGACTTGATAAAATATTTTTTCAGAATTCTGGCTCCAAAAGAACAAACACACTTCTAGGACAAAGTTTGAAGTTAACTCTTATCATATATTTGAAATATAAAAACAGCCCACTTTGCTTGAGACTTCAGCCTTGGGTTAATTAATAGAACTTCAAACCAAAGGCGTGGGGAAGGGTGCGGGATGGAAAAGAGGCTTTTTAAAACTCAAATAAGTAAATTTATTTTTGGTTTTACATTTGCCAGGTGAATTACCATTACATACGAGGTCATGATTCCTTGTCTTTCTGCTTGCCTGTTGTGTTGTTTAAAAGAGGGATCCTCGTGTGGAAAAATTTAGGAAAAAACTGTTGGACTTCACCCTTTGGATTTTGTCCTGCAGGAATGCAATTCTGTTCTTTGTGTGTATGTTTGCATTTGTCTTGTGTGTAAGTGTGCTGGCTGTGGGAAACTCAAATGGTTTCCTGAATGCAGCCGCTTGAGGTGCATTCTCCACAACTGAACTACTTTTAGTTACAAGCCAATGAAATATAAAAAGTTGATTTTCCTTTGTAATACAGCTTGGTTAAAATACTCCCAAGATTCAAAGTCGTCCATTAATGGATCCCTAAATTATGCATCCATGGTGCAATTAGAGCTGTTTTACAATAGAGAGAGGATAAAAGATAAAAATTATAAATTAATTGGGAACTTACCTGGTGGTCCAGTGCTTAAGAACGTACCTTGCAATACAATCCCTGGTGGGGGAATTAAGATCCCACATGCCTAGGGGCAAATAATCCATGCTCCACAACTACTGAGCCCCACCTGTGCTGTGACTGGAGTCCATGAGCCAATCCGTGCACTGCAATGAAAGATCCTACATGATGCAATAAAGATTCGAGTGCCACAACTAAGAGCCAACACAGCCAATAAATATTTTTTAATTATAAATGAATATGTTTTGTATTTAAATAACTGACTCAGGAATAAGTTTTAAAATAGGCTATGAGGCCTCTGTGTGTCTGGATATAAGTATGTCTAATGATTGTGTCTTTGTCTTTGGAAAATATTCTGAGGTTATTTTGTAAATGAGCTCTATTTACCTGGCTTAAAGAAAAGTAAATGTTTACAAATCAAACATTTTAAAATGCAATAGAGAATAACCCAAATGAATTTCATGTTCACTTGATCTGGGAAATATTCAGTATTAAATTAATAATCTGATATTACAGTTAGTTTAAGTTTGTTGATTAATACAGACATGTCTTTAGAATCATCAAATTCTAGGTACTTTTATTGTACCTAGATTTGCTAAAAGTCAATAAATTCATACTATATCTATTGCAAATTTGTCAACAAGAAAATTAACTTGGTATGATGATACTATCACAAGTAATACAATAGAAATGGTATAGGAGCTTTCAGGTGAACTCTGTAGAAATAATTATATTTTAGTTTTTCCAGATTCTTACTAAACTTCAAATGTTAGAATTTCACTAAATTAACCTAAATGATAAAAATTCATTGGAGGTCTAGGTCATATTTAATTAGAATAAAATACTACATCATTGATTGCTATAGAAGCCTAAGTTTATGTATTTTTTCCTTTTGGTAGGAGAAAAAAAACTAAGATGCTTGGGCTTATTAGTCACATATCTTACACCACATTAAAAAGAGAAATTATGCTATGAAAAAATGTATGTTTTTAGAAGTTATGTAATATTTTCTTAATGTAATGTAATACTTAGAAAAAAAACTAAGATGCTTGGGCTTATTAGCCACATATCTTACACCACATTAAAAAGAGAAATTATGCTATGAAAAAATGTATGTTTTTAGAAGTTATGTAATATTTTCTTAAGTTTTCTAATCAGGAAATACTGATATAATAAACAGTACACAATTGTTTGCTTCTTGATTTTCATTAGAGATTAAGGTTTTTTAAGGGTTAAAAATTGCAATGTAACTAAAGCTACTAAAATAATAAGAGAAACATTTCAGTCTGTAAATAAATCAGGATTTATGTTGTCAGTGGTAGAAGATACAAAGACTGGAAATACATTTGTTGGGCAAAAAAGAATAATTTTGTCCTAGAATTGCTTGTTTATGAAATGGAAAAATAAGGGACAAACTAATATGGATCTAGAAAATGATAAAATAGTTTGTGGAAAAGGATCCTTGAGAAAATCATTTTGTACATTGTCAACATTAATATTATATTAAATTCCATTAAATAAAATGAATTTTATTATTAACAGTAAGCTGGAATTTGTTTTTCTCTCTGTGTTAGAACAAAATTTTCCTGATATATTGAGCTGCCTTTGATAACAGATTGTAATCTTCTTTCTCTAGCTAACTTTCAGTATTCCAAAGGGCCCCTGAGGCATCTCAGAAAAATGTTTAAGTAGGGTTATTTGGTAGATTAAATTACAGAAGTGTTGTAAAATAAAACATAACATTAAACCTTCTTTATATCTATAAAAATGTACATTTTAAGTGTTCCAAAAATCATAGGAAATTCCTGGAAATCATATATATCCTGACATAAAATATTATCTGTCATCAAAATTGAAGCTCACAAAGACTGAACCTGAGAATTAGGGAAATGCCCTAATGGATTTTCATGTAAAGGCAAACACAGAATCTGTAAAGCCTGTGGCACATGTAGATAAAGTCCATTCTGTTCCCACAAAAAAATTAACCCTTCATTGTCAGACTTTTGCCACCCTGATGTCCTAACAGCATGGCAAAAATCTGCTCATAAATCAGAGAAATTAAGATTGTTAACAATAGTTGTGAATTTAAACAACTGGGCTATGGGAAGCACAAGACAGCTCCTTGACTCTTCCTAGCTCCCTGGCAAATCTCATTTTTTATTTGATGGGTTAAAATCTTCCCTTGTTGCAAGGCTGATACACTCAAAATGAAAAAAGAAATGGTTATAAAATCCATTTTTCACTTGGGGTATGCTTCTACAGTCTCTAGTGATCAAGGTACCTACTTCAACTGGGCAAATCATATGAGCCTTAACAAAATCTCACATACTTCTTGAGATCACCACTGTCACTATTATCCTGGGTCATTAGGTAAAGTACACAAAATTCATGGGAAAAAATGAACTCAAGCAGGACAAAAATGAAGTACATGGGATTGAATGAACTGATAAATATAATGTTATGCCTTTCTTATGACTTTTCTATTTTTATGATTTTATTTTGTCTGACACAATTGGTTTTTAATCTTTGTCTCTGAGATATAAGGAAACATTTCCTTTTAAGCTGATTATACTTTATAACAACTTGATAAATTATACCATTGTAAATGGAATTGAAATATACATCTTTTATATCTACCTGACCCCTCCAGAAATTAGAATCTCTCAGGTTCCCAGAAGCTTTATCAAATGAATAAGGAAGGTAATCTCTTAACAACTGAAGAATCTCAAAATATTTTGTGGACCTTGAGAGAGAAGAATTCACCTAAATCTACAGATGGAATCTGTGACAAAGCCTTGCTGTGGCTTTCCTGGCCTTGAGAGGCCTTTTAAAAATTCAGTCTGAGATTTCTGAATAAAAGTTACAGCACGGTCAATTTTAAAAAGCCTTTGTGTTTGGTGTATGTGCTTGACTGAGAAGCCAAGGGGACGAAGCTACTATCTGTGGGATTATGACTGAAGGCCTCTAAGTCAGAATCCTGCCCAAGTGAAACAATATGGCAGTGCCACCAGAGCCTCCACTGGCCTCGGATAGCCGGTCTTCTGCTGTCCCCGCCAGCGGGCTGCCACCCATGTCCCTCCAAGCATGGCCCACCCCGCCTTGCGTCGGGACCAGGTCGGGTGAGGAGAGCCCTTGTCCTGGGAAACGGGGTGCATCTGGAAAGGTGACCGCCCCCTTGCCCATCACTCACTGCACGTTCGTGAGGAACCTGGTGCTAATCTAAACCTTTCCTAGGCGACCTGCTTCTGGGTCAGGGTTTTCCTATGTATCAGAGCGGCTCCCTTGCTGCAATCTACCCAAAGTCAGCTCTCAACACAAGGGTTTGAAAAAAAAACAAAAATTGACAACAACAAAATGATAAAGGAGAAGAAAAAAACAAAGAAAAAAAAAGCCTTGTGAATAATTAACCAGACATTTTGCAAGCAAATTGATCTTAATTTGGCTATATTTGGTAAAAATGAAGGTAATTTAGAAAGAAAAATATTATGTTGTAATAGATACTAAATTCTAGTTTTGTTAACTGAGGTCAATTTTTACTGTTTAAAACTTACTTCCCAAAAAGAACTTTGTTGCTATGCTACATTATTGAAAAGTCTGAGTTACTAAGAAGATACTCTAAACTTGTTTCTGAAGATCACTGTAATCTATCTTTAGATGAAAATCAGATGCTCCCTGACCTATAAACAGGGGATTATGCATACTAGAAAAAGCATTATTTAAAGGGCTGTCTCCAACCTAGATGAAAGAATACTCTTGCCAGGTATTCTTAAGTACCCCATGCACAAAGAAACTGAAGGGAATTAACTCAAATTCTTATTTCCCATTTAAGAAGGGCCTCCGCATTGGACTAGTCTACAGAAAGGACTGCTGACTTGCTGACCTCAAACAACATTCATACAAAGATAAAAAGACAACAGCAATGGTAGGCAGCAGACCCAAGAATCCAAATCAGGCCTGTAAGACCAGTCACACTACTTTAATTGAGATATTTACTCAATGTTTATCTCCCTATCAATGGTTAAAGTTATTCTTTTACTTTTAACCACATTGTTGTCCTGCATAGCATAGAAAAAGGATTTCCTAATGGAGTTTTCACAGAGCATAACTACTCATGATGTGTAGCACTATTAAAAGTCTACTGATGAAAGAACATGTACAATGCTTCTGTGACAACTGGGTATGGATGACAAAATGCCTAGCCTATGAAATGTTTCCCTGTTAGCATAACTTCTGACCTTAGTCACAATATCTGATTAGTTTCCCCTAATGTGGAAATTACTGGAAAAACCATAGCTTTGACTAGATGGACCTCTGTTGGCAAAGTAATGTCTCTACTTTTAAATATGCTGTCTAGGTTGGTCACAACTTTTCTTTCAAGGAGCAAGCATCTTTTAATTTCATGGCTGCAGTCACCATCTGCAGTGATTTTGGAGCCCCAAAAAATAAAGTCTGACACTGTTTCCATTGTTTTCCCAATGCAAAACATTGTTTCCCCATTGTTTCCCTATAAAGAAAGCTGACCTCTGAAGAATTGATGCTTTTGAACTGTGGTGTTGGAGAAGACTCTTGAGAGTCCCTTGGACTGCAAGGAGATCCAACCAATCCATCCTAAAGGAAATCAGTCCTGAATATTCATTGGAAGGACTGATGCTGAAGCTGAAACTCCAATACTTTGGCTACATGATTCAAAGAACTGACTCACTGGAAAAGACCCTGATGCTGGGAAAGATTGAAGGCGGGAGGAGAAGGGGATGACAGAGGACAAGATGGTTGGATGGCATTACCAACTCGATGGACATGAGTTTGAGTAAGCTCCAGGAGCTGGTGATGGACAGGGAACCATGGGGTCGCAAAGAGTCAGACACGCCTGAGCGACTAACACACAGCACCAAGGGAGACGATCAGCATCTGGGACAGGCAGCTGACCCACCATGGTATAGAGTGATAGATATGTTGATTATATCAATGCTTTCTATTGAAAGATTTGCAATCAAAAGGGGAAAATGATGGAAAATTTTTTCACATGTTGAGGTATGGGAAAGTGACTCTGGCTTATACATGATTTAATTTGAACTTTAGGCTAAACAAAACCATCTATTTGTGGCCTAAACATGCACTGAATATCTGCTTTAGCCAGTAAGGAAAAATGCATTTAAAAATCAGAATGAAGTAACTGTGATTCATACATCCAAAATGGAGCTGGGTGGCCATTATGGATGTAGGTTCAGACACAATCCTATATTACTAAGAACTTGAGTTAGCTAAACTTTATCAGACTTAAGGACATCATCAGCCATTTTATCAAAACATTAAAACAAAACATTTAACAAAACATCAAAACATTAAAGTCTACTGATGAAAGAACATGTACAATGCTTCTGTGACAACTGAGTATGGATGACAAAATGCCTAGCCTATGAAATGTTTCCCTGTTAGCATAACTTCTGACCTTAGTCACAATATCTGAAATAAAATATCAAAAGCTATTATATCTGTTAGCAGCTGCCAATCAGAACCTCATGGTCTTAATGTCTCCTCACAACTATGAAATCTTTCTCCTACTTAAGAAATAGTAGTGGCAAAAGAGCTCAAGCTATAGCCTGTCAGCAAAAGGCAGAATTGTATTCATTAATAAAATGTCTTTAAATTATATTTTGGCAAAAAAGAAAAACACTCCAAAACTTATTTTCCCAGTTGCCATATAAAATAGGAGGGTTCTTTTCAGGAATACTACAAGGGTGCATTTTAGTCATTATCCTTATTGTAATTGTCTAATTGTCAAATGTTTGTCCAGGTGCTATAACAAAACAATCAAAGAGAGAAGTAATGTATTCATAATACAAAATGTTGATGCTAAGCTTGGGAAGTAGACTATTTCCAACTTTGTGTCCAATTTCCCCAAATTGAGGCAGGACTACAGGGCACTTTAGTAGGAAATAGCCACAGTGGCTGTTTCACATTTGCTCAAAGAGTTGGGGAAAATTAAAACAGAAATGGAAACTAAAACTGAGCTCCTCTGCCAAGTTTCAAATTAACCTCTCAATCCTAAACTTTATCCCCTCTCTTATTCCACACCTGTTCCCCCTCAAGACTGAGGAGTATCCAAGAAAAGCAGTAAAATGTTAACAGAGCAGGACCCTATAGGGCCTTCCCAGAATAACTTCCCCCACCACCCCTCATCCTGTTCATGCATTCAGAAATGTAGGAAAACTTTAGCCTCCTAGGCCTTCCTCAAGTTCCAAAGAACAAATTTAATCAGAGAAGTGAGAAAATGCAGAAAGGAAAACAGTCAAGCAAGAAAAAATAATAGATTAGCCATTAAACAAAGTCAAAGACCTTTAGTTTCTCAAGGGCTATAAATAACATGCTAATAAGCCTCTTCCTTTGAGCTGTTTTGCAGATACCGAAACCCTCACCAGGTTGAAGAGGTTAACTGTAAGGTGCCCGCTAGTACTAGACCCCAGACCAGTTAGACACAGAAGGTTGGCGATCAGTTCAGTTCAGTTCAGTCGCTGAGTCATGTCCGACTCTTTGCGACCCCATGAATCGCAGCACGCCAGGCTTCCCTGTCCATCACCAACTCCCGGAGTTCACTGAGACTCACGTCCATCGAGTCAGTGATGCCATCCAGTCATCTCATCCTCTGTCGTCCCCTTCTCCTCCTGCCCCCAATCCCTCCCAGCATCAGGGTCTTTTCCAATGAGTCAGCTCTTCTCATGAGGTGGCCAAAGTACTGGAGTTTCAGCTTTAGCATCATTCCTTCCAGAGAAATCCCAGGGCTGATCTCCTTCAGAATGGGCTGGTTGGATCTCCTTGCAGTCCAAGGGACTCAAGAGTCTTCTCCAACACTACAGTTCAAAAGCATTAACTCTTCGGTGCTCAGCCTTCTTCACAGTCCAACTCTCACAACCATACATGACCACGGGAAAAACCATAGCCTTGACCAGACGGACCTTTGTTGGCAAAGTAATGTCTCTGCTTACTCCTCAGCTAGCTAAGGAGTAAGCGTCTTTTAATTTCATGGCTGCAGTCACCATCTGCAGTGATTTTGGAGCCCAAAAAAATAAAGTCTGACACTGTTTCCACTGTTTCCCCATCTATTTCCCATGAAGTGATGGGACCGGATGCCATGATGCTGCTGACTCCCAATTACCTCACCGCCAGCAAATCAGAATGTCCACAACCTGATGCACCCCACAAACCCTCTGTCTCATCGTGTCCTTAAAAACTTACTGAAAACCCTCAGGGAGTTCGAGTCTTTTTTTTTTTTTTTTTTAACTTTACAATATTGTATTAGTTTTGCCAAACATCAAAATGAATCCGCCACAGGTATACCCGTGCTCCCCATCCTGAACCCTCCTCCCTCCTCCCTCCCCATACCCTCCCTCTGGGTCGTCCCAGTGCACCAGCCCCAAGCATCCAGTATCGTGCATCGAACCTGGACTGGCGACTCGTTTCATACATGATATTATACATGTTTCAATGCCATTCTCCCAAATCTCCCCAGAGTCTTTTAAGCACCACTTTCTGTCACCACAAACCTGTTTCCGTGGATTGGTTGTACTGTGGATGGCTGAGCCAATCCAAGTTTAGTTTGCTAACAGATCATTTTTCTTTCTTGTCTCTAATCTTTTTTCATAAACTGTTCAGCTCTACCTAGCATAAGGTTCCCTGATTCAGTGGGCCTAATCTCTCCTAACCTTCCCATCTCAATACAAAGCTTCTCGCCCTACCTCCCATCCCCTCAGCTCGGAACTCTGTCAGAGCTTAGTCCTCTGTGTGTGCTCGGGACCGAGCTGTCAGCACGGGGAGGAACAGAGCTCTCGGGGGCTCCCTCTGGAGCTTCAGGGTGGAAGCCCGGCTGCCGCCTCTGCTCACGCGGACAGCTCGCCAATCTGGGCTCGGCTTGGGGACGATCGCCGATGGCCGCCCCGACCGCGGTGGTTGAGCTGCCACACCGGACTCCAGGGTCTGGGAGTCAGAGTCCCTCGGGTAGGAGGGTCCTGCCACTGCCGCCGTCTGGACTGTAAGTCTTGGAAGCAAAGGCAAGGGCTGCAGTCGACTCTGGGAACAGTAGTCCAAGCGTGGATGGCTTGGACTGAGGCTGAAGCCGCAGTGGACCCTGGGAAGTGTAGTTGTTTGAGGCCCCGTTCACCTTGTGGGCGCGGGGCTTACTGGGAGTTGTCGTGTGGGGGGCTCTCTGCCCGCGAGGCGCGGAGGCCGCGGTGGGTGCTGGGAAGCAGAGCTGTCTGAGGCCGCGGCCTGGTCGCGGTCGGTGGCTGAGGCTCCGGAAGGGGCAGTTTGCGGGACTCTGGCTCGGGGTCCCCGTTGCAGAGACAAGAACTGTCCTGTACTGACCGAGGTAGGAGAAGGGTCCGCCCTGCCCGAGCTGGCCCCCGCCGGGGCTGAGGTGACCAAGGGCGGTGGCCTCATCCCGAGCTCTGGAAGTCGTGGCTGCCCAGCCGGCAGCGCGGAGGAGATGCCCCAGCTGCGGCCCCGTTAAAGGCTGCGGCGCTGCGGCCTCGGGTCCGGCCCAGGCTGGGTGCCCCTGCCGCGGCGAGGAGGGAGCTGTCGTGGACGCCCCTGATCCTGCGTGACGAGGGCGGTGGTTGCGGAGCGACTGGCCCCCAGCCCGGCCCGGTTCGCCCGCACGGCGCCGCGGGCAGTGCCTCAGTTTCTTTCTCTCCCCTCCAGCTCTGCCCTCCACGCTACGTTCTCAGCCGGCCCTACCCTGAGCCATGTCGCAGGTAAATTGTGTTTCCTTTCTTCTAAATGCAGATGTTTACACAGGCTTTCCTTCTCCTGTAACCCCTACCCTTGTACCTGCCCTGCCTCCCTCTCTCGTGCTTGAGAGGACGTGAGAGGGTTCGCTGGGGGCTCGGCGCTGGGGGCGCTGTCCCGATGTGGGCGGGGTCTGAACGTAGACCTGGCTGTCCCGTTCTCCTTTTGCCAAACAAATTGGGTGGAATGAGGAGTGCTTTAGGCTTCTCTCTCCCGCTGCCGTTCTTTCACTTATTCGTCCTGTTTTTATTGATTATTTTATTATTATTATTTTATTGATTGTTTTAGTTGAGGCTAAATGCTTGGCAGGCAGTTGTGCTCCACAGAGGTGGGGGACAAGAAGGCCAGCCAGTCCAAATTATTCCGTCTGGATGCAGTTTCATTTCTCTGTCCTGCTTTTTTTTCATGCTTGTCTCCAAATCCAGAGGCTCTCCAACTTTTGCTGGGAGTCCAGTTTCCTTCTGTACTGCAGATCCCAGTGCAGTATATTATATTAGGAAACAGCTTCCTTTATTAGCCAATAATCTATAACAAGTTATAGCGACTTGAATTTTTGTTTTTAACTGTAAAATATAACTCTGTCATACCTCTGGAACTGTTACTAGTTTGGGACTTTTAAAAATCCCCTTCATGCCTAATGGCTATGTGGATCACTCCAGTGCTGCAAAGCAAGGGCTTATTATTCCCCCAACCCTGAGGGAAAAAGCTTTAGGTTCCACCCTGGAATGTCCTTATACTTTAGTCTTTATTCTCTTGTTCCATGACTTTGCTGAAATTGTCTCCAAGTTTCACAGCTATTTCTCAGAAATGGGGATGCCTGGGATAAACCTGGGTGTGTGTCCCTTAAACAGGTGCTGCTGCTGTATGCTACAGCCAGTAGTGACTATGAAGAAATTCTTGTCAAATCATTTTAAAATGTTGTTGTTGGTTTAGTCACTAATGCATATCCAACTCTATGCAACCCCATGACTGTAGCCTCCCAGGCTCCTCTGTCCATGGGATTTCCCCAGGCAAGATCAGTGGAGTGGATTGTCATTTCCTTCTCCAGGGGATCCTCCCGACCTAGGGACCGAAGCCATGTGGCCTGTGCCTCCCACATTGGCAGGCGGATTCTTTACTGCTGAGCCATCAGGGAAGCCCCCGCTAAAGTAGGCTGGTATTAAGGAAAATATACATCCCTTATTAAACATAAAGGGATTGTCTTCATTATTCATAAAGTGTTGTGAGATCTTAAGAATGTTTACATGTTGTTCACATGTACAGTCACAAAATTATAAATTATCTCAGGACAAAGCATATTTTTTTTCTTCAACTACACAATAAAACAAAACAGCTAAGCTCTTACTTATATTCTTAATAATAACTCAGAATACTGAAAACTGTCATTGCACTACTTACGTACACTGTCCACCCTCCACAGTGGACTCATTTCACTCCTTGATCAGGGCCTTTGGGAGCATAGATGCTGGTTGTACAGATGTATGTATGTCATTTCAGGAGTCAGTGACATTCAGAGATGTGTCCATAGACTTCTCCCGGGAGGAGTGGGAATGGCTCCAGCCTGCTCAGAGAGATTTGTACAGACATGTAATGTTGGAGAACTATGGCCACCTGGTGTCACTGGGTAGGTATTTCCTCTCATCTCCTCTCATGCAGAACTTGACCTTTAGGATGACTGTTGTGAATCTTGATTATCTGACTGAATATTCCCAAGGAAGGAAAGTTTTTTTTGTTTTTTTTTTTCTTTCAAGAGGAAGATTATAACTTCAACTAGTGTTTTGACATCTTTCATATTTATATCTGGCATTTCTAATAATGGCCTCTTTTTTGGTAAGGATTCAAGGACTAATTTTGAATGTATTTCATTTTCCACAAGCAGGTCTTAACATGTCTAAGCCAGATGTGGTTTCCTTATTGGAACAAGGGAAAGAGCCCTGGCTGGGGAATGGAGATGTAAGCAGAGAGCTGTTTCCAGGTGAGTGAGTGAGAAGCTGGTAATGAAGTTTTTTAAAATAACAACCCAACCAGTCAGTGAGAAAGCAGTACTTTTTTTATATGTTGGATAGAAAGTTTTCCTTGAAAGGTACCAGAGATACGGGAGGGAACTGTGAGGTCTTGCCCATGCAAGGGGATCACTTCACACCTACCTACCTGTCTGCCTTCAGTTCTCTTCTCATCCTTTTTCTCACTTTATTTCTCTTCTCTTTCTTTCAAAAATTGACATATGTGCTTTTATTGTCTTAAGTTAAAAGGTGTATATTTTTTCCTTTATATTGCTGTTCTAACCCTCTTAAGTGATTCATTAGGCTTTGGTTAATTAATGGGTTTATTCCTTCACTAATATATTAACAATATTTATTTTTTAATCTCATTAAGACTTTCTTTTAGGTAGTATGCCTCAGAGAGTAGAAGGCATGGCATAGTGAGATAGTGGGTCTGTAAATAACTTGGTTAGAGGTCCTCAAGTTGGCAGTTCAACAATGAGAAGAAAGGAATTTCCAGTTGGTGTTAAAAACCTGGGTAATTGAAATAGGGATAGTAATAACAGAAATAGAAAAGACAGAAAAAGGGTCAGTTTTTGAGAAAATGTGGTGAATTAGTTTGAGATATACATGGTGTGAGTAGAGGACGGTATTTCCAAGTAGAGAGGTGCAACAGACTACTGGAATATGTCTTAGAAAAGAATTCAAATTAGGAATGTAAAAGTGGGAATCTTGTATTAAGAAGGAAAAAATAGAAGCAATGAGATTGATTGAGAAGGGCTTTGAAAGCCTTCTTCATGTTAGGTTGAAATAAAATTGCTGGTGAAGCTCTTTAAAAATCAATATGGCCATGCTCCGCCATTTAAGATTCTGACATAGACGACCTTTGGAGCCTAAATTGTATGTATTTATGACAATTTGCATAGGTTCTGTAGTTGATTCTGAAGCCAACCTCTGTTGGAAATATACTGGCCTTTAGAGAGTGGTCCTCTGGAGATAACAGGTGAACATTTACATTTAAAGAGAAGAAGCTAATGGAAGGACTAGTGACAGGACAGAAGATGCCTTGAAAACAGAGTTCTGACTTTGAGAGCAAGACTTTCAGGAATAAGGACATGGAAAGAGAGTCCCGTATGGCTGAAAGTCACAAGGTGGGACAAGTGCCCAGAAACTTCCTCATCAAAGAATGAGTTGAATAAAAAGCCTCGAATACCACTACTTTAATATAGCTCTTGAAATTTTTGTGTGCTCCTTCCAGTACCCCCTTTTTTTGGCGAGTTAAATTTTATTTGGGGCAAAATGAGCACTGCAGCCCGGGAGACAGCACCTCAGATAGTTCTGAGGAACTGTTCCCCCATAACTTTTTTGAAAGGTGAAATAGCTCACAGAAATAAGGCATAAAACATAAACATGCAGCTTAAATTATTATAAGACACCCATGTAACTACCACTCAGGTCAGTAAACACAGAAGTCCTGAGTCCCTAAGAGCTCTTTGGGTGCTCATCCCAGTCACCCCCCACTGCACCCCCTGCAAAGGTAATTAATTTTCTTTAATGATAGTAACTTCCTTGGTTTTCTTTATAGTTTTTTCAACTGTTTGTGTCTCTAGTCACTTGTTTACATCTGTATGTTTGTGAACTTTTTATACAGATAATCATAATATGTATGTTCTAATTTACTTCTCTCAAAATTATTATAGTATTCAGGTATTTTGCATATTGATCTACGAGTTTGTTTCATTGTACAAGTAGATACAACCCAGTTTATCCATTCTGTTATTGACAGGTTCTTGGGTTATTTGCAGTTTAGGGCTGTTGTAAGTAACATTGCTGTTGTCCTTGGGTCCTGGCACATCCTGGCACAGGGTTCCTATGGTTTATATCTAGAACTGGGATTGCTGAGCCAGAGGATGATGTGCCTCTTTCACATCATTAGATGATGCCAAAATGTTTTCCAAAGTGTTTTTACTGACTTTGCACTCCACAGACACCATAAGTGAGTTCCTCTTGCTCCCCATGTTTACCAAAACCATGTACTATTAGATATCATAATCTTCACACCTGTCAGGAGATAGCACACCTGTCAGGAGTGTGTGCAGTGGGAGCTTAATATAGTTTAAATGTGCATTCTACAATTACTGATGAAGTTGAGCACCTTTTCATATGTTTATTGAGTATTTTTATAAATTTATAAAATAAATATAAAGTTATAAAATAATTTATAAATTAAAATTTTTATAAATTTACCCTCATTTATGAAGTGCCTCTTAGTTTTTGCTGAGTGTGTGCAGTGGGAGCTTAGTGTGTGCAGTGGGAGCTTAATATAGTTTAAATGTGCATTCTACAATTACTGATGAAGTTGAGCACCTTTTCATATGTTTATTGAGTATTTTTATAAATTTATAAAATAAGTATAAAATTATAAAATAATTTATAAATTAAAATTTTTATAAATTTACCCTCATTTATGAAGTGCCTCTTAGTTTTTGCTCATTTATTGTATTCCTTTCTTGTTTTGTAGGAGTTACAAATTTTGGATACAAATCCTTTGCAATTCTGTTCACTTCAAATATCTTCTCTTACATGTGACTTACTTTTCCCCTTAAAACCTCTTTTAATGAACAGAAATCTTAATTCTAGTGTGGTCAGATTCATCAGTCTTTCCCTTTATGAGGTTTTTTTTTTTTTTGGATGTGTTTAAGAAATATTTCCCTACCATGAGGTCATGATGATGTTTTCCTAGATTTTCTTTTTTAAAAGCCTAGTCGTTTTGCCATTCACATTTAGATCCATGGTTCACTTTGGATTTATTTTTGTGTATCACATGACTTAGTGGTCAATTTTGGTGTCTTCTTTGTTGTCTTCCATTTCTCAAGGTACCATTTACTGATATGTCTGTCCTTTCCTTCACTGGTTACTCATAAATTAAGTTTTTGTGTCCTGGGTAGGAAGAATCAATATTGTGAAAATGACTATACTACCAAATGCAATCTGCAGATTTGATGCAATCCCTATCAAATTACCAATGGCATTTTTCACAGAACTAGAACAAAAAATTTCACAATTCATATGGAAACACAAAAGACCCCGAATAGCCAAAACAGTCTTCAGAAAGTTAAGTTTTTGTGTATGTTTCTGGGTTCCCTATTTTTTTTCTATTTTTCTATCTTTGCATAAATCAATACAGTCAGTTATGGATTTAATACTGGATAACATTTGATTGTATTTGCCTCACCTCATTCCTTTTTTTGCTGAATAATGTCATTTACAGACATCTTGACACTTCACTATATAGTACTTCATTATCATGTATAAAGTATAGGGATATTTTCTATACAATTGGAATATTTTCACATCAGAATAACAGTTTTCCCTAATTTTGTTTTAATGCACTATCCATATATAAATGACTCATAAATGTGTTTATAACTGGATTATCTTTTCCTTGTGGGATGATGAAATATTCCTCTATGTCCTGTAACTCTGAGTTGTAACTTTTTTTTAAATATTAAGACTTTTGGTCTTATTTAAATCCTGTTGAGATATTAACTTTATTTAAGCAGGCTGTCAATATGGATAAGTTCTAACCTGTTTTCTCTGTACATGGTTCCAACGACAGTCTGGTTTTCAAAGCCTTTGCAGGTCTATTTTATTTGTCCCCATAAGCACCTCTTAGTGGCCTTTCTGGAACTTAGACAGTGGGTTCAGCTTTAGGTGTGCTATTTAGGGTCAGATCCATGCATGCACAGTTCAAGGATGAGCCCAGAATTTCATACACAACTTTATGCGATCACTTTCTTGAGCTCCTTTTTTCACAATCTCCCCTTTCCTTTTTGGCTCGCAGGGCCCCCTCTTTCAGGTCTTCTGGATAGAAAGGTAGACCTTTAGGTTCCTCTTTGCACTTCTGTAACTTTGTCTGCCTCTGTAGCCATGCAACAAGGGGACGGAGAGAAAAAACAGGGTGAGGGGTATTACCCCTGTACTCTTAGGACCATAGGTTTTTCTGCTGAGGGAGGAAATGTTACCCTGCCTTGGAGTGTTAATTGCCTATATGGCCATCCCTGCTGCAGCGTGCTTTGAGTTTGAGCAGAAGAGAATGGGAAATGAACAAACAAGATTTCTCTGTATGGACCCCTTTCCCATTTATAAGACAGAAATAGAGGCTTCTCTTGGAGCTCTTTACCTATTGCCCAGTTCTTGCTTTCAGATTGCATTTAACTTTAGGCCTGGAGAGAGTGGAGATGGGAAAAAATACAAGAAACTCACCACCAGTTGTGTTACTTTGTGTTCTGACTTCCTTCTGCAGTCAGCTTGCTACCATTTACCTTTTTAGAGTGCTCAGCTAGCTCCTTTATGCACTGTTCATGGTTTTCACTTGTACTTAGTGGGAGAGCAGCCAGAGTGTACTTACTCCATCTGTACACGCTGGGAGCCATTCATATTTTATAAGTGAAGGGAAAAAAAAAACCTCAGAGTTACAGCATGCATAAAGATCATGCTAATAAAGTGAGAGGATGAGGTTCAGTTTAGACTGAGCAAAAGTATAAAGTGTAGGAGGAAAATGGTGAGAATTAAGGATGGTTCTGGAAAGCACTGACTGGTCAGATCATACAGGTATTTTACAGGCCGTATTAATGAACTTAGAGTTCATCCCTAGGCTAATAGGAAGTCATCCAAAGATGTTAGG
Source organism: Bos indicus x Bos taurus (assembly GCF_003369695.1). Lineage (NCBI taxonomy): Eukaryota > Metazoa > Chordata > Mammalia > Artiodactyla > Bovidae > Bos > Bos indicus x Bos taurus. Next base: position 28,666,223 of record NC_040092.1, on the reverse strand, counting down.
CTGGCGAGCACTTTAGTGACATCCTTCTGGCTGAAGTTTGGGAAACAGATTTATTGGAAGCAAGCCTAGGAAACAGGATAGCCATTTAAGAGTTATTTCCATAAGGTAATCTAGATGTAATCATCACCTGAACCATGGAGGTGTCCAGGGAATGGAAGAAGGTATACAAATGGCAACAAAGTAAGGACGTGAACTCAGAAAGACCTGGTGATTGACTAGATAAATGACATGACGATGACTGAGGAATTGTGATTGACATCACTTTTTTTGCTGGTGGTATTATTTCTTGGAAGAAAAAAAGGATGAGCAAGTTTGAAAAAAGAAAGATTATATCAATTTGTAACTTACTAAATTTTGGATCTTTGGGATACTCAAGTATATAAATTCAGTAGGCAACTGAATATTCTAGATCTTGAGAGAGATCACAGTGCTTCTCAAATTTTAGTCCTCTGGATTGTTTTAAAACATACTTCCAGGCCCCTCTCCAGAAATTTTGAGTGATTAGGTGTGGAGTAGAACTCAAGAATTTACATTTTTAACAAGCCCCCGTGATACTGATGCTGAGTTAAAGTACACTTTTAGGAGTTACCTGTACAGCTTCTCAAGATTTTGAATTTTCTTTGTAAAATCTCTGTACCCCTGTTGTTGAGTTTATTCTTAAGCAACTTTTTAAAGTTTCTTTTCTAAGAAGTTATATTGCTTTTCTATAGGAATGCTAATGACTTTGTATATTTATCTCTCTCAGTCTTTAGCATTTTAATAATATCTTAAACCTTCCCTGCAAATAATATAATGATTTTTCTATTAATTAATAAACTATTTTTTTAAAAAGCAGCTTAGGTTCACAGCAAAACTGAGTGGAAAGTACAGAGTTCCCCTGCCCATTCCCACCCTTGCTTGGTCTTCCTGACAACATCCACAGTATTACATTTTTCACAACTGATGAACATACCTTGACATATCAGTATCACCCTAAGTCCATAGTTTACCTTAAAGGTTCTTTCTTGGTGTTGTACATTCTGTGCATTTTGACAAATGTTTAATGACATGTATCCATATGTTAGTATGATACAGAATAGTTTTACTGCCCTAAACATTCTTATTCTCTGCCTATTCATCACTCTCTTCCCCCAACCCCTGGCAACCATGGATCTTTTTACTGTTTCCATAGTTTTTCCTTTTCCAGAGTATCATATAGTTGAATTCATAGTATTTAGCTTTTTCAGATTGGCTTTTTTCACTTAATATTATGCATTTAAGGCTTATTCCTTTATACCTTTTCATGGTTTGATAGCTCATTTCTTTTTAGTGCTGAGAAATATCCCATAGTCTGGCTGTATCATGGTTTTCCATTCTCTTACTGAAAGACATCTTGTTTCTAAGTTTTGACAGTTATTAATAAAGCTGCTGTAAACTTCCATGTGTAGGTTTTTGTGTGGACATGTTTTAATTATTTATGTAAATACCAAGGAATGTGATTGCTGAATTGTATGATAAGAGGATGTTCTGTTTTATAGGAAACTGACAAACTGTTTTTCAAAGTGGCTGTACCATTTTTCATTCCCACCAGCAATGAATAAGAGTTCCTGTTGTTCCACATCCTTCCAGCATATGTTGTTAGAGAATCGAATTTTGGCTATTTTGATAGGTGTGTAGTGGTATATCATTTTAATTTACAATTTCCTAATGACATATGATGTTGAGTATCTTTTTATATTCTTACTTGCCACCTATATATCTTCTTTGGTGAGGTGTCTGTTCATGTCTTTTGCCTATTTTTAAATTGGGTTGTTCATTTTCTTATTGTTGAGTTTTAAGAGTTCTTTGTATATTTTGGGTAGTAACTTTTGTCAGATATGTATTTTTGCAAATATTTTCTCTCAGTCTTTTCATCCTGTCTTCTTACTCCCTTGACATTGGCTATTTCAGAACAGAGGTTTTTAATTTTAGTGATGTCCACCTTATCAATTACTTCTTTCATGGATTGTGCCTTTGATGTTATATCTAAAAAGTCATCAATATAACTAACATCATCTAGGTTTTCTCCTTTGTTATCTTCTAGAAGTTTTATAGTTTTGTATTTTACATTTAGTTCTGTGATCCATTTTGAGTTAATTTTTGTTAACAATGTAATCTGTGTCTAGGTTCATTTTTATGCATATGGATGTCTAGTTGTTCCAGTACCATTTTTTGAGAAGGCTGTATTTGCTTCTTATGTTGTCCTTGCTCCTTTGTCAAATATCAGTTGACTTTAATCATGCAGATCTGTTCTGCACTCTCTGCTCTGTTCCGTTTATCTCCTTGTCTAGTCTTGCACCAGTGCTGCTCTATACTGATTACTATAGCATTACAGAAGTCTTGAAGTCAAGAGTCAGTCCTTTGACTCTTGTTCAGTGTTATGTTAAGTATTCTAGGTCATTTTCTTTTTTGTATAAACTTTAAAGTCAGTTTGTTGAGATCTGTGAAATAACTTGCTGGGATTTTGATTCGAATTTTGTTGAATCTGTATACCAAGTTGGAAATAATTTTAAACTTCCAGAGTTGCAAATGCAGTTGTCATTTTCAAGTCATTCTGACAGCAAATAAAGTTTAAATAGAGGTGAGGATGATTAACCACCTATCCTTTATAATTATTTATCTTCCTAATAGTTTTGTTTTTCCCTCACCTTCAATTACTTATTTTTAGTCTCCTAATTCACCTACCTCTCTCTTATTTAATGTCTTCTGAATTTCTGGATTTCTGGATATACTGCTCAGATTTCAAAGACATGACAACTATAAAAGTCATGCAATGCTAAGATATGTTTTTCAATGTAATTCTCATTTTAAAATGGAAGAATGACATTTATGTTACTCAATACAAAAAATAAAAAAAATATTTGCTTTGTTTTTTCAGCTTCAAAGTCAAATGGTGAGATCAAAGAGTTTTCTCCAAAAAATGTCATATTTGAAGATGATTCATCCCAGTATTTGATAATGGAAAGATTTCTAAGCCAAGGCTCTGAGTATTCCAGTTTTAAAGAAGGCTGGAAATGTGAGGGTGATACTGAGATGCTGCAGGGAAATCAGGGATGCATCAGGCAAGTGACAGCTTCACATCAAGAAGCCCTGTCTCAGCATGTGAATGTCAGTGCTGTGGAGAGACCCTATGGATGCCATGAATGTGGAAAAACTTTCAGTCGGCGCTTTTCCCTTGTGTTACATCAGAGAACTCATACTGGAGAGAAACCATATGTATGTAAGGAATGTGGGAAAACCTTTAGCCAGATCTCAAACCTCGTAAAACATCAGATGATACATACAGGAAAGAAACCCCATGAGTGTAAAGACTGTAATAAAACATTCAGTTACCTTTCTTTCCTCATTGAACACCAGAGAACACATACTGGGGAGAAACCCTATGAGTGTACTGAATGTGGAAAGGCCTTTAGTCGTGCCTCAAACCTCACTCGACATCAGAGAATTCACATAGGAAAGAAACAGTATGTATGCAGGAAATGTGGGAAGGCCTTTAGCAGTGGCTCTGAACTCATTCGTCACCAGATTACACACACTGGAGAGAAACCTTATGAATGCATTGAGTGTGGAAAGGCATTTCGCCGTTCTTCACATCTTACCCGACATCAGAGTGTCCATACCTCCAAAACCCCCTATGAATGTAATGAATGCAGTAAAGCCTTCCGTTGCCACTCCTTCCTTATCAAACATCAGAGAATTCATGCTGGAGAAAAGCTATATGAATGTGATGAATGTGGTAAAGTTTTCACATGGCATGCATCCCTTGCACAACATATGAAAATTCATACTGGAGAAAAACCCTACGCATGTACTGAATGTGACAAAACCTTTAGTAGGAGCTTTTCCCTCATTCTACATCAGATAACTCATACTGGGGAGAAGCCCTATGTATGTAAGGTATGCAATAAATCCTTCAGCTGGAGCTCAAACCTTGCTAAACATGAGAGAACACACACTCTAGAGAACCCCTATGAATATGAAAATTCATTTAATTACCACTCATTCCTTACTGAACACCAGGGAATTCACACAATAGAAAAAACCTAAGAATGTATAGGTTAAAAAAAAAAAAGTAGTTAATGCCTTACTTTGACTTCAGTGAACTCTTGAAAAGAAGCCTTATGTGAATATGTTGTGATTAAAATGTGGTCTATGCTGTAGTCAGTATTCTGGAGAAAACCCCCAGGAATATTTGGGAAAGCCATTAATAGCTGCTCATTCTCTTTTGTAACAATAGAAGATGAAATCAATCAGTATTGAGAAGATTCTTCATCTGGTGATGGTGGTGGTGGTGGTGGTTTAGTCACTAAGTCGTGTCCAGCTCGACCCCGTGGACTGTAGCCTGCCAGGCTCCTCTGTCCGTGAGATTTCCCAGGCAAGACCACTGGAATGCTTTGCCATTTCCTTCTCCAGGGGATCTTCCTGACCCAGGGATCAACCCTGCATCTCCTGCATTGCAGGCAGATTCTTTACTGCTGAGTCACCAGGGAAGCCTGTACTTTTTCCTGGAGATTAGAAAATTCATAATGAAGAAAAGTCAAACACAATGAGAAATTTTAAAATACTCTTCCTAAGGGGGGAAAAGCAACCCTATAAATGAACTTAACACAGGGTGACTTTCTTCAGTATTTCAAACCTACTGAATTATACTGGGGAAAAACCACCATTGTAATGAGTGTGGCAAAATCTTAAGAGTTCTAAGAAGTTATACTGGACAAAATTGATGTGGGAGTTTTCTGTTTTTTTTTTTTTTTTTTAATGGGAATGTTTTGGCTTTTTTAAAAAGCAAATTCATAAAAGCTATGAATAAATCTTTTGATTTATAGTAAATTAAATGTGGTACTGGCTGAGTTTGTTTCTTCACAGCAAATGTGATTCTTAAACTGCAACTATCATAATATTGATATCAAGAGTAGCGTGCTTTTGTAAACATAAAGATACAGAAGCATTTTTAGATATTTTATGGTTTTAACTTTGAGTCACAGTTTGGACCTAAGGTTATGATAATTCATGTTTACACTTGAATCTGACTAGTTGTCTTAATCAATCTGAAATAACTGTAAATAAGGTACATCACAGGAAAATGCCAAGGTTGTTTTCCTCTTTTGCTCAAGAACATTTCTTTTGTAATCACATATTTGTCAAATCAATTATGTTTTCATCTCCACATATACCTGCCCATTCTTTATTCTCCCATTTTAAAGATTGTCTTATCTTTGAGGCATCTGACTGCTCCTTTTAAAGAACTTCTCTTGCATTTAGTACACGAAATACATGATTTAGCACTTGGATAAGTGCTTCATTCGGAGAAGGCGATGGCACCCCACTCCAATACTCTTGCCTGGAAAATCCCATGGACAGAGGAGCCTGGTAGGCTGCAGTCCATGGGGTCGCGAAGAGTCTGACACGACTGAACAACTTCACTTTCATTTTTCACTTTCATGCATTGGAGAAGGAAATGGCAACCCACTCCAGTGTTCTTGCCTGGAGAATCCCAGGGACGGGGGAGCCTGGTAGGCTGCTGTCTATGGGGTCGCACAGAGTCGGACACGACTGAAGCGACCTAGCAGCAGTAAGTGCTTCATTAATGCATATTTTTTCATGTTCTTTCACAAGGTGAAAGCTAACATATTTCTTTTCCACTCAATGTAACAACAAAACACATAGCAGCTAATATTTACTTTTCTAGAACCATTCAAAGCCTCAAACTATTAGAACAGCTCCACTCTATAAACCCCATTTTCCTATAGTGGTGGCCACTATGATTAATTTCCCTTGCATCCTGTGGCAATCTTTGATGAACAAGAATATATTTATCATCTCAAATATATTTGTTACATTCAGAGGTATGACCATAAACTTCTCCCAGGAGGAATGAGGCTGATTAAACTCTGCCCCAAATTTTTGTATGGGAATGTAATGATGGAGGACTATAGGAATCTGGTCTAAGGTGGGTACTATTCCTCCAAATTCAGAATCTGAATTTAGGAATCTGCCTTCTCCATAGGAAATATCAGGACGTAAGCTCCAAGTTGCCTGGCTGAATTTGTAGTCCATGTTCTTGAAGTAATGTTTTAAATTGGTACAAGTTGGAAGTGGCATGCATTCTGCTTTGGTTCTTCTACTGCTTCTCTTCCCTAGGATCTAGGAAAAACATAATATTTTGAATTATCTGTTTTCTCCTTATAAGCAGGACTTTCTATTTCTAAACCAAATGTGGTCTCCTTATTGGAGCAAGGGAGAATGAAGAATGATGGAAAAAATGGGAACAGGCCTATGCTCAGGTGAGTGAGGGGCACTCAGGAACAGAGTGTCTTTGCAGGCCACCACAAAGTCAGTTCACCAGATATGTTGCTTGAATAATTTTATAAAAAATAAGAACTTTCCCCTAAAATTTACTTCATGCAGCATCATTCTGAACTACATAATTCACCCAAAGTTCCTCTTGTTCGTTTGTGGTAAAATACTTCAGAAAATAAGAACTATGTTGTTGTTTTTCATTTAATTAAAGTACAGATAATGCATCAAATACATTAAAATATAGTTAATTCCTAAATTATACAATAAAAGATACGTCAAAACACTGAAAAGAGTGAAAGTTTGGATATTTTCATTTATACAGTATGCTTTCTTTGTCATAGCAGTGCAGTGCTGGCAATTTTGCTTTCACTCAATTTTAGTACAGAAATCTGTATTACATCTTTCCATGGTTAACATAACAGTTTTTTTAAATAAGCTATTGCAGAGGTAGCAGAAGACTAAAAGAAAAGCTTCTTGTTTTTCAAGATGAAATTCAGTAACAATGGCCAGCCAAATACAAGATAGAAAAGAAAATGGCAGAAATAAAGTATATGATGTACTTTAAATTACTCGTATATTATTTCAGTTCCAATTTGTTTGACAAAGAAACAATAGTGACATATAGTGTGACCATCTCAATACATGTGAAAGGGTAAACATCCAATATGAACATTTTAATCTATGTAGTATAAGGAGTTTGTATTTCAGATATACAAGTATTTTAGGTTTGCATACTCAAAAGATGTGAAACACCAGAAGGAAACCATTGTAGCTCTGAAAGAGTTGCAATATTTTTATGACTCTGTTGTCATGATTATCCAATTATCCATACTAAAACAGAGACAGAGGAGAGAGAAGGGAAAAAAGATGAGTGTAAGGCACAGACATTTAGGACAAACTCAAAAGTTCTAACGTGTAGTTACAGTCTTTTAAGAAGAGAGAATGACAGAAGAAATAGTTGAGGAATTCACTCAAGAATCTTAGAAATGATGCAAGATAATCTACAGATTCAAAAAGCTGAGCAAATTCCAAGCAGGCACATTGTAATAAAAAGTAAAACCTGGTTATCTAAAACTGGTATGGGATAGGAGAGATTACCTTCAAAGGAGCAACAATAAGACTGAAAACTTCCTGCTCAAATGAAATGATGGAAGTCAGATGATAATGAAACAATGCCTTTAAAGTGCTGACAAGGAAAAAAACCAGAGATCAAATTGCCAACATTAGTTGGATCATAGAAAAAGCAAAAGAGTTCCAGAAAAACATCTGCTTTATTGATTATGCCAAAGCCTTTGACTGTGTGGATCACAACAAACTGTGGAAAATTCAAGAGATGGGAATACCAGACCACCTGACCTGCCTCCTGAGAAATCTGTATGCAGGTCAAGAAGCAACAGTTAGAAATGTGCATAGAACAACAGAAAGGAGTATGTCAAGGCTGTATATTGTCACCTTGATTATTTAACTTATATGCAAAGTACCTCATGTGAAATGCCAGGTTGGATGAAGCACAAGCTGGAATCAAAATTGCCGGGAGAAATACCAATAACCTCAAATACACAGATGATACCACCCTTATGGCAGAAAGCAAAGAAGAACTAAAGAGCCTCTTGATGAAAGTGAATGAGGAGAGTGAAAAAGTAGGCTTAAAACTCAACATTCATAAAACTAAGACCATGGCATCCGGTCCCATTGCTTCATGGCAAATAGATGGGGAAACAGTGGAAACAGTGAGAGACTTTATTTGGTGGGGGGGGCGGGGGGCTCCAAAATCACTGCAGATGGTGCCTGCAGCCATGAAATTAAAAGATGCGTGCTCCTTGGAAGAAAAGCTATGACCAACCTAGACAGCATATTAAAAAGCAGAGACATTACTTTGCCAACAAAGGTCCATCTAGTCAAGGCTATGGTTTTTCCAGTGGTTATGTATGGATGTGAGAATTGGACTGTGAAGAAAGCTGAGCACTGAAGAATTGATGCTTTTGAACTGTGGTGTTGGAGAAGACTCTTGAGAGGCTGTTGGACTGCAAGGAGATTCAACCAGTCAATCCTAAGGGAAGTCAGTTCTGAATATTCATTGGAAGAACTGATGCTGAAGGTGAAGCTCCAATACTTTGGCCACCTGATGTGAAGAACTGACTCACTGGAAAAGACCCTGTTGCTGGGAAAGAATAAGGGCAGGAGGAGAAGGGGATGACAGAGGATGGCATCACTGACTCTATGGACATGAGTTTGAGTAAGCTCCAGGAGTTGGTGATGGACAGGGAAGCCTGGCATGCTGCAGTCCATGGGGTCACAAAGAGTTAGACACAACTGAGTTACTGAACTGATACTGATACCAATCTAGATTTCTATACCAACTAAAAAATCCTTCAACGTTGAAATAAGGATGTTTCAGATAAACAAAAACAGAGGGAATTTGTGTAGCACAGCTATGACTAAAAGAAATAATACAATGAGCTCTTCAGGCAGTATGAACTGATCCTAGATGGAAACTCGCAATACAGAAGTATTGGGAAACTAAGGCCTATGGGCCAAATCAAGGCCAGTGAGCTAACAATGGATAATATTTTAAATGGTTGCTTTAAAAGATGAATATGCAAGAAATATAAATGAATTTGACACAGTAGTTTGTGGTAGTTTAAAATATACATGAAACTAGAGAAGCATGATAATTAATACATGGTAAGAGGGGATGGATGGATGGAGCCAGCATTGGGAAAGTGGTAAAAGTACTTGTTTGGCTCTCTCTTGATCTAGGGGCCAATTAATTAGTATATTCTATTTGAGAAAATTCACTAAGCTATACACATTTCTCTATTATGTTTCAGTAAAAAAAAAAAAGAGTTTTTATAAGTCTCCCCCAAAATTATTAAGCTTCAACTTTAAAACAAGAAGTTACTACCAGAATTCCATATTGTCTTAGAAAGCAGCAACCAATGCTTCACGGGACTTAAGATACCCACACAGAGTTAAGGCTGGATCAAGTTTTGTTACTGAGAAATGACTTCAAATAATTTTCTATTGAACATTATACAGTACGTCTCAGGACAGGAAACTTGTTCAGTCCTTCAAAGAAATTTCAAAGCAAAAAGGCAGCAGACCTTGGAGACTGGGTGTTAATGACTTGGGAGAAAGAGAGCAAGTCTTCAGTAACACTTTCAAAAAGTCTACCTTTAAAGGGTAGGAGAGAGGAAAGGTAGTAAACAAATTTGTTATACTTTTAAAACTTTTTAAAAATTAATTTTTAAAGTATTACATTCTGTATCACCAATACTCTCAATATCACAGAGGAAAACATTATATATAAAAATGGAAATTGATCAGAAAATAGAAATTTCAGATTCAATGTGAAATTTTGCTGACTGGTGAAAAATGTAACTTTACCTGTTTGCTATGCCTTTCTTAAATTATAGGGCAGTTTATGTCATTACATTTATTAGTCTGTGAATTTCCTACTGATGTTAAATATGTTAATTACTGTCTTAACAGAACTCTTTATGCTAAGTAAATGACAATTTTCTGTAATTCAAATTTCACACAAGAACTGCTACAGTAGACTCCTAGTTTCCCAGGATTTTTACAATAGCCAGTGTAATTTTTAAAAAAGCAATAATTTCAACCTCTGAGGAAAGATTTCTAAAGAACTTCTGATAGCTCTTCAAATAAAATATACACTCATGCTGGAGCTGGTATGTGGCCTACATTCCAACCCAGTCTCATATATTCTTCTCTTTACCCCCTTGCCTGTCCATGTTCCACTGACCTATGATTTATTTAAAGAAACAAACGAGGACTTTTGTTCTTGTTATTCTACTTACAAAGCTATTCTGTCCCTCCACCTCTCCAATTCCCCATGGATGACTCCTTTCTTTTCCTTCAGGTTTCAGCTTGAATGTCACCATCTCATGGAAGCCTTTCCTGACTGCCTTATCTAACATATGTTTCCTTATTATTACATCTCATTTGTTTCCCTTATATTATGAATTTTGCCTAGAGGTCAGTTTAGATGAAGTCTAAAAAGAGCCCAGGCCCTTTAGCAACATTTTCAAAACATGCCTTTAAAAAACTGTAGACAGAAAAGCTGGCTTAAAATATGTTTTTAAAAAATTATCTGATATTTTTAAATGGCTAGAATTTATATATTCAACAATAGCCTGAGAAAATATATTTATAACTTTGAAGATATTAAAATCATGCTTTTGAAAATTATCTAACTAGTTTATGTTGGAATTGTTTACTATTTTAAAAAAAATACACAACTTAGCTCCATTTACTACATAACCTAGAAACTTTGACAACAAAGAAGTAAAACAAAAAAATTTATGACTCAGAAATAACCACTGATAATATTTTGGAATATATTCTTCTAGGATAGTTCAATGCACATATATACATACATATTTACAATATATATTTTAACAAAAACATGGTTATACTCAACTTAAATGTGAAATGCCAGGCTGGATGACTCACAAGCTGGAATCAAGATTACCATTAGAAATAGCAACAATCTCAGATACACAGAAGATACCACTCTCATGACAGACAGTGAAAACTTTTCACCCTATTAATGAGGGTGAAAGAGGAGAATGAAAAAGCTGGCTTGAAACTCAACATTAAAAAAACTAAGATCATGGCATCCAGTCCCATCACTTTATGGCAAACAGAATGGGAAAAAGTGCAAACAGTGACATTTTATTTTCTTCAGCTCCAAAATCATTGAGAATGGTGACTGCAGCCATGAAATTAAAAGATGCTTGAATGCTCCTTGAAAGGAAAGCTATGGCAAACCTTGACAGTGTGTTAAAGAGCAGAGACTTCACTTTGCTGTATAGTCAAAGCTACAGTTTTTCCAGTAGCCATGTACGGATGTAAGAGTTGTACCATAAAGAAGGCTGAGCACCAAAGAATTGCTGCTTTATGGTGCTGGAGAAGACTCTTGGGAGTCCCTTGGACTGCAAGGAGAACAAACCAATCAATCCTAAAAGAAATCAACCCTGAATATTCATTAGAAGGACTGATGCTGAAGCTGAAGCTCCAATACTTTGGCCCCCTGATACTGGGAAAGACTGAAAGCAAAAGAAGAAGGGGGCAGCAGAGGATGAGATGGTAGATAGCTGCACTCACACAATGGTAATAAATTTGAGGAAACTCTGGGAGAGAGCAGAGGACAGAGGAACCTGGCATCCTGCAGTCCATAGGGTTGCAAAGAATTGGACATGACTTAGCAACTGAACAACAGCAACAATTTAAAAATCAAAATACAATATATTCCCAGCTGTCAATAAACACAGAACATTCTAATGAGCATATTATATTCCATTTTATGGAAATACATAATTTTAAAAAAACAATTAGCTGTTAGAGGGAATTTAAGAATTTTAGTTTTTCACTACAGTATGAAACTCAGGTGACTGTTGTTACTTATATGTCGGGAGCCACATTAGGCATTACTGACAAAATGGAGGCACAGCCCCAACTCCCTCTCCTTGTTCCACAGGCACGGACCTGGGATGAAGGAGTTAGGCCTTGTGATTCTGACTTGTTTTTTCCTCTCCTTGGCTGAGTTGACTGACAAGAATATTAAGGTGCTTATTGGTCTTGAGAGGAACATGAGAAGGCACAAAGCCTTCTGCAGCTGTGCTCAGAGAATAATTCATAGGGTTAATCATTGACATTTGTTCAAGGACCTTTACAGAAGAGTGTTCCAGGATGAGCACGTAGGCAGCAGCTTGAGGCCATGGGAGGGATTGCTATCTGAAACCTATATGTGAGGGAAATGTTTATGGCAAAGGAGTTTGCTGAATTTACGGCTTCAGATCAGATCAGTCGCTCGGTCGTGTCCGACTCTTTGTGACCCCATGAATCGCAGCACGCCAGGCCTCCCTGTCCATCACCAACTCCTGGAGTTCACTCAGACTCACGTCCATCGAGTAGGTGATGCCATCCAGCCATCTCATCCTCTGTCGTCCCCTTCTCCTCTTGCCCCCAGTCCCTCCCAGCATCAGAGTCTTTTCTAATGAGTCAGTTCTTCGCATGAGGTGGCCAAAGTAGGAATAATTAAAATAGAAGCTAAAGATTTAAGGAATGTTGTGATTTTAGCATATTTTACTATAGCTTCTAGAGATTAGGAATTTTGGAGATATTAGTGGTTAGAAGCCTTTTAGAGAAAGTGAGCTCAGGATACTAGGGGCAAACAGGATTTAGAAAGATAAGAAATAAACTGAGGAATGTGGTATGCAGCCCAGACATTAGCATAAGTTACTATGTATTCACAAGGACACATGAGAAGAAGTAGATAAGAGAATCGCTGAGGCGGGAACTCCTTTTGAGGGGCAACAATGATTTATGGAGACAACAAATCTGGGTCAGGGGGAACTGAAAATGCCAAACCTCTGACCTAATGCTTTTGTAAAAGTATAAAAGAGAATCTTAAGCTTAAATAAATATTCAGTCCAAGAAAAATGAGAGGCTGCATCGTTACTCGGTGACACCGCCCATCTCTTCAGGTTGATTCCCTGGCTGCTGGAGCTGGTCTCCAGCACTTATACATGTTTGAATGAAGGATTCTTCTATAAAAGCTAAGAAAAAATTGCTAGGTTAAAGGCTAGGAATATTCTCACTCTGCACATATACTGCTTACGTGTCTCCCAGAAAGGTTTTATGAATTTTTGCTTCCATCAGTAGCCTAAAGAACACAGCACCGTCACAAGTATTTGGGTCATTTCACTCCTTTTCTATGAACAGTGACCAAAGTATACGAATTTGAGGATGTAGGAGGCAGGGGGAGGGAACATGAATAATTAAACTGCAGTTCTCTTAACAGTCTTAGTTTCTGCATGCCTGTCAATTGTTGGAATATCTTGCTATCCTGACTGTGACTCTGATGCTTAAAGAGAAAAGACATTTTGATTCCACGCAATTTTTGCCTTATACAATCACTTAAAACCCAATTCTTATTTTAAATTCATCCTCCACTGAAACACTAAGTAAACAAAAGACACATAATTTGGGGCGGGGGGTGGGGGGGTGGAAATACAAATATTTAAATGAGTACCTATTATGGGCCAAGTACTAGGAATAAAACAATTAACAAGTTAGAGTTCCCATCTTACCAAAGCTTAAAGTTTAGATGGTAAGATACATAATTAAATAGGAAATACTGTGAAAGTTTGAAAAGTATGTTAGAGCAGATACAGGATACAATACCTAAAGGATGAACAGGCCAGGTTAAGGTCCAGAGAGAATGAAGAGATGGAGTAGCAAGGGATGTGGCCTGAAAAGACAGGTAAAAGTTTGAGCATAAAAGGTCTTGTAAAACATTTAAAAGGAGGGAAAAGACAGTGGAGGATTTAAAAGTGAAAAGTAATACAATCATATTAGTGCCTTACACTAATCACCCTGGGAGCAGTGTGGAGCACAGATGAAAGGAAAGCAAAATATACTAACAATCTTATTCATGCAGTATTGGTTGTTATTACAAAATATCTGGAAGAGAAAATGGATTAAATGTACATTATAATATATCCACATAGTCAAATACTAAGCTATTTGGATGAAATCAATGAAAGAATGAAACAGCATGCACTGACATAGAAAGATATGCTTTTTAAAAAGATACAGAATGAAAGCTATGACTCAATCTTTATAAAAAGGAAAAACCAAGGTGAAATATGCTGGGTGAGACTGGGCCTGAGTCCACAGCTTCTGGTGTATCAAGTTATTGATAAGCCAAAACTAGTACATAAATTCCAACCCCCATTTAAGCAGACCACAACTCCTTTGCTGAACATCATTTAAGATGATCTCCTCATGCAAGGACCACATGCATTTTGGGATCCTTTTCTAACTGCTGCCTGCTACTGCTATACCCTGGAGGGCTGCAAACACCTAATGAACAAAAGGAATATTTGGAGCCATAGCATGGATGCAGGTGCTCCTTTCCAGGAGCACCTAGAAAGGTTACGTAGGAAGTTAAGCATGAGCAAGCAACAAGCGATGGCCTAGCCAAAAAGGATGCAAGCTGATTTCTAAACCCCACCCCAGGCATGGCAAGGAGAACTCACAGATATGCTACAGAAATAAACCGCAGTGACATGTGGCAGAGGCACATGGCGGATGCAAACTAACCACAGGGGCTTCTCCAACTCCTGCACATGGCAGCTGTGTCCTCAAGTAACCTTAGGCAGCAGCTGCTGCTCCTGCTGCTGCTACGTAGCTTCAGTCGTATCCGATTCTGTGCGACCCCATAGACGGCAGCCCACCAGGCTCCCCCGTCCCTGGGATTCTCCAGGCAAGAACACTGGAGTGGGTTGCCATTTCCTTCTCCAATGCATGAAAGTGAAAAGTGAAAGTGAAGTTGCTCAGTGGTTTCCAACTCTTCGTGACCCCATGGACTGCACCCTACGAGGCTCCTCCATCCATGGGATTTTTCCAGGCAAGAGTACTGGAGTGGGGTGCCATTGCCTTCTCCGATTAAGGATTCATAAATATCCTAAATATTCATACATCTGATTATAGCAGACTGAGTTAAGGGAAAGATATGCACAATAGAGTCTGTTGTTATGTAACTTGCAACTGTCAGTTGGCCTTGAGTGTATGCCCATTTGCATTCCCTTTCCTGACTGGTGGCGGATATAAACCCTATTTTGTACAGGGCAGAATCAAGATGAGATGTGGAGAATAAAAAGGGAAGTCAAGAGGGCTTGTGGCCAATCCTTCGGGGCTGGCCTGTTCTCACATCTAGGGAGTGTACTATCCTCTGTCTGTTAAATAAAAGATCTGTCTGCTTGAGCTGTAACCAGTCTGTTGTCTCAAATCCTTGCTATGATGAGATAGGAGCCGAGAAATCCTGCCTGAGCTATAATTAGTCCGACATTCCAAATCTTTGTTATGATGAGACAAGAACCGAAGGAGAGAAATAAATGGACCTGACATTTCCAAGCTACGTGTGAATCCTATTAGAATATCCCTCATCTTAGAACCTGCTGGGATTTAATCTAGGCCCCTCTAAATTTTGTTTTCACTGGTCACAGCCCAGTATCAGCCTACCCTCAGCTCTGATATTTTCTGTCTGTATAGCCATCATGACAATCTTCTGTATTCCTCATGCCACAGTCATAAACTCCAAATTCATACCCTTCTGGAAACTTTCCATGGTGCCCTCTGAGATCTCCCTGAGTGATAAAGAAACTCCTTTATTCCTCAATAACTTCCCTACAAATTCCCTTCATTTCTTTGTATTAACAAACTTGGCTACCCCATGACAAAAACTCTGTGTGCAGGCTAAGTTGCTTCAGTGGTGTCTGACTCTTTGAGACCCATGGATTGTGGCCCACCAGGCTCCTCTGTCCATGGGATATTCTCCAGGCAAGAATAATGAAGTGGGTTGCCATACCCTCTTCCGGGGTATATTCCTGACCCAGGGATCAAACCCACATCTCTTACATCTCCTGCATTGGCATTGGCAGGCAGGTTCTTTACCACTGAGCCACCAGGGAAGCTTGGAAAAAACTTACTCAACAACATTCACACGAAAGGGCTATTTATTCCCATGCACTCCGTATCTATAGGCTGTTCTAATCAATTGCTACCTCTTGTAAAAAAAACAAAAACAAAAACGCCCAAAACGAAAAAACTATTTGAGACTCATACCAGCTAGTTACAACTTTCTCTCTTCTTTGTTGTTACCTTCTATTCAACTGGACTCTCATCATTCACTTAGACTTTCCTATTTGTTTTACTGTCTTCTCCAGAGGAGGCCTATTAGTAACTGGAGCACGGTGAGGTGTCAGGGGGAGAGGAAGGGCGGGGGGTCACTTTCACATACATAGTCTTCTTCTCTAAAGCCTCTGACCAGTCTTTCATTCATTTCACTCTTGGTAGATTATCTTGGCATGAAATCTATAGTCTCATTTCTATATTCTTTCTGCTGGCCAAGAACAGGGGGAATGACTCATCTTGGCCATGCAACCTGCCTGGGATAAGGAATTTTGTAGCTGGACACATGTTCTCTAAGCAAAACTGGGGTACTGTTAGTAAAAGAGAAGGAGGAAACATAGCAATTAGCAGTTATCTGCTGCACTGGGCCAGAGAGTAGTTCTTAAGAAACCAAACAAGCTGTATTGTACAGCTCAGACACTCTTAAGACAGCTCTTGCTGCTGCTGCTGCTGCTGCTGCTGCTGCTAAGTCGCTTCAGTCGTGTCTGACTCTTGAGAGTCCCTTGGACTGCAAGGAGATCCAACCAGTCCATTCTGAAGGAGATCAGCCCTAGGATTTCTTTGGAAGGAATGATGCCAAAGCTGAAACTCCAGTGCTTTGGCCACCTCATGCAAAGAGTTGACTCATTGGAAAAGACTCTGATGCTGGGAGGGATTGGGGGCAGGAGGAGAAGGGGATGACAGAGGATGAGATGGCTGGATGGCATCACCTACTCGATGGACGTGAGTCTGAGTGAACTCAGGGAGTTGGTGATGGACAGGGAGGCCTGGCATGCTGTGATTCATGGGGTCGCAAAGAGTCGGACACGACTGAGCGACTGAACTGAACTGAACTGACTGATCCACACTGTCCTTCTGACTGAGTTTGCTTCCTGGAGCGTTTGGCTATAACATTTCATGCATTGGCTGGGAAGCTCCTCACTATGAGGAGACAAGTCCTATTTGGGGCTACTCTGAGACTTTGCGACTCAGATCTTCTAGAGGGGGGAAGGCACCTCTCCCTTCTGGAAAGAGTCCATTTCCCGAGGCCTGGATCTTTCATATTAGTGGGTAGTGAACAGCAGCAGGGGAGTTGAGCACTTGGGTAAGGAGGTTCCCACCCAGCAGGGTGGAAGAGGGGGCCTGATCAAACCCCTGGGAGGGAATGGGGAAGACACTGACTGTGACTGTTATAAAGGAGGTGCTGTCCGCATTGTCTTGAGGTAAATTATTACCAGGCGATTGTGAGAGGGCTTTTGAAGGAAAAACTTGGGTGAATGTCACAAAGAAGGTGGTGTCCACGTCGTCTTGGGGTGAATTATTACCAGGCAATTGTGAGAGAGATTTTGGGGAAAGAAACTTGGTCTTTGTGTGCTCATATTCTGCCCTCCTCGAGAAGGTGTCCCATCTGTTGTGAAATTCTTGATCCCCTCAGAATTGTCAGGCTAGAAGGAGGGGGATACATAAGTGAGTATGAATTGGCTTTTCCGGAGATGGCCTGGAACATGGGATATTTAACCCATCTGTGTTTTCATCTGCACCTGATCAAGCCCACCAAGGTAGAACAGACTTAGACCATGTGGTGTTCTGGTTGGGCCATCCAACCAGCAGGTGAAGACACGCTGATCCCCCTTCTCCCTCTGGGATCCGGCAGGTAAGGCTCTTCTCACCCCAATGGCAATTTAAGTGTTTCATTGAGTGGAAACAGCAGAAGTACATAGGGTACTGAGAACTTTGTACACAGAACAAAAAGAAAAGGAAGAAGAAGGTCCAAGAAGGTAAGCAAGATGGGGGGAAGTGAATCTAAAGCAACTGTATTGGAGTGCATGATTAAAATTTTAAGAAGGGATTTGGAGGAGACTCTGGGGTGAATGAAACGGCAACCCACTCCAGTGTTCTTACCTGGAGAATCCCAGGGACAGGGGAGCCTGGTGGGCTGCCGTCTATGGGGTCGCACAGAGTCGGACACGACTGAAGTGACTTAGCAGCAGCAGCAGCAGCAGCAAAACACCACTTCCTGTTTTAGATGTGTAGCGCTAGTAGGATGGAGAAGGCAATGGCACCCCACTCCAGTACTCTTGCCTGGAAAATCCCATGGATGCAGGAGCCTGGTAGGCTGCAGTCCATGGGATCGCTAAGAGTCGGACGTGACTGAGCGACTTCACTTTCACTTTTAACTTTCATGCATTGGAGAAGGAAACGGCAACCCACTGCAGTACTCTTGCCTGGAAAATCCCATGGATGGAGGAGCCTGGAGGGCTGCAGTCCGTGGGGTCGCTAAGAGTCAGACACGACTGAGCGACTTCACTTTCACTATGGGGTAAAGATGGTGCCTAACCACCTCCGCATACTCTGAGGTCGAATGGCCCACTATGGGGTAGGAATGGCCACCAGAGGGCACCATGTACTTCAAAATAGTGGAAGCAGTCTATACAGTAGTCACAGGAGAGCCAGGACACTCGGATCAATATCCATATATTGACTCGTAGCTATGGTTGACTCGAGATCCTCCTCCTTGGGCAAGGCTCTACATTCAGAAAGGGAAAGGGAAAATATTAATGGTACAAAAATTGATGACAAAAAAGAAATTTTGCAGGATCCAGACAGGGACGATTTGCACCTTCCCCCATAATGGATGACCCACTGCCGTCCAATTCTCCATCTGGACCGGAGGCCACCTTGCCCAATCCAGGGCCTGCTGGGGCTCCCGCAGCTGCCCTCCCACCAGCTCCCCCAGAGATCATAGAGCTGCCATCTTGGCAAGCTCCAATCCCAGCAAAGGAGCTTCTAGTCAACACCCACAGGATTCAGCCCCAGAGAACCTCCTAAACTATACCCACCTCTCCCAGTGAGTACTGACAGGGAAGGGGGAAGGAAACACTGGAGGCTGCACTCCGCCAAGGAGCAAGGGGAAAGGGCTCCACTACAAATGCCCCTCAGAGAGCTTCAGCAGCCCCAGTTCAGGGAGCAGACGGACATTACCACCAACCTCCTGTAGCTTGTCATTACCAACCGTTTTCCTCTATGGACATATTAAATTGGCAGAAACACACTCCACCGTACTCGGAGGAGCCACATGGCATAATCAGGCTGATGGAGACTATTTTTCCAACCCACTGTCCTACATGAGATGGCATAATTCAGTTGCTACTCTCCCTCTTCAGCACTGAAGAAAGACACAGGATCCATACTGAGACTAGAAAATTGCTATGAGAAATGGTCCCTGAGGGTATCATGAACCCACAGTGGTGGGCAGAATTAGCCACCCCTGATGAAAGGCCTGATTAGGACTATAACATAGAGGGAAGGAAGGGGTGGCTATTTTGCAATGTCTCAAGAGGGGGGCCCGAAAGCTTGTTAATATGGCAAAACCTAACCGAAGTAGTCCAAAAGGAAACTGAAAACACCTACTGAGTTTTATGAAACACTATGCAAGACCTGTAGACTTTCAGTTTAGTTCAGTTCACTTGCTCAGTCATGTCCAACTCTTTGCGACCCCATGGATTGCAGCACGCCAGGCCTCCCTGTCCATCACCAACTCACGCAGTTTACCCAAACTCATGTCCATTGAGTCAGTGATGCCATCCAACCATCTTATCCTCTGTCATCCCCTTCTCCTCCTGCCTTCAATCTTTCCCAGCATCAGGATCTTTTCAAATGAGTCAGCTCTTCGCATCACGTGGCCAAAATATTGGAGCTTCAGCTTCAACATCAGTCCTTCCAATGAACACTGAGGACTGATCTCCTTTAGGATGGACTGGTTAGATCTCCTTGCAGTTCAAGGTACTCTCAAAGAGTCTTCTAAAACACCATACTTCAAAAGCATCAATTCTTCGGAGCTCAGCTTTATTCACAGTCCAACTCTCACATCCATACATGACTACTGGAAAAACCATAGACTTGACTAGACGGACCTTTGTTGGAAAAGTAATGTCTCTGCTTTTGAACATGCTGTCTAGGTTGGTCATAACTTTCTTGCCAAGGAGTAAGTGTCTTTTAATTTCATGGCTGCAGTCACCATCAACAGTGATTTTGGAGCCCCCAAAAATAAAGTCAGCCAATGTTTCCACTGTTTACCTTTCTATTTGCATGAAGTGATAGGACCAAATGCCATGGTCTTAGTTTTCTGAATGTTGAGATTTAAGCCAATTTTTTCACTCTCCTCTTTCACTTTCATCAAAAGGCTCTTTAGTTCTTCACTTTCTGCCATAAAGGTGGTGTCATCTGCATATCTGAGGTTATTTATATTTCTCTCAGCAATTTTGATTCCAGCTTGTGCTTCATCCAGCCCAGCATTTCTCATGATGTACTCTGCATAGAAGTTAAATAAGCAGGGTGACAATATACAGCCTTGACATATTCCTTTTCCTATTTGGAACCAGTCCACTGTTCCATGTCTATTTCTAACTGTTGCTTCCTAACCTGCATACAGATTTCTCAAGAGGCAGGTCAGGTGGTCTGGTATTCCCATCTCTTGAAGAATTTCCCACAGTTTATTGTGATCCACACAAAGGCTTTGGCATAGTCAATAAAGCAGAAATAGATGCTCTTCTGGAACTCTCTTGTTTTTTCCATGATCCAGCGGATGTTGGCAATTTGATCTCTGGTTCCTCTGCCTTTTCTAAAACCAGCTTGAACATCTGGAAGTTTACGATTCACGTATTGCTGAAGCCTGGCTTGCAGAATTTTGAGCATTACTTTACTAGCGTGTGAGATGAGTGCAATTGTGCAGTAGTTTGAGCATTCTTTGGCATTGCCTTTCTTTGGGATTGGAATGAAAACTGACCTTTTCCAGTCCTGTGGCCACTGCTGAGTTTTCCAAATTTGCTGGCATATTGAGTGCAGCACTTTCCCAGCATCATCTTTCAGGATTTGAAATAGCTCAACTGGAATTCCATCCCCTATGTAGTCAATCACTTTTGTAATCTTTACGGCACCTATTGATGTAAACTACAATGTATAACCAGCTGACCTTTTAAATTATGAATCATGACTGTAACATGATTGTATCTCTCTTTAACATTTCCCAGGCTAGGCTTAAGGAATTTGGGGATGTGGGTTTGAGCATGTACACTTAAGGTATATAAGATTTTCACAAAAGTCGGTCGAGGTCCCTGGCTAAAGAGGAAATCTGTCTCGGACCCACTGGTGTAATAAACTGCACTCCACTATCCATGTTGTCCTTCTGAGTGAGTTTGCTTCTCGGAGTGTTTGGCCACAACACAGCATTTGTATCTCAAGCCTACCCTGATATCAGACAAACTCCAAAAGGCAAATGGAGTATTAGCCATGACCAGCTCACAAATAATTGAGATTGCTGATAAGGTATTCAGAAACAGAGATGTGGAGGCAGAAAAGGAGGCTGATAAAGAACAGAGAGAAGGTAACAAGAGAGCCGACCAGAGGACCATGGTACTGGCCACAGCCTTGGGAAGACCCCTCCCTGGGCCTTCCCCCAAACCTCCACCCTCTCTAAATTGGGGTTGTTCTCCTGGCAAGCCTCCTGCAAGGAAGCCCAGGACAGCCCTGCAACCAAACCAATGTGCCTGATGCTAGGGCTTTGGTCACTGGAAAAATTAATGCCCCCAGAATAACAGAGGAAACGAACTGGTATCGGCTGTTATAGGGCTGGCTAGACTAGAGACTGAATAGGGGTGCCAGGGCTCAAAGACACAAGGTCCCTTATGAAGAACCCGTGGTAAAACTAAAAGTGGGGGACCAAATTATTGACTTTATGGTGGATACTGGAGCAGAAATGTCAGTGGTGACCAAACTGGTGGCACCCCTCTCAGAAAAGGCCAATGCTATAGAAGAGGTAACTGGGGAAAAGCTGATCAGATCATTTAAATGTTTACCCTGGAAATGCCAGATGGGGGGACATCAAGTGACTCATGAATTCCTGAATGCCCAGTACCTCTGCTGGGAGAGACTTGTTGTCTAAATTGGGGGTACAAGTGACCTTTTCCCCCAAGACAGGCCCACTCTCCGGGTGGGCTCAACCACCTATTTACTCTCCCTCTCAAAAACCCCTAAAGATGAATGGAGGTTGTATGACCCTCTGGAAGGGAAACCAGATGGGCTAAACAATCATGAGAGAGAGAGCTGATCTGACAATTCCCTGAGGTTTGGGCAGAATATACCCCGCCCCACCCCCCGCCCTGGCAGGGCTCACCCAATATCAAGTTCCGGTGGTAGGAGAATTCAAACCCAATGCCATATCAGTCAGGAAACGTCAGTACCTGCTACCTCTGGAGGCCCGAGTTGGCATCTTGCCACATATTAATAAGCTATGACAGGCGGGCATCCTGATTGAATGCCAGTCAGCCTGGAACACACCAATCCTACCTGTAAAGAAGGAAGGGGTCTAGATTACAAGCCTGTGCAGGACCTCAGACTGGTCAAACAAGCAGCTGTAACCCTATACCCCACTGTTTCTAACCCCTATAACTTGCTCAGCCTCCTCTCACCTAGTGCTAAGATCTATACTTGCCTGGATCTAAAAGACGCATTTTTTTTTTTTTTTTTTGGATCTGCATTGCTCCAGTATCTCAGCCCATTTTTGCCTTTGAATGGGAAGATCTAGCAGGGGGCACCAAATGACTATTTACTTGGACTCGCCTCCTGCAAGGATTTAAGAATTCTCCAACCATTTTCAGGGAAGCCTTGGCTTCCAACCTGGACTCATTTCACCCAGAAAGGTTTAGATGCTGGCTATAATAGTACGCAGACGACCTGCTGTTGGTTGCAGAGAATAAACAGGCCACCCCGCAATGGCGGGGGAAACCAACTGGCAGATAGAGCCGCAAAACAAGTGGCTGAGGAATTTGTAGGTGCTGGGGGTGGGACTGTTAAGATTCTTGTGCCCTCGAGAATGCCAATGCCGGAGTTAACTTCAACTCTCCCACAGTATACCCTGCCCCAAGACCAGCTGGCTGAAACAGAAAGGGCCACCAAAAATGAAAAGAGTTTGTGGGAACTGCTGGATCACAGGCTGCTAGTTCCCGAGGCATTAGCCCCTTCATTAGTGTCTCAGGTACACCAGACTACCCACTTGGGATGTGACAAAATGTAAAAATTAATTTGGAAATATTTCTTAATACCACGGCTTTCTTCCCTGTGTAAAATGGAATCCCAGAACTGTTCTGCTTGCTCAGAGGTCAATGCTGCCCCGGACATAAGCAGAAATCTCCAGGAATACAGTTAAAGGACACTGTGACCTTTGAACATTTAGAAGTGGGCTTTACTGAGATGAAACCCTGCCAACATGATTGTTATTTACTGGTCATGGTATGTACCTTCTCAGGATGGGTGGAGGCCTTCCCCACCTGAACTGAAAAAGCAAATGAAGTGGCTTGCTGTCTGCCTCAGGAAATAATCCCCAGATTCACGTTCCCACCAAGTATATGATCAGACAATGGCCCTGCTTTCACAGCTGATTTAATTCAACCGGTATATAAAGCTCTAAATGTCAAATGGAAATTACATACAGCATATAAGCCCAAGTTCCAGAATGGTGCAAAGAACTAACTGAACCCTTAAAGAAACACTTTCAAAATGGATTATAAAGACTGATTATTCATGGATGGACTTACTTCCAGTGGCCTTGCTCAAATTAAGAGTGACCCCGCATTCCCATGGTTATTCTCCTTATGAAACTGTCTATGGGAAACACACTCCCATAGTAAGACAGGTATTAGCAAATTTGCCACAGGTAAGAGGGGATGGGATTTCACAGCAAATGGAACAATTAAGTAAGGTAATAAACCAGGTAACTAAGTTTGTCCAAGAAAGGGTGCCATTCCCCCTTGGGGAACAGATTCATGAATTTGTGCCCAGTGATCAAGTGTGGGTCAAGGACTAGAAGTATGATTCCTTGGCCCCACACTGGAAGGGTCCATACACTGTTGTTCTAACTACACCTATAGCAGTTAAAATCGCAGGTGTCACTCCCTGGATCCATCACACAAGGGTGAAGAGGACATACCACGCAGACCTGGAGGATGCTGAGTGGACTGCACAGAAGGACCCCACTGATCCCCATGAAACCAAGATCATCTTAAAAATAAAAAAGTAAAAATGAAGCTCTGCAATCAACTCCTGCTACATGGACTTTCCTGTATCATCTTGGGACTAACCATAATTTCAACACAAAACATTTTTATCTCATGGCACATTCCTATGCGAACTTCCATAACACTTCTAACTGTTGGGTTTGTGGGGCAATGCCTTTGTCAGTAATAGATAGATTCCCTTGGTGGGTGTCTCCCCTCCATAGAGAGGACTTTAGCCCCCTCTGTTCCTTTTTGAGACAACAAAGAAACAACAATCTCTTTGGTAACTCACCATCTGTCACTTCTTTCTTGGTATAAACTGAAATCTAATCAGATTGATCAAGGCCATGGGGTGACATCTGAAGTAAATGCAAGCTTTACAGAAGTGACAAAAGCCTATAGTTTTTACTTAAAAAAATAGTAAAGATAAGAACTCTATGGCCAATAAAAGGGGCCAATCCATCAGGTACTTTGAACAATTTTACCAGATATGGGGTGAATATTTTTGGATGACTCCAGAAAAAGCCCAGCCTATTGTCCCTATCCCTATCTGCTGGGAACAAAGGGAGCAAAAGATTGGATTTGGTGACTATCCCATAGATCCAAAAGAATTGAAATACATGGGATACTTATCTTCTGAGCAATGTAACCAAATATTAGAGGTCACCTATTGCCAAGATTTACCAGCTCGCTGGCCTGGCTCAGACTGGAAAAACAACCCTGGGATCCGATGGGTGGCCCCTAACAACATTCAATGGCTGTGCGGGTCAAATTTATGGTCTTGGCTTCCAGTTGGTTGGGTCGGCCGCTGCACTTTAGGATTTGCCTTTGCTCATGGAAGTATTAAGCCATCCTTATAACAAGCCCCAGTAAATTTGCTGTATTTACATGTGTGGTGGGCAAGGTATGTATTTCAATGGTATGATTATCTAGCTGCCTTGTTCATACCATCTATAGGAACAACAGATATTATAATTAAAGTAGAAGCTCTAACTAACTTCAAGAAACAGGCCCTCCTGGACAACACAAAGGCTATCCAAGCTTTAAATGAAGAACAAATACAAATAAGAAGGGAAGTGATTCAAAATTGGATGGCTTTAGACATACTTACCGGAGAAGGCAATGGCACCCCACTCCAGTACTCTTGCCTGGAAAACCCCATGGATGGAGGAGCCTGGTAGGCTGCAGTCCAAGGGGTCGCTGAGAGTCAGACACGACTGAGCGACTTCACTTTCACTTTTCACTTTCATGCATTGGAGAAGGAAATGGCAACCCACTCCAGTGATCTTGCCTGAAGAATCCCAGGGACGGGGGAGCCTGGTGGGCTGACGTCTATGGGGTCGCACAGAGTCGGACACGACTGAAGCGACTTAGCAGCAGACATACTTACAGCCACCCAAGGAGGGACCTGTGCTATAATTAAAATTGAATGTTGTGTGTATATTCCTGATTTATCTGGCAATGTATCAGCTGCTCTAGATAACATGAAAAAACAGGTAAAATCTATGTTTAATGATAACCCTCCTTTTTGGACTTCTGTTTGGCCATGGATAAAGGGCAATTGGTGGAAGGCTATGTTAATCTTGTTGTAGTTGCTCTGTTAATTTTGTTATGTGGACCTTGTATTCTCCAGTATATTGTCTGGTTGGTGTCGCTGAGATTGGCTGCATTCACCCAAATATATGCCAAAAGAGCTAATGTACAATACATCCCTACGAGTGATGCTCATACTAGAAGTTGAGAGCATCAAGAAGGGGGAATGAAAAAGCAAAAGAGCAGGTTGCCCTGACTGGATAAAAACCAGGCCAAGCAGACCCTGTAGCTAGACCTCCTGGAGCCAGAAGGAATGCAACATCCACCACGTAATCTTAATAATACTTATTGATGTAGACCAAATTGTATGTCCAGATAGCTTTAGAATGTAAATTCATGGCTGTAACCTGACTGTATCTCTTACTAACATTGTCCAGAGTGGACTTTGGAGAATCTGAGGATGTGGGCTTGGACATGTACACTTTGGGTATAAAAGGTTGTCACAAAAATCAGTTGGGGTCCTTGGCTAAGGAGGAAACTCTGTCTCGGACCCACTGGTGTAATAAACTGCACTTCAGGGGACTTCCCTGGTGGTCCTGTGGCTAAGCCCCCAAGCTCCCAATGCAGGGGGTCTGGGTTCAATCCCTGGTCAGGGAACTAGATTCCACATTCCACAACGAAGAGTTCACATGCTGTAACTAAAGATCCCACATGCCGCAATTATAAGATCCTGAGTGCTGCAACTAAGAGCTGGGGCAGCCAAAATTAATGAAGTTAAAAAAAATAAATAAATACATAAACTGCACTCCACTATCCACACTGTCCTTCTGACTGAGTTTTCTTTTTGGAATGTTTGGCTATAACACCTTGACCAAATCCCTTTTCAGCAACTTCCCTATGTTTCTCCTACTATCCAAATTTGTCCATGTTTATTCTTTACTTCCTCATCCTTTATCATTAAACTCATCCCAATCTACCACCCATCCTCAATATACCATTCAGTATTTACACCTAGTTCAGTTCAATTCAGTCGCTCAGTTGTGTCCGACTCTTTGCGACCCCATGAATCGCAGCACGCCAGGCCTCCCTGTCCATCACCAACTCCTGGAGTTCACTCAAACTCATGTCCATCGAGTCGGTGATGCCATCCAACCATCTCATCCTCTGTCATCCCCTTTTCCTCCTGCCCTCAATCCCTCCCAGCATCAGGGTCTTTTCCAATGAGTCAACTCTTCAAGGTGGCCAAAGTATTGGAGTTTCAGCTTCAGCATCAGTCCTTCCAATGAACACCCAGGACTAATCTCCTTTAGGATGGACTGGTTGGATCTCCTTGCAGTCCAAGGGACTCTCAAGAGTCTTCTCCAACACCACAGTTCAAAAGCATCAATTCTTTGGTGCTCAGCTTTCTTCACAGTCCAACTCTCACATTCATACATGACCACTGGAAAAACCATAGCCTTGACTAGACAGACATTTGTTGGCAAAGTAATGTCTCTGCTTTTCAATATACTATCTAGGTTGGTCATAACTTTCCTTCCAAGGAGTAAGCGTCCTTTAATTTCATGGCTGCAATCACCATCTGCAGTGATTTTGGAGCCCCCAAAAATAAAGCCTGACATTGTTTCCACTGTTTCCCCATCTATTTCCCATGAAGTGATGGGACCAGATGCCATGATCTTAGTTTAACCTCATAGTAGCATTTAAACAACTGATTTTACCTTCCTTCTTCAAACACTAATTTGTTCTGGTTTAGTAAAATTCTAGTTTTACTTACTTTAGATATAGGTCTCCTTGGTCAGTGGTAGACATTCTCTTTTCACACTATCCATTTTCCCTGTGCAATTTTAGTAACCTCCACAAAACCCATTACCCAGTCTATCTCCTGATGTTGCTAAAATTGTATCTCCATCCTAGACATCTCCTCAGGTCCAGATCAACATATAAGCCTGCTCATCTAATGTCTCATATAACATGAGTAAGACAAATTGTAACTACTGCTTTTTACTTCCATCATAAGTTCCTCTTTCTGTATTTTGTTTCTTAATAAATTAGAGCTACTCTGGTCAGTATCTGTAACACCAAGTAGCAAATCTCAAGGGTTCACTCAGCATTTAAAATCAGTAACTTCCCCTTTACTTGAAGACTCACTGGTTTTCTCATGCTGAAATGTTGGGATTTCCTTCCTGCTTCTCTGACACCTGCTTTCAATGACCTCAGCTCCATCCACTCTACACTAAGCCCAAAAGTTCTATCAACATATCATTTCCATTCCTCCCTTTTCTATGGTATTATCCAAATTTGTACAGTCAGCATAAAATATTTAACTACAAACCTTGTGACCTTTGTCTTTAAAAAAAAAAAAAAAAGACAGTAAGATTACTGTATTGACTCTATTCCAATAAGCTTATTTTTCTCATATAAAAATATGCCCAAATATAGGCAGTGTAGTGCTGGTACAACCATTTGAAGATATCTTTGTGAAACCAGGATCTCTCTGACATCATCCTTATTTAGGCCATGCTTGTCATCCTCCTGGTCACAAGATGACTCATTCAGCTTTATGAGTGCAATATCCAAAGGGAAGATAGAATGACAAAGTGCAAAAGGCAAAGAGAAAACACTAGATAGATCTGTCCCCAGTAATACTGTCTATATTTGATTCATCAGGAATGAGGGGAATGGCTCCGCATGGCAGCAAAGCTGCTGAAAAGAGTTCTATAATTAGACGTGTTGATATAAGCTAAAATAGGATTGCCAGTAGGGAGGGATGAAGTGAATATTCATTTGGCTACTAGCAGTATCTGTCACACCAGGCCAGAAAGCAACTCTCAAGAAAATGCTAGTAAAGTAGTATCATATAGTTCAGATACTTTGAACTTAATACAATTAACTTAAAAAATCAATAAGGTAACTGCAAACATATTAAAAATACATGATTTTAAACACTCATGGATCAAAAAAGACTTAATGTCATAGTGGATATTAGACAACACTTAGATTTAAAACAAAACAAATTATCATAGACCAAAATGTGTTATATAGCTAAAGGTGTGTTTATAGGACTATTGATAGCCTCAAATGCTTATTTTAGAGAACAAACACTGAAACAATGGCCATGAAATCCACCTTAAGACAATGAAAAAGGCAGCCTCACATTCTTAACTGTTACAGGGTTTCTCTTCCAGTGTGAATTCTCTTATGTATAATAAGTGAAGAACTCTGACTGAAGGTTTTTCCACATTGAATACATTCATAGGGTTTCTCTCCAGTGTGAGTTCTCACATGTCTTCTAAGAGAAGAAGAAACACTGAAGGTTTTCCTACATTCCTTACATTCATAGGGTTTCTCCCCTGTATGAGTTCTCACATGCATTTTAAGAGATGAGAGACCACTAAAAACCTTCCCACAGCCAGTGCATTCATAAAGATTCTCTCCAGTGTGTATTTTCTTGTGAACTTTAAGGTGAGAGCTTGTGTTGAAGGCTTTTCCACAGTCATCACATTCATAGCGTTTCTCCCCACTGTGTATTCTCTTGTGCACTATAAGGTAAGAACTTGTGCCAAAGGATTTTCCACAATGATTACACTCATAAGGTTTCTCTCCAGTGTGAGTTCTCACATGAACCTTAAGAGATGTTTTTTGACTGAAAGCTTTTCCACACTGATTACATTCATAAGGTTTCTCACCAGTGTGAGTTCTTACATGTCTCCTTAGGGTTGAGGAATCATTGAAGACTTTCCCACATTCTTTACATTCATATTGTTTCTCACTCATGTGACTTCCCTTGTGCAAAATAAGATTAGAAATCCTTTTGAAAGTTTTTCCACACTGATTACATTCATGTTTCTCGTCAGTAGGAGTTTGCTCCTGTTGCTCAAGGGATGAATGATGACAAAAGATTTTGTTTTTATTACATTCATAGGAATTCTCCACCATGAGAAAATTGTTGCATATAGGAAGCATATTATTATGTTTGAAGTGTGTATCACATTTGCAATATGTGTACACTCTCTGTGCTATTTGAGTTCTTTCAAGATGCCACAGAGTTCTGTCAAATTCATGACTTTCACAGAGCCTCTCACTTACAGAGATATTTTCAAAATTGTTTAGGATTGGATTATGCTTCAAACACTCAATATTTAAGTAACATTTATGGCAATGTTTACTGGTAGAAACTCTCCTTGAAAAAACAAGTGTTGATCTAAGTTTAGAGTTTTCCTCTAATTCATGATAGTCAAACAATCTCTCCTGAGATGTTGTCTTCTTTTGAGTAAATGTCACTTGCCTC
The DNA here is from genome assembly GCF_003369695.1 of Bos indicus x Bos taurus. NCBI lineage: Eukaryota > Metazoa > Chordata > Mammalia > Artiodactyla > Bovidae > Bos > Bos indicus x Bos taurus. The sequence goes on along the minus strand of NC_040092.1, from coordinate 28,636,331 downwards.
AAAATTCCCTCTGGGATCTTATGTTGTTTTCTGATTCTACCACATTCCCAGTCTTCTTTTAATGTAGAAGACCAATCATCCATTGTGAATCTTATTATTTTCATGCCACCAGATGATTTTTCACCCAAAATATTCTGATTATAAGTTGACTCTTTGGTTTTGAATTGAATCTCCCAGTCTGGACAGGTGCCTTGGCGAATTCTGCTTTTCACAGTTCTTATGTCTTCTTGACCCGACAGGGAGATCACAGGCTTGCATAATTGATATTCCACTAAGGTGAGATTTATATAGTTTTCCAACATCACATCTCTGTACATACTTCTCTGAGCAGAGTCCAGCATCATCCACTCCTCCTGGGTGAACTCCACAGCCACATCTTTAAAAGACATTGGTCCCTGTAACCAAGTTGCTGGGAATCCTGGCACTATCCTTTCCCCCTTAGTATTTCTCATATAGAAACAGGCAGAGTCCTGTGCAGGCAGAGCCCATATTGAGGATAGGTCAGTGGCCGCCATCTTGAGCGTTTGAATGTGACATCCACCTGTACAACAGGGCTGAGAGATCTGGATACTTTTTTTTGTTTCTCTGGTCCAATCAGGTCAGGAATGCATTTCACTGGGTGTCCTCCCTGTAGCCAAAGAGGCAGGTTCGGGTAAAAGAAGAAAGGTAAAAACAGGGTTCCATGGGAGGCAAGGTAAAAAAAACAAACAATTGTAGACCCTCCCCTGTACCTTCCAGCAAGGTCTCATCAATTTAAAACATTTATTGGGATTTGTATTGATATGCAACATAGTCATCTTTGGCCCCCTTCTAGAACTACTGCCTTGGTTATTTATACTGGCTTCTCCTGTAGACTACTACTGAGCTCTGGGTAGAAAAACAAGATTTTTAAAAATTGAAGTCAAAGAGAATCAGTTTAAAAAAGGCACATTTTCTTGAATTTCATGCATACCTTACTACTTTTTCAGTTCACTTTTTAAAATAAAAAATAATTTTCCTGCTAATCACAACTGTTTTAGGTAAATTTATTTATTGTATATGTAACTAGGTATTTACCTAAACAACCTCACATGTAATTAATAGGACTAATGATTTGGCTGCTACCCTACTTAGAATTTTATTGGAGTTGTTAAAGGTAAACGTGACTTTGAAACAAATGTTCATTTGATTACCTTCAATTTAATCTCTGTCCCCAAAGTCCATATTTCCTTATGATAATTCATTCTATCTAAAACTTGAATGGGATTAACAAAGAGGCATGAACTATGTTCTAAGTTTTGAGACTGAGGCCTTTAAATTTCAGATGGTACAATACTTCCTGAATAATTTTTATAATATAAATATTGAAACAACTGACACATTGTGTGAATAGAAATGAGGAATGCTTGGAAACTTTAAGGATCACAACAAATCATGCAATAATATATTACGCTAATATTTTTACAAATCTCACTTTTTTAAGGTTAGTTGATAACTTTCAAATATAAGACTTCTATCTCAGTATTATACTCTAATAGAGTTCAAGTTTAATGGACAAAATTAGAGAACTCACATTTTTATTTAGACAAAGATCTTCAACAGGTAGATTTTATGTACCTAATCCAGAAGTGTACATAAGACTGTCATTTTAATGTAAATCATATAGAAATATACATCTGATTTGTTCCTTGCAGGTATCCTGAGTATCCAGAACACTCCCCATCATACATGCCCAGAACTGACTCAATTAACAACTACAAACTGAAATTAATCACTACCATTTAAAATTGAAACAGAAGTCCAGTATCTATCCCAAAAGATTTTGAGCCCAAAACTTTCAAGGGAAAAATCATTTTACCAAATAGAAGAAAAAAATCTGTGCTTCTCGAATTACTCATGAGACTAGTAAAATCTTGCAAGGATAGTACAAAAAAAGATTAAAGTGCAATCTTAATTATGAACATTGAAAAAGTTCTAAGTAAAATATTAGTTAATTGAATATGGCAGTGTATTAAAGTAATAATACAATGTCACATTCAAGCAGGGTTTAACCAGGAATGCAGGAATGGCTGAAAAGCAGAAAAACTATTATTGTTATTATAATGTCAGGTTATAATGAACACTCTTGTATCCATCACTCTTGTTTTGAAGCAGATCTGTCTGGGAATGATGTATTACTCATAAATATTTCAGAATTTATCTCTGAAATTAAAAACTCCTAACCAAGATATTATTATCACACCTATAAAACTAGTAATAATTCCTTAATGTCAAATACACCAGGCAGTCTTAAAAATTTTCTGTTACCTCATAAATGTTTAACTCCACTCCCACCTTGTTTCTTTGACTCATGGTTGAAATAACGTTCATACAATCTTACATTCTTTAATTTAAAGTTTGCCACAGAGAAACGATATCTCATTACTGTGATACAGCTCAGTAACAGATTAAGGTGTGCGGACAAAGGATGTCACAACAAAGGATGTTGTGGCTTTCAAGCCATCCAGCCACTACAGCCACCCTAGACTATGTATCCTGAGGGGATTCAGCATGGAGAAACACAGGATACTGACCCTAGATAGATAAGGCGCATAGCAAAGGAATAATTACAATAAACTCGGACTCTTGCATCTTCCCATACACAAAAAGTGCTAAATTCATTAACCTGAGATATCTAGTTTTCTTTAATTAACAGTATTTTTTTGATGTTCCGACTACCAGTTCTTTCTTATAAAAACTCCTATATATCCTGGCTCCTCCCTTCTCTTTGGAGCAATCTCTCAAAGCTATTAAGAAAATTCACAGAATAAAATATAATTCTCAACTTTCAGGTTGTGTATTTTTTTTCAGTTAACAGTTCTGGCAACCAACTAAGGGACCCAGAGTTGACTTCTCTCCTTCACATGAACTCTACAATGAGCCAGAGTCTTAGTACAGGCCTCCTGTGCCCATCTGCCTCTTCAAAGAGTTCAAATGAATATGGTGAATCTCTCTTGCTTCTCCTGGTTCTCCCAACTACTTGCTGATGATACCGCATTTTATTTGAGGGTGTACAACAGGTACTTGGCTCACCAGGTGAAAGATACTAGGGGCGCTTGGTTGACAGACACTATAAAAAAGTTACCACTGCCACCACCCTACTTCACATACACAGTTGGAAGATCCTGGGGGACCCAGGATGAAAGACAGCAGGATTTGTTCAATTGAAAGACACTTTAAAAACTAAGAAAGACACTGAGTAATCTGGGCTGAGTGGTTAGGTAGGAGGTTGACCTGATGTTTTTCCTCAAAAGGCTACCTTAGCAAGAATTTGTCAGAATAAAAGTGAAAACATTACAATAGCTTTCAGCTCTGAAGAAGGGACATCTCAGGGCCAGCAATGGCTTTCTCAGGCAACTGAGAAACTTGCAGGAATGCTAAAGGCAAATCTTCATAGTGTCCAGCTATCCCTATAGGGAAATCCATTCAAGTTAACTTTAAAAACTTACTCTCCTGGGGACAGAAATAAGAACTAGACACTATGTGATCAAAGCACCATGATGGTCTTCTACTACCAGAGGGATAACTGAAACACATTAGAGGAGCAGAGAAGACTCTAGGGTAAAAACCTAGAGGAATTAAGCTCATAAGCAGCACACTGGTCCACCACATAATTTCACTGGCAAATTTTATCCTCAACAAATTCAATTTTAAAATGGGAAATAGATTCTCTCAGGTAAGCTAGGGGAATCAGAAAGCCAACCTCCAACTAACACCCTAGCTAGATTTATGTACATACAGAGCTCATACTTGCAAGAACCTACCTAATTGGGGATTAAAGGAAATCTCACCCTGAAAATGACTATGATGGGGCCCTTTTTCTGCATACACAGTCAAGTTAGAGAAAGTTAGCTTGATAAAACATCTTTTCAGAATTCTGACCTTAAAGATAAAAGCCCTTCTATGGTGAACCTGCATTTCTCTTTCCTGTGTCTTTGAGACTAAATGTTCTACCTGTTCTTATGTGGTATATGTGTGTGTGACTTGAGAACTTGGTCTCTGCCATCCAAAAGGCACACATATCATGTTCATTTGATGACAAATATCTGTCTGACTGTACCAACTGTTTGGGGCTTTTTGCCATCTTAACCTTCATTGTGTCAGTCTGTACAATGAAGACCTTCACTTTCTTAAACTCTTTTTGGGAGTAAACCTTCTGGGTCTTGCTTAGGTGGCATCCTTTACACTGTCTTGTAGGGAAGCCTCTTGCATCTTATTAGTTTGGGTCACTACTATCATATATTTCATTAATGGCCAGATGATGGAGCCATCAAATGGAAGAAACTTCTAAACTGGTAAATTTTTAGAGAGCTCTCATTATAAACAGTTGTTTTCTTGGTACTTATGGGGGGAAATAAACCACATTAAATGATGGAAAAATTATAAAATTATTTATACGCACACACACACATAAAATAATTAACCTAAGAACTCTTTTAATTTAAAACAAAAAAAAAAAACACCAGTTTGCGAAGTCTTATTTGTGGCCTCTGCTTCCCCTCAATGGATCTTACAGATGCTAATAAAAACAAATTAATGTTAATTAGGTAAGTCAACAGGAAATTTTAAAAAACTGAAGGAAAGTCTACAAACTTTTTCCTAACAAGGGGAAATTTTAAAGTAACTCATCCCCACAAAGATAAATCTCTCAATGGTTATTAAGAAATGGGATAAATAAAAAAGACATTAAGGGAATTAAAACAAAAAGTTTTGATGCAATACTATCTCAGGTTGGATGGGCCAAAGGGACACCCATTGGTCCCCAACATTAAAGGGCCCCAAACAAGTCCACCTTATTTACCCTGAAGCAGGAGATAGATGGCCCTCAGGGCAAACAATTGGAGTTTCATTCTCTGTGGATCCATACTCCAAGATGAAAACAGCAGGACAACTGAGGAGGCTGGGCCTTGGCCAGACAAAAGATAAGTGACCACTTATTTTTCAGTCTTAAAGTCAGGAGGATTCCCCAACTACACAAACACAGAGAAGTTCCTTAGGGGACAAAAACGAGGGGGCGCCATCCCATAGTAAATGATGCTAACTACCCATAGGCCTCTGCTGTAACACCCATCTTGGCTAAGAGATGCATGGGAGGATCCTGAGACATACCAAATATGTACTCCAAATCAGGCAAATCAAAAAGGACTGACCAAAGGAAAATCAGAAGAAATGCCCCATGTAAGTGATTTAAACTGCCCCAAGGGTGCAACTCTCTGAGTCTACCCGTGTGTCTATACACAAGTAATGGATTCTTTTTCCTCCTAATAAACACTTTACTTGTTTCACTACTTTCCATCTTTGTGGCATTTATTTTCTGCAAAGCTGAAACGCCAGGGCCTTGCCACTGACCACTGGTCTAGTCCCTAGCATTCGGTGCTCTCAGTGCCACAACTCAACCTCAATCTCTGTCCAGGAACTGAAGCTGTTGCAGCCCAAGGCCACCGAGACCAAACCAAACACACACACACACACACACACACACACACACACATAAAGGGCTGGAAAAAATTACACTGAGATAGCTGACCAACAATTACTTGGGGCAACAGGCCAATTAACCAAGTTAAAAGATTGACAAAAAAAGGCCTGAGTCCCTTGGTTCAACCCTTTACTAGGGACCCCAGAGCATTTGACATAAAATAGATAAAAGGTCAGGGGATAAAAGAAGGCAAAGCTTCCATGACTCCTTGTAAGACCAAGACTTGTTGATAGGCTTCCTTTACTGTTGGGGACCAATTGGTACTATGTCCCCTGCTTGGTACTTTTATTATAAGACAGCATGTAGATATGCCCCTCAAGAAATCTTAATTAAACTTACTAAAGGAAACCAATAGAGTCATACAATATAAAGTAAAAACTGGGACCAATATTCAGGGGCTGCTGCTGCTGCTGCTAAGTCACTTCAGTCATGTCTGACTCTGTGCGACCCCATAGACAGCAGCCCACGAGGCTCCCGCGTCCCTAGGATTCTCCAGGCAAGAACACTGGAGTGGGCTGCCATTTCCTTCTCCAATGCATGAAAGTGAAAAGTGAAAGTGAAGTCACTCAGTCGTGTCCGACTCTTAGCGACACCACGGACTACAGCCCACCAGGCCCTCCGTCCATGGGATTTTCCAGGCAAGAGTACTGGAGTGGGGTGCCATTGCTAACAAAGTTAATAACAGATTTTGTTCTGGGTCTAATCTGTGCACTCAGAGGGCCTTTATTGAATGCCTTACTCAAGCTTTTGAAGACAGTGAACCCTAAAGTTCTATGAATAGTATACAGAACTCTTAATTTTCAGTTTATTTGGAAATCATCTCACCCCAAATCTGATTCATAGCCCACTTAAAGGTTTATTAAGGACAAATAGAAGTCTTAAAAAATTTTTCCACAAATAATAAAGCCTTAATCATCTAAGCAAGTAAATTTAATTTATTCCCACTGTTAATTATAAACTAAATTTATATTGTAATACCTGATTCAGAACTAAGTTTTTAAAGTGATGCTATGAGATCTCTAGACTGTCTGTTTATATGTGTGTGTACACATTATACATATAGATGTCTCTATCTTCAGAAAATATTATCAAAATTAAACTTATAAAGAGTTCTATTTAACTGGCTTATAAGTAAGCACTTACAAATTAAATATTTCAAAATATAAAAAAAAACTGGTCAGAATGAATTCCAGGCTCACATGATCTAGAGGAAATACTCAATATTAATTAACATTCAGTATTAAAGCTAGCTTATAAGCTTGCTGGTTTATTCAATATAGACAGGTCTTATTTTTATTGTACCTAGGTTTATTGAAGGTCAATATGTTCATGTTATTTCTGTTGCAGATTTGTCAGCAAAAAATTAACTTGGTAGGATGGTATTTTCATAACTTATAAAAGTAAATGAGGTAAGAGTTTTCAAGTGAACTCTTTAGGAATAATTATATATCTAAAATAGTTTCTCCTGATTTTTAGTAACTTGAATTTTTCTAAGTTAAGTTAAATGATGGGAATTCATTAAATAGCCAGGTCATTTCAGGTAAGATAAAACACGTGAACATTAATTGCTTAAACAGGTCTAAATTTACCTCCTTTTGTCTCCTTATGAGACAGAAACTAAAGATGTTTGGGATTTTTAGACACATGTCTTGTAAGACACTGAAGAAAGAAATCAGAAAATACATGCTACTAGGGGTTATGGAAAATTCCAAGTTTGCCAACCAGGAAATGCTGCAATGACAAACAGTTCACAACTGCATGCTGCACGCCCGCTTTCCCTAGAGATTAAGGTTTGAAGGGTTAAAACTGAAATATAATCAATAAATATTAAGGAAAGCATTTTAATGTGCAAGGGGATTAGAAGTTATGTTTTCGGTAAACGAAGGTATGAAGAATAGAAGTGAATTTGTTGGGTAAATAAGGGTGATTTTGTCCTGTAGTTGGTTATTTCTTGATAAAAAAAAATACGGGACAACCTAATGTGGATACAGAAAGTTTTGGAAAGTTCGTAGAAAAGGAGCCCCGAAAAAGTAATTTTGTATATGTCAAATTCTAACTAAAAAGAGTTCTTTTGACCTTTAGCCAACTCTGAGATGCTTCAAAGGAGCCCTGAGACATCTGACAGAAGAATATTAAACTAGGCTTACTTGGTATGTTGAATTACTTGAGAAGCATTGTCGGGTGACTGGAGATAAATCTTAGGTTATATTGTATCGGTAAATGTCATTAATACAGATATTCCAAAACTTATTTGGCATTTCTAAAAATATGGTATGTCCTGGTATAATGTTACCAGTCATAATTCTAGTTATTGAAATGCTTTATGTCACAGAAATATGCAAGTTTCTTGGCAACTGCCTTGTAATTAGACCTTTGACCATGTCATTCTAAGAATACTTTTGTAAACAAAGATAAAACATTTATCTTTTTCTCTCTACCTGATCCTTCCATAATTTGGCTTCTCCAGCTGACTGACTCCAGATGACTTGGCCTATTATGTCAAGATTACAACTAGTTATACTAATCATTGTTTTAATTTGCTCTCTCTCATTTTCAAATTATTTATGCCTTGTGTCTCTGTCTGCTATGGTATTAATGTTACCAGTTGCATTATATTCTGTTTTACAAGACTGTTGTCTCTTGCATTACACATTGTGTTACTAGGCCTCCAACAAAATTAATATCTCAAAACTGTTAATCATATATATAACTCTACACATAATTAATGTAATAGTACAACTCTAAATATGGTTAGAAGCAACAAGGGAAAACGTCTACTGGATCATAATAAACGAGTAATACAAGCAATCCAGAGAATTTCAGACGATCAACAGTGTCTAATCAAAAAAAAAACATAAAGTGAAAAAGTGAAAGTGTTAGTCGCTCGGTCCTGTCCCACTCTTTGCAACCCCATGGACTGTAGCCTGCTAGGCTCCTCTGTCCATGGAAGTCTCCAGGCAAGAATATTGGAGTGTGTTGCCATTCCCTTCTCCAGGGGATCTTCCCGACACAGGAATTGAACCTGGGTCTCCTGCATTGCAGGCAGATTCTTTACCATCTGAGCCACCAAGGACCAAACAAAAATCCTCAGCACATCAAATGGCCTATCAACAGAATCTTTTCCTGATTTAGGAATGAGAGCCTTCCCAGCACAGTGGACTAAATTGGTCATGCAGACTTCCCCAATGATCCAGTGATGAAGACTCTGCATTTCCACTTTAGGGGGCACAGGTTCTATGTCTGGTGTAGAAACTAAGATTCCACATGCCACGACATAGTAAAAAAAAAAAAAAAAATTTTCATGAAATGTTATGACCAAGAGGAGGCACTGTGTTACAAGAATGTCATTTGCCATATCAGCAAAGAATGCTGCAGCCTTCAGGTGATCTGGCCACTGCAGATCAGCACCCTGAAGGGATTCAGGATGGAGAAACATAGGATACTGTCCCTGGAGAGTGAAAATCCTTATCAGAGGAATGCTTTCAATAAGCCCAGACTCTTACATCTCCCCATACATAGAAATGTGCTAAAATCATTAACTTGATGTTTGGTTTTCTTTAACGTAATTTTGTTTTATGTTCTAACTACCTGGCTTTTGTCGCAAATCTCCTGTATATCCTGGCTCCCCCCTTACCTCTTGGGAAGGTTCCTCAAAGCTGAGAGGCTGCTCCCTGGCTTAATTGCTCAACAATACACCCCCTAAAAAAAAACATAATTCTCAACTTTTAGGTTATGCTTTTTTTTTTTTTTTTCCAACTGACAGGTGTTAAGACAGACTGAAAAAAAGCACCAGAATAAAGTAAGAAGTACAAGCTGGACACCTCTGCTCCTCTCACTCACGGAAGAAAGTCAGACTCTTCCCCAGCGCCTGGCGCTGCTCACCCCAAAACACCCACCCCGAGCCTGAGTCCGTCCCAGGAAACCCGGGCCGCAAGAACGCCGCCCCCTACCCACGGCCGACAGCCTGGAGAACCCGCCAGCCCCTTGTCCCCTCTCCCTACCGCATCTCCTTGACGTCCGTGAGCCTACGCGCTCACCTGTCCTCAGGGTTCACGGCCCTCGGGTCGGAACCACCAGGCCGCGGTGAAAAGGAAGCAGCGAGCACGAGGTGCAGGTAGCCGAACCGATGCTCTCAACCGAGAACAGCAGGGCAGAGGCGCGCGCTCGCCTGGCCGCGGAGCCAGGGCCAGGACTACATTTACCAGGAGCCCCCGCGCCACCCTGCGGAGCGTCTCTGGGTTTTGCGTTCGGATAACGCTTCTCGGCTGGTCGTGAGTGGACGTGGAGCGCGTGCGCGAGGGATTGGGGCGCGGCGTGGGCTGCTGGGGCTGGAGCAGAAGGCCGGGCGGGGCCCACGCTGCAGCCGCCTGTCCTGTGGACCCGCGAGGCGCGAGAGCCCGGCTGTGGGCTAGCTCGCCGAGCCGCTGCCTTTGTGACGGTTATTTTGCGCCTGCAGGTGCCGATCATAGGTATGCACGGGAGGGCTGGACGTGGTTTGCTTCCTAGCGGACCGGGCACCGCTGTTTGCTCACCTCTTCCCTGAGGTGGACGATCGTTTCACCAACAAGGGTTCTTCCCTATGGTCTTCCTGGGCTGAGCTATCCCCGGAGCCCCTTGGATTCGCGCGGTCGTGCTGGTGGGATTGGACCCTGATGCCCGCTGCGCCGGACGGTGCTGGGGAGTCCGAGCCACATAGTCTCACCCATGAGAAATAAGGATTCTTCTGTTCCTGTTTCCTTTTTCTTCCCAACTGAGGCCAGAGGTTTAAATTTTTGCATCTGGCCTTTCCAGCGTCTGCTAAACGTGATCTGATCATGCTCTTTTTTTGTTAGAGCAGGAAATGTCTTAACTGTGAATGTGTTAACGTTCATAAAAGAAATCCAACGTGGTTATACTGGTTTTGAAATATATATATATACACGACCGTATTCTAGTCGTGGATACTGTAAAAGTTATATGCTCCAAGCGTTGATAAAATAAGTTTCATTTAATAAGTTTTGTGGCAAAAAGAGCTGGACCGATTTCTATTTCTTACTCTGAAATATTCATTTAAAAACTTTTTACGTATTGAAATCATTTTATCATTTATCTTCTTCAGAATTGCGTGTCATATTAGTATTTTCAGTGTTTAAAATAGAACAAGTTTGTGTTGGTCTTTAAAAAAAAACAAAAACAAAAAAACTGCATCTCTAGCTCCTTCGGTGGTGGTTGCTGCTGCTGCTGCTGTTAAGTCGCTTCAGTTGTGTCCGACTCTGTGCGACCCCATAGATGGCAGCCCACCAGGCTCCCGCGTCCCTGGGATTCTCAAGGCAAAAACACTGGAGTGGGTTGCCATGTCCTTCTCCGGTGCATGAGAGTGAAAAGTGAAGTCGCTCAGTTGTGTCCGACTCTTCGCGACACCATGGACTGCAGCCTACCAGGCTCCTCCGTCCATGGAGTTTCCAGGCAAGAGTACTGGAGTGGGTTGCCATCGCCTTCTCCTCAGTTGTTGAGTTTTCTCTTTTTGTTGTTTGAATCAAATAGTTTAACTAGAAGTGTGTATGTGTTTAAACTAGCTTTATTTTTCAGACTCATCTCATAATTATATTTTTTGTTTTCTCTTGACACTAGAGCACTTAAAGCAATCAAATTTGTACATAATCTAACATCTGGTATGAATGTCAAAGAAGAGGTTGGCATTTCTCAAGAGGCTGACAAAAAGATTGACATCAAAATTATATAGATCCCACCCAAAGTATATGGAGAAGGTGACAAATATAAGTTCTATCTATACTTCATATACAGAATATACTGTTAAAGAAAAAAAAAGAAGAGGGAAGACAGATTGTCATCCGGAATGTGTGTGCATGCTCAGTCATGTTGTACTCTTTGTAGCCTGCCAGGCTCCTCTGTCCATGGAATTTTCCAGGCAAGAATACTGGAGTGGGTTGCTACTTCCTACTCCAGGGGATTTTCTGACCCAGGGATCAAACCCACATCTCTTATGTCTCCTGCATTGGCAGGCTAATTCATTACCCCTTCGCCACCTAAGAAAGCCCATCCAGAATGCTAGCTAAAAAAGTGTTAGTCACATTAGGGATGTTGACTATAGTTAACTGTCTACTAGGATGGTATATAATTTAAAAGATGGTATAACAAGTGTTGGCAAGCATGTGGGGAAGTTGCAACCCTTGTATGTTGCTTGTGTGAAAGTAAAATGATGTAGTCACTATGGAAAACAGATCAGTGAGTTCTCAAAAAGCTGAACATAAAGTTACCATATAAGCCAGCAGTTCCACTCTTAGGTATAAACATCAGCAGATGAATGAATAAAATGTGGTGGATCTATTCAGAGGAGTATTATTTAGCCATTAAAAAGAGAAATGTTGGTTCAGGCTACAACTTGTATGAACCAAAATGTCAACTTGAAAAAATGCACAACATGAAAGCTGTGAGTTAAGTTTTATTTGGGGCAAAATGAGGACTGGAGCCCGGGAGACAACATCTGAGATCACTCTGAGAAACTGTTCCAAAGAGGCAGGGGAGAAAGTCAGTATATTTGTGGTTTTGGTGAAGGGGGAATGCATACAATCAAGTACATATAATCCCAAAGGTTTCTGCTAGTCTGGTGAAGCTTTTGCTTGTTATGAGGAACAATCATCAACATGAAGGATTTCGGTGCTTTCTAGATATGAAGAGAAACAAGAATTGGGCTCCTTAAATCTGCTCCTGAAAAATATCTAACTGAAGATGTATCCTGTCAGTTTTTGCCCCCACCGAGCACAGAGTACCTCATTTCTGCTCTCCACCCTGAACTCCTTTCAGGGAGTGTTGAAGGTTAGCAGCTGCAGCAGCAGATGACTTAGTCCTTATAGAGGTAGATGACAAGTGCCAATTTGTAGTTGACAAAAATATTACACTGAACGAAATAAACCAGACACAGACATATGATTTGAATCAACTATAGTATGGTTTCCTTTTAACCTATAAGGGAAAAAAATCTGAAAAAGAATATGTGTGTGTGCATATAACTAAGTCACTTTGCTATACATCTGGAACTACCACAACATAGAAAATCAGCTATACTTGAATAATAAAAGAGATTTTTTTTAAAAAGAGAGAGGATTCAATATAGTATTAGAACCATTCAATTCCAGATAAAACTTAACACAGAAATCTAGATTGTGGAGGGGAGGCAGTCTTTGGAGCTCTTTTCTTCCTACTCCTGGGGATTTCAGTCTCTGTGCATGTATTTCTGGAACAGTCTGATGTCCTCTATGTGGGTGTGTAGGTACATGCAGCTGGTCTGAGGGAATCTAGGCTCATGATTAACAAGCCCCTGATCACAGCACCTCTCCTCAAGTTTCTTCCTTTCCCACAGCTTCACTTGCTCGATATCTCCTGCTTCTCAGGAAGTTCTGTCAGGAACAAGGAGGGCATGGAGGCTGAGTTGCTAACTGTCCGGTCCCACGTAAGTTGGGCTGCCTTCATTCTTTTTTGTTTTCCAACTGGGAATCCATTTTTGGTTAAGGGTTCTTAAGGGATCCATATGTCAGACACTTCCCCCTGAAGACTGGCACTATTTTGTTTGCTTTATTTATAGTTGTTTTATTTCCTTTCATATCAAAGAAACACAGCTTGAACAGAAATGTGTGGATTATCAAGGATTCTGATGAGATGCTGTTTGTCCATAGTGAGGAACTGAGCACACAGCAAGCTTTCTCCCTCAAAGATGATGACAGAACTGGGGATACTGGTGCCTTTTTGAGGGATTCTCTGGTCCCTGGTGGTCTTGGGTGTGGGGCTGGCTTGTTAGTTCCTGCCTGGGGACTGCCTGTTTGGAGAACCTTGGGGATACGTTGTGTAATTATCCAGGAGTAACTAAAATGAAGACAGGAAGAGCCTGGGGGAGGGTGGGTCCTCTGGGGACAGAGTGACTGGGTGGGGAACCCTTCTTCAGCCTCTCTCAGCTTCTCTCCTAGATGACCCCCTCATGCTTCATGTGTATTGAAAACCCTACCAGAGAACATAGCCTTTGCTTTGGGCTGTCCTACATATTTTGAAGGACTTAAGAAAAGTGATCTACAGTATTTATCTAGATATTCCCTTTTTTTTTTTTCTTTATTTGGCTACGCCACATGGCATGTGGGATCTTAGTTCCCTGGCTAGGGATGGAACCCACACCCTATGCATTGTAAGCCCAGGGTCTTAATCACTGGACCGTCAGGGAAGTCCCCAAATATTTGCTCTTTGTCTTTCTTATCTGTCATTCTTTAGATGTAAAGTTTCTCTCTTGAATTATTTTCCTTGCCTGAAGAATTCCCTTTAGCATACGTTTAGAGCTGGTCTGCTGGTAACAAATCCTGTTTAACTTTATTTGAGAATGTATTTTTCATCATTCCTGAAAGATATTTTCACCTAGTATTGAAATTCTTGCATGACAGTTCATTTCTTTCAACATTAAAAAAGCCCACTATTCTACTATCTTTTTATCTTCACAGATCTTTGATGAAAAACACCCAATCATTCAAATGGGTTTTTTTCCTTCTATGTGTCATCTACAGTTCTTTTTGATGTGGCTAATAAAAACCTTGCTTCTGTATCTGTTATTTTGTTACTATAAAATATAAGCTCTTCTCCATTTTTTAGTGCCTACCAATGTTTAAGAAAATTGTTTTAGAAATTATTTGAGGTCATGAAACATGGCTACATTCATCTCTTAAGCATTAATTTGTACTTGAATTGAAGACTGTTTTTCCCTTCTTTTCCTGCCTTGTATTAGGTTCTAATTATTTCACATACATGTAGATTAACTGATTCTCCTTGCTTTAGCTGTTTACGACTTACTTGATTTAAATGAGAGTGTTTCTGACAGTTTCTTAACCTAAAGTGTAACATGAAGCTGGTTTCTAGACAGTGCATACTTAATACCATTCCTTTTAGGGCTTGTCCAGAAGTCGACATAAATACTACTCATTCCTAGAATACATTATGTTCTATTCTCTTTCCCTACCCAAGGGCTATCTGCCTAGTCTTCTTGTTAATATTTGGGAAAGTGGGGGAGCAGAGATACACATCAGGCTCAAATTTGCTTCATGTTGTAGACACTGGTGACCTTCAAGGATATACTTGTGAACTTCACCAGGGAAGAGTGGAAACTGCTGGACACTGCTCAGCAGATCATGTACAAAGATGTGATGCTGGAAAACTACAGAAACCTGGTGTCTTTAGGTGAGACCGATCTCTCTTTGTGTGGTGGGTAGGGAATTGTTTTGATTTGTTAAATTTTAAGAAATTGTATATTTTGTATATAATTATATGTTGTATATTTTAAGAAGTGTATATTTTGCTGCCTCTGTAGCCCTACCTTGTCTATTCTTCAGAGCCCCCACAGGACTGTTGAAGGGTCAGGAGTTGGGCTTGAACTGGGATGTTTCTTTGTATCTAGGCTGGAGCTCCTAACCCTTGCCCAGTACTTTATCTTTCACTGTAAACAGGGCATCAGCTTCCCAAACCAGATGTGATCCTGCGGTTGGAGAAGGGGGAGGAGCCGTGGCTGGTGGAGAGAGAGATTCACCAAGAGACCCAACCAGGTAAGGACCAGATCCCCTGCTCAGAGAAGGAATCGCTGGTCACTAGTTTTCCACATTTCAAAGACAAAGACTGAGTTTATGTACCTTCTGTTTCCCCATTGCTCGGCTGTCTTCTTCAGTCTTGTCACACTTCAATTTGCATTCATGAAAATTATCTTTCTATGGATGTGCTTGGCTCCAGCCCTGTTCATAGTGCTTTCTTGATTCTTACCACTAGCTCTAGCGTGTGCACCCTCTTGTTTATCATAGAATTACTTCTCATCTTTGACTGTCCTTTCCCTATCTTGTGTCCCTTCCCATAGCATTCATTCTGCTGCTTTGTGTAAGCTCTGCTCTGGGACCTCATCACCCGCTCCTGCTCTGGGTTTGTTTTCTGCCAGGTAGAAGACTGCTACAAACAACTCACCAGTCCTTGTTGACGTAACTCTCCTTCCTTCCCAGAACTGCTGCTCTCAAAAACACCTGTTTTCTCACTGTCCTCTAGCTTTATTTAATGTTCTTTTTCAATTTACTCCTATTCATTTTAATCTTCACATCTCCAATTTTCAGATTGTTATGAGGATTCCTAGCATCATTCCTTTTCCTAACTTCCCTGTGTAGAGCAGATCAGCCTTCTGGGCTAAGAAATAGAAGGCAGTCCTCCATCTTCCTCCTCCTCTGTTCCCACTGAGTGATCATTTCCCTTACCTCTGTTTCTAAGCTCAGTGCCCTGACATCTTTCTCCTCAGGCCAGCCATCCTGATCTGGATCATGCTGCCAATGGCCAACTTCACATGGGGCAGAGAAGCCAGGATACGTGCCAGTGACCCCTGTACCCTTGTGGGCACCATGGCCCCCCAGGCCCAGTGCAGTCCAGGCATGCTGTAACCCTCCACAGCCGTTTCCCTCTGACACATCCACACATACCAGGCATTCCCTGCATTTCAGGCTTCCCGTGTGGTGTAACCAGAGTCTCAGTCATCCTAGAAGTTTCACCTCCTGTTCTTTGTGAAATCTTTTGACTTGTTAAGTACAGGTTCCTTAAGGTTTTCTGAGCTTTCATTTTGTTTATACCTTTAAAAAAATTATTTATTTATTTTTGGCTGTGCTGGGTCTTTGTTGCTGTGTTGGCACTAGTTGCAGCTAGTGGGGCTGTTCTCTAGTTGTGGTTCATGGGCATCTCATTGCAGTGACTTCTCGTTGTAGAGCATGGGCTTCAGGGCGCACAGGCTTCAGTAGTTGTGATGCATGGGCTTAGTTGCCCATGGCATCTAGCATCCTCCCAGATGAAAATTGGACCCATGTCTCCTGCATTGGCAGGCAGATTCTTATCCACTGTGCCACTAGGGAAATCCTGTTTCTACTCTTAAATGTCATAAATTGTTTAAGACCTTTTTACACTGGGCCTTGTAGGTGACTATATCAAATACCTGTCTCAGGGAAGGTCTCTTAGACACTGGAAAGTACTTGATCCCTCAGCTGCTTTGGAGCCATAGCACGAAAAACTGTTCTCCATTTCTCTTTTTTCCCTATTTTTTCCTGTCTGTATTTTTTCCATTCCTGTGTTGAGTTTAGCAAGCTTTCCTGGATGTCTATCTGTTGACAAGTATCCAAAAATAACTGTATAACCAACAGTTTACATTTTGGTGGAAAATTTATTGTCAAAGAAATACTAAAATTCCATATATGTGCTTAATCACCTGGAATTTGAGGGAATCTACAAGCCATGGGAACTTCATTATTAAAATGAAAAGTATTATGGGTGATGGCTTTAAAAACTCAGATGAGTTCATTAATGGGTGCTACAGATTTTGAAGACAACTCACGTGGGTTATCTCCCATGTTACAGAATATGTGGAATATTTTTAGGACTTTAATACATTTGTATTTTCTGTTGCTTTACTCAGACTTGTCCATCCATACCCAGCTCCACCCCTCATCATATGTGTTCATTTTAGAATTTTCCAGCTGGCATTTGTAGTTTGAAAAACTTATCCATGGGATTTTGATGCATGAAGTAGAGGAGAGGAAAAAGATGGCATGTACCTATCAAAACTCATCAGGGTAGAGGTATTTGTAAGTGTTCAGTTCAGTTCAGTTCAGTCGTTCAGTCGTGTCTGACTCTTTGCGACCCCATGAATCGCAGCACGCCAGGCCTCCCTGTCCATCACCAACTCTCGGAGTTCACTCAAACTCACATCAATCAAGTCGGTGATGCCATCCAGCCATCTCATCCTCTGTCGTCCCCTTTTCCTCCTGCTCCCAATCCCTCCCAGCATCGGAGTCTTTTCCAATGAGTCAACTCTTTGCATGAAGTGGCCAAAGTACTGGAGTTTCAGCTTTAGCATCAGTCCTTCCAAAGAAATCCCAGGGCTGATCTCCTTCAGAATGGACTGGTTGGATCTCCTTGCAGTCCAAGGGACTCTCAAGAGTCTTCTCCAACACCACAGTTCAAAAGCATCAATTCTTTGGCTCTCAGCTTTCTTCACAGTCCAACTCAATGGACTCTATTGCTGTTTATTGTTTAGTTGCTAGTCACGTCCAGCTCTTTTGCAACCTGATGGACTGTACCCTGCCAGACTCCTCTGTCCATGGGATTTTCCAGGCAAAAAGACTGGAGTGAGTTGCCATTTTCTTCTCCAGGTGGATCTTCCTGACCTGGGCTCAAACCCACATTTCCTGCATTGGCAGGCAGATTCTTAACCACTGAGCCACAGGGAAGCCCAATGAACTCTGTTGTTAAGCCTTTAAAAGGAAGTAAATAACTGCACTTTGCTATAACATGGATGAACTTTGAGGACAGTCTGCTGGGTGAAATAAATCAGTCACAAAAGGACAAATAGTGTATCATTCCACATATATAAGGCACTAGAAGTAGCCAAAATCATAAAGACACAAAATATACTGGTAATTGCTGAGCACTGGGTTGAGAGGAGATTGTAGCATTATTGTTTAACAGTATAGAGTTTCCATTTTACAAGATGAAAACAGCTGGTGGTGATGGCTGCACAAAAATGTGAAGATACTTAATACTTGAATCATGCACTTAAAAATGGTTAAGATGGTGCATTTAAAAAAATTTTTAATTGAAGGATAATTGCTTTACAGAATTTTGTGGTTTTCTCTCATACATCGACAAGAATCAGCCATAGGTACATTTTATGTTATATGTATTTTTTTTAATCACAATTTAAAAAAAAAAGAAATCAGAGTGGGGAAGAAACAAATGACTAACAAAGTTGTGAATGAAAATTAGGACTGGGAATGGGGATTGGGTTGTATAAAGAAGGCAGTTAGGAGCCTGGCACAGGGATTATTTGCCAGGTGTCTTAGTTTCCTGTGGCAACTAAAACTAGTTCCACAAATCAGATGGCTTAAATCAACACATTTATTTTCTCACAGTTCTAGAGGTCTGAAGTCAAGGTGTGGGCAGGGCTATGTGCCTTCTGAGGCTTCAGGGGAGGATCCTTCCTGCCTCTCCTAACTTTGGTGCCCCAGGTGCCCTTTGGCTTGTAGACACATCACCTCCATCTTCACATGGTCAGCTCCCCTGTGTGTCTGTCTCTGTGTCTCCTCTCCTTTCCTTGTAAGGACTCCAGTCAGATGGGATCAGGATCCTCCTACTCCAGTAATACTTCATCTTAACTAATTACATTTGCAATGATCCTATTTCCAGATAAGATCATAACCTGTAATGTTGGGGGTTAAGACTTCAACGTATCTTCTTTGGGGAACACAATTCACCCTGTATGTCAGGTAAGAATAGATATTGCCCCACTTATATAGGAAGAGGTGATATTGGGTAAATTGTGGCTTTTTTTCTAGATTTCAAAAACAAACATTTTTGCCAAAAGACATTGAGAAACAAATACAGGCTCTGAACTGGGGAAAGTAAGTTGCAGTAGTATGCATGTGTATAAGCAGAAGGGCGAAAAGTCCAGGAGAATGTGAATTAGGGTTCAGGTTCTGAGTTAATATCCTGTGTTAGTCCTGTCAATTTTAATAAAGTCTTGATGTCTCAGAACAAAGGAATCAAAGCAGAAGGCAGGAATGATGACAGCAGTGAGCAGTACAAACTGTACTGCTTTGGTGATGAACTCCCACCTTATATGATACTTAGGATAACCTTATAGGTCCTTAGATGACAGATAAGCAATATGATTTTTGAAAAGTTTAGCACTTTGTCTAAATTCACCACTAGTAGTGGCAAAGCTTAGGTTAGAAGCCATATCTGGGTAACTTAGGTGCAGTTGCTCTTCCAGCCTATCACACAGCCTTTCTGAAAGGTTCACTATGTCAGACACTTGGAATTATTCTGCACTGCTTTGGTGATATACATAAGAACCATTTCCTGATATAGAGCTGTGTTCATGGTTTAGGAATGTGAAGAATTCATGTCAGAGGAGGGCCTGGCAGCAAGTAGACCCATTAGGCTCTTATATCATCATTAGTTGAATTAGGTAATGACAATAGCCCCTTCTGTGGGTTTCCTAAACTGCCACCCCAGCACTGAATATCTTGATCCCACATGTCACAGCTAATCCTGTGGTTTCTCTTACTCTCTTTGCTCCTTTTATATGCATATTATAGCCCATCACATTTCCTGTCAATGAGTCTTCTATCCCTTTTTCTCTATCACAGTTACAAAGCCATATTTGAAAGCAACATTACAGTACTTAACATACTTTTTTCTACATCCATCCTACCATTCTGACCTTAATACTTCTTTTAGTTATAGAAGCTTTTCCATTTCTTTCAGATTTGGAAACTTCAGTTGAAATTAAATCAACTTCCCATAAGAGCATTTCTAATGATAAATACTCCTGTGATGTTAAAATGGAAAGAATGCCAAAGAGTGATCTCTGGTATTTGTCACTGGAAGAAATCTGGACTTGTGGCGGTCAGTTGGACAGGCCCCAGGACAGCCAGGAGAGACATCTGAGGCAAGTGGCATTCACCCAAAAGAAAGTACTTCCTCAGGAGAGAGTATGTGAAAATGGGAAGTACAGGGGAAACTGTTTTCTGCATTCTCAACTAGTACTGCAAGAGTATTTCTGTAAACATGACTCAAATCCTAAAGGTTTGAAACACAATTTGGTTTTCAGTGGCCATCAGGAAAGCTGTGCAAGCAACAGTAATGAATCCAGTCAAACTTTCTGTCAGAACATCCGCCTTATTCAATTTGCAAGAACTCAAGCAAGAGATAAATCATACAGATGCCCTGATAACAATTCTCTTACTCATGGTACATCCCTTGGTATATCAAAGGGTGTGCATAGAGAAAAACCCTATGAATGTAAGGAATGTGGAAAATTCTTCAGCTGGCGTTCTAATCTTACCAGGCACCGTCTTATTCATACTGGAGAAAAACCTTATGAATGTAAGGAATGTGGAAAATCTTTCAGCCGAAGTTCTCACCTCATAGGACATCAAAAGACTCATACTGGTGAAGAACCCTATGAGTGTAAAGAATGTGGAAAATCCTTCAGCTGGTTCTCTCACCTTGTTACCCATCAGAGAACTCATACAGGAGACAAACTGTACACATGTAATCAGTGTGGAAAGTCTTTTGTTCACAGCTCTAGGCTTATTAGGCACCAGAGAACTCACACTGGAGAGAAACCCTATGAATGTCCTGAATGTGGGAAATCTTTCAGACAGAGCACACATCTCATTCTGCATCAGAGAACTCATGTTAGAGTGAGGCCCTATGAATGCAGTGAATGTGGGAAGTCTTATAGCCAGAGATCTCACCTTGTTGTCCATCACAGAACTCACACTGGACTGAAACCCTTTGAGTGTAAAGACTGTGGAAAATGCTTCAGTCGAAGCTCTCACCTTTTCTCACATCAGAGAACCCATACTGGGGAGAAGCCATATGAATGCCATGACTGTGGAAAATCCTTCAGCCAGAGCTCTGCCCTCATTGTGCACCAGAGAATTCATACTGGAGAGAAACCATATGAGTGTTGTCAGTGTGGGAAAGCCTTCATTAGAAAGAATGACCTTATTAAGCATCAGAGGGTTCATGTTGGAGATGAGACCTATAAATGTAATCAGTGTGGAATCATCTTCAGCCAGAACTCTCCACTTATAGTGTATCAAATAGCTCATACTGGAGAGCAGTTCTTAACATGTAATCAGTGTGGGACAGCACTTGTTAATACCCCTAATGTTATTAGATACCAGACAAATATTAGGGAAAATGCATATTAAGGTCGTAAAGATGGACTACTTCCCAAAGAGCAATAACTTTATTTAGCACTTGAGAGCTCCTTTTGGAGAGAAGTTGCTTTCAGTCTTGTTCCTACACTTTTGTGCATTAGAGAATTGGTCCTGGAGGAGGAAAAACACAAAAGTTTTACCTTAGTACGTCAGATTGTCTTGTTTTTCCGAATTCCTACAAAAGTAATTGGTCTGGGAGCATTCATGGACAAACCTTAAATGCTGAAATCTGAGAAGGAACCATTAGGTAAGTGAGTTGTTGATAAATGATCCAGCTTTGTTTGCTTCAAAACAATGAGAGCGCTACCTCAAAAAGACAAATGAAAGCTGTTGCTGAGGAAAATAAAAAATGGGTGTAGTTATGGTAACAGACAATAGAAAATTATATTCCAGTGAGTTAATATCCCATTTTTCATGTGATCATCCCTTTCTCCTGGGACACTTTGTAGTGTTCAGTTAGTTTTATGCATCTGGTATAAACCACACTTTGGCTAGCAGCAGGGAAGATCTTATCATGAAAAATGGTGAAGGAAGAACACGTTTACTACCAGTACTACCCAGGTTAGATATATTTGCATGTGGGCAAGAACTGAAAACATGTATATGGATAAATGAACAAAATTGAGTTGTTAGATAATGGAGTTATGAATAAGTTTTATAGTCTAGCCAGTGCCACTGTAACAATTTGAAGATTGAAGACACTTTTAAATATTAAAAAAGGATATTGGTTTCTCTATTCCACTATTAGTGAAGCTTGAGAACCTCCTGCTAGCAAACTTTCCCATCACTTCTAAGTTGTTTGGAGTCATAAAGTTGTACTCCTTGGGACAAGCTGCCAAAGGCTCCTGGGAGCTTAAACACAATGCTTCTCTGGATGTTGGGACCTAAAAGAGTGGCAAATTTGGGCACACTAGAAAGGGTCTCCATTTGATCCAGAGCGGGTGCCTGGGCAATACCTAGCACAAGTATGCTCTTAAACAGTGCTGCCCAAGGCGACCCTTCTTCCAAAGTAGTCTCGTATCTTTACGAAGAAAGCAGTGGTCAAAAGTGTATATTTGAGCTGGACTCCCAAGTTGAAATCCCACCTCTGTCCATCACTTGCTGTGTAACCTTGGGCATGCTGCTTGGCCTCTCTCTGCCTGAATTACAGATGTCCTCCTCTGCAGATTAGGGATGACATCACTTACCTCATGGAATTGTGGTGAGTAGTAAACGAGTAACATACAAACAGTGCAGAATATGCCTGACATGTATGAAGTGCTTCATTACATTAGCTGTGATTATTAATATTACTTTATTGTCCCACTAAAGTGTCTGTCATTTACTTTAAACTGACTCAATTGCTGGCAAGAACTGGCTGAGTTCCCATTTCCCTTCCAGTCACACATATCTTCCCTTTTACCCACATTAGAACTTATCACCCAAGGAATCACTCACCCCTCAGTGGGTGTTTGGATATATTTATGAGGATCAGTAAACAACTTTTAATCTTGTGTGCAAAAGCAACCTCTTTTATACAGAGGTTTTCCCTTCAAGGGAGAGGATCCTAGTCTTCATATTTTCTGTTAAGTCCATGACCCAAAAAAGATTTAGAAAGAGAATCTGTTTTAATTCTCTTTCATTCTGGCTCTTTGTGTGTGTGTGTGTGTGTGTGTGTGTGTGTGTGTGTGTGTGTGTGTGTAGGGGGCCGAGGTGGGAGAAGGGGCTGATCATTATTTGCCATTTTCTAGCAAATGATACATATTGGTACATATAGTAGATGCTCAGTGATTGCTGAATGATATACTATTGAGAACAACAGGACGACGCCCTTGCTTTCTCTCCCAGGACAAATCTAGAAATGCTCCTTAGATTTGAGAGACCTGAGACCTGCATAAGTGAGAGGTCACAGCTCATTCCTCCTGGTGCAGTTGAGGAGAAGTGAGTTGGCCCAGGCCTCACATTTTGAGAACCTCCTGGCACCTCAGTTATGGCTGAGTAACTCCTCAGTGATTACACACCATTCATGTGTTTATTGTAGTCCTACCAGAAATGGTTTTGATTGCAAGCAGTAGTTCTTTGTGGGTGTAAGAGAGGAGCCCCTCAGCTGTGCCTCTTAGAATTTCTGATAACCCATGGCTCAATTTTCTTGAACTGTGTAGTGGAGATACTCCTGGTATCTACCTCTGAAGGTAGTTATGTGGATTAAGTGAAATAATGTGTAAAGTACTTGAAGCAGTGCCTGGCACATAGGAAGTACTGTACGTGTTTAGCTATTAATAATACTAATGTTACTATTATTAACACCCTAAGGAATGTACGTCTGTAGATGATCACTGAAGCATTACTTATAATAATGTAAAATTTGCAATATTAAAAATGGATAATAGAAAAGTTGTTATTTATAGACATTAAAGTTTCACAAACAGAAAGCTTGATAACATGAAAAATGTTGTGATGTTATGAAAAAAGCATGATAAATAATTGTCAATATAGAGTAAGCTCAGATATGTAAAATAAATTAACTTCAAACAACTGAAATGAATCTCACTCAAAACTTTCAGGAGATTTGTCAAAAGATAATAGCAGTTAACCTACATATTGGGAGAATTGGTGTTTGCTTTTCTCTTTTTTTGGTACTTTTCTTTCCAAAGTCTCTTCAAAGAATATATATTCCTTTTTAGGATCGGGAAAACAGTCTCTTCAGTGATGGAATGTTTTTTCTTCAAAAGTTCTTATGTACAAATAGTCTACTGGAACTTTTAAAACGGGGAATTGGCAATGTTGCAGGATACTAGATCAATATACAAAAATTGATTTGTATAAGCAGTGAACAGTTTGTAAATGAAATACCATCCTATTTGCAATGATACAAAAATGAAATATTTAGGTATATTTAATGAATGGAGCAAGATCTATACAATGAAAGTATAAAACATTGCTGAAAGACATTCAGGAACACAGAAAACACGTAATAAACACATTATAAGTGGAAAAATACACTGTGGTCAAGGATGGAAAAACTCAATATAGTAGGAGAGTAATTCTCCCCAGAGTGATCTTTAAGTTCAGAGGCATTTGTAGAAATTGACAAATTAGGGGACAGTCCTAAGATGGTGGAGGAATAGGATGGGGAGACCACTTTTCCCCCCACAAATTCATCAACGTTTGAACACTGAGTAAATTCCACAAAATAACTTCTGAATGCTGGCAGAGGACATCAGACACCCAGAAAAGCAGCCCATTGTCTTCGAAAGGAGGTAGGAAAAAATGTAAAAGATAAAAAGACAAAAGAGGTAGGGACGGAGATCTGTCCCGGAAAGGGAGTCTTAAAAAACAGAGAAGTTTCCAAACACCAGGAAACACTCTCACTGGCGAGTCTGTGGCAAGCCTTGGAACCTCAGAGGGCAACATAACCAGGAGGAAAAATAAATAATTAAAACCCACAGATTGCATGCCTAATGGCAACTCCCTGCGGAGAAACAGTGCAGACGCTAGCATCCACCACTAGCAAGCGGGGGCTGGACCGGAGGCGTGGGTTGCATTGATTATGGTAAGGACCGGGCCTGAATACCCCGAGGGCAATCTGAGGGAAGTAACTTGAGATAGCAACCCAGACTGTGGAATAGCTATCCTGCAAAAAGGCCTAACCTAAGACTGCCAGGCCTGCTCACAGAACAAAGGACTGAGCAAAGCTAGCTGGCTGCGGACCGGCCCATCCCCTGCTGGAGACAGGCAGGTGAGGGCAGCCAGAGCCGGAAGGGGGCAATTGCGGCCACAGAGAGGCATCCTCTACAAGCAGGCTTCATTGCTAACCAAGACTTCTTGGGATTCTGGACAGTCAACATCCGCTGGAAGGGTCACATCCAGAGATCAGCTATCCAGAAGAGACACACAGCACATCTGAGAAGGTGCGTCAGTTGTACACCCATAAAACCAAGTGGCAGGGATGGGGGAGGCGACAAGTCGCAGCCCCCACGTGGGGGCAACTGCGCTTGCCAAGCACCTGGTCACCTGAGCTGCTCGGACTGGGGAAGGGCACAAAACGCAGTCCCAACCAAGTCTGCGCCTCTGTGGAGTATCCAAGAACCTGAACCTGAGCAGCTTAGACCTGGGAAGTGCATAGAACTCAGGGCCCACCTCAGACAGTTCCCGGCAGAGCAACCTAGAGCCTGAGCAGGGTAGACGGAAAGGACACACGCTGTGAGCGGGGTCAAACCCAGTGGGGCCGAGACACTGCAAGCAC
This sequence comes from Bos indicus x Bos taurus, assembly GCF_003369695.1. Classification (NCBI taxonomy): domain Eukaryota; kingdom Metazoa; phylum Chordata; class Mammalia; order Artiodactyla; family Bovidae; genus Bos; species Bos indicus x Bos taurus. The sequence goes on along the minus strand of NC_040092.1, from coordinate 28,610,833 downwards.
ACGCCAGTGTTATTTGTTTGCAGTGTTCCTCCTCCCCACAGCACGACCGAACAAGTGAGCCTAAAAAAGTGACCACCACCGCGCCCTTTTGTCAGGGTGGAAATTAGACACTGAAGAGACCAGCAAACAGAAGAAGCTAAAACAAACAGAGGGAACCGCCTTGGAAGTGACAGATGTGATAGATTAAAACCCTGTAGTTAGCACCGACTACATAGGAAGGGGCCTATAGATCTTGAGAAGTATAAGCCGGATCAAGGAACTATCTGAAAATGAACTGACCCCACATTGTCCGCAACACCACCAGAGAAAGTCCTAGGTATATTTTTACCATTATCATTTTTTAAATTAATTTTTTTTTAATTTTAAGTCCTCTATTACTCCTTTAATTTTCATTTTTATAACCTACTATTACTTTGCAAAAAAAAAAAAAAGACCCTTTTTTTAAAAGCAAACTTCATATGTATATATTTTATAATTTTTGTGACTTTGTTTTTTTCTTTAATATTGTATTTTTGAGAATCCAACCTTTACTCCAGATTTTTAATCTTTACTCTTTGTTATTTGTTATCAATTTTGTACCTTTAAGAACCCAATCTTCACTACCCATTTTTTACTTGGGAGCAAGATTACTGGCTTGACTGCTGTCTCCCCCTTTGGACTCTCATTTTTCCCCACCAGGTTGCCTCTATCTCCTCCCTCCCCATTCTCTTCTCTGCCCAACTCTGTGAATCTCTTTGTGTGTTCTGGGTTGTGGAGAACACTTAGGGAACCAATTACTGGCTAGATCTGTCTCTCTCATTTTGATTCCCCCTTTTATCTTCCTGGCCACCTCTGTCCCTTTCCTCCCTCTTCTCTTCTCTGTGTAACACCATAAACATCTCTGAGGGATCCAGACTGTGGAGAGCACATAGGGAATTGATTACTAGCTAGCTTGCTCTCTCCTCTTTTGATTTCCCCTCTTCTCCTCCTGGTCACCTCTATCTCCCTCCTCCCTCTTCTCTTCTCCATGTAACTCTGTGTACCTCTCTAGGTGTCCCTCACTGTGGAGAAACTTTTCATCCTTAACCTAGATGTTTTATCATTGGTGCTGTATAGATGGAGAAGTCTTGAGGCTACTGTAAGAATAAGGCTGAAAACCAGAGGCAGGAGGCTTAAGTCCAAATCCTGAGAACACCAGAGAACTCCTGACTCCAGGGAACATTAATTGATAGGAGCTCATCAAATGCCTTCATACCTACACTGAAACCAAGCGCCACCCAAGGGCCAACAAGCTCCAGAGCAAGACATAACCACACAAGTTCTCCAGCAACACAGGAAAATAGCCCTGAGCTTCAATATACAGGCTGCCCAAAGTCAAACCAAACCCAATGACATCTCAAAACTCATTACTGGACATTTCATTGCAATCCAGAGAGAAGAAATCCAGCTGCACCCACCAGAACACCGACACAAGCTTCCCTAACCAGGAAACCTTGACAAGCCACCCATCCAACCCCACCCACAGCGAGAAACCTCCACAATAAAGAGGAACCACAAACTGCCAGAATACGGAAAGGCCACCCCAAACACAGCAATATAAACAAGATGAAAAGGCAGAGAAATACCCAGCAGGTAAAGGAACAGGATAAATGCCCACCAAACCAAACAAAAGAGGAAGAGATAGGGAATCTACCTGATAAAGAATTCCGACTAATGATAATGAAAATGATCCAAAATCTTGAAAACAAAATGGAGTTATAGATAAATAGCCTGGAGAAGGCAATGGCACCCCACTCCAGTACTCTTGCCTGGAAAATCCCATGGATGCAGGAGCCTGGTGGGCTGCAGTCCATGGGGTCGCTGAGGGTCGGACACGACTGAGCGACTTCACTTTCACTTTTCACTTTCATGCATTGGAGAAGGAAATGGCAACCCACTCCAGTGTTCTTGCCTGGAGAATCCCAGGGACAGGGGAGCCTAGTGGGCTGCTGTCTATGGGGTCGCACAGAGTTGGACACGACTGAAGTGACTTAGCAGTAGCAGTAGCAGCCTGGAGACAAGGATCAAGAAGATGCAAGAAAGGTTTAACAAGGACCTAGAAGAAGTAAAAAAAGAGTCAAAATATAATGAATAATCCAAAAAATGAGATCAAAAACACTCTGGAGGAAACCAACAGTAGAATAACGGAGGCAGAAGATAGGATATGTGAGGTAGAAGATAGAATGGTAGAAATAAATGAAACAGAGAGGAAAAAAGAAAAACGAATTAAAAGAAATGAGGACAACCCCAGAGACCTCTGGGACAATGTTAAATGCCCCAACATTCAAATCATAGGAGTCCCAGAAAAAGAAGACAAAAAGAAAGACCATGAGAAAATACTTGAGATAATAGTTGCAAAATTCCCTAAAATGGGGAAGGAAATAATCACCCAAGTCCAAGAAACCCAGAGAATCCCAAACAGGATAAACCCAAAGCAAAACACCCCAAGATACATATTAATCAAATTAACAAAGATCAAACACAAAGAACAAATATCAAAAGCAGCAAGGGAAAAACAACAAATAACACACAAGGGGATTCCCATAAGGATAACAGCTAATCTTTTAATAGAAACTCTTCAGGCCAGGAGGGAATGGCAGGATATACTTAAAGTGATGAAAGAAAATAACCTACAGCCCAGATTACTGTACCCAGCAAGGATCTCATTCAAATATGAAGGAGAAATCAAAAGCTTTACAGACAAGCAAAAGCTGAGAGAGTTCAGCACCATCAAACCAGCTCTCCAACAAATGCTAAAGGATCTTCTCTAGACAGGAAACACAAAAAGGGTGTATAAACTCGAACCCAAAACAATAAAGTAAATGACAATGGGATCATACTTATCAATAATTACCTTAAATGTAAATGGGTTGAATGCCCCAATCAAAAGACAAAGACTGGCTGAATGGATACAAAAACACGACTCCTATATATGTTGTCTACAAGAGACCCACCTCGAAACAAGGGACACATACGACTGAAAGTGAAGGGCTGGAAAAAAGATATTCCATGCAAATAGAGACCAAAAAAAACCAGGAGTAGCAATACTCATATCAGATAAAATAGACTTTAAAACCAAGGCTGTGAAAAGAGACAAAGAAAGACACTACATAATGATCAAAGGATCAATCCAAGAAGAAGATATAACAATTATAAATATATATGCACCCAACATAGGAGCACTGCAATATGTAAGGCAAATGCTAACAAGTATGAAAGGGGAAATTAACAATAACACAATAATAGTGGGAGACTTTAATACCTCACTCACACCCATGGATAGATCAACTAAACAGAAAATTAATAAGGAAACACAAACTTTAAATGCTACAATAGATGGTTTAGACCTAATTGATATCTATAGGACATTTCACCCGAAAACAATCAATTTCACCTTTTTCTCAAGTGCACATGGAACCTTCTCCAGGATAGATCACATCCTGGGCCATAAATCTAGCCTTGGTAAATAAAAAAAAATGAAATCATTCCAAGCATCTTTTCTGACCACAATGCAGTAAGATTAGATCTCAATTACAGGAGAAAAACTGTTAAAAATTCCAACATATGGAGGGTAAACAACACACTGCTGAATAACCAAAAAATCACAGAAGAAATCAAAAAAGAAATCAAAATATGCACAGAAATGAATGAAAATGAAAACAACCCAAAACCTGTGGGAAACTGTAAAAGCAGTGCTAAGGGGAAGGTTCATAGCATTACAGGCATACCTCAAGAAACAAGAAAAAAGTCAAATAAATAACCTAAGTCTACACCTAAAGCAACTAGAAAAGGAAGAAATGAAGAACCCCAGGGTTAGAAGAAGGAAAGAAATCTTTAAAATTAGGGTAGAAATAAATGCAAAAGAAACAAGACCATAGCAAAAATCAACAAAAACAAAAGCTTTGTTGGTTCTTTGAGAAGATTTATTGGCTTGAGAAGTTTTGTTGGTTGTTTGCTGGTTCTTTGAGAAGATAAATAAAATTGACAAACCATTAGCCAGACTCATCAAGAAACAAAGGGAGAAAAATCAAATCAATAAAATTAGAAATGAAAATGGAGAGATCACAAAAGACACCCCAGAAATACAATGGATCGTAAGAGACTACTATCAGCAAATATATGCCAATAAAATGGACAACCTGGAAGAAATGGACAAATTCTTAGAAAAGTACAACTTTCCAAAACTGAACCAGGAAGAAATAGAAAATCTTAACAGAGCCATCACAAGCACGGAAATTGAAACTGTAATTAGAAATCTTCCAGCAGACAAAAGCCCAGAACCAGACAGCTTCACAGCTGAATTCTACCAAAAATTTAGAGAAGAGCTAACACCTATCCAGACCACCTGATCTGCCTCTTGAGAAATTTGTATGCAGGTCAGGAAGCAACAGGTAGAACTGGACATGGAACAACAGACTGGTTCCAAATAGGAAAAGGAGTTCGTCAGGGCTGTATATTGTCACCCTGTTTATTTAACTTACATGCAGAGTACATCATGAGAAACGCTGGACTGGAAGAAACACAAGCTGGAATCAAGATTGCTGGGAGAAATATCAATAACCTCAGATATGCAGATGACACCACCCTTATGGCAGAAAGTGAAGAGGAACTAAAAAGCCTCTTGATGAAAGTGAAAGAGGAGAGTGAAAAAGTTGGCTTAAAGCTCAACATTCATAAAACAAAGATCATGGCATCCGGTCCCACCACTTCATGGGAAATAGATGGGGAAACGGTGGAAACAGTGTCAGACTTTATTTTTCTGGGCTCCAAAATCACTACAGATGGTGATTGCAGCCATGAAATTAAAAGATGCTTACTCCTTGGAAGGAAAGTTATGACCAACCTAGATAGCATATTCAAAAGCAGAGACATTACTTTGCCAACAAAGGTTCGTCTAGTCAAGGCTATGGTTTTTCCTGTGGTCATGTATGGATGTGAGAGTTGGACTGTGAAGAAGGCTGAGCGCTGAAGAATTGATACTTTTGAACTGTGGTGTTGGAGAAGACTCCTGAGAGTCCCTTGGACTGCAAGGAGATCCAACCAGTCCATTCTGAAGATCAGCCCTGGGATTTCTTTGGAAGGAATGATGCTAAAGCTGAAACTCCAGTTCTTTGGCCACCTCATGCAAAGAGTTGATTCATTGGAAAAGACCCTGATGCTGGGAGGGATTGGGGGCAGGAGGAGAAGGGGACGACAGAGGATGAGATGGCTGGATGGCATCACTGGCTCGATGGACGTGAGTCTCAGTGAACTCTGGGAGTTGGTGATGGACAGGGAGGCCTGGTGTGCTGCGATTCATGGGGTCGCACAGAGTCAGACACGACTGAGCGACTGATCTGATCTGATCTAAACACCTATCCTACTCAAACTTTTCCAGAAAATTACAGAAGAAAGTAAACTTTCCTCTAATACCAAACCTAATACCAAAACCTGACAAAGATGCCACAAAAAAAGAAAACTACAGGCCAATATCACCGATGAACATAGATGCAAAAATCCTTAACAAAATTCTAGCAAACAGAATCCAGCAACATATTTAAAAGATCATACATCATAACCAAGTGGGCTTTATCCCAGGGATGCAAGGATTCTTCAATATCTGCAAATCTATCAATGTAATACACCACATTAACAAATTGAAAAATAAAAACCATATGATTATCTCAGTAGATGCAGAGAAAGCCTTTGACAAAATTCAACACCTGTTTATGATAAAAACTCTCCAGAAAGCAGGAATAGAAGGAACATACCTCTACATAATAAAAGCTATATATGACAAACCCTCAGCAAACATTATCCTCAATGGCGAAAAATTGAAAGCATTCCCCCTAAAGTTAGGAACAAGACAAGGGTGCCAACTCTCACCACTACTATTCAACATAGTTCTAGAAGTTTTGGACACAGCAATCAGAGCAGAAAAAGAAAGAAATCAAGTTTAGAAAAGAAGAAGTAAAACTCTCACTGTTTGCAGATGACATGATCCTCTACATAGAAAACCCTAAAGACTCCACCAGAAAATTACTGGAGCTAATCAATGAATATAGTGAAGTTGCAGGATATAAAATCAACACACAGAAATCCCTTGCATTCCTATACACTAATAATGAGAAAACAGAGAAATTAAGGAAACAATTCCATTCACTATTGCAACAAAAATAATAAAATACTTAGGAATATATCTACCTAAAGAAAGAAAAGACCTATATATAGAAAACTATAAACCACTGGTGAAAGAAGTCAGAGAGGACACAAATAGATGGAGAAATATACCGTGTTCATGGATTGGAAAAATCAATATAGTGAAAATGAGTATACTACCCAAAGCAATCTATAGATTCAATGCAATCCCTATCAAGCTACCAACAGTATTTTTCACAGAGCTAGAAAAAATAATTTCACAATTTGTATGAAAATACAAAAAATCTCAAATAGCCAAAGAAATCTTGAGAAAGAAGAATGGAACTGGAGGAATCAACCTGCTGACTTTAGGCTCTACTACAAAACCACAGTCATCAAGACAGTATGGTACTGGTACAAAGACAGAAATATAGATCAATGAAACCAAATATAAAGCCCAGAGATAAATCCATGCACCAATGGACACCTTATCTTTGACAAAGGAGGCAAGAATATACAATGGAGAAAAGACAATCTCTTTAACAAGTGGTGCTGGGAAAACTGGTCAACCACTTGTAAAAGAATGAAACTAGAAACTAGAACACCAGGGTTTCCCTGGTGGCTCAGATGGTAAAGTGACTGTCTGCAATGCAGGAGACACAGGTTCAATTCCTGGGTTGGGAAGATCCCCTGGAGAAGGAAATGGCAGCCCACTCCAGTATTCTTGCCTGGAAAATCCCATTGACAGCAGAGCCTGGTAAGCTACTGTCTATGGGGTCACAAAGAGTCAGACACGACTGAGTGACTTCACTTCACTTCACTTCAGAACACTTTCTAACACCATACACAAAAATAAACTCAAAATGGATTAAAGATCTAAACATAAGACCAGAAACTATAAAACTCCTAGAGGAGAACATAGGCAAAACACTCCGACACAAATCACAGCAGGCTCCTCTATGACCCACCTCTCAGAATATTTGAAATAAAAGCAAAAATAAATAAATGGGACCTAATTAAAATTAAAAGCTTCTGCACAACAAAGGAAACTATAAGCAACGTGAAGAGACAGCCTTCAGAATGGGAGAAATAATAGCAAATGAAGCAACTGACAAAGAATTAATCTCAAAAATATACAAGCAACTCCTGCAGCTCAATTCCAGAAAAATAAACGACCCAATCAAAAAATGGGCCAAGGAACTAAACAGACGTTCCTCAAAGAAGACATACACACGGCTAACAAACACATGAAAAGATGCTCAACATCACTCATTATCAGAGAAATGCAAATCAAAACCACAATGAGGTACCATGTCACACCAGTCAGAATGGCTGCGATCCAAAAGTCTACAAGCAATAAATGCTGGAGAGGGTGTGGAGAAAAGGGAACCCTCTTACACTGTTGGTGGGAATGCAAACTAGTACAGCCACTATGGAGAACAGTGTGGAGATTCCTTAAAAAACTGGAAATAGAACTGCCTTATGACCCAGCAATCCCACTGCTGGACATACACACTGAGGAAACCAGAATTGAAAGAGACACGTGTACCCCAATGTTCATCGCAGCACTGTTTATAATAGCCAGAACATGGAAGCAACCTAGATGTCCATCAGCAGACAAATGGATAAGAAAGCTGTGGTACATATACACAATGCAGTATGACTCAGCCATTAAAAAGAATACATTTGAATCCGTTCTAATGAGGTGGATGAAACTGGAGCCTATTGTATAGAGTGAAGTAAGCCAGAGAGAAAAACACCAATACAGTATACTAACGCATATATATGGAATTCAGAAAGATGGTAACGATAACCCTTTAAATGATAATTTAAAAATTATGTGCATCAAAAACTTCAAAATAAAATGAAAAGTCGAGTTATCTGCTAAAAAATAAATATGGGAAAATTATAACCAATAAAGAAGTAGTATCCAGAAAATATAAAAATGCCTGTATATGTCTTGCCTGTATGTGAGACAGCAAAAGAGACACAGATGTATAGAACAGTCTTTTGGACTCTGTGGGAGAGGGCGAGGGTGGGATGATTTGGGAGAATGGCATTGAAACATGTATATTATCTTAAGTGAAACGAATCACCAGTCCAGGTTTGAAGCATGATGCTCGGGGCTGGTGCACTGGGATGACCTAGAGGGATGGGATGAGGAGAGGAATGGGAGGGGTGTTCAGGATGGGGAACACATGTACACCCATGGCGGATTCATGTCAATGTATGGCACTGCAAGGAGATCCAACCAGTCCATTCTGAAGGAGATCAGCCCTGGGACTTCTTTGGAAGGAATGATGCTAAAGCTGAAACTCCAGTACTTTGGCCACCTCATGCAAAGAGTTGACTCATTGGAAAAGACTCTGATGCTGGGAGGGATTGGGGGCAGGAGGAGAAGGGGACGACAGAGGACGAGATGGCTGGATGGCATCACCGACTCGATGGACATGAGTCTGAGTGAACTCTGGGAGTTGGTGATGGACAGGGAGGCCTGGCATGCTGCAATTCATGGGGTCGCAAAGAGTCGGACACGACTGAGCGACTGAACTGAACTGAACTGACAGGGTGCTCGGGGCTGGTGCACTGGGATGACCTAGAGGGATGTAATGGGGAGAGGGGTGGGAGGGGGGTTCAGGATGGGGAACACATGTACACCCATGGCAGATTCATGTCAATGTATGGCAAAACCAATACAATATTGTAAAGTAATTAGCCTCTATTTAAAATAAGTTTATATTTTAAAAAACACAAAAAAGCATAAATCATAAAGAAGACACTGACATAGTTAATTATATTAAAATTTAAAAATTATGTGCATCGAAAACTTCAAAATAAAATGAAAAGTCGAGTTATCTGCTAAAAAATAAATATGGGAAAATTATAACCAATAAAGAAGTAGTATCCAGAAAATATAAAAATGCCTGTATATGGATAAGAAACAGATACCTAAAAAGAATGGACATTTGACTCAAATGGAAATGCTAAACCTCATTAGTTTATATGGAAAATACAAATTTAATCTTAAAAACATTGAACTGATACATATATCTCTGGCTTTCTCATTTTACCTGCTGTGTAATAAAAACATTGACCAAAATAAAAACAAAAAAGAAAGAAATTGACAAGTTAATCGAGAATTTGTACAGAAATACAAAGGACCTAGAATAACCAAAGAAATTATTTAAAAAAGAATGAGGTTAAACGGCCTACACTACCTAATTTCAAAGTGCACTACTATAGAAAAATACTAATAAAATTTTGGCATGAGGGTGGATATAAATCAATAAAACAGGATAGAGAATTCAGAAATCGACCTACAAAAATATTGTCAATTAATTTTTGACATGAGAACCAAAATAAATGTGGAAAAGACATTCTTTTAAGTGAAGGGTGGTGTAAAAACTTGGTATTTGTATGGAAAAAGTCCTCCCCTTACTTCACATCACATTGAGAAATAAAATGTATCACAAATTTAAAATAGAAAAGCTAGAACTTTTCAGTATCTGAAAGAAAACAAGGGAAAATGTTTATGACCCTTGGCTAAACCAAAATAGAACAAAATACATGAATAATGAAAGAAAAACTAAATTGGACATAATAAAACTTTAAAACTTCCACTCTCGGAAACACCATTAAGAACATAAAAAGAAAAAAAAAAAAAAAACATAAAAAGGTAAGCCATAGACTAGTGTTAAGTAACAATATGTGTATCTGACAAAAACTTGTGTCCAAAATACAAAGAACCCATATAATTCATAAGTTATATAGTAAGAAGAAAAAATGTGCAAAATAATATGCCAGATGCTTCACAAAAGAATACATACAGGTAGCCAGTAAACTACTCTACACATGCACCAGACTCTACACATGGACATCACCAGATGGTTGACACCAAAATCAGATTGATTATATTCTTTGCAGCCAAAGATGGAGAAGCTCTATACAGTCAGCAAAAACAAGACCAGGAGCTGACTGTGGCTCAGATCATGAACTCCTTATTGCCAAATTCAGACTGAAATTAAAGAAAGTAGAGAAAACCACTAGACCATTCAGGTATGACCTAAATCAAATCCCTTATGATTATACAGTGGAAGTGAGAAATAGATTTAAGGGACTAGATCTGATAGAGTGCCTGATGAACTATAGACGGAGGTTCATGACACTGTACAGGAGAGACAGGAATCAAGACCATCCCCAAGAAAAAGAAATGCAAAAAAGCAAAATGGTTGTCTGAGGAGGTCTTACAAATAGCTGTGAAAAGAAGGTAAGTGAAAAGCAAAAGGGAAAAGGAAAGATATAAGCATCTGAATGCAGAGTTCCAAAGAATAGCAGAGATAAGAAAGCCTTCCTCAGCAATCAATGCAAAGAAATAGAGGAAAACAATAGAATGGGAAAGACTAGGGATCTCTTCAAGAAAATTAGAGATACCAAGGGAACATTTTATGCAAAGATGGGCTCAATAAAGGACAGAAATGGTAGGGACCTAACAGAAGCAGAAAATATTAAGAGGTGGCAAGAATACACAGAAGAACTGTACAAAAAAGATCTTCATGACCCAGATAATCACGATGGTGTGATCACTCACCTAGAGCCAGACATCCTAGAATGCGAAGTCAAGTGGGCCTTAGGAAGCATCACAATGAACAAAGCTAGTGGAGATGATGGAATTCCAGTTGAGCTATTTCAAATCCTGAAAGATGATGCTGTGAAAGTGCTACACTCAATATGCCAGCAAATTTGGAAAACTCAGCAGTGGCCACAGGACTGGAAAAGGTCAGTTTTCATTCCAATACCAAACAAAGGCAATGCCAAAGAATGCTCAAACGACCACACAATTGCACTCATCTCACACGCTAGTAAAGTAATGCTTAAAATTCTGCAAGCCAGGCTTCAGCAATACGTGAACCGTGAACTTCCAGATGTTCAAGCTGGTTTTTGAAAAGGCAGAGGAACCAGAGATCAAATTGCCAACATTCGTTGGATCATTGAAAAAGCAAGAGAGTTCCAGAAAAAACATCTATTTCTGCTTTGTTGACTATGCCAAAGCCTTTGACTGTGTGGATCACAATAAACTGTGGAAAATTCTTCAAGAGATGGGAATACCAGACCACTTGACTTGCCTCTGGAGAAACCTATATGCAGGTCAGGAAGCAACAGTTAGAACTGGACATGGAACAACAGACTGGTTCCAAATAGGAAAAGGAGTACGTCAAGGCTGTATATTGTCACCCTTCTTATTTAACTTCTATGCAGAGTACATCATGAGAAACGCTGGGCTGGAAGAAGCACAAGCTAGAATTAAGATTGCCGGGAGAAATATCAATAACCTCAGATATGCAGATGACACCACCCTTATGGCAGAAAGTGAAGAGGAACTCAAAAGCCTCTGGATGAAAGTGAAAGAGGAGAGTGAAAAAGTTGGCTTAAAGCTCAACATTCAGAAAACTAAGATCATGGCATCTGGTCCCACCACTTCATAGGAAATAGATGGGGAAACAGTGGCTGACTATTTTTCTGGGCTCCAAAATCACTGCAGATGGTGATTTCAGCCATGAAATTAAAGGATGCTTACTCCTTGGAAGGAAAGTTATTACAACTAGACAGCATATTAAAAGGCAGGGACATTACTTTGCCAACAAAGGTCCATCTAGTCAAGGCTATGGTTTTTCCAGTGGTCATGTATGGATGTGAGAGTTCGACTATAAAGAAAGCTAAGCTCTGAAGAATTGATGCTTTTGAACTGTGGTGTTGGAGAAGACTCTTGAGAGTCCCTTGGACTGCAAAGAGATCCAACCAGTCCATCCTAAAGGAGATCAGTCCTGGGTGTTCATTTGAAAGACTGATGTTGAAGCTGAAACTCCATACTTCGGCCACCTGATGCGAAGAGCTACTCACTGGAAAAGACCCTGATGCTGGGAAAGATTGATGGCAGATGGAGAAGGGGACGCCAGAGGATGAGATGGCTGGATGGCATCACCGACTCAACGGACATGATTTGGGTGGACTCCAGGAGTTGGTGATGGACAGGGAGGCCTGGCGTGCTGCCACTCATGGGCTCGCAAAGAGTCGGACACGACTGAACGACTGAACTGAACTAGGCAGTAAACCCATGCAAGGGCTTCACTGGTGGCTCAGTCAGTAAGGAAAGCAAGTGAAAAGTGTTAGTCACTCAGTCGTGTCTGACTCTTTGCAACACTATGCCAGTCTCCTCTGTTCACTGACTTCTCCAGGCAACAATACTGGAGTGGGTAGCTATTCCCTTCTTCAGGGGATCTTCCCCACCAAGATGTTGACCCTGGGTCTCTCACATTGGAGGCAGAATCTTTACCTTCTGAGCCACCAGGGAAGCCCCAGTGCAAGAGACCTGGGTTTAATCACTGGTGTGGGATGATCCCCTCGCGAAGGAAATGGCAACCCACACCAGTATTCTTACCTGGGAAATACCCTGGACAGAGGAGCCTGGCAGGCTACAGTCCATGGGATCGCAAAGAGTCAGACATGACTTGGCAACTAAACCAAACCCATGTAAAGATGCCCAATATCATCAGTCTTTAGAGAAATCCAAGTCAAAACCAGGAAATAGGACTTCACAGCTGGTAACATGACTAAGAAAAGATAATGCTAGTTATTGAGGATTGGAGAGATTGGAACCTCATAGGTTGCTGGGGTCGTTATAGAATAGTACAGCCGCCTTGAAGGAGGTGGCCATTATCTTCATTACCTCCAGGTAGTTTGGCCTCAGGTCAAACAACAAGGAGGGAACACAGCCCCACCTATCAACAGAAAATTAGATTAAAGATTTACTGAGCATGGCCCTGCCTATCAGAACAAGATCCAGTTTCCCCCTCAGTCAGTCTCTCCCATCAGGAAGCTTCCATAAGCCTCTTATCCTTCTCCATCAGAGGGCAGAAAGAATGAAAGCCACACTCACAAAAAGCTAACCAATCTGATTAGGCTCTTGGACCACAGCCTTGTCTAACTCAATGAAACTATGAGTCATGCCATATAGGGCCACCTAAGATGGATGAGTCATGATGGAGAGTTCAGACGAAACGTGGTCCACTAGAGAAAGAAATGGCAAACCACTTCAGTATTCTTGCCTTGAGAACTCTATGAACAGTATGAAAAGGCAAAAAGATAAGACACTGAAGAATGCATTTCCCAGGTTGGTAGGTACCCAATATGCTGCTGGAGATCAGTGGAGAAATAACTCCAGAAAGAATGAAGAGACAGAGCTAAAGCAAAAACAGCACACAGTTGTGGATGTGACTGGTGATGGAAGTAAAGTCTGTTGCTGTAAAGAGCAATATTGCATAGGAACCTGAAATGTTAGGTCCATGAATCAAAGCAAATTGGAAGTGGTCAAACAGGAGATGGCAATAGTGAACAACATTTTAGGAATCAGCGAACTAAAATGGACTGGACTGGGTGAATTTAACTCAGTTATATCTAACTATTGTGGGCAAGAATTGCTTAGAAGAAATGGGAGTAGTGATCATAGTGAACAAGAGTCTGAAATGCAGAACTTGGAAGCAATCTCAAAAAATGACAGAATGATCTCTGTTTCCAAGGCAAACCACTCAATATCACAGTAATCCAAGTCTATGCCCTGACCAGTAATGCTGAAGAAGCTGAAGTTGAAGGGTTCTATGAAGACCTACAAGACCTTTTAGAACTAACCCAAAAAAGATGTCCTTTTCATCATAGGGGACTGGAATGCAAAAGTAGGAAGTCAAGAGATACCTGGAGTTAACAGGCAAATTTGGCCTTGAGTATAAAACGAAGCAAGTCAAAGGCTAATAGAGTTTTACCAAGAGAACTCACTGGTCATAGCAAACACCTTCTTCCAACAACACAAGAGAAGACTCTACACATGGACATCACCAGATGGTCAATATCAAAAGCAGATTGATTATATTCTTTGCAGCCAAAGATGGAGAAGCTCTATACAGTCAGCAAAAATAAGACTGGGAGCTGACTGTGGCTCAGGTCATGAACTCCCTTTTGCCAAATTCAGACTTAAATTGAAGAAAGTGGGGAAAACCACTAGACCATTCAGGTACGACCTAAATCAAATCCCTTATGATTATACAGATGGTTGGATGGCATCACCAAATCTATGGACATGAGTTTGGGTAAGCTCCAGGAGTTGACGATGGACAGAGAAGCCTGCCATGCTGCAGTCCATGAGGTCACAAAGAGTCGGACATGACTGACTGACTGACTGAACTGAGCAGCCACTTTGGAGAACAGTTTGGCATGTCTTCAGAATGCTAAACTTACAGTTACTATGTGACCCATCAGTTCCACTCCTAGGTAAATAACCAAGAGAGTTGAAAACCTGTCCAGGCAAAAATGTATACCGAAATGCTCAGCATCATAATGGCCTAAAACTGGATGAAACACAGATATAGTAAACACAGGTATAGTAATTCACAACTTATGGGTAGATAAACACATTGTAGTCTAGCCCTACAAGTCTAGATGGTTAAACGAATTCAGACACAAAAGAGTACAGTCCACATTATAAGACTCCCACCTATAAAATTCTAGAAAGCGTAACATGTAAAGGAGAGAGTTAGGTGGTCACCTGTGGCCCAGGTGGGAGAGCAGTAGGCTGCAGACAGGAGCACAAGGGAATCCCTGGGAATGACCCATGTCTTGGTTGTAGTGGTGGCTCCATGACTGTCTTCATTTGTTAAACTCATTGAACTGGACTCTTTAGCTGGATCCAGTTTGTTGTGTGTAAATTGTACCTCAATAAAGGTGTTTTAAGGAATTAGAAAACCAAGTATTTCTGGGAAACTAGAAAACCTGCAGCTCCAAGCAAATGCAAATAACAATAGTGTAATGGTTCTTATTTTTTTGTAATTCATCTTCATTTATAGGGGCTTCCCTCATAGCTCAACTGGTAAAGAATCCACCTGCAATGCAGGAGACCCCGGTTCGATTCCTGGGTAGGGAAGATCCGCTGGAGAATGGATAGGCTACCCACTCCAGTATTCTTGGGCTTCCCTTGTGGCTCAGCTGGTAAAGAATCAGCCTGCATGCGGGAGACCTAGGTTCAATCCCTGAGTTGGGAAGATCACCTGAGGAAGAGAAAGGCTGCCCACTCTGGTATTCTGGCCTGGAGAATCCCATGGACTGTATAGTCCATGGGGTCACAAAGAGTCAGAGCAACTTTCACTTCACTCACTTTACTTCATTTATAGACAGCTTAATACGAGATAGCCAGTCTGTGAAGCCCTTTAACACATTAGAATATTTCTATCCATAACCCTATGAGGAGCTTAATATCATTCACCCTACAGTTAAGGGAACTAGAGTTTGGAATTTTTAAGGAATTTGCCGCAAATCACATAGCTTGTAAATGGCAGAGCTTTGTACAACAGCTATCAAGTATGGCAGGCCTCAGATAAGATAAAGGCTGACGGGAGAAGTTTTTATAAAATCTGCTATTCTAATATAAAAAAATAAATATGCTCTGCTGTTGCTATTTCCTCTTGAGACAAGTTCACTTAGAACTCCATCAACAACATCCTCTAGATGTCTCCATCTTTGTATTATCATCGTGTTGGTGACTTGATACCGTTTGTTTGTTTGTCATATAGGCTGGGTTTGGTCTCTGTTGTTGCATACAGGCTTTCTCTAGTTGTGAAAGTGGAGGCTACTTTCTAATTGGGGTGTGTGGGCTTCTCATTGTGGTGGCTTCTTCTTGCAGAGTATGGTCTCTAGATGCTCAAGCTTCAGCAATTGTGGCACATGGACTTAGCTGTTCTATGACATGTGGGACCCTCCCCGACCAGGAGTCGAACCCATATCCTTGCATTAGCAGGCAGATTCATAACCACTGGACCACAAGGAAAGCCCTGATTTCTTGGTATCTTAAAATGACACAGCTACTAAGTGGAAGCTAGGTTCTAACAGGAAGAAAGTGAGCTAATCATGTTAAAGTATCATGGAACACATGAGTTACAGCACATTTTGTCTGCACAGCAGTTTGTGTGTCCTTTTTATCTCAAGAGTTCAGAGTGGCTTGTCCCCAGGGACCAGTAAGAAGTGGAGGCACCCAGATCACCTGGGCTCCAATATGTGCAGGTTTTCTGCCACTCCTTACTGCCTACACATCTGGCTGAGGGTCCTGGCATGCTCCTCAGGGTAATGGGAAAGCACTGAGTAATCCTAAGAAAGGCCCAGCATCTTGGCCTCCAATGCTGTAGGCATGTGGGGAATCAGAAAATACTTTCTTTATACTCATCCATTATTGAAGCACACATTGATTTCATCTGTGGAATGGTTTTCTTGTTACATGGCAAGAAATGGAAAAAATTGATTTAGTTAACTTTGTCCTTAAACAAGTTGCAAGCTGGCTATGTGTCTAGTGTCTCAGCAGCTGTACTGGCCCTAGTTGAAAAGAAAGCAATGGTGTATATAAACAGCTAGTAGTTTAGAGCGGCAGGATGTGCTAATAATGAGATAAATTCAAGTGCTAGAAGGGAATAGGGATTCCACAGATTTGGGGCCTTGGAGGGCTGGAAAAGCTAGCTGCTTTTGGCTCCATATATTAGGAATTAAGTTTTAGATATTTTTAGTGACAAAGCTCCCTTGTCACACAGCCCTGTGGAAGGAGATTGGATTGAATTGTGTCCTCCCCAAATTCATGTGTTGAAGTCATAACCCCCAGTATCAGAATGTGACCTTACTTGAAAGAAGGGTATTTATAGAGGTAATCAAGTTAAAGTGAGGTCCATAGGATGACCCCTGAAGTAGTACCACTAGTGTCTTCAGTTTAAAAAAAAAGGAGGGGGTGGGATTTGGGCACAAAAATACAAACAGAAGTAAGATGGGAAGAGACACAGGTGACAGAGGGTCCACAAGTCCAGGAGGAAGGCTAAGACAGGCCCTCCCCTCACAGCCCTCAGAAGGAACCCCTCCCAGCCACACCTTGGTTTTGGACTTCTACCATCCCGAACTGGGAGACAATAAGTTTCTGTTGCTTAAGCTCACACTCCATGGTGCTTTGTTACAGCAGGTCTAAGAAACTAAGATGCTGCTTTATTTGAAAGTACCACCCCACAGGCACTGCTAATCCCCTTTACCTGATTCTTTTTCATTTTTCCACAGTGCTTATTACCTTTTAATCTATCATTCTATCTACCTATTATCTGTCTTCCCTGCCAGCATGAATACTTCACTTTAATTACTCATGTACAGCTCAGAGTGGGTGTTCAGCAAATATTCATTCAATTAATTGAATGAATTGATGAAGAAGCCAACATCCATCCACTGAACCTGGAAAGGGGGCTGCCACAAATGTACAGCCAACCTGTACCTGAGCATACACAGTGTTCTTTCAGCTGAGAAGGCAGGAGATTTGTTGGATAGTGACTTGGCTGTGCCTGACCCATGGAGGTACATGCTAACAGCTGTCGCTATTTCTTATGGAGGCTTTACATGGAACTTGGCAAGCAAAGCCTAAAATGTACATGCAAGACCAAAGGAGGAAGAAGAACTGAGGCCCTGTTGAAGAACAACAATAAGAAAGGGCTTTGACCTACTACTTGTTATGGCTTGCTGTAATGACATAATAACAAGACAATGATAAAGCATAGTGTGGAGCAAAAGTTGGCAAATAGCAGACCATAAATCAAATCTGGCTGCTGTCACAGTTTTTCTGGCACACAGCCATATTCATTTTATGTAGTATCTGTAGCTGCTTTTGTGCCTCAGTGGCAGAATTCAGTAGTTATGATAGACGATGGCCTGCAAAGCCTAAAATATTTACTAACTGATTTTTTAAATTATTTATTTATTTATTTTCACTGCACTGGGTCTTCATTGCTGCTTGTGGGCTTTCTCTAGTTGTGGTGAGTGGGGACTACTCTTCATTGTGGTACACTGGCTTCTCTTGTTGGGGAACATGGGCTCTAGGCTCAAAGGCTTCAATAGTTGCAGCATGTGGGCTCAGTAGTTGTGGCTCAAGGTCTCAGTGAGTGCAGGTTCAGTAATTGTGGTGCTTGAGCTTAGCTGCTCCACATCATGTGGCATCTTCCTGGCCCAGGGATCGTACTCATACCCCCTGCATTGACAGATGGATGCTTATCTGCTGTACCACCAGGGAAATGCCCTAACTGTTATTGGCTGAATTGTGTTCCCCCCAATTCCTGTGTTGAAGTCCTGATCCCCCGTAATTCAGAATGTCCCTTCCTAGGATCTTTCAAGTTTAAACTTCTTAAGTCAAAATGTGGATATTAGGTTGGGCCCTAATCCAATATGACTGGTGTCCTTACAAGAAGAGGAGAATAGGACCCAGAACTGCATGAGGGATGGCCTGTGTAGACAGGGGGAGAAGCTGGCAGCTACAAGCCAAGGAGAGAGACCTCAGCAAAAATCAACTCTGTCAATGCCTGTATCGCAGATGTTCAGCTCCAGAACTGTGAGAAAATTAATTTCTGTTATTTAAGCCACCTTCTGGTATTTTATTATGGAAGCTCTAGAAAACTAACACAGTGGCCTTCTATAAAGAAAGTTTGCAGACCCCCATTAGAGGCAAAAATATCAATGGGACAAAATAGAGACTAAGAAACAGAACAGCAGTGTCCAGCAGAACAGTAGTGACCCCTGGAAGACGTCCACATCCCGATCCTGGAACCTATGAATATATTATCTTGCACAGCAAAGGGGAACTACGTTTGCTCTCAGCCCACCTTAAAATAGATTATCCTGGATTGTTGTGTGTGCCTCATGTGATCACATGAGTCCTTAAAGTGGAAGAGGCAGAAAATGAGCCAAAGTGATGCAGCGTGAGGAGGACTCTGTTGCTGGTTCTGAGAGATACTCATGGCCTTTATAACCTGGAAAAGGTAAGGAAAGGATTTTCCCCAAGAGCCTCCAGAAAGGAACGCAGCCCTGCTGTTACTGTTAGGTAGAAAGTTAGGCATGAGCAACTAGAGGTGGCTAGCTGGAAAGGATGCAAGCTGATCTCTAAACCCCACCCCAGGCACGCCCGGGAAAGCTCACAGATACGCTACCAAAATAACCACAGTGACTTTTCCAACTCCTGCACGTGTGCCCTAGGCACACAGTGGATACAAACTGACCATAGGGGCTTCTTCAATTCCGGCACATGCACCCTTGATGCATAACTGTGTCCTCAAGTAACCTTATGCAGCTAGGAGCCCTAAGCGTTCATAAATATTTTATACATATATACATCTGATATTAACAGACTGAATTATGGGAAAGACAAGCACTATAAAGTCTGTTGTTATGTAACTTGCAACTATCAAAACTTTCAGTCCACCCCCAGCTAGATGAATATGTAAAAACTCTAATGAATACGTAAAAACTGTATTTCACGTATGCTCCGACATGTCCCCTTACCTGATTGAGCATACACCCATTTGTATTTTGCATAGGGCAGAACCAAGAGGAGAGGAGGAGACAGGGAGTATAAAAAGGGAAGCCAAGAGGGACTGTGGCCACTCTTTCGTTCTGCCCGCTGTTTAATAAAAGATCTATCTGCTTGAACTGTAAAGTGAAAGTGAAGTCACTCAATCGTGTCCGACTCTTTGTGACCCCATGGATGGTAGCCTACCAGGCTCCTCTGTCCATAGGATTTTCCAGGCAAGAGTAGTGGAGTGGGTTGCCATTTCCTTCTCCAGGAGATCTTCCCAACCCAAGGATCAAACCCAGGTCTGCCACATTGTAGGCAGATGCTTTACCATCTGAGCCACCAGGGAAGAGCCTGTAACTGAACTGTAATCAGTCTGTTGTTTTGAATCCTTGCTACAATGAGAGAGGGGTCAAGAAATCCTGCCTGAGCTGTAAGTAGTCTGTTGTTCCAAATCTTTGTTATAACAAGGCAAGAACGAAAGGAGAGAAGTAAAACAGACCTGACATTACCAACCAGGGTTTTTGGCCTCCGTAGTCAATAGAAATTGATCAGAGGCCAGACAAGGAATTCAGAACTTCTACTGCAGCAGGGAGGAGTGAGAACAGGTAATAGGTTCCCTTGCTCACTCCCTAAGGTGGGCATGAGCTGGTTCCTTATAGGGGGTGAGAGTAGGAGTGTGACCAGGAGTCGGGCTGGAGGGCTGGCTTAGGTGTTTTGCCCACCCCTTAGGTGGTGTTGTGAACAAGGGGTCCAAGCAGTACCCTGCTTTTGCTCCCAGCTCTTCAAAAGTGGCATTTGGGTTTTTTGGTCTCCTTGTATCGTTTGTCTAGAATTTGCCCCAACTTCCCATATGTGCAGTTGTTTTTAGTTCCATAGAGTTTCTTTGTACCTTGTTGCTTGAGGAGAGGTGTGTCCAAGTGCAAGCATTGCAGTTAAGGGTCCCAGGTCCCAGCCTGTCTCACTGTCAACACTTTGATTTAATCCAAAAGATCTCTGTTGGAACTTTGACCTTCAGAAGTGTGAGATAATAAATGTGTGTAGTTTTAAGGCACCAAGTTTGCGGTGATTTGTTATAGCACCACAGAAAACCAAGACAACACGAGAAATTAGTAGATTACAGAGATTGGTTAACAAACAAGTGGGCAAAGGATGCCAACTCCACATTTCAGCATAGAACTTGTTGTTCAGTCACTAAGCCGTGTCTTAGACTTTGCGACCCTATGAACTGCAGCATGCCAGGCTTCCCTGTCCTTCACTATCTCCCTTTGTTTGCTCAAACTCATGTCCTTCCTTTCAACATTTAATATTTAAAATTTAATTTAAATGTATTATGAGACAACAGTTTTTTCTATTCTTTTATAACTATCTCATTGTTCAAAAAGACCAATTCGCTTCTTGATGGAGCAGTGAAAAATATTTTTATTAAATCTCAACTCTTGAGTCCACATCTTTTTAGTATCTTTGCAACAAGTATTCTGTGCTGTATCCTGAAATTCCATAGTAGTCTCCAGGAAAATCACCTGTGTGATTATATGAGTTGGAAGCTGAACTTTGATTGAAAGAAAAACTGAAAGATAAGGCAGACATGGGGATGTGGCAGACATCTCAACAGTCAACCAAATAAGCTGTCACTTAAAGGGAAACAAAGACAGCATTTTTTGCCAACATAAAACTAGAGTTTTCAAGTGAAAATGGAATTTTGGAAATCTTGTATCTGCCTCTGTAAACTTCACAGATTCTCAGTACTTTAACGTCAGTGATAATATTGATGAATAGCAGCTTTCATATTGTACAATGAAAGGTGTCAACATCTGGAAGATATGCATTAGTCGATGAACCCATATTTTCCAAATGACCAGTGTATGATGTTACGAAATCATGCCTGATAAAACTAGCCATTCAAAGTCCAAGACAGACCAATGAGTTTTAATAGAGTAGAAAAAGTTTACCTATATGGTTTTAGATGGTATACTGCAACTGACCTATGCCTGTTCAGCTTTTACTAAGAAGTAAAATTATCTAAGTATATTAAAATACTGTCCTTTTCCAACGACATACCTATGTGAAGCCAGATGTTTTAATATACTTCCACAGAAGCAACATATACAACCAGAGTGAATGCAGAAGCACATATGAGAATCCAGCCGTTTTACATTAAGCCGGACAGTTAAAAGATTCTCCCATCCCCACCCCCAAAGGAAAACAATGCCATTCTGAATTTTTCTGGAAAATAAATTTAATTTACATGAAAATGTCCCTTATACAATGAAATGGATCTTTTTGTTATTAAACTTTAAATTAGTACTTCTGCCATCGGAAAGCAAGAATCAAAATATTTTAAAGTCAACGCACACCCCTACCCACTTTGCGCTATTGCCATCAATTCTTTTAATCCTCTGTATTATTGAAAGCCCCCAAACACCCGCCCAAGGATAGGGCCGGGAACCCCGCGATTAGCGGCTGCAGCGCCCCCTCCCGGCGGCCCTTGGCCGGAGCCACCCCCGGAGGAGGGATGACCGCGGAGGCTTCTGGGAGTTGTAGTTTGTCCTGCCCGTGGGTCTCACTGACGCAATTCCTGTGCGTCCCTAGCAGCCGCCATCCACTCGGCACCAGCCGGGGAGAGCCCTGTTCGGTGGGCTGAGTCCCATGCCGGTCGCGGTGACCTGAGCTGGTGCCGGCCGACCTCGGCTGCCCGAGGGCCGTCGCCGAAGCGCTCAGAGCGGGTGACTCAAAGTCGAGAGGGAGAACGAGCAGATCTGGTTGCAAGATCCAGGAGGTCGGCTGGGAGCGCGTCTCCCCCGCATTCCCGCGCTACCAGTTCAGGGCTCGGGGGAGCGGTGCGCGCCGATTCCCTCCAAAATCAAGGGGGCGGGACCGTGCAGACTAGTCTGGCCTCCCTTACGCCTGCCCTGGCCCAGTCGCGTGTGTGTAGGTGGGGACGAAGGTGGGGAACGCCGCGGCTGCGTGAGAGGAGAGAGGTGCGCGTCCTCAGGGATCTAAAGGGTCCCGCGTGGGCGCGGGCGCGGCGGAGAGATCTGTTCCCTGACGATTCTCTCGTCCCACAGCCATCGGGTTCTGCCACTCTCTTGCAGGGAACTCAAAACTGGCTGTGGGGATGGCCACCAGGGTCCGGACAGCTGCCATCTGGGTGAGTAGGGATTTTCTTTCGTTTCTGAAAAACTCCCTAAAGACCGACATGTGCTCATCCGTCTCTTCCAGGGTTGGCGTTTGCATGGAGTTCTCTCTCCCCATCCCGCTGCCAAACCACTGGGCCTCCTTTAGGTAACGTTAGGCCGTCCAGAAGCGCTTCTTGTCATCAAACTGTTAATTTACTAACTTCAGTCTCTCTTCTGCCAATTCTGTACCTTGAACCTTGAGTTTAAAAGACGTAATCATCCATCTTCCAATTTCTTCGACACACATTTTCTTAGTTTTTACCTTCTGTGTCTAAGATTTCGGGACCTCATTTGGGAAATTACACGTTTGTCTCTTTATTCAACAGTTTTATTGTCTTTTGTTTGCCGGATCCTGGGGCAGGTGCTAAGGGTGCAAAGATAAGTCGTTCTTGCCTTGGAAGAGTCGTGATCTGGTAGGGATGATGGGCAAGAAAATGTACAAGCACAGTGACACCTTAGGGGTCCTCTGAAAACAAGCTGTGAAAATGTGTGGGGACCTACAGCACAGGGTCAGTTTTGGAAATAAGGACACTCCAAGAAGTGCCTCAGGGATTAATAAGGGAGTCTTAAACTGTGATTTGAAAGGTAAGTGAGGTGAACAAGGGACAGCCTAGGAAAAGGAAGGAGCGTGCAAATTTTAGAGGCTTCAAGTGATCTAATATGTTGGTGAACTTTGAACACTGCAGTTGCTGAAATGTAGAGTTTAGGATTTTGCAGGGGATGGTGGTGATGGAGTGTAAGAAATGAGGCCAGAGCCATAGGTAGAGATTGGATCATAGAGGGCTTTGAGGGTCACATTAAAAACTTGAATTTGGGGACTTCCCTGGCAGTTCAGTGGTTAGGGCTCGGAACTTTCATCACTGTGACCCCAGGTTCAATCCCTGGTTGAGGAACTGAAATCCCGCAAGCCACAAGGTGCTGCCAAAAAAAAAAAAAAAAACCCTTGGATTTTATCCTCTAGTGGAGAAAGACTCACTGAAGTGTTTTCCAAAGGAATTTTGATGGAGCAGTCAACATCAGGCAAGTGATGACGAGGCTTAAGTACACTAGTGGTTTTGAGAAAAGAGACACAGAGTCAGAAGCAAGTGGACTTGGTAACTAGTTGGATGTTGGTGAGGGAGCAAGAAGAGCCAGGCATAACTGCTGGAGGTCTACTCTGTGGGCCTGGGTTGGGAGGTACCATTTCCTGAGTCCACAAAGACTATCAGAGTTGTTCAGGAGAGCCAGGTGGACATTTCTGTTGGATATGGTGGTACCCTGCAGATGCTGGTGGACAGATGGGTAGGCATGTGTCTCAGTTCAAAGGTCTGGACAGGTTACAATGAATAGGTCCAGCTAGGTGAACTCAAAGAGCAATTGTGCCCTTGGAAGAGGACCAAGGGCAGTGTGCACGTGATGAACAAGTGAAGGCAGTGGAGGAGGGGCTGAAGGTTGAGGAACCCATCAGAAATGAGAGAAATGGAGAGATTTGTGTTTCAGAGTCAGAAAAAGAAGCCTCAAAAATGGTTACCTATGAGGTGGCCCAGAGAGGTTAAGTAATGTTACATCAGAGAAGTTCAGGTTGGATATGGTGGTGATGGTAGTGCTGGGTTTTGCTATTTCCAGAGCAGAGTGTGAATGTAGATATGTGTTGGACAGAAGTGGAAGGAGTGGGGTGGAGGGAACAAGTTGGTTGCCAAAATGGGACTCATCAGTAGATAGCCAGGTAGGCTTCATCAGTGTGTCCTGTTTAGTGGGAAGAGAGTGGAGGCTTGAGGAGAATCCAGTGAGGTACCATGGTACAAAATCAGTCTAAAAATCAGTAGGCTTCCTGTTTACCAGTTTATCAGTTAGCTTATTTACAGTGGTGATAAAACAGTTCAATTACTATGAACCTAAGCAATGCAGGGTACTTACACAAAGAAAACTTTACAACTTCAGTAATATAGTGTCTGCACTTCCCAGCCATGGATCTCAGCACTTTACAGATACAAACTAATCCTCACAGCAACCTTATGAGGAAGACAGATGACACAAATGATGAAGAAATTGCTTAACAGGAAATGTCATTGTTATGTTATACATGGAATTAAAATTGGTTGATGTGAGATTAGGTGCTTGGGGAAGGCCTCATGGAGGCGGTGACGTTTGCCAGGTCTGTGGTACCAGAGCAGGCCAGCCTTGGGAGAAGCAGGTGAATGAACATGCAGAGTGGGAACAGCCATAGCCTAGGCCGCGAGGTGGGGGAGGTTTGGTGCCTTTGTAAACAGGAAAGAAAGTCCCCTGTGGCTGTGGTTGTGGGGGAGGGAAGGGGAGGAGACAGACAAAAGGATGTCAGAGGCCCAGTCAGACTGGGAAGCTGAAAAAAGCACAACATGACTTGACTTGGTTTTTCAAAGCCCTTCTGGCTGCTAAGTAAAGTGTAGGTGAAGTAGGGCAGAGGTGACCGGGGGTCCAAATGAGAGGTGGCGGGTGTGCTGTCTAGGGCAGTAGAAATGGAGAACCTAGATAAAATTGAGGTGTGTTTCAAAGTCGAATCCTCTTTTCTGAGAATCAGCTTACGCTTGTCAACTAGTCCGTCGTCCCCCTTTTTTTCTTTTTTTTAACTGCATTGTCTTTGTTGCTGCGCATGGGCTTTCTTGAGTCTTGGTGAGCAGGGGCTACTCTCTAGTTGTAAGTGTTTGGGCTTCTCGTTGCAGCGGCTTCTCTTGTTGTGGAACATGGGCTCTAGGGCCTGTGCACATGGGCTTCGTTGCCCTGTAGCATGTAGAATCTTCCCAGAGCCCTGATCGGACAGTGTCCCCTGTATTGGCAGGCAGATTCTTAACCACTGGACTACCAGGGAAGTCCTAGATGTGTCTCTTTTAAATAGCATCATTCTTTTTTTTTTATAAATCCGTCTGTCAGTCCTTTTACTTAACTGGACCACTTCTTGATCTTGATCACTAATGTAATTACTGATTTAAATTACCGTCTTACTATATTTTTTTCTATTTGTTATATCTGATGTTTTCTTTTTTGTTTCTTCTCTCTTGCCTTTTTTATACTGATAATTTTTTATTCTTTTTCTCTCTAAGCAGTTTGGAAATCAAACACATTCTTTCTTACTTTTTTAAAAAATTGAATGTATTACTTTGTATTCAAGTATAACTGATAACAATGTTGTGATAGTTTTCAGGTGGACAGCAAAGGTTCTCAGCCATACATACACATGTATCCATTCTCCTCTAAACTCCCCATCCCATCCAGGCTGCCATGTAACATTGAACAGAGTTCCCTGTGCTATAGTAAGTTAAACACCGTTATTTCTTACTTAAAAGGTTTTTTAAATTTAAGTTTTTATTTTGACATAGTTTTAGATCTTAGAAATGTTGCAAGAATAATACATAAGTTATTTTATACCCTTCATTCAGATTCCTCAATACTAAAATTTTACTGGACCTGCTTTATTTTCTCTCACTCTTCATTCCTGGCTCCTCTCCTCTTTTTCTCTCCACGTACATACAGTTTTTTTGTTTTGTTTTGTTTTTTAACTGAAAGTCATTTGCAGGCATGATTTTCCTTTATCTCTAAATATTGCAGTTCTTACCAATGAGAATAATATTTTACATAACCACTGATTCAGGATATTAACATTAATACAATGTTGTTATTTCATTTACAGGTCTTATTTCAATTTTGCCAAATGTTCTTTATAGAAATGTTGGGAATACTGTCCTTGATAGGTAAAGAATAACTTAAAGTGTGCATTGCAGTGGGTTGTCCTAGATCTTTCATCTAACCTGGAAATGATAGCTTGCAGTGAATGGTATTGGATTCATGATCTCTGAAGAAGATTTAGCTTTGGGATCAGGGACCAGCCTTGATTACTCAGAGCTTTTGTGTGGCAGAAGTTTTATTACAGTGAAAGGAACAGAGAAAGCTTCTGACGTAGACATCAGAAGGGGGATGGAGAGTGCCCCCCTCGCTAATCTTAGCAAGGGAGTTATATACTTTTTCAATTGGTTATTACAGTAAATCAAAAGAATGTCTCAAGTTTGTAAAGGTCTTACCAGACCCACTCCCACAATTTACATTTTATGATAATGGGATTAGAACTAACAATAGAAAAATCTTACCAGACCCACTCCCACAACATACAGTTGCTTAACATTTTATGTGACTAAGATGAAGGAATGTAGAAAAAAATGTTTGTCCTTTTCTCCTTGAGAGCCCCAGACCCCTTTCTCTTCCCAAAGCACCCCAGACTTCTTATCAACCTACCTAAGAATTAACTCTCTCAGAAAGTTTCTCAGTCTTTCTTGTTAAGACATAATGGTTATGGAGTCCAGGGCATTTTGTGGAATATCCCTCAGTTGGGGCTGTCTGCTGCTGCTTCTGATTTGTTTCTGAAATGATGCATTCTACTTTGTCTCATCAGGGCACTGGTGACTGCTGGTGTGAACTTGACTCACTTGGTGAAGGTGGTGTCTGCTTTCTCCCCTGTAAAGTTACTCTCTGTCTTGTATCAGTTGGGAGATAATGAGACTAAATAAATATCTTCTTACTCCTCAAACTTTTGCCCACTCATTTAGCCCCCATGCATGATTCTTGAATGAAGTTTTGTTTTGTTTTGTTTTTTAAGAAGAAAAAGCTGTCTTTATTTGCTGGTAGTTTGTTATTATATACAGAAAATCCTAAAGACTCCACCAAAAGAGTGCTAGAGCTAATAAACAAATTTAGTAAATTTGCAGGATACAAAATTAGTTTCCAAAAATCAGTTGAAGTTTATACACTGACAATAAAATATCAGAAAAAGAAATTTATAATTTCATCAAAAAGAATAAAGTAGGAATAAATTTAACCAGAAATTGAGAGATCTATACACTGAAAATTCTAAGGCATTAATTAAAAAAAGAAGGTACAAACAATGGAAGTAAATTTACCGTTGAACAACATGAGTCTGAATTGCAGGGAACCACTAATCTGTGGATTCTTTTTCAATAAATACATATGCCAGTACTACCCAATCTTCAGTTGGTTGAATTTGTGGATGTAGAACTGCAGATACTCTGGGCCAGCTGTAATGTTACATGTGTGAATTTTCAACTGCATGGGAGTTGATGCCTCTAACCCCCGTGTTAGTCAAGGGTCAACTACATATTCCATGCTCATTAATTGGAAGAATTAATACTATTAAAATGTCCATACTCCCCAAACAACCTACAGATTCAATGCAATCCTTATCAAAATTCTAATGACATTTTCACAGCGATATAAAGAAATTCCTAAAATCTATTTGGAACCACAAAAGACTACAAATAGCCAAAGCAATCTTGAGATAGAATAACAAAGCTGAAAGTATCATACGTCCTTATTTTAAACTGTATTACAGTGCTATAGTAATCAAAACAGTATAGTATTGGCATAAAAACAGACACATGGATCAGTATAACAGAATGTGTGTATGTGTGCTCAGTTGCTCAGTCATGTCTGACTCTTTGCAACCCTGTGGACTGTAGCTTGCCAGGCTCCTTCTGTCCGTGGGATTATCCCAAGAACATGAGTGGGTTGCCATTTCCTTCTTCAATATAACAGAATAGATAGTCCAGAAATAAATCCATGCATATATGGTCAGTTTCCTACAGTGGAGCCAAGAATATATAATGAGAAAATAGGTTCTTCAATAAATGGGGTTGAAAAAACTGGACAGCCACATAACATAAACAGTGAAACTGGATTCCTATTTTATACCACAGACAAAAATCAATTCAAAATACATTGAAGTCTTCAATATAAGACTGAAATGGTAACACTAGAAGAAAAATAGGAATAAGCACCTTAATATTGGTCTTGACAGTATTTTGGATTTGAAACCAAAAGCAAACTTAACTAAGTGTGACTCAGTTCAGTCGCTCAGTTGTATCTGACTCTTTGCTACCCCGTGGACTGCAGCACACCAGGCTTCTCTGTCCATCACCAACTCCCGGAGTTTACCCAAACTCATGTCCATTGAGTTACTGATGCCATCCAAACATCTCATCCTCTGTCGTCCCCTTCTCCTCCCGCCCTCAATCTTTCCCAGCATCAGGGTCTTTTCCAATGAGTTAGTTTTTTGCATCAGGTGGCCAAAGTATTGGAGTTTCAGCTTCAACATCAGTCCTTCCAATGAACACTCAGGACTGCTCTTCTTTAGGATGAACTGGTTTGGTCTCCTTGCAGTCCAAGGGACTCTCAAAAGTCTTCTCCAACACCACAATTAATACATCAAACTAAAAAGCTTCTCCAAAGCACAGGAAACCATCAAAAATGAAAAGGCAATCAGTGGTGTGCATATATAGAGAGAAGGCCACATGAGGATGTGGTGAAGAGATAATGACTTTAACAAGCCAAGGAGAGGGGCCTCAGAAGAAACCAAATCTGTCACCTTGAACTTGGACTTCCAGCATCCAGAACATGATATCTGAATTAAGCTCTTAGAGACTTGACGCTTCCACTTCAGAGGGCACAATTTCCATCCCTTGTTGGGGAACTAAAATCCTGGCAGAAGCACCTCTGTGCTGCTGTCTCCAAGGGCTGCGTCCCACCTTGGCCTAAGCCCAGCAGCCCCACAGTGCCCAGGAAGCCCCAGCAACAGCCCATCTCCTCTTGTGTGAGTTTTTTTGTACTAGTTGACAAATGAATTTAATTTCATTATTCTTTTACACTCATTAGATACCTACCTACTGTTGGAAAGCTGTGCCTCCCCTTCCCCTCATTTTTCAATCTGCTCTGCTGTTTCCTTTTAGACTCTAGTGCAGCTTATGGTAGACTTTCTTGGTCTGTGTGTCACCTACTTCTCACTTGCCCACCTGTCTCTCCACACTGCTTGTAGAGAATTTCTTCCAGTTTGTCTTTTCATTTACTAATTCATCCTAGTGGTGGCTGCTTAGTCGTGTCCGACTCTGTGACCTCAATGAACTATAGCATGCCAGGATCCTCTGTCCTTGGAATTCTCCTTAGTGGGTAGCCATTCCCTTCTCTAGGGGTCTTCCCAATCCAGGGGTTGAATCCAGGTCTCCTGCATTGCAGGCACAATCTTGACCAGCTGAGCCTCCTGGAAGCCCAGTTTATCCTAATTTGCTATTAAACAGATTTTGGTTAATATGTTTTTTTCATTCCTGTAAGTTCTTTTTAGTTCTTTTCAAATGTGCTTGCTAGGTCATTTGTCCAAACCCTTGCCAAGTCATGCAGCTTGCCTTTATATCTTCAAATCTAATATTTGATTTATAACCAGCACCCGTCAGTTGCACTGTCTTTTGGCCTCGAGGTTTTCTGTTGTTTGTGGTTCTTGTTCATGTCATTGTGTTTTCTGAAAGCTTTTCTTTTGGGCTGGTCATTTGTTCTTAAAAATATCTTCTAAGGAAAAATTTTAAATGTGGGATGAGGGTACCTTACTCCAAAATACTTTGAAATATTTTGAAGCAGCTTCAGTTATTTCATCTCTATGTACTTCACCAGGCATTAAAAAACCTATGTTTTCTTAAGTAATTATAATACTACTATTTCAGCTAATAAAATAATTCCCTGGTGTCATGTAATACCTGCTTTTTGTTCAGATTCCTATTTCCCCTTTTAATGTTGCAGTTTTTCAAATCAAAATCCAAACAAGGTACACACTTCTTACTATTACCCACTTTAAGTCTCATTTAATCCAGAGTAACCCATCATTCATTCTTTTCTCCCACCATTGTCGTTTTAAAGATGCTGAGCCATTAGTCGCATAGAATATCCTTCATTTTAGGTTTATCTTTGTTTTCTTGTGGTCACTTTAACATATTTTCTGTCACCAACATTTCTAGTAAACTGAAATTTAGCTTTAAAGACTTTTAGATTCATTAATTAATGTTTGGGGGCAAGGATTCTTGTTGACGCCTTGTTTTGTCACCTCAGGAAGCACGTTGTCTGGTTGACTCACTCTTGACGATGCAAAGATTGGTTGGTGGGGTCAGGGGGTGATGGTGTAGTGGTGGTGCTGGAAAGTGTCCCATCAACCTTTTCTCATAGTGTTCCTCCTTTAATGACCTTCCCTTCAGCCAGTTGTTTCACGGTATTTACAAAGTAGTGACTTGCTAACTCTACCATTCTTTCCATATTAGTAGCAGGAGTTTTCTGAATTTACAACCCTTCTCTTAAAAAGAACATTCCTTCATTAATAGAACTGTTCAGTAATCCAGAGACACAGTTTGGATAGGCTTGGCAGATACATGCTTAATTTTTTTTCCTTTAATTGCCAGTTTTCACTAAGGGGATGGTGCCCTAGTTACCTCCGTCGGTGACAACAGTGAGTTTTTTGTTTATTTATTTGCTTATTTTTGGCTGCAGTGGGTCTTTGTTGCTGCACGTGGGCTTTCTCTAGTTGCAGCAAATGTGGGCTACTCCACTTGTGATGCTTGGGCTTCTCATTGTGGAACATGGGCTCAGTTGTGGTGCACGAGCTTAGCTGCCCCATGGCATGTGGGATCATCCTGAACCAGGGATGGAACCTCTGTCCTCTGCATTGACAGGAAGATTCTTAACCACTGGACCACCTTGGAAGCCCACTGATTTTTTTTTCTATTTTTTACATTTGAATATGATTAAAAACTCATACATCTTAATACGTTCGTTTAGTTTCAATCAGTTGCAGTCAGTATTCTTTTAGCAGGTTACATTGTCCCAGCATTAACCAAAGGGAACCTTTTCAGCTTGACTCTGAGCCTTTTTTTGAAAGACTGTTTGTCTTAGCTGGCTTTCTGGCTTTCCTGATTTTGGGCCCAAGAAGATGCTCAGGGCTCCTTTGAGTATTTCCTGTCCCAGATGTGGAATCAAGCTTTTATCCAGGAATCTATTCCTTTTAGTAGGGAATGTGCTTGGGGATCTCAACTGATACTGGAATGTCATTACTTCTAGGCTCTTTCAGTAAGGAGACCTAGGGATCTTTGGAAAGCAAAAAAATTACAGTTCATATTGATGTTTCCAATTCAAATTATAGAGTTCCAATTCAATTTTTTTTTTTAATTACTCCGTTTGGGGTGGAAGTAACCCAGTTGTTCACTGTGAGATGAATGGATAAACAATGGAGTGTGTATGTGTATATTCAACCTTAAAAAGAAATGAATTCTGACACATGCTACAATATGGATGAACATTGAGGACATTATTTTCAGTGAAATAAACCAGTCACAAAAGGACAGATACTACAACATTCTACTTACGTGAAGTTCTGTTACTGAACCAGGTTTGTTCACCTAACATGCAGTGAGCCAAATGCTGGGATGCTGAAATTTGTAGCAGAGAGAGTTTATTCATGAGCCAGCCAAGTGAGGAGATGGGAGACCAGATGTCAGATCTCCATCCTTGAAGGCAAGGGACTTGAAATATTTATGGGATAAAGAACTGGTGGTGATGGTTTAATTGCTAAGTTGTGTCCAACTCTGCAACCCCATGGACTGTAGTCTGCCAGGCTCCTCTGTTCATGGGATTTTTCCAGGCAAAAATACTGGAGTGGGTTGCCATTTCCTTCTTCAAGGGATCATCCTGAAAGTACAGGGAAAGGTGATATTGGAGGTAGGGAAAAGATAGGCAGACCTATCTCAGTTACATGCTTCTTTATGGAATAC
This sequence comes from Bos indicus x Bos taurus, assembly GCF_003369695.1. NCBI lineage: Eukaryota > Metazoa > Chordata > Mammalia > Artiodactyla > Bovidae > Bos > Bos indicus x Bos taurus. Next base: position 28,578,524 of record NC_040092.1, on the reverse strand, counting down.
GTGTTCAAAAATAGAAGCACTTAGCATGATTTGAGGTGGAATTTTTAACCCTCTGACATCAGAAGGTCATTCATTGGACATGTATACAGGACCAGTTTTTAGAGTTAGTGGTCCTAGCCAGTCTTGGCTGCCTTGAACTGGACGAGTGCTGACTCCAGGTTTCTGCAAAACATCTTAAGAGCTCATTACTATGACCCATGTATCAGAGGTGTTACCTAGGGGGCGGTTAGGGAATCAAGAGATAATTAAGGCAAACTTGGTCGGTGAGGGTGGCTTATAAGTAGAGGCGTTTTTAACAAGCTGTTCCCTTAGCTACTGTTCTGTAAGACAAGCTCAAGAATTTCTGTTGGTCGTTTAATCCTTTCTGTTAATCCTATGGGGCATGGTTTCAGTTCCTAGAGGAGTCAGAATCAGAACGTATGATCCATGATGGTTGTCAGGGAGCCATGGTAGGAGGAGAATGGGAAGTTGTTGTTCAGAGGATGTAGTTTTGCAGGGTGAAGAGTTCTGAAGATGAATGTGAATGCTGGTAATTGTTACACAGCACCGTGAGTGTACTTCATTGCACTTAACTGTTTACTTAAAAGTGGTTAAGATCATAAGTTTTATATTATGTATTTTATGTTATCACAAGATGAGTTGTGACTCTTACCTCACCCAATACAAAAAAATTTTACTCAAAATAGAACATAGACTTAAATGTAAGAGCAAAAGCATAACATTTCTACAAGAAATCACAGGGGAAAATATTCACACCCTTTCTCTGAGGCTAAAGTTCTTAGAAAGCTCTTTTATAGACTGTGCTTTTGGAGTTACAAATGGACAACACCAGGATAAAAACTTTTGAACGTCAAAGTCACTATTTAGAAAATGAAAAGATAAGTCACAGACTGGGAGATAGTATTATATTTGCAAATCATGTTCCTAATAACAGATATGTCCAGAGTGTATGAAGAACACTTACAGTTCAATAAGAAGACATAACCCAGTTTAAAAAATGGGCAAAGGATTTGAAACAGACACATCACCAGAGAAGATGAATAGATGGGAAGCACCTGGAAAGATGTTTAACATCATGAGTCATAAGGGAAATACAAATTATTATCATAATGAAGCTCCACTTTATACCCTCTAGAATAGCTGTAACCAAAAAGAAAATGTTGACAATGATGCAGAAAAATTGGAACCACTACAGACTGCTGGTAGGAATATAAAATTGTGCAGTCACTTTGTAAAGGTTAAATATAAAGTTAAATATAAACTTACTATACAGTGCAGCAATTTTACTTCTTGGAATTTACCCACGGTAAAGGAAAACATGTTCACACAAAGATTTGTATAATAACTCAGGACTATAATCTAAATGTGGATTAAGTCGTGAATGTACAGACAGAATGGAACACTATTCAGCAATAAAGGAGCAAACCGCTGGTGTGTCTGTAACATGAATAAACCTCCAGAGCGTTGTGCTGAGTGAAAGAAGGCAGGCACAGTGTCTAGTATGGTCCCTGTCATATGAAACGTCCAGATAATGCAGATCTGTGGACAGAAGCAAGGCAGTGATTGCCTGGGGATCAGAGGTGTGAGAATGACCTTGGTTTCAGAGGAATCTTTGAGACAGTAGGAATGCTACAAACCTGGATTAAAACTTCCACTTATTAAAAATCATTGAATTAAAAAAATACTCGTTTATAAAAGCTTTATTGGGGTATGATTTATATACCATAAAACTCACCCTTTTAAAAAAATTAATTCATTTTTTGCTGCTACTGCTGCTGCTAAGTCGCTTCAGTCGTGTCCGACTCTGTGCGACCCTATAGACGGCAGCCATCAGGCTCCCCCATCCCTGGGATTCTCCAGGCAAGAACACTGGAGAGGGTTGCCATTTCCCTCTCCAATGCATGAAAGTGAAAGTGAAGTCGCTCAGTTGTGTCCGACTCTTAGCGACCCAATTGCTTTACAGAATTTTGCTGTTTTCTGTCAAACCTCAACATGAATCAGCCATAGGTATACATATATCCCCTCCCTTTTGAACCTCCCTCCCATCTCCCTCCCCATCCCACCCCTCTAGGTTGATACAGAGCTCCTGTTTGAGTTTCCTGAGCCATAGAGCAAATTCCCTTTGGCTATCTATTTTACATATGGTAATGAAAGTTTCCATATTACTCTTTCCATACATCTCACCCTCCCCTTCTCTCTCCCCATGTCCATAAGTCTGTTCTCTATGTCTGTTTCTCCATTGTTGTCCTGTAAATAAATTCTTCAGTACCATTTTTCTAGATTCCATATATGTGTGTTAGAATATGGTATTTATCTTTGTCTTTCTGACATATTTCACTCTGTATAATAGATTCTAGGTTCATCCACCTCATTAGAACTAACTCAAAAGCCTTCATTTTTATGGCTGAAAACTCACCCTTTTAAAGTGTACCTTCATTTTTAGTTTTCAGTTCAGTTCAGTTCAGCCGCTCAGTCGTGTCCAACTCTTTGCAACCCCATGAATCGCAGCACACCAGGCCTCCCTGTCCATCACCAACTTCCAGAGTTCATTCAGACTCACGTCCATCGAGTCAGTGATGCCATCCAGCCATCTCACCCTCTGTCGTCTCCTTCTCCTCCTGCCCCCAATCCCTCCCAGCATCAGAGTTTTTTCCAGTGAGTCATCTCTTAGCATGAGGTGGCCAAAGTACTGGAGTTTCAGCTTTAGTATCATTCCTTCCAAAGAAATCCCAGGGCTGATCTCCTTCAGGATGGACTGGTTGGATCTCCTTGCAGTCCAAGGGACTCTCAAGAGTCGTCTCCAACACCACAAAAGCATCAATTCTACGGCACTCAGCTTTCTTCACAGTCCAACTCTCACATCCATACATGACCACTGGAAAAACTATAGCCTTGACTTATTTTTCACAGTTGTCTAAATATTACCATCTCCAATTCCAGAACATTATCATTATTTCCAAAAGAAACCCTGTCCCTATTCAAAACACAGAAGAAACCCTGTCCCCATTCAAAAGAAGCCCTGTCCGCATTCAAAACCCAGTGTCTATCCCCTCCTTCCCCTGTCCCCTTGTCAGCCATTTAGCCTACTTTGTGTTTTCATGAATTTCCCTTTTCTAGACATTGATACAAATAGAATCATATCACGTGTGTGGCCTTGTGTATCTGGCTTCTTTCATTTAACAAGCGTTTTCAGGGTGGCTTTGTGTTGGTCTCAGCCTGTCAGTAATGATGCTGTGACTAGGAATGCCTGGGGCGGGGGCTCACCTGGGCCCCACTAGTCACAGCCCCCACAGACATTTCCCCAGTGAGCCAGTGCTATGGTTGGACCTGCCCTTGTGCTTCTTACTGTGATTACAAGATGCATCTCAGCGACAACCATCAGGGATCTTTAAAAACATAAAGTTTATTACTGAGCACCCTGGGAGTAGGTGGCACAACAGGGCCACACAGCAGAGAAAGAGCGAGAATGTGGACTTGGAGTTATGCCTATATTTGCATCACTGGGGCTTTCCAGTTCATTATTTATTGGTGAATTTAAAATATAATTAAGAATTAAAGGCACAGGAAGGGAAGAGCGGGATCAATCAAATGAGCAGTCATCCAGGTCACCCAGGGCTTTCTACAAGGGGACTGTCAAGGCGGGCAGCCTGGCTCTTTATCTAGTTGTGTGGCTGGAAATGAACTTACCCAAGATTGATGTCTCTGAAGTGGTACCTCAGAAATCAGAAGCTTTTGGTACAATCAGGCATTTGCATTATAGTCAAAAAAAGCTAATTGGCTAATTGTCAGGTACCTGTACAGTGTAGTACAGAAGTTCATCATATAGTAGCATTCTTCAGTGCTTTATTCCTTTTTATGGCTAAATAATGTGTAGATCACATTTGGTTTATCCATTCATCCATTGATAGGTATTTGACTGTTAGAGTCATGCCATTAAAAACATTTGTGTGCAAGCCTTTCTGTGGACATAGGCTTTTAATTCTCTTGAGTGGATACCTAGGAATGGGATCTCCAGGTAATACAGTGATTCTGGGTTTAACACCTTGAGAAACTTCCAAGCTGGGTCCAAAGTGGTTGCTCCATTTTACATCCCCACCAGCTGTGCAGGAAGGTTAAAAACTTTACTCTTGTATCTTTTTGTCATGTGCTAGATATCTTGGGTCATAATAACAGTGATATAACTGTCATGTCCTATAGTGAACATAAGATGGTTTTAAAATAATAACAATTTGTTACTACTGGCAGGGGTACTAAATGAAGTTTAGTAAGTCTTTATACCTCATTTTATCCAAGGAATACATAGTTAAATACCACATGTTAAGGTCAGGAAGAAATATGATTGTCTCTTACAGTTTTGTTTCCAGTTGTATAAACAAATGTATTTGTTGACATTTATTTTCCACTTTAGTGATTGCCTTCCCTCCTCCTTTTGATCATGTAAAATATTTACATGATTCAAAACTAGTAATGGAAATAAAAACAAAGGTAAACAAATGGGACTTAATTAAACTTAAAAAGCTTTTGCACAGCAAAGGAAACAATAAACAGATTAAAAGACAAACCTCAGAATGGGAGAAAATAATTACAAATGAAACAACTGACAAAGGATTAATTTCCAAAATAAACAAGCAGCTTATGCAGCTCAATACCAGAAAAACAAACAACCCAATCCAAAAAATGGACAAAAGATGTAAACAAACATTCCTCCAAAGAAAACATACAGATGGCCAACAAACACATGAAAGGATGCTCATCGCTCTAATGAGAAATGCAAATCAAAACTACAATTAAGTATCACCTCACACTGGTCAGAATGGCCATCAATAAAATATCTACAAACAATAAATGTTGGAGAGGATGTAGAGAAAAAGGAACCCTCTTGCACTGTTGGTGGAATGTAAATTGATACACTATGGAGATTCCTTGATAAACTGGGAATAGAACTACCATATAACCCAGCAGTCCCACTACTGGGCATATACCCTGAGAAAACCAAGAGACACATGTACCCTGGTGTTAACTGCAGCACTTTTTACAATAGCTAGGATATGGAAGCAACCTAGATGTCCATTTACAGGTGAATGGATACAGAAATTACTATACATATATACAGTGGAATATTGCTTGCTTGCTAAGTCGCTTCAGTCATGTCCAACTCTGTGCGACCCCATAGACAGCAGCCCACCAGGCTCCCCCATCCCTGGGATTCTCCAGGCAAGAACACTGGAGTGGGTTGCCATTTCCTTCTCCAATGGAATATTACTCAGCTATATTTGAGTCAGTCCTAATGAGGTAGATGAACTTAGAGCCTGTTTACAGAGTGAAGTAAGTCAGAAAGAGAAAGACATATATTAATGTATGTGTATGGAATCTAGAAAGATAGTACTGATGAACCTGTTATTTGCAGAGCAGCAATGGAGGTGCAGACGTAGAGAGCAGACTGGTGGACACAGTGGGGAAAGGAGAGGGTAGGACGAATTGAGAGAATAGCATGGAAACATACATTGCCATATGTAATATAGAAAGAAATGGAAATTTGCTTTGTAGACACAGAGAGCTCAATTTAGTGCTCTGTGACAACCTAGAGGGGTGGGATGGGGTATGAGATGGGAAAGGGGTTCAGGAGGAAGGGGACATATGTATACCTGTGTCTGATTCATGTTGATGTATGGCAGAAGTCAACACAATATTATAAAGCAATTGTCCTCCAATTAAAAAAAAATGTATAAAGTAAAAAGATGGAAGCATGCCTGCATCCAGACAAGCTTCCATGTCTCCTACTCTATCCCTTCCCTCCTCCAGAGGTAATCCAAGTTTCTAGTTCATCTTAGTGATTCTTTTGGAAGTAAACACATACATACCTGACCTGACTCAACACTTAGCCTTGTCAGGAAGCCTTTTTTCTGCCTCTTGCCCTGGGTTTCCTAGAGCTCAATATGCCCTGTATTCTAACGTGTTTCACCCATTTTTACACCGTGTATTTTGTTGTTAAAACAGCTTCTGGTATGAGCGTCCTCTGGGCCTTTCCTTCTTACTGCTTAATGCCTTTCTGCCCTCCCTTTGCTCCCCTTTCCCTCTCATCTTCTGAATCTCTTTTCTCTTCATCCCTCTCTTTGCCTGAATGTTTTTTTCTTACTTCTGCTGATTAATTTGGTCTCCGTTTCGCAGTGAAGACCCAACCTCCTGGGAGGGACTGTTTGCCCATCATTTCTCAGCAACCCCAGCACTGTTAGGTCACTTAGTGACTTTGGGAACATCTTTTTTCGTCACCTGCAGCCCTGTGCCTCAAGGGTTCAGATTCCATTTGGGAGGTGCTCTCTCTTGAGGGGGGGGGCTTATTTACTGGTGACTTTGGAGATTGGCACCTGTGGCCCCTGCTCCCCCCAGCAATGCAGTTAGGTTGCATCTGCTAGATTCTGAGGTTTGTGAGGAGCCCTGTCACCTGGGTCCATTTGTCTGTGGATGTCTCTGGCTTCTTTTACTATTCTGATAGGCCTCTTGTTTCTGTTGGGAGATTAAAAGACTACACTGCCACCCTGATCTTACCCTACTCTCAATGTTTCATAACAAAAAGTAAGACTCAGTGAGAGAGATTAATTGAGTTGTTCATGGACATCCAGATATTGAGAAGAAACTCTACTGAAACAGACTGTTTCATCCAAGATCTATTTCCAGTGTCCACCCACCTAAAGTGAGTGAAAGTGAAAGTCGCTCAGTCGTGTCCGACTCTTTGCGACCCCATGGACTATACATACCGTCCATGGAATTCTCCAGGCCAGAATACTGAAGTGGGTAGCCTTTCCCTTTCTCCAGGGCATCTTCCCAACCCAGGGATCGAACCAGCATCTCCTGCATTGCAGGTGGTTTCTTTACCAGCTGAGCTATGAGGGAAGCCCAGAAAACAGGGTCATTTACTCCTTAGCACCTGGCATCATGTTCTTTTTAAGTGTCTGCCCAAAGTTGTTTAAATCTCAGGGTGGTTTCTGCCCTTTTGGGGTTCCTGGGGGTCTGTGCAGAGTCTGGGTGGAGGCTGTAGTCAGTGTGCTGGGTCCCCTATTTCCGTTTACTCTCACTTCTGTCCTCTCAGCAGCACTGGCCACAGTCTGCAGAACCCCTGAGGCAGCCAGGGTGAGTGCATTCACTAGCAAAAGAGACCAAGGTTAGAAATGTGCTCTCAAATGTGTGCTTGCTCTTGGGTCTACAGGTGCCACCTCTCCAGGAGCGAGACAGTTCATGCAATGTGAGCAGAAAGCTCCAAAGTGAGAAATCCATCCTGGATCAAGGGACCCCTGACCAGAAGCCTCTCTCTGGAGGACCCTGGCAGAGGCCCAGGAGACCTGGGGTCCTGGAGTGGCTGCTTATTTCCCAGGACCAGCCGAAAGCCAAGAAATCCTGGGTGAGTCCTTGTTTGTTTATTTCCACTTCTTTTCTTTATTCCTTTTTAATTTTTTTTTTGGTAGGGAAAGGGATGGAGGTCCTTAGGTGGGAAGGTTAAAGTAACTTTCTCCTTAGGTCATGGAAGGTCCCTGAAGTCCCCTGTTTCCTGGTTTCCGCAGACTCAATGTTCAGCTCCTCCACCCCGTAATTTTTTAAAATGCATATTGTTCTTTTTATGTGTTTACAAAATGTGTATCATTATTGATGTGAATCCATTTTTAATATATCTTCATGGCATGTACATGTGTATCTCCTGCTCTATTGCTTATATTTTTCATTAAGCACTTTGATTCATTAAGCACCATCCTGTTAGATGACCATCAGCAGTGTCTGGGTCTTCCCTTGCCTCACATTCTCTGTCACTTTTAAGTGCTGTTATTCTTTTTAATTTGAGCCATTCTGGTATGGTGGTATCTCTATGGATTTGCTTTGCATTTCCTTCTGGCATGTTTTTTGGATATTTTGTTACCTTACGTGGATGTTTTATGCCTTTTCTTATCCACTAAAAGGCGTTTTTATATTCTGGAAGCTTCTTAGAAATGCTGAGTTTCAGGCCCCACCTCAGTCCTGTTATATCACACTTTTGTTTTAACATGATTCAGTGATTTGTGCACATTGACGTTTAAAGCAAACTTGATACCAAATCCACATTCATGTTTTACCTGCAGTGCTTCTTTCACCTCCGGTATTTTGTTTTGACAGTTTTCAAACACAGGGCAAAATTGAAAGCATTTTACAGTGAACATTTGTATACTCATCACCTTGAATTTACCTTTAACATTTTTATTGTATTTGTTTTATCACGTTGTCCATATTTCCATCCCTCTGCATCTCTCATCCCATCTTATTTTTGGTGTATTTCTTAATATGTTTCAGGCAGCATGCCTCCCTCTAAATACTTCAGTTTGCATAGCATTAACTGTTGTTCAGTATTTGTTTACAAGCTGTTGTTGGGTTTTTTTTGTTTTGTTTTGTTTTTTGGCCTTTTCATTCTGTTAATGCTGTCTTTTGATGAACAGCTGTTTCTAATTTTAACTTAATTTAGTTTTTATATATTTTTTATTACTTGTGCTTTTTGTGTCCAACCTAAAAACGTTTTTCTTATCCAGAGCTCATGAAGACATCATTCTTTGTTCACATTTATCTTTTCACAGGTAGACTTATCATACATGTAGAATTATTTATGTTTGGTGTGAGTAGGAGTCAAGATGTGTTTTTTTCATCATATTGTCTAATTGCCCCAGTCTCACTGAAGTGATTGACCTCTCCTTATGTCTTGCAGTGCCACCTTGTTGTATATCAGGAGTCCATAAAAATGGTTTGGTTTCACAACTCATTCTGTTCCATTGGCCTACTTTTCTATCCTTAAGCCAGTTTCACACTATATTTATAATGTCTTGCTATCCAGATGCTTCTGGTTTTGGTTATGAATGCTGTCAACATTCATGTGTGGGTTTTTGTGTGAACATGAGTTTTCAGATCAGTTGGGTAAATATCTAGGAGCTTGACTGCTGGATTGTATGGCGATTCTGTTTAGCTTTGTAAGAGACTGTCTTCAGAGTGGCTTGCAGTTTTGCATTCCCACCTGCAAAGAATGAGAGTCCTTGTTCCTCATACTGACCAGTAGTTGGTATTGTCAAGTTGTTAAACATTTCGCCATTCTAATAGAAGTAAGGTGGTATTTCATTGTGGTTTTAAGTTGCATTTTGCTAATGGCTGACTAGTATTATTGAGTATCTTTTATATGTGTTTTATTCTTTTTATATCTTTGGTGAAATATCTGTTAGAGCTTTCCCTCATTTTAATAAAAATGGATTGGGTTGTTTTCTTGTCACTGTTTTTTTTTTTAATTCTTTTTTTTTTTTTTTTTACTGAGGTATAGTTGATTTACAATATTTCTGTTTTGTAAATAAGCTCATTTGTACCCTTTTTAAAGATTCCACATATAATTGATAATATATATATCTCTCTCCTCTGACTTACTTCACTCAGCACGGCAATCTCTAGGTCCATCCCTGTTGCTGTAAATAGCATTATTTTGTTCTTTTTTATGGCTGAGTAATATTCCATTGTGTGTGTGTGTGTGTGTGTGTTCAGTCACTCAGTTGTGTCTGACTCCTTGCTACCCAATGGACTGCAGCACACCAGGCTTCCCTGTCCTTCACTATCTCCTGGAGTTTGCTCAAACTCATGTGCATTGAGTCCATGATGCCATCTAACCATCTCATCCTCTGTCACCCTCTTCTCCTACACTCAATCTTTCTCAGCATCAGGATCTTTTCCAGTGAGTCAGCTCTTCACATCAGGTGGCCAAAGTATTGGAGCTTCAGCTTTAGCATCAATCCTTCCAGTGAAATATTCAGGTTAGATTTCCTTTAGGATTGACTGGTTTGATCTCCTTGTTGTCCAAGGAACTCTCAAGATTCTTCTCCAGCACCACAGTTTGAAAGCATTCATTCTTCGGCTATCTGCCTTCTTTATGGTACAACTCTCACATATGTATATGACTCCTGGAAAAACCATAGCTTTGACTATATGGACCTTTGTCAGCAAAGTGATGTCTCTGCTTTTTAATACACTAAGTTTGTCATAGCTTTTCTTCCAAGGAGCAAGTGTCCTGTAATTTCATGGCTGCAGTCACCCTCTCTAAATATGTACATACCACATCATCTTATCCATTCCCCTAGATTGCTTCCATTTCCTGGCCTCTGTAAATAATGCTGCAGTGAATATTGGGCTACATGTATCTTTTCAACTTACAGTTTTCTCCAGATATATGCCTAGGAGTTGGATATTTGTGTCATATGGTAATTCTCTTTTTAGTTTTGTAAGGAACCTCCATACTGTTCTCCATAGTGGCTGTACCAGTTTACATTCCCATCAACAACACAGAGTTCCCTTTTCCCCACACCCTCTCCAGCATCTAGTGTTTGTGGATTTTTTTTATGTTGGCCATTCTTACTGGGGTGAGATGATACCTCATTGTAGTATTGATTTGCATTTCTGTAACAATTAGTGATGTTGAGCATCTTTTCATGTGCTCTTTGGCTATCTCTTGTCATTGATTTTTAAGAGTTCTTTCTTACTCGAGATTTAAATCCTTCATAAGTGATTTCCAAATATTTTCTCCCTGTCTCTGGTTTGTCTTTTCATTTCCATGACAACAACTTTCACAGCAAAATATTTTAATTTTGGTAAAGTCTGTTTTCTAAATTTTAATTTTTTTAAATGGGTTTTGCTTTTGGTATCATATCTAAAATTTCATTGCCTAAACAAAAGTACATGAAGTAAAATTTTTTTCTCTGAAATTTGTATAGTTTTAGTTTTCACATTAAGTCTATGATCCTTCTTATGGGGTATGTTTTGAGTTTCCTTTCTTAATGTCTGTGGATGTACAATGGTCCAGCACCATTATAAAGCACCATTGTTGTAAAGATGATCCTTTCTCTGTTGAAATGCTTTTGTGTCATGTTAAAAAACAACAACAAAATCTTCAAGAGACAGTGTTTATATGGGTCTGTTTCTAGGCTCTCATTTCTGTTCATTGATTTTTGTGTCTAATTTTTCACTAGTATCATGCTATCTAGATTTCATAGGAAGTTTTAAATTGGGCTAGTGGCAAATGCTTAACCTTTGTTCCCTCAGAATTGTTATGGCTGTTCTAGTTTTTTGTCCTTTCATATTAATTATGGAAGAGCTTGTGGATAGCTACAAAAAACTTGTTAGTAAATCTATGAATCAAATTAGGGAGAATTCACATCTTAACAATACCAACTTTTCCAACCTGTGAACACCCTGCATCTTTTCATTTTTTTAGATCTTTGATTTTTTAAAACACTGTATTTTAGAGCATACATGTCTCTACATACATATTTTAACATCTTAACCATTTTAAGTGACACTTCAGTGGTATTAAGTTTATTCTTTTTATTTATTTATTTTTGGCTGCGCTCAGTCGTCATTGCTTTTATGAGGGCTTTCTCTAGTTATGGTGAGCGGGGGCCTCTCAATGCGGTGGCCTCCTCTGTTGTGCTCCTAGAGCTGGTGCTCTAGGCCTGGGCTTCAGTAGCTGCAGCACACTAGCTCGATAGTTGCAGCTCTCAGATTCTAGAGTGTGGTGGGCTCAGTAGTTGTGGTGCACAGGCTGAGTTGCTCTGCAACATAGGGAATTCCTGGACCATATAGTAATTCTAATGTTTAATTTTTTGAGGCGCCATCAAACTGTTTTCCACAGCAATTACACAACATTATATCCCCACCAGCCATGTACAGGTGTTCCAGTTAATCTGTATCCTTGCCAACCCTTGTTAATTTTCATGGTATTTGAGAGCCATCCGTGTAAGATGAATCTCATTATAGTTTTGATTTTCATTTTCCTTATGATTAATGATGTTCACCATCTTCATGTGTTTATTGGCCATTTGTGTCTTCCTTGGGAAAATGTCTATTTACATCCTTTGATCACTTTTGAAGAATTTTTTTTCGTTGAGTTTTAGTTCTGTATGTATTCTGGATATTAACCCCTTATAAAATATGTGACTTACAGATACTTTCTCCCATTTTGGGAGTTGCCTTTTACAATGTTGATGTTGTGTTTTGATGCAAAAAATTTTTAAATTTTCATGAAGTCCAGTTGATTGGTATTTTCTTTTATTGCTTGTGCCTTTTGTCATATTCAAGAAAGCACTGTCAAATCTAACATCGGGAAGCTTTTGATGCTATGTTTTCCTCTGAAGAATTTTACATAGTTTTAGGTTTTACATTTAGGTCTTTGATCTATTTTGAGTTTGTTTTTATATATGGTATTAGATAAGGGTCCAACTTCATTTTTTTCATGTGGATATCCAGCTTTCCCAGCATCATTTAGTGGAAAGACTTTTCTTTTCCCATAAATGATCTTGGAACCATTGTCAACAATCATTTAACCATATATGCAAGGGTTTGTTTCTGATCGCTCTTCTATTCCATTGTTAACCTCTATGCAAATACCATGTTGTATGTCAGTCTTTCAGTCTTTATGCCAGTTTCACATTATTTTGGTCACTAGTTTTCTACTAAGTTTTGAAATTAGGAAGTATGAGTCCTCCAACTTTGTTCTTTTTCAAGATTGTTTTGGCTATTCAAGGTCCTTTGAGCTTTTTCATATATTTTAGGATGGGTTTTTCTATTTCTGGAAAAAATATTGAAATTTTATTAGGGATGGCATTGAATATGTAGATCACTTTGGATACTACTAACATATTATTAAGGAACATAAAGTATGTTTCTCTTTATTTATGTCTCATTTCTTTTAACAAGATTTCTAGCTTTCATTTTATAAGTCATTTACTTCCTAGGTTAAGTTATTACTTCTTTTTAAAATTTTATTTATTTATTTATTTTTGTTTGCACTGGGTCTTTGTTGCTGTGCATGGGCTTTCTCTAGTTGCGGAGGGTGCACAGGCCTCACTTCCTTGCAGTGCACAGGCTTCTCATTGCTGTGGCTTCTCTTGTTACAAGCACAGGCTCTAGGTGCGTGGCTTCAGTAGTTGCAGTTTGGGCTCTGGGTTGTGCTGGTTTCAGAGTTGTGGCACAGGAGCTCATTAGTTGTGTCTCGGTCCCGAGAGCACACACTCATTAGTTGTAGCACATAGGCTTTAGTTGCCCATAGTATGTGGAATCTTTTCAGACCAGAAATTGAACCAGCATCCCCTGCATTGAAAGGCAGATTCCTATCCACTGTACCATCAGGGAAGTCCAAATTATTAGTTCTTTATGATACTGTTATAAATAGAATCATTTTTATAATTTGCTTTTCTGATTGATCATTGTTAGTGCATAAAAACGAAGCTCATTTTGGTGGGTGACTTTGTGTCCTGTTATTTGCTGAATTCATTTATTCTAACTAGGTTTTGGTGTGTATGTATGTCTGTGGAATCTTTAAGGTTTTCTACATATAAGATGATATTGTCCATGAACAGAGAAATAATATTACTCGGTTTCTAATTTGGATCCCTATTATTTCTTTTTCTTCCCCAGTGGCTCTGACTAGAACTTCCAGTGCTGTGTTGAATAGAAGTGATGAAAGCAGGCATTGGTTCCTCATTCCTGACCTTAGAGGAAAAGCTTTGTCTTTCACCATTGAGTATGATGTTCACTGTAGAGTTTTAAGATATGACTTTTATTATGTTGAAATACTTTCCTTCTGTTCCTACTTAATTGTTTTTATCATGAAAGAGTGTGGAATTTTGTCAGTGCTTCAATTGAGATAATCTTTGAGATAATCATTTTTTTAACTTCATTCTGTTAATGTGATGTATTACACTGAGCAGTTTTCCAATGTTGAACCATTCTTGCATTCCAAGAATAAGTCCCATTTGTCATGGTGTATAATCTTTTTAGGAAGCTATAACATTCTGATTTGAATTTATGCCAGCTTAACTTCAGTGACATACAAACACTGCTCCTTTACCGATCTGTCCCAACTCCTTTTGGTTGTTGATGTCATATGTTTATACACTGTGTGCCCCAAATGATAAACAGTTATTTCAAATGCATTAGTCTCTTACAAGTATATACAGGACAAAATGTAGAGTTACAAATCAAAGTTAAAATAATACTATCATTAATGATTACACAGGTATTTACCTTTGTTCAGATCTTTATTTCTTCAAGACAGCTTCTAGTTATTGTGTAGTGTGGTTTCATTTCACCTGCAGGACTCCTTTGAACATTTCTTTCCAAACAGGTCTAGTGGTAGCAAACTACCTTTGGTTTTTCTGGGGATGTATTCATTTCTACCTCACTATGAAGCACAGTTTTGTCACGTACAGAATTCTTGACTGATAGGTTTTTTTTTTTTTTTTTTTTTTAGCTCTTTGAATATATGGGTTCATAGTCTTTTGGTCTCCAAGGGTTCTGGTGAGAAATCTGCTTATAATGTTACTGATGAGCTCTTGTATGAAACAAATCATTTCTTTCTTGATACTTTCAAGGTTCTTTCTCTCTTTGTGTTTGTCTATTGAAAATTTGAGTGTGTATGTTTCTTTAAGGTTTCATCATTTTTGGAGTTTGTTGAACTTCTTGGATATTTATATCCATGTCTTTCATCAAATTTAAAATTTCATTTTCAAATTCATTGTTGCCCATTTTTGAAAATTTTAGCCATTCTAGATATGTAATGGTGTCTCACTGTTTTAATTTGTAGTTCCCTAATGATATATAATGTTGAGCACCTTTTCATGTGCTGCTTTGCCATCTGTGTATCATCATGCTCAGATCTGTTGCCCCACAAAGTAGCTGCTACTTACAGCTGTTGCCTTTATTCCACCAAATTTTGACGTATCTTTTCTTCAGTGGTGGCTCCTTTAGTCCCCTTTCATGGACTCAGCCTAATGTATTCTTCCCTTATGCCCATGTTCTCCACATGTTCTTTTGTCTTAGCATCTTTGACTCCCTATTAAATTTTTACATATTTAACCTTTGTTTTTCTCTACAATGCTGAACACTTCTTGCAGGCAGGACTGCCATTCCTCCATTTTATATTACCTGCACTAGGTTGAATACCTGACACATGGTGTTCTCATGTGTTGAATGAAAGGTTAACTGATTTAATGCATATTGATGGGATATTTTCAATAAATTTTGCTTTTCTCCTAAAATATTAAAGAATATAAATAATGGACAGCCTTGGTTGGCTTTTATGACAAACTCAGTAAAATGATTTGAGATTGAATAGGGATCTGCTATTTCAGGGACCATTGTCATTCATGGATGTGTTTGTGGACTTTACCTGGGAAGAGTGGCAGCTGCTGGACTCAGCTCAGAAGCACCTGTACAGGAGTGTGATGTTGGAGAACTTTAGAAACCTGGTGTCCCTGGGTATGTACTGCCCCCTTGAAAGGAGTGTGTGTAATCTGTAGGCTTCCTCTTCTTGGTGGCTGAAAACTGGGGCATTTTTGTAAAATACTGGGTGATTTGGGGCTTATACTTAGAGGCCAAGTTTTCTTATTCTTCCTTTGGCATCAGAATATGCTGGTTGAATGGTGTTTACTTTGTTAGAGTGCAAAAGGGCAGCTTCATCATGTCACCTCTAAACTAAATTTTCCCAATTTTTCTGAATCCCTGGGTCCTAGGCATTCTTGATCTAGATTGTCTATAATTTTCCATTCACAGGATATCAATACACCAAACCCAGTATCATTTTCCAGTTGGAACAAGAAGAGCTGTGGATGATGCACAGCCCAAGTCAGGGCCATTCAGGTGAGTAACCAGAACATTTAGATCTTTTCCTCCTTACTCAGAATCAGTGTGAGGTCTGACATTTTGTTCTCTTTGTGTTTGTACTTTTATGTTATTTGTAGCCATCTTTTGCTCATTATTTCTTCTCTGGTATTCTCAGCTTCCTTCTTTTTTTTTCTGAGGTAGTAGACTCATTTCATTATGCATTTAAGCAGCTTTATCTCTTTATCTCACCTCATGTGACTTTCACACCCTTTCTAAATAAAGTTAATCTTCCTAATATTAGAATTGTTTCAGCTGCAATTTTTAATTAACCTTAAATCCACCTATAAGATGAAGTGATTCATTATCACATATTACAAAATGTCCTAAAATGGGCCAGCTCTAAGGATGACTAAGTGATTGACTCATTAAACTGCCACAGGTCTACCCCTTCCTTGCCATTCTAATTATGTATTTTCCTCAAATTTCCTCCCTTGTAGTCATCAGATGGCTATGACAGTTCCAGACAATACCTGCAAATGTACCAGTGACCAGTGGAATAAAGACTGTTCCTTTTTATCAGACATTAAAATCTATTTCAGGAAACGCCAGCAGACTTAACCATGTTCAGTAGGCTAGATTTTTATCACATACCCTGTGTAAAAAAGACTGGCAAGGGAAATGGCAAGCCATCACTGTTGGCTCAGATAAATCATGCTTCCCCTTCGGCAGCGGGTATG